>NW_026902372.1:0-736348 GCF_027409185.1 Cynocephalus volans | reverse complement strand
GCAAATGCCTTCCAACAGGCTTGGAAAAGTGTGTTCTATATCTCTGCCAAACAGACTCCCTGGAGGTTGAGCTTTCAGAAGCTAGTTTAACTCTAAGGGAGGAAGCAGCAGAATGTGCCTCTCACATCTAGCCTGTAGGAATTCAGGTTGGCAAGTTCTATGGGGAAGCCCATTGGCGCCTTCGTTGGAAACGGGTTTGGAAATTTCAGTTTCAAAATCTCTGTGAAAAAGCGTCAGAGAAGCTTCTCCGTTTAGAATCCAGCATATCTCACTGAACCGAAGAAGTGGTAGTTAGAAGGCAGTTAGAGCTGCAAGCAGTTTGGTTTGGGAAATTAGACGCGAAATGAAACTGCAAATGCCTTCCAACAGGCTTGGAAAAGTGTGTTCTATATCTCTGCCAAACAAACTCCCCGGAGGTTGAGCTTTCAGAAGCTACTTTAACTCTAAGGGAGGAAGCAGCAGAATGTGCCTCTCACATCTAGCCTGTAGGAATTCAGGTTGGCAAGTTCTATGGGGAAGCCCATTGCTGCCTATGGTGGAAACGGCATGGGAGATTTCAGTTTCAAAATCTCTGTGAAAAAGCGTCAGAGAAGCTTCTCCGTTTAGAATCCAGCATATCTCACTGAACCGAAGAAGTGGTAGTTAGAAGGGAGTTAGAGCTGCAAGCAGTTTGGTTTGGGAAATTAGATGCGAAATGACACTGCAAAGGCCTTCCAACAGGCTTGGAAAAGTGTGTTCTATATCTCTGCCAAACAGACTCCCTGGAGGTTGAGCTTTCAGAAGCTAGTTTAACTCTAAGGGAGGAAGCAGCAGAATGTGCCTCTCACATCTAGCCTGTAGGAATTCAGGTTGGCAAGTTCTATGGGGAAGCCCATTGCTGCCTATGGTGGAAACGGCATGGGAGATTTCAGTTTCAAAATCTCTGTAAAAAAGCGACAGAGAAGCTTCTCCGTTTAGAATCCAGCATATCTCACTGAACCGAAGAAGTGGTAGTTAGAAGGGAGTTAGAGCTGCAAGCAGTTTGGTTTGGGAAATTAGATGCGAAATGACACTGCAAAGGCCTTCCAACAGGCTTGGAAAAGTGTGTTCTATATCTCTGCCAAACAGACTCCCCGGAGGTTGAGCTTTCAGAAGCAAGCTTAACTCTTAGGGAGGAAGCAGCAGAATGTGCCTCTCACATCTACCCTGTAGGAATTCAGGTTGGCAAGTTCTATGGGGAAGCCCATTGCTGCCTATGGTGGAAACGGCATGGGAGATTTCAGTTTCAAAATCTCTGTGAAAAAGCGTCAGAGAAGCTTCTCCGTTTAGAATCCAGCATATCTCACTGAACCGAAGAAGTGGTAGTTAGAAGGGAGTTAGAGCTGCAAGCAGTTTGGTTTGGGAAATTAGACGCGAAATGAAACTGCAAATGCCTTCCAACAGGCTTGGAAAAGTGTGTTCTATATCTCTGCCAAACAAACTCCCCGGAGGTTGAGCTTTCAGAAGCAAGTTTAACTCTAAGGGAGGAAGCAGCAGAATGTGCCTCTCACATCTAGCCTGTAGGAATTCAGGTTGGCAAGTTCTATGGGGAAGCCCATTGCTGCCTATGGTGGAAACGGCATGGGAGATTTCAGTTTCAAAATCTCTGTGAAAAAGCGTCAGAGAAGCTTCTCCGTTTAGAATCCAGCATATCTCACTGAACCGAAGAAGTGGTAGTTAGAAGGGAGTTAGAGCTGCAAGCAGTTTGGTTTGGGAAATTAGACGCGAAATGAAACTGCAAATGCCTTCCAACAGGCTTGGAAAAGTGTGTTCTATATCTCTGCCAAACAGACTCCCTGGAGGTTGAGCTTTCAGAAGCTAGTTTAACTCTAAGGGAGGAAGCAGCAGAATGTGCCTCTCACATCTAGCCTGTAGGAATTCAGGTTGGCAAGTTCTATGGGGAAGCCCATTGGCGCCTTCGTTGGAAACGGGTTTGGAAATTTCAGTTTCAAAATCTCTGTGAAAAAGCGTCAGAGAAGCTTCTCTGTTTAGAATCCAGCATATCTCACTGAACCGAAGAAGGGGTAGTTAGAAGGGAGTTAGAGCTGCTAGCAGTTTGGTTTGGGAAATTAGACGCGAAATGAAACTGCAAAGGCCTTCCAACAGGGTTGGAAAAGTGTGTTCTATATCTCTGCCAAACAAACTCCCCGGAGGTTGAGCTTTCAGAAGCAAGTTTAACTCTAAGGGAGGAAGCAGCAGAATGTGCCTCTCACATCTAGCCTGTAGGAATTCAGGTTGGCAAGTTCTATGGGGAAGCCCATTGCTGCCTATGGTGGAAACGGCATGGGAGATTTCAGTTTCAAAATCTCGGTGAAAAAGCGTCAGAGAAGCTTCTCCGTTTAGAATCCAGCATATCTCACTGAACCGAAGAAGTGGTAGTTAGAAGGGAGTTAGAGCTCCAAGCAGTTTGGTTTGGGAAATTAGATGCGAAATGACACTGCAAAGGCCGTCCAACAGGCTTGGAAAAGTGTGTTCTATATCTCTGCCAAACACAGTCCCCGGAGGTTGAGCTTTCAGAAGCAAGCTTAACTGTTAGGGAGGAAGCAGCAGAATGTGCCTCTCACATCTAGCCAGTAGGAATTCAGGTTGTCAAGTTCTATGGGGAAGCCCATTGCTGCCTATGGTGGAAACGGCATGGGAGATTTCAGTTTCAAAATCTCTGTGAAAAAGCGTCAGAGAAGCTTCTCCGTTTAGAATCCAGCATATCTCACTGAACCGAAGAAGTGGTAGTTAGAAGGCAGTTAGAGCTGCAAGCAGTTTGGTTTGGGAAATTAGACGCGAAATGAAACTGCAAATGCCTTCCAACGGGCTTGGAAAAGTGTGTTCTATATCTCTGCCAAACAGACTCCCTGGAGGTTGAGCTTTCAGAAGCTAGTTTAACTCTAAGGGAGGAAGCAGCAGAATGTGCCTCTCACATCTAGCCTGTAGGAATTCAGGTTGGCAAGTTCTATGGGGAAGCCCATTGCTGCCTATGGTGGAAACGGCATGGGAGATTTCAGTTTCAAAATCTCTGTGAAAAAGCGACAGAGAAGCTTCTCCGTTTAGAATCCAGCATATCTCACTGAACCGAAGAAGTGGTAGTTAGAAGGGAGTTAGAGCTGCAAGCAGTTTGGTTTGGGAAATTAGACGCGAAATGAAACTGCAAATGCCTTCCAACAGGCTTGGAAAAGTGTGTTCTATATCTCTGCCAAACAGACTCCCCGGAGGTTGAGCTTTCAGAAGCAAGTTTAACTCTAAGGGAGGAAGCAGCAGAATGTGCCTCTCACATCTAGCCTGTAGGAATTCAGGTTGGCAAGTTCTATGGGGAAGCCCATTGCTGCCTATGGTGGAAACGGCATGGGAGATTTCAGTTTCAAAATCTCTGTGAAAAAGCGTCAGAGAAGCTTCTCCGTTTAGAATCCAGCATATCTCACTGAACCGAAGAAGTGGTAGTTAGAAGGGAGTTAGAGCTGCAAGCAGTTTGGTTTGGGAAATTAGATGCGAAATGACACTGCAAAGGCCTTCCAACAGGCTTGGAAAAGTGTGTTCTATATCTCTGCCAAACAGACTCCCCGGAGGTTGAGCTTTCAGAAGCAAGCTTAACTCTTAGGGAGGAAGCAGCAGAATGTGCCTCTCACATCTAGCCTGTAGGAATTCAGGTTGGCAAGTTCTATGGGGAAGCACATTGCTGCCTATGGTGGAAACGGCATGGGAGATTTCAGTTTCAAAATCTCTGTGAAAAAGCGTCAGAGAAGCTTCTCCGTTTAGAATCCAGCATATCTCACTGAACCGAAGAAGTGGTAGTTAGAAGGGAGTTAGAGCTGCAAGCAGTTTGGTTTGGGAAATTAGACGCGAAATGAAACTGCAAATGCCTTCCAACAGGCTTGGAAAAGTGTGTTCTATATCTCTGCCAAACAGACTCCCTGGAGGTAGAGCTTTCAGAAGCTAGTTTAACTCTAAGGGAGGAAGCAGCATAATGTGCCTCTCACATCTAGCCTGTAGGAATTCAGGTTGGCAAGTTCTATGGGGAAGCCCATTGGCGCCTTCGTTGGAAACGGGTTTGGAAATTTCAGTTTCAAAATCTCTGTGAAAAAGCGTCAGAGAAGCTTCTCCGTTTAGAATCCAGCATATCTCACTGAACCGAAGAAGTGGTAGTTAGAAGGCAGTTAGAGCTGCAAGCAGTTTGGTTTGGGAAATTAGACGCGAAATGAAACAGCAAATGCCTTCCAACAGGCTTGGAAAAGTGTGTTCTATATCTCTGCCAAACAAACTCCCCGGAGGTTGAGCTTTCAGAAGCTACTTTAACTCTAAGGGAGGAAGCAGCAGAATGTGCCTCTCACATCTAGCCTGTAGGAATTCAGGTTGGCAAGTTCTATGGGGAAGCCCATTGCTGCCTATGGTGGAAACGGCATGGGAGATTTCAGTTTCAAAATCTCTGTGAAAAAGCGTCAGAGAAGCTTCTCCGTTTAGAATCCAGCATATCTCACTGAACCGAAGAAGTGGTAGTTAGAAGGGAGTTAGAGCTGCAAGCAGTTTGGTTTGGGAAATTAGATGCGAAATGACACTGCAAAGGCCTTCCAACAGGCTTGGAAAAGTGTGTTCTATATCTCTGCCAAACAGACTCCCCGGAGGTTGAGCTTTCAGAAGCAAGCTTAACTCTTAGGGAGGAAGCAGCAGAATGTGCCTCTCACATCTGGCCTGTAGGAATTCAGGTTGGCAAGTTCTATGGGGAAGCACATTGCTGCCTATGGTGGAAGCGGCATGGGAGATTTCAGTTTCAAAATCTCTGTGAAAAAGCGTCAGAGAAGCTTCTCCGTTTAGAATCCAGCATATCTCCCTGAACCGAAGAAGTGGTAGTTAGAAGGGAGTTAGAGCTGCAAGCAGTTTGGTTTGGGAAATTAGACGCGAAATGAAACTGCAAATGCCTTCCAACAGGCTTGGAAAAGTGTGTTCTATATCTCTGCCAAACAAACTCCCCGGAGGTTGAGCTTTCAGAAGCTAGTTTAACTCTAAGGGAGGAAGCAGCAGAATGTGCCTCTCACATTTAGCCTGTAGGAATTCAGGTTGGCAAGTTCTATGGGGAAGCCCATTGGCGCCTACGTTGGAAACAGGTTTGGAAATTTCAGTTTCAAAATCTCTGTGGAAAAGCGTCAGAGAAGCTTCTCCGTTTAGAATCCAGCATATCTCACTGAACCGAAGAAGTGGTAGTTAGAAGGGAGTTAGAGCTGCAAGCAGTTTGGTTTGGGAAATTAGATGCGAAATGACACTGCAAAGGCCTTCCAACAGGCTTGGAAAAGTGTGTTCTATATCTCTGCCAAACAGACTCCCTGGAGGTTGAGCTTTCAGAAGCTAGTTTAACTCTAAGGGAGGAAGCAGCAGAATGTGCCTCTCACATCTAGCCTGTAGGAATTCAGGTTGGCAAGTTCTATGGGGAAGCCCATTGCTGCCTATGGTGGAAACGGCATGGGAGATTTCAGTTTCAAAATCTCTGTGAAAAAGCGTCAGAGAAGCTTCTCCGTTTAGAATCCAGCATATCTCACTGAACCGAAGAAGTGGTAGTTAGAAGGGAGTTAGAGCTGCAAGCAGTTTGGTTTGGGAAATTAGACGCGAAATGAAACTGCAAATGCCTTCCAACAGGCTTGGAAAAGTGTGTTCTATATCTCTGCCAAACAGACTCCCTGGAGGTTGAGCTTTCAGAAGCTAGTTTAACTCTAAGGGAGGAAGCAGCAGAATGTGCCTCTCACATCTAGCCTGTAGGAATTCAGGTTGGCAAGTTCTATGGGGAAGCCCATTGGCGCCTTCGTTGGAAACGGGTTTGGAAATTTCAGTTTCAAAATCTCTGTGAAAAAGCGTCAGAGAAGCTTCTCCGTTTAGAATCCAGCATATCTCACTGAACCGAAGAAGTGGTAGTTAGAAGGGAGTTAGAGCTGCTAGCAGTTTGGTTTGGGAAATTAGACGCGAAATGAAACTGCAAAGGCCTTCCAACAGGCTTGGAAAAGTGTGTTCTATATCTCTGCCAAACAAACTCCCCGGAGGTTGAGCTTTCAGAAGCAAGTTTAACTCTAAGGGAGGAAGCAGCAGAATGTGCCTCTCACATCTAGCCTGTAGGAATTCAGGTTGGCAAGTTCTATGGGGAAGCCCATTGCTGCCTATGGTGGAAACGGCATGGGAGATTTCAGTTTCAAAATCTCTGTGAAAAAGCGTCAGAGAAGCTTCTCCGTTTAGAATCCAGCATATCTCACTGAACCGAAGAAGTGGTAGTTAGAAGGGAGTTAGAGCTGCAAGCAGTTTGGTTTGGGAAATTAGACGCGAAATGAAACTGCAAATGCCTTCCAACAGGCTTGGAAAAGTGTGTTCTATATCTCTGCCAAACAAACTCCCCGGAGGTTGAGCTTTCAGAAGCTAGTTTAACTCTAAGGGAGGAAGCAGCAGAATGTGCCTCTCACATCTAGCCTGTAGGAATTCAGGTTGGCAAGTTCTATGGGGAAGCCCATTGCTGCCTATGGTGGAAACGGCATGGGAGATTTCAGTTTCAAAATCTCTGTGAAAAAGCGTCAGAGAAGCTTCTCCGTTTAGAATCCAGCATATCTCACTGAACCGAAGAAGTGGTAGTTAGAAGGGAGTTAGAGATGCAAGCAGTTTGGTTTGGGAAATTAGACGCGAAATGAAACTGCAAATGCCTTCCAACAGGCTTGGAAAAGTGTGTTCTATATCTCTGCCAAACAAACTCCCCGGAGGTTGAGCTTTCAGAAGCTAGTTTAACTCTAAGGGAGGAAGCAGCAGAATGTGCCTCTCACATCTAGCCTGTAGGAATTCAGGTTGGCAAGTTCTATGGGGAAGCCCATTGCTGCCTATGGTGGAAACGGCATGGGAGATTTCAGTTTCAAAATCTCTGTGAAAAAGCGTCAGAGAAGCTTCTCCGTTTAGAATCCAGCTTATCTCACTGAACCGAAGAAGTGATAGTTAGAAGGGAGTTAGAGCTGCAAGCAGTTTGGTTTGGGAAATTAGACGCGAAATGAAACTGCAAATGCCTTCCAACAGGCTTGGAAAAGTGTGTTCTATATCTGTGCCAAACAGAGTCCCCGGAGGTTGAGCTTTCAGAAGCAAGCTTAACTGTTAGGGAGGAAGCAGCAGAATGTGCCTCTCACATCTAGCCTGTAGGAATTCAGGTTGGCAAGTTCTATGTGGAAGCCCATTGCTGGCTATGGTCGAAACAGCATGGGAGATTTCAGTTTCAAAATCTCTGTGAAAAAGCGTCAGAGAAGCTTCTCCGTTTAGAATCCAGCATATCTCACTGAACCGAAGAAGTGGTAGTTAGAAGGCAGTTAGAGCTGCAAGCAGTTTGGTTTGGGAAATTAGACGCGAAATGAAACTGCAAATGCCTTCCAACAGGCTTGGAAAAGTGTGTTCTATATCTCTGCCAAACAAACTCCCCGGAGGTTAAGCTTTCAGAAGCAAGTTTAACTCTAAGGGAGGAAGCAGCAGAATGTGCCTCTCACATCTAGCCTGTAGGAATTCAGGTTGGCAAGTTCTATGGGGAAGCCCATTGCTGTCTATGGTGGAAACGGGTTTGGAAATTTCAGTTTCAAAATCTCTGTGAAAAAGTGTCACAGAAGCTTCTCCGTTTAGAATCCAGCATATCTCACTGAACCGAAGAAGTGGTAGCTAGAAGGGAGTTAGAGCTGCAAGCAGTTTGGTTTGGGAAATTAGACGCGAAATGAAACTGCAAATGCCTTCCAACAGGCTTGGAAAAGTGTGTTCTATATCTCTGCCAAACAAACTCCCCGGAGGTTGAGCTTTCAGAAGCAAGTTTAACTCTAAGGGAGGAAGCAGCAGAATGTGCCTCTCACATCTAGCCTGTAGGAATTCAGGTTGGCAAGTTCTATGGGGAAGCCCATTGCTGCCTATGGTGGAAACGGCATGGGAGATTTCAGTTTCAAAATCTCTGTGAAAAAGCGTCAGAGAAGCTTCTCCGTTTAGAATCCAGCATATCTCACTGAACCGAAGAAGTGGTAGTTAGAAGGGAGTTAGAGCTGCAAGCAATTTGGTTTGGGAAATTAGACGCGAAATGAAACTGCAAATGCCTTCCAAGAGGCTTGGAAAAGTGTGTTCTATATCTCTGCCAAACAAACTCCCCGGAGGTTGAGCTTTCAGAAGCTAGTTTAACTCTAAGGGAGGAAGCAGCAGAATGTGCCTCTCACATCTAGCCTGTAGGAATTCAGGTTGGCAAGTTCTATTGGGAAGCCCATTGGCGCCTTCGTTGGAAACGGGTTTGGAAATTTCAGTTTCAAAATCTCTGTGAAAAAGCGTCAGAGAAGCTTCTCCGTTTAGAATCCAGCATATCTCACTGAACCGAAGAAGTGGTAGTTAGAAGGGAGTTAGAGCTGCAAGCAGTTTGGTTTGGGAAATTAGACGCGAAATGAAACTGCAAATGCCTTCCAACAGGCTTGGAAAAGTGTGTTCTATATCTCTGCCAAACAAACTCCCCTGAGGTTGAGCTTTCAGAAGCAAGTTTAACTCTAAGGGAGGAAGCAGCAGAATGTGCCTCTCACATCTAGCCTGTAGGAATTCAGGTTGGCAAGTTCTATGGGGAAGCCCATTGCTGCCTATGGTGGAAACGGCATGGGAGATTTCAGTTTCAAAATCTCTGTGAAAAAGCGTCAGAGAAGCTTCTCCGTTTAGAATCCAGCATATCTCACCGAACCAAAGAAGTGGTAGTTAGAAGGGAGTTAGAGCTGCAAGCAGTTTGGTTTGGGAAATTAGACGCGAAATGAAACTGCAAATGCATTCCAACAGGCTTGGAAAAGTGTGTTCTATATCTCTGCCAAACAGACTCCCCGGAGGTTGAGCTTTCAGAAGCTAGTTTAACTCTAAGGGAGGAAGCAGCAGAATGTGCCTCTCACATCTAGCCTGTAGGAATTCAGGTTGGCAAGTTCTATGGTGAAGCCCATTGGCGCCTTCGTTGGAAACGGGTTTGGAAATTTCAGTTTCAAAATCTCTGTGAAAAAGCGTCAGAGGAGGTTCTCCGTTTAGAATCCAGCATATCTCACTGAACCGAAGAAGTGGTAGTTAGAAGGCAGTTAGAGCTGCAAGCAGTTTGGTTTGGGAAATTAGACGCGAAATGAAACTGCAAATGCCTTCCAACAGGCTTGGAAAAGTGTGTTCTATATCTCTGCCAAACAGACTCCCTGGAGGTTGAGCTTTCAGAAGCTAGTTTAACTCTAAGGGAGGAAGCAGCAGAATGTGCCTCTCACATCTAGCCTGTAGGAATTCAGGTTGGCAAGTTCTATGGGGAAGCCCATTGCTGCCTATGGTGGAAACGGCATGGGAGATTTCAGTTTCAAAATCTCTGTGAAAAAGCGTCAGAGAAGCTTCTCCGTTTAGAATCCAGCATATCTCACTGAACCGAAGAAGTGGTAGTTAGAAGGCAGTTAGAGCTGCAAGCAGTTTGGTTTGGGAAATTAGACGCGAAATGAAACTGCAAATGCCTTCCAACAGGCTTGGAAAAGTGTGTTCTATATCTCTGCCAAACAAACTCCCCGGAGGTTGAGCTTTCAGAAGCTAGTTTAACTCTAAGGGAGGAAGCAGCAGAATGTACCTCTCACATCTAGCCTGTAGGAATTCAGGTTGGCAAGTTCTATGGGGAAGCCCATTGCTGCCTATGGTGGAAACGGCATGGGAGATTTCAGTTTCAAAATCTCTGTGAAAAAGCGTCAGAGAAGCTTCTCCGTTTAGAATCCAGCATATCTCACTGAACCGAAGAAGTGGTAGTTAGAAGGGAGTTAGAGCTGCAAGCAGTTTGGTTTGGGAAATTAGATGCGAAATGACACTGCAAAGGCCTTCCAACAGGCTTGGAAAAGTGTGTTCTATATCTGTGCCGAACAGAGTCCCCGGAGGTTGAGCTTTCAGAAGCAAGCTTAACTGTTAGGGAGGAAGCAGCAGAATGTGCCTCTCACATCTAGCCTGTAGGAATTCAGGTTGGCAAGTTCTATGTGGAAGCCCATTGCTGGCTGTGGTCGAAACAGCATGGGAGATTTCAGTTTCAAAATCTCTGTGAAAAAGCGTCAGAGAAGCTTCTCCGTTTAGAATCCAGCATATCTCACTGAACCGAAGAAGTGGTAGTTAGAAGGCAGTTAGAGCTGCAAGCAGTTTGGTTTGGGAAATTAGACGCGAAATGAAACTGCAAATGCCTTCCAACAGGCTTGGAAAAGTGTGTTCTATATCTCTGCCAAACAAACTCCCCGGAGGTTAAGCTTTCAGAAGCAAGTTTAACTCTAAGGGAGGAAGCAGCAGAATGTGCCTCTCACATCTAGCCTGTAGGAATTCAGGTTGGCAAGTTCTATGGGGAAGCCCATTGCTGTCTATGGTGGAAACGGGTTTGGAAATTTCAGTTTCAAAATCTCTGTGAAAAAGTGTCAGAGAAGCTTCTCCGTTTAGAATCCAGCATATCTCACTGAACCGAAGAAGTGGTAGTTAGAAGGGAGTTAGAGCTGCAAGCAGTTTGGTTTGGGAAATTAGACGCGAAATGAAACTGCAAATGCCTTCCAACAGGCTTGGAAAAGTGTGTTCTATATCTCTGCCAAACAAACTCCCCGGAGGTTGAGCTTTCAGAAGCAAGTTTAACTCTAAGGGAGGAAGCAGCAGAATGTGCCTCTCACATCTAGCCTGTAGGAATTCAGGTTGGCAAGTTCTATGGGGAAGCCCATTGCTGCCTATGGTGGAAACGGCATGGGAGATTTCAGTTTCAAAATCTCTGTGAAAAAGCGTCAGAGAAGCTTCTCCGTTTAGAATCCAGCATATCTCACTGAACCGAAGAAGTGGTAGTTAGAAGGGAGTTAGAGCTGCAAGCAGTTTGGTTTGGGAAATTAGACGCGAAATGAAACTGCAAATGCCTTCCAACAGGCTTGGAAAAGTGTGTTCTATATCTCTGCCAAACAAACTGCCCGGAGGTTGAGCTTTCAGAAGCTAGTTTAACTCTAAGGGAGGAAGCAGCAGAATGTGCCTCTCACATCTAGCCTGTAGGAATTCAGGTTGGCAAGTTCTATTGGGAAGCCCATTGGCGCCTTCGTTGGAAACGGGTTTGGAAATTTCAGTTTCAAAAGCTCTGTGAAAAAGCGTCAGAGAAGCTTCTCCGTTTAGAATCCAGCATATCTCACTGAACCGAAGAAGTGGTAGTTAGAAGGGAGTTAGAGCTGCAAGCAGTTTGGTTTGGGAAATTAGACGCGAAATGAAACTGCAAATGCCTTCCAACAGGCTTGGAAAAGTGTGTTCTATATCTCTGCCAAACAAACTCCCCTGAGGTTGAGCTTTCAGAAGCAAGTTTAACTCTAAGGGAGGAAGCAGCAGAATGTGCCTCTCACATCTAGCCTGTAGGAATTCAGGTTGGCAAGTTCTATGGGGAAGCCCATTGCTGCCTATGGTGGAAACGGCATGGGAGATTTCAGTTTCAAAATCTCTGTGAAAAAGCGTCAGAGAAGCTTCTCCGTTTAGAATCCAGCATATCTCACTGAACGGAAGAAGTGGTAGTTAGAAGGGAGTTAGAGCTGCAAGCAGTTTGGTTTGGGAAATTAGACGCGAAATGAAACTGCAAATGCCTTCCAACAGGCTTGGAAAAGTGTGTTCTATATCTCTGCCAAACAAACTCCCCGGAGGTTGAGCTTTCAGAAGCAAGTTTAACTCTAAGGGAGGAAGCAGCAGAATGTGCCTCTCACATCTAGCCTGTAGGAATTCAGGTTGGCAAGTTCTATGGGGAAGCCCATTGCTGCCTATGGTGGAAACGGCATGGGAGATTTCAGTTTCAAAATCTCTGTGAAAAAGCGTCAGAGAAGCTTCTCCGATTAGAATCCAGCATATCTCACTGAACCGAAGAAGTGGTAGTTAGAAGGGAGTTAGAGCTGCAAGCAGTTTGGTTTGGGAAATTAGATGCGAAATGACACTGCAAAGGCCTTCCAACAGGCTTGGAAAATTGTGTTCTATATCTCTGCCAAACAGACTCCACGGAGGTTGAGCTTTCAGAAGCAAGCTTAACTCTTAGGGAGGAAGCAGCAGAATGTGCCTCTCACATCTAGCCTGTAGGAATTCAGGTTGGCAAGTTCTATGGGGAAGCCCATTGCTGCCTATGGTGGAAACGGCATGGGAGATTTCAGTTTCAAAATCTCTGTGAAAAAGCGTCAGAGAAGCTTCTCCGTTTAGAATCCAGCATATCTCACTGAACCGAAGAAGTGGTAGTTAGAAGGGAGTTAGAGCTGCAAGCAGTTTGGTTTGGGAAATTAGACGCGAAATGAAACTGCAAATGCCTTCCAACAGGCTTGGAAAAGTGTGTTCTATATCTCTGCCAAACAAACTCCCCGGAGGTTGAGCTTTCAGAAGCTAGTTTAACTCTAAGGGAGGAAGCAGCAGAATGTGCCTCTCACATCTAGCCTGTAGGAATTCAGGTTGCCAAGTTCTATGGGGAAGCCCATTGCTGGCTACGGTGGAAACAGCATGGGAGATTTCAGTTTCAAAATCTCTGTGAAAAAGCGTCAGAGAAGCTTCTCCGTTTAGAATCCAGCATATCTCACTGAACCGAAGAAGTGGTAGTTAGAAGGCAGTTAGAGCTGCAAGCAGTTTGGTTTGGGAAATTAGACGCGAAATGAAACTGCAAATGCCTTCCAACAGGCTTGGAAAATTGTGTTCTATATCTCTGCCAAACAAACTCCCCGGAGGTTGAGCTTTCAGAAGCTAGTTTAACTCTAAGGGGGGAAGCAGCAGAATGTGCCTCTCACATCTAGCCTGTAGGAATTCAGGTTGGCAAGTTCTATGGGGAAGCCCACTGGCGCCTTCGTTGGAAACGGGTTTGGAAATTTCAGTTTCAAAATCTCTGTGAAAAAGCGTCAGAGAAGCTTCTCCGTTTAGAATCCAGCATATCTCACTGAACCGAAGAAGTGGTAGTTAGAAGGGAGTTAGAGCTACAAGCAGTTTGGTTTGGGAAATTAGACGCGAAATGAAACTGCAAATGCCTTCCAACAGGCTTGAAAAAGTGTGTTCTATATCTCTGCCAAACAAACTCCCCGGAGGTTGAGCTTTCAGAAGCAAGTTTAACTCTAAGGAAGGAAGCAGCAGAATGTGCCTCTCACATCTAGCCTGTAGGAATTCAGGTTGGCAAGTTCTATGGGGAAGCCCATTGCTGCCTATGGTGGAAACGGGTTTGGAAATTTCAGTTTCAAAATCTCTGTGAAAAAGTGTCAGAGAAGCTTCTCCGTTTAGAATCCAGCATATCTCACTGAACCGAAGAAGTGGTAGTTAGAAGGGAGTTAGAGCTGCAAGCAGTTTGGTTTGGGAAATTAGACGCGAAATGAAACTGCAAATGCCTTCCAACAGGCTTGGAAAAGTGTGTTCTATATCTCTGCCAAACAAACTCCCCGGAGGTTGAGCTTTCAGAAGCAAGTTTAACTCTAAGGGAGGAAGCAGCAGAATGTGCCTCTCACATCTAGCCTGTAGGAATTCAGGTTGGCAAGTTCTATGGGGAAGCCCATTGCTGCCTATGGTGGAAACGGCATGGGAGATTTCAGTTTCAAAATCTCTGTGAAAAAGCGTCAGAGAAGCTTCTCCGTTTAGAATCCAGCATATCTCACTGAACCGAAGAAGTGGTAGTTAGAAGGGAGTTAGAGCTGCAAGCAGTTTGGTTTGGGAAATTAGACGCGAAATGAAACTGCAAATGCCTTCCAACAGGCTTGGAAAAGTGTGTTCTATATCTCTGCCAAACAAACTCCCCGGAGGTTGAGCTTTCAGAAGCTAGTTTAACTCTAAGGGAGGAAGCAGCAGAATGTACCTCTCACATCTAGCCTTTAGGAATTCAGGTTGGCAAGTTCTATGGGGAAGCCCATTGCTGCCTATGGTGGAAACGGCATGGGAGATTTCAGTTTCAAAATCTCTGTGAAAAAGCGTCAGAGAAGCTTCTCCGTTTAGAATCCAGCATATCTCACTGAACCGAAGAAGTGGTAGTTAGAAGGGAGTTAGAGCTGCAAGCAGTTTGGTTTGGGAAATTAGATGCGAAATGACACTGCAAAGGCCTTCCAACAGGCTTGGAAAAGTGTGTTCTATATCTGTGCCAAACAGAGTCCCCGGAGGTTGAGCTTTCAGAAGCAAGCTTAACTGTTAGGGAGGAAGCAGCAGAATGTGCCTCTCACATCTAGCCTGTAGGAATTCAGGTTGGCAAGTTCTATGTGGAAGCCCATTGCTGGCTATGGTCGAAACAGCATGGGAGATTTCAGTTTCAAAATCTCTGTGAAAAAGCGTCAGAGAAGCTTCTCCGTTTAGAATCCAGCATATCTCACTGAACCGAAGAAGTGGTAGTTAGAAGGGAGTTAGAGCTGCAAGCAGTTTGGTTTGGGAAATTAGACGCGAAATGAAACTGCAAATGCCTTCCAACAGGCTTGGAAAAGTGTGTTCTATATCTCTGCCAAACAAACTCCCCGGAGATTAAGCTTTCAGAAGCAAGTTTAACTCTAAGGGAGGAAGCAGCAGAATGTGCCTCTCACATCTAGCCTGTAGGAATTCAGGTTGGCAAGTTCTATGGGGAAGCCCATTGCTGTCTATGGTGGAAACGGGTTTGGAAATTTCAGTTTCAAAATCTCTGTGAAAAAGTGTCACAGAAGCTTCTCCGTTTAGAATCCAGCATATCTCACTGAACCGAAGAAGTGGTAGCTAGAAGGGAGTTAGAGCTGCAAGCAGTTTGGTTTGGGAAATTAGACGCGAAATGAAACTGCAAATGCCTTCCAACAGGCTTGGAAAAGTGTGTTCTATATCTCTGCCAAACAAACTCCCCGGAGGTTGAGCTTTCAGAAGCAAGTTTAACTCTAAGGGAGGAAGCAGCAGAATGTGCCTCTCACATCTAGCCTGTAGGAATTCAGGTTGGCAAGTTCTATGGGGAAGCCCATTGCTGCCTATGGTGGAAACGGCATGGGAGATTTCAGTTTCAAAATCTCTGTGAAAAAGCGTCAGAGAAGCTTCTCCGTTTAGAATCCAGCATATCTCACTGAACCGAAGAAGTGGTAGTTAGAAGGGAGTTAGAGCTGCAAGCAATTTGGTTTGGGAAATTAGACGCGAAATGAAACTGCAAATGCCTTCCAAGAGGCTTGGAAAAGTGTGTTCTATATCTGTGCCAAACAAACTCCCCGGAGGTTGAGCTTTCAGAAGCTAGTTTAACTCTAAGGGAGGAAGCAGCAGAATGTGCCTCTCACATCTAGCCTGTAGGAATTCAGGTTGGCAAGTTCTATTGGGAAGCCCATTGCTGCCTATGGTGGAAACGGCATGGGAGATTTCAGTTTCAAAATCTCTGTGAAAAAGCGTCAGAGAAGCTTCTCCGTTTAGAATCCAGCATATCTCACCGAACCAAAGAAGTGGTAGTTAGAAGGGAGTTAGAGCTGCAAGCAGTTTGGTTTGGGAAATTAGACGCGAAATGAAACTGCAAATGCCTTCCAACAGGCTTGGAAAAGTGTGTTCTATATCTCTGCCAAACAAACTCCCCGGAGGTTGAGCTTTCACAAGCCAGTTTAACTCTAAGGGAGGAAGCAGCAGAATGTGCCTCTCACATCTAGCCTGTAGGAATTCAGGTTGGCAAGTTCTATGGTGAAGCCCATTCGCGCCTTCGTTGGAAACGGGTTTGGAAATTTCAGTTTCAAAATCTCTGTGAAAAAGCGTCAGAGAAGCTTCTCCGTTTAGAATCCAGCATATCTCACTGAACCGAAGAAGTGGTAGTTAGAAGGCAGTTAGAGCTGCAAGCAGTTTGGTTTGGGAAATTAGACGCGAAATGAAACTGCAAATGCCTTCCAACAGGCTTGGAAAAGTGTGTTCTATATCTCTACCAAACAGACTCCCTGGAGGTTGAGCTTTCAGAAGCTAGTTTAACTCTAAGGGAGGAAGCAGCAGAATATGCCTCTCACATCTAGCCTGTAGGAATTCAGGTTGGCAAGTTCTATGGGGAAGCCCATTGCTGCCTATGGTGGAAACAGCATGGGAGATTTCAGTTTCAAAATCTCTGTGAAAAAGCGTCAGAGAAGCTTCTCCGTTTAGAATCCAGCATATCTCACTGAACCGAAGAAGTGGTAGTTAGAAGGCAGTTAGAGCTGCAAGCAGTTTGGTTTGGGAAATTAGACGCGAAATGAAACTGCAAATGCCTTCCAACAGGCTTGGAAAAGTGTGTTCTATATCTCTGCCAAACAAACTCCCCGGAGGTTGAGCTTTCAGAAGCTAGTTTAACTCTAAGGGAGGAAGCAGCAGAATGTACCTCTCACATCTAGCCTGTAGGAATTCAGGTTGGCAAGTTCTATGGGGAAGCCCATTGCTGCCTATGGTGGAAACGGCATGGGAGATTTCAGTTTCAAAATCTCTGTGAAAAAGCGTCAGAGAAGCTTCTCCGTTTAGAATCCAGCATATCTCACTGAACCGAAGAAGTGGTAGTTAGAAGGGAGTTAGAGCTGCAAGCAGTTTGGTTTGGGAAATTAGATGCGAAATGACACTGCAAAGGCCTTCCAACAGGCTTGGAAAAGTGTGTTCTATATCTGTGCCGAACAGAGTCCCCGGAGGTTGAGCTTTCAGAAGCAAGCTTAACTGTTAGGGAGGAAGCAGCAGAATGTGCCTCTCACATCTAGCCTGTAGGAATTCAGGTTGGCAAGTTCTATGTGGAAGCCCATTGCTGGCTATGGTCGAAACAGCATGGGAGATTTCAGTTTCAAAATCTCTGTGAAAAAGCGTCAGAGAAGCTTCTCCGTTTAGAATCCAGCATATCTCACTGAACCGAAGAAGTGGTAGTTAGAAGGCAGTTAGAGCTGCAAGCAGTTTGGTTTGGGAAATTAGACGCGAAATGAAACTGCAAATGCCTTCCAACAGGCTTGGAAAAGTGTGTTCTATATCTCTGCCAAACAAACTCCCCGGAGGTTAAGCTTTCAGAAGCAAGTTTAACTCTAAGGGAGGAAGCAGCAGAATGTGCCTCTCACATCTAGCCTGTAGGAATTCAGGTTGGCAAGTTCTATGGGGAAGCCCATTGCTGTCTATGGTGGAAACGGGTTTGGAAATTTCAGTTTCAAAATCTCTGTGAAAAAGTGTCAGAGAAGCTTCTCCGTTTAGAATCCAGCATATCTCACTGAACCGAAGAAGTGGTAGTTAGAAGGGAGTTAGAGCTGCAAGCAGTTTGGTTTGGGAAATTAGACGCGAAATGAAACTGCAAATGCCTTCCAACAGGCTTGGAAAAGTGTGTTCTATATCTCTGCCAAACAAACTCCCCGGAGGTTGAGCTTTCAGAAGCAAGTTTAACTCTAAGGGAGGAAGCAGCAGAATGTGCCTCTCACATCTAGCCTGTAGGAATTCAGGTTGGCAAGTTCTATGGGGAAGCCCATTGCTGCCTATGGTGGAAACGGCATGGGAGATTTCAGTTTCAAAATCTCTGTGAAAAAGCGTCAGAGAAGCTTCTCCGTTTAGAATCCAGCATATCTCACTGAACCGAAGAAGTGGTAGTTAGAAGGGAGTTAGAGCTGCAAGCAGTTTGGTTTGGGAAATTAGACGCGAAATGAAACTGCAAATGCCTTCCAACAGGCTTGGAAAAGTGTGTTCTATATCTCTGCCAAACAAACTCCCCGGAGGTTGAGCTTTCAGAAGCAAGTTTAACTCTAAGGGAGGAAGCAGCAGAATGTGCCTCTCACATCTAGCCTGTAGGAATTCAGGTTGGCAAGTTCTATGGGGAAGCCCATTGCTGCCTATGGTGGAAACGGCATGGGAGATTTCAGTTTCAAAATCTCTGTGAAAAAGCGTCAGAGAAGCTTCTCCGTTTAGAATCCAGCATATCTCACTGAACCGAAGAAGTGGTAGTTAGAAGGGAGTTAGAGCTGCAAGCAGTTTGGTTTGGGAAATTAGACGCGAAATGAAACTGCAAATGCCTTCCAACAGGCTTGGAAAAGTGTGTTCTATATCTCTGCCAAACCAACTCCCCGGAGTTTGAGCTTTCAGAAGCTAGTTTAACTCTAAGGGAGGAAGCAGCAGAATGTGCCTCTCACATCTAGCCTGTAGGAATTCAGGTTGGCAAGTTCTATGGGGAAGCCCATTGCTGCCTATGGTGGAAACGGCATGGGAGATTTCAGTTTCAAAATCTCTGTGAAAAAGCGTCAGAGAAGCTTCTCCGTTTAGAATCCAGCATATCTCACTGAACCGAAGAAGTGGTAGTTAGAAGGGAGATAGAGCTGCAAGCAGTTTGGTTTGGGAAATTAGATGCGAAATGACACTGCAAAGGCCTTCCAACAGGCTTGGAAAAGTGTGTTCTATATCTCTGACAAACAGACTCCCCGGAGGTTGAGCTTTCAGAAGCAAGCTTAACTCTTAGGGAGGAAGCAGCAGAATGTGCCTCTCACATCTAGCCTGTAGGAATTCAGGTTGGCAAGTTCTATGGGGAAGCCCATTGCTGCCTATGGTGGAAACGGCATGGGAGATTTCAGTTTCAAAATCTCTGTGAAAAAGCGTCAGAGAAGCTTCTCCATTTAGAATCCAGCATATCTCACTGAACCGAAGAAGTGGTAGTTAGAAGGCAGTTAGAGCTGCAAGCAGTTTGGTTTGGGAAATTAGACGCGAAATGAAACTGCAAATGCCTTCCAACAGGCTTGGAAAAGTGTGTTCTATATCTCTGCCAAACAGACTCCCTGGAGGTTGAGCTTTCAGAAGCTAGTTTAATTCTAAGGGAGGAAGCAGCAGAATGTGCCTCTCACATCTAGCCTGTAGGAATTCAGGTTGGCAAGTTCTATGGGGAAGCCCATTGCTGCCTATGGTGGAAACAGCATGGGAAGTTTCAGTTTCAAAATCTCTGTGAAAAAGCGTCAGAGAAGCTTCTCCGTTTAGAATCCAGCATATCTCACTGAACCGAAGAAGTGGTAGTTAGAAGGCAGTTAGAGCTGCAAGCAGTTTTGTTTGGGAAATTAGACGCGAAATGAAACTGCAAATGCCTTCCAACAGGCTTGGAAAAGTGTGTTCTATATCTCTGCCAAACAAACTCCCCGGAGGTTGAGCTTTCAGAAGCTAGTTTAACTCTAAGGGAGGAAGCAGCAGAATGTGCCTCTCACATCTAGCCTGTAGGAATTCAGGTTGGCAAGTTCTATGGGGAAGCCCATTGTCGCCTTCGTTGGAAACGGGTTTGGAAATTTCAGTTTCAAAATCTCTGTGAAAAAGCGTCAGAGAAGCTTCTCCGTTTAGAATCCAGCTTATCTCACTGAACCGAAGAAGTGGTAGTTAGAAGGCAGTTAGAGCTGCAAGCAGTTTGGTTTGGGAAATTAGACGCGAAATGAAACTGCAAATGCCTTCCAACAGGCTTGGAAAAGTGTGTTCTATATCTCTGCCAAACAAACTCCCCGGAGGTTGAGCTTTCAGAAGCTAGTTTAACTCTAAGGGAGGAAGCAGCAGAATGTGCCTCTCACATCTAGCCTTTAGGAATTCAGGTTGGCAAGTTCTATGGGGAAGCCCATTGCTGCCTATGGTGGAAACGGCATGGGAGATTTCAGTTTCAAAATCTCTGTGAAAAAGCGTCAGAGAAGCTTCTCCGTTTAGAATCCAGCATATCTCACTGAACCGAAGAAGTGGTAGTTAGAAGGGAGTTAGAGCTGCAAGCAGTTTGGTTTGGGAAATTAGATGCGAAATGACACTGCAAAGGCCTTCCACCAGGCTTGGAAAAGTGTGTTCTATATCTGTGCCAAACAGAGTCCCCGGAGGTTGAGCTTTCAGAAGCAAGCTTAACTGTTAGGGAGGAAGCAGCAGAATGTGCCTCTCACATCTAGCCTGTAGGAATTCAGGTTGGCAAGTTCTATGTGGAAGCCCATTGCTGGCTATGGTCGAAACAGCATGGGAGATTTCAGTTTCAAAATCTCTGTGAAAAAGCGTCAGAGAAGCTTCTCCGTTTAGAATCCAGCATATCTCACTGAACCGAAGAAGTGGTAGTTAGAAGGCAGTTAGAGCTGCAAGCAGTTTGGTTTGGGAAATTAGACGCGAAATGAAACTGCAAATGCCTTCCAACAGGCTTGGAAAAGTGTGTTCTATATCTCTGCCAAACAAACTCCCCGGAGGTTGAGCTTTCAGAAGCTAGTTTAACTCTAAGGGAGGAAGCAGCAGAATGTGCCTCTCACATCTAGCCTGTAGGAATTCAGGTTGGCAAGTTCTATGGGGAAGCCCATTGCTGCCTATGGTGGAAACGGCATGGGAGATTTCAGTTTCAAAATCTCTGTGAAAAAGCGTCAGAGAAGCTTCTCCGTTTAGAATCCAGCATATCTCACTGAACCGAAGAAGTGGTAGTTAGAAGGGAGATAGAGCTGCAAGCAGTTTGGTTTGGGAAATTAGATGCTAAATGACACTGCAAAGGCCTTCCAACAGGCTTGGAAAAGTGTGTTCTATATCTCTGACAAACAGACTCCCCGGAGGTTGAGCTCTCAGAAGCAAGCTTAACTCTTAGGGAGGAAGCAGCAGAATGTGCCTCTCACATCTAGCCTGTAGGAATTCAGGTTGGCAAGTTCTATGGGGAAGCCCATTGCTGCCTATGGTGGAAACGGCATGGGAGATTTCAGTTTCAAAATCTCTGTGAAAAAGCGTCAGAGAAGCTTCTCCATTTAGAATCCAGCATATCTCACTGAACCGAAGAAGTGGTAGTTAGAAGGCAGTTAGAGCTGCAAGCAGTTTGGTTTGGGAAATTAGACGCGAAATGAAACTGCAAATGCCTTCCAACAGGCTTGGAAAAGTGTGTTCTATATCTCTGCCAAACAGACTCCCTGGAGGTTGAGCTTTCAGAAGCTAGTTTAATTCTAAGGGAGGAAGCAGCAGAATGTGCCTCTCACATCTAGCCTGTAGGAATTCAGGTTGGCAAGTTCTATGGGGAAGCCCATTGCTGCCTATGGTGGAAACAGCATGGGAAGTTTCAGTTTCAAAATCTCTGTGAAAAAGCGTCAGAGAAGCTTCTCCGTTTAGAATCCAGCATATCTCACTGAACCGAAGAAGTGGTAGTTAGAAGGCAGTTAGAGCTGCAAGCAGTTTTGTTTGGGAAATTAGACGCGAAATGAAACTGCAAATGCCTTCCAACAGGCTTGGAAAAGTGTGTTCTATATCTCTGCCAAACAAACTCCCCGGAGGTTGAGCTTTCAGAAGCTAGTTTAACTCTAAGGGAGGAAGCAGCAGAATGTGCCTCTCACATCTAGCCTGTAGGAATTCAGGTTGGCAAGTTCTATGGGGAAGCCCATTGTCGCCTTCGTTGGAAACGGGTTTGGAAATTTCAGTTTCAAAATCTCTGTGAAAAAGCGTCAGAGAAGCTTCTCCATTTAGAATCCAGCTTATCTCACTGAACCGAAGAAGTGGTAGTTAGAAGGCAGTTAGAGCTGCAAGCAGTTTGGTTTGGGAAATTAGACGCGAAATGAAACTGCAAATGCCTTCCAACAGGCTTGGAAAAGTGTGTTCTATATCTCTGCCAAACAAACTCCCCGGAGGTTGAGCTTTCAGAAGCAAGTTTAACTCTAAGGGAGGAAGCAGCAGAATGTGCCTCTCACATCTAGCCTTTAGGAATTCAGGTTGGCAAGTTCTATGGGGAAGCCCATTGCTGCCTATGGTGGAAACGGCATGGGA
Organism: Cynocephalus volans; assembly: GCF_027409185.1. Classification (NCBI taxonomy): domain Eukaryota; kingdom Metazoa; phylum Chordata; class Mammalia; order Dermoptera; family Cynocephalidae; genus Cynocephalus; species Cynocephalus volans. The sequence continues at coordinate 714,736 of NW_026902372.1, read as the reverse complement.
GATTTCAGTTTCAAAATCTCTGTGAAAAAGCGTCAGAGAAGCTTCTCCGTTTAGAATCCAGCATATCTCACTGAACCGAAGAAGTGGTAGTTAGAAGGGAGTTAGAGCTGCAAGCAGTTTGGTTTGGGAAATTAGATGCGAAATGACACTGCAAAGGCCTTCCACCAGGCTTGGAAAAGTGTGTTCTATATCTGTGCCAAACAGAGTCCCCGGAGGTTGAGCTTTCAGAAGCAAGCTTAACTGTTAGGGAGGAAGCAGCAGAATGTGCCTCTCACATCTAGCCTGTAGGAATTCAGGTTGGCAAGTTCTATGGGGAAGCCCATTGCTGCCTATGGTGGAAACGGCATGGGAGATTTCAGTTTCAAAATCTCTGTGAAAAAGCGTCAGAGAAGCTTCTCCATTTAGAATCCAGCATATCTCACTGAACCGAAGAAGTGGTAGTTAGAAGGCAGTTAGAGCTGCAAGCAGTTTGGTTTGGGAAATTAGACGCGAAATGAAACTGCAAATGCCTTCCAACAGGCTTGGAAAAGTGTGTTCTATATCTCTGCCAAACAGACTCCCTGGAGGTTGAGCTTTCAGAAGCTAGTTTAACTCTAAGGGAGGAAGCAGCAGAATGTGCCTCTCACATCTAGCCTGTAGGAATTCAGGTTGGCAAGTTCTATGGGGAAGCCCATTGGCGCCTTCGTTGGAAACGGGTTTGGAAATTTCAGTTTCAAAATCTCTGTGAAAAAGCGTCAGAGAAGCTTCTCCGTTTAGAATCCAGCTTATCTCACTGAACTGAAGAAGTGGTAGTTAGAAGGCAGTTAGAGCTGCAAGCAGTTTGGTTTGGGAAATTAGACGCGAAATGAAACTGCAAATGCCTTCCAACAGGCTTGGAAAAGTGTGTTCTATATCTCTGCCAAACAAACTCCCCGGAGGTTGATCTTTCAGAAGCAAGTTTAACTCTAAGGGAGGAAGCAGCAGAATGTGCCTCTCACATCTAGCCTTTAGGAATTCAGGTTGGCAAGTTCTATGGGGAAGCCCATTGCTGCCTATGGTGGAAACGGCATGGGAGATTTCAGTTTCAAAATCTCTGTGAAAAAGCGTCAGAGAAGCTTCTCCGTTTAGAATCCAGCATATCTCACTGAACCGAAGAAGTGGTAGTTAGAAGGGAGTTAGAGCTGCAAGCAGTTTGGTTTGGGAAATTAGATGCGAAATGACACTGCAAAGGCCTTCCAACAGGCTTGGAAAAGTGTGTTCTATATCTGTGCCAAACAGAGTCCCCGGAGGTTGAGCTTTCAGAAGCAAGCTTAACTGTTAGGGAGGAAGCAGCAGAATGTGCCTCTCACATCTAGCCTGTAGGAATTCAGGTTGGCAAGTTCTATGTGGAAGCCCATTGCTGGCTATGGTCGAAACAGCATGGGAGATTTCAGTTTCAAAATCTCTGTGAAAAAGCGTCAGAGAAGCTTCTCCGTTTAGAATCCAGCATATCTCACTGAACCGAAGAAGTGGTAGTTAGAAGGCAGTTAGAGCTGCAAGCAGTTTGGTTTGGGAAATTAGACGCGAAATGAAACTGCAAATGCCTTCCAACAGGCTTGGAAAAGTGTGTTCTATATCTCTGCCAAACAAACTCCCCGGAGGTTGAGCTTTCAGAAGCTAGTTTAACTCTAAGGGAGGAAGCAGCAGAATGTGCCTCTCACATCTAGCCTGTAGGAATTCAGGTTGGCAAGTTCTATGGGGAAGCCCATTGCTGCCTATGGTGGAAACGGGTTTGGAAATTTCAGTTTCAAAATCTCTGTGAAAAAGTGTCAGAGAAGCTTCTCCGTTTAGAATCCAGCATATCTCACTGAACCGAAGAAGTGGTAGTTAGAAGGGAGTTAGAGCTGCAAGCAGTTTGGTTTGGGAAATTAGACGCGAAATGAAACTGCAAATGCCTTCCAACAGGCTTGGAAAAGTGTGTTCTATATCTCTGCCAAACAAACTCCCCGGAGGTTGAGCTTTCAGAAGCAAGTTTAACTCTAAGGGAGGAAGCAGCAGAATGTGCCTCTCACATCTAGCCTGTAGGAATTCAGGTTGGCAAGTTCTATGGGGAAGCCCATTGCTGCCTATGGTGGAAACGGCATGGGAGATTTCAGTTTCAAAATCTCTGTGAAAAAGCGTCAGAGAAGCTTCTCCGTTTAGAATCCAGCATATCTCACTGAACCGAAGAAGTGGTAGTTAGAAGGCAGTTAGAGCTGCAAGCAGTTTGGTTTGGGAAATTAGACGCGAAATGAAACTGCAAATGCCTTCCAACAGGCTTGGAAAAGTGTGTTCTATATCTCTGCCAAACAAACTCCCCGGAGGTTGAGCTTTCAGAAGCAAGTTTAACTCTAAGGGAGGAAGCAGCAGAATGTGCCTCTCACATCTAGCCTGTAGGAATTCAGGTTGGCAAGTTCTATGGGGAAGCCCATTGCTGCCTATGGTGGAAACGGCATGGGAGATTTCAGTTTCAAAATCTCTGTGAAAAAGCGTCAGAGAAGCTTCTCCGTTTAGAATCCAGCATATCTCACTGAACCGAAGAAGTGGTAGTTAGAAGGGAGTTAGAGCTGCAAGCAGTTTGGTTTGGGAAATTAGACGCGAAATGAAACTGCAAATGCCTTCCAACAGGCTTGGAAAAGTGTGTTCTATATCTCTGCCAAACAAACTCCCCAGAGGTTGAGCTTTCAGAAGCTAGTTTAACTCTAAGGGAGGAAGCAGCAGAATGTGCCTCTCACATCTAGCCTGTAGGAATTCAGGTTGGCAAGTTCTATGGGGAAGCCCATTGCTGCCTATGGTGGAAACGGCATGGGAGATTTCAGTTTCAAAATCTCTGTGAAAAAGCGTCAGAGAAGCTTCTCCGTTTAGAATCCAGCATATCTCACTGAACCGAAGAAGTGGTAGTTAGAAGGGAGATAGAGCTGCAAGCAGTTTGGTTTGGGAAATTAGATGCGAAATGACACTGCAAAGGCCTTCCAACAGGCTTGGAAAAGTGTGTTCTATATCTCTGACAAACAGACTCCCCGGAGGTTGAGCTTTCAGAAGCAAGCTTAACTCTTAGGGAGGAAGCAGCAGAATGTGCCTCTCACATCTAGCCTGTAGGAATTCAGGTTGGCAAGTTCTATGGGGAAGCCCATTGCTGCCTATGGTGGAAACGGCATGGGAGATTTCAGTTTCAAAATCTCTGTGAAAAAGCGTCAGAGAAGCTTCTCCATTTAGAATCCAGCATATCTCACTGAACCGAAGAAGTGGTAGTTAGAAGGCAGTTAGAGCTGCAAGCAGTTTGGTTTGGGAAATTAGACGCGAAATGAAACTGCAAATGCCTTCCAACAGGCTTGGAAAAGTGTGTTCTATATCTCTGCCAAACAAACTCCCCGGAGGTTGATCTTTCAGAAGCAAGTTTAACTCTAAGGGAGGAAGCAGCAGAATGTGCCTCTCACATCTAGCCTTTAGGAATTCAGGTTGGCAAGTTCTATGGGGAAGCCCATTGCTGCCTATGGTGGAAACGGCATGGGAGATTTCAGTTTCAAAATCTCTGTGAAAAAGCGTCAGAGAAGCTTCTCCGTTTAGAATCCAGCATATCTCACTGAACCGAAGAAGTGGTAGTTAGAAGGGAGTTAGAGCTGCAAGCAGTTTGGTTTGGGAAATTAGATGCGAAATGACACTGCAAAGGCCTTCCAACAGGCTTGGAAAAGTGTGTTCTATATCTGTGCCAAACAGAGTCCCCGGAGGTTGAGCTTTCAGAAGCAAGCTTAACTGTTAGGGAGGAAGCAGCAGAATGTGCCTCTCACATCTAGCCTGTAGGAATTCAGGTTGGCAAGTTCTATGTGGAAGCCCATTGCTGGCTATGGTCGAAACAGCATGGGAGATTTCAGTTTCAAAATCTCTGTGAAAAAGCGTCAGAGAAGCTTCTCCGTTTAGAATCCAGCATATCTCACTGAACCGAAGAAGTGGTAGTTAGAAGGCAGTTAGAGCTGCAAGCAGTTTGGTTTGGGAAATTAGACGCGAAATGAAACTGCAAATGCCTTCCAACAGGCTTGGAAAAGTGTGTTCTATATCTCTGCCAAACAAACTCCCCGGAGGTTGAGCTTTCAGAAGCTAGTTTAACTCTAAGGGAGGAAGCAGCAGAATGTGCCTCTCACATCTAGCCTGTAGGAATTCAGGTTGGCAAGTTCTATGGGGAAGCCCATTGCTGCCTATGGTGGAAACGGGTTTGGAAATTTCAGTTTCAAAATCTCTGTGAAAAAGCGTCAGAGAAGCTTCTCCATTTAGAATCCAGCATATCTCACTGAACCGAAGAAGTGGTAGTTAGAAGGCAGTTAGAGCTGCAAGCAGTTTGGTTTGGGAAATTAGACGCGAAATGAAACTGCAAATGCCTTCCAACAGGCTTGGAAAAGTGTGTTCTATATCTCTGCCAAACAGACTCCCTGGAGGTTGAGCTTTCAGAAGCTAGTTTAATTCTAAGGGAGGAAGCAGCAGAATGTGCCTCTCACATCTAGCCTGTAGGAATTCAGGTTGGCAAGTTCTATGGGGAAGCCCATTGCTGCCTATGGTGGAAACAGCCTGGGAAGTTTCAGTTTCAAAATCTCTGTGAAAAAGCGTCAGAGAAGCTTCTCCGTTTAGAATCCAGCATATCTCACTGAACCGAAGAAGTGGTAGTTAGAAGGCAGTTAGAGCTGCAAGCAGTTTTGTTTGGGAAATTAGACGCGAAATGAAACTGCAAATGCCTTCCAACAGGCTTGGAAAAGTGTGTTCTATATCTCTGCCAAACAAACTCCCCGGAGGTTGAGCTTTCAGAAGCTAGTTTAACTCTAAGGGAGGAAGCAGCAGAATGTGCCTCTCACATCTAGCCTCTAGGAATTCAGGTTGGCAAGTTCTATGGGGAAGCCCATTGTCGCCTTCGTTGGAAACGGGTTTGGAAATTTCAGTTTCAAAATCTCTGTGAAAAAGCGTCAGAGAAGCTTCTCCGTTTAGAATCCAGCTTATCTCACTGAACCGAAGAAGTGGTAGTTAGAAGGCAGTTAGAGCTGCAAGCACTTTGGTTTGGGAAATTAGACGCGAAATGAAACTGCAAATGCCTTCCAACAGGCTTGGAAAAGTGTGTTCTATATCTCTGCCAAACAAACTCCCCGGAGGTTGAGCTTTCAGAAGCAAGTTTAACTCTAAGGGAGGAAGCAGCAGAATGTGCCTCTCACATCTAGCCTTTAGGAATTCAGGTTGGCAAGTTCATTGGGGAAGCCCATTGCTGCCTATGGTGGAAACGGCATGGGAGATTTCAGTTTCAAAATCTCTGTGAAAAAGCGTCAGAGAAGCTTCTCCGTTTAGAATCCAGCATATCTCACTGAACCGAAGAAGTGGTAGTTAGAAGGGAGTTAGAGCTGCAAGCAGTTTGGTTTGGGAAATTAAATGCGAAATGACACGGCAAAGGCCTTCCAACAGGCTTGGAAAAGTGTGTTCTATATCTGTGCCAAACAGAGTCCCCGGAGGTTGAGCTTTCAGAAGCAAGCTTAACTGTTAGGGAGGAAGCAGCAGAATGTGCCTCTCACATCTAGCCTGTAGGAATTCAGGTTGGCAAGTTCTATGTGGAAGCCCATTGCTGGCTATGGTCGAAACAGCATGGGAGATTTCAGTTTCAAAATCTCTGTGAAAAAGCGTCAGAGAAGCTTCTCCGTTTAGAATCCAGCATATCTCACTGAACCGAAGAAGTGGTAGTCAGAAGGGAGTTAGAGCTGCAAGCAGTTTGGTTTGGGAAATTAGACGCGAAATGAAACTGCAAATGCCTTCCAACAGGCTTGGAAAAGTGTGTTCTATATCTCTGCCAAACAAACTCCCCGGAGGTTGAGCTTTCAGAAGCTAGTTTAACTCTAAGGGAGGAAGCAGCAGAATGTGCCTCTCACATCTAGCCTGTAGGAATTCAGGTTGGCAAGTTCTATGGGGAAGCCCATTGCTGCCTATGGTGGAAACGGCATGGGAGATTTCAGTTTCAAAATCTCTGTGAAAAAGCGTCAGAGAAGCTTCTCCGTTTAGAATCCAGCATATCTCACTGAACCGAAGAAGTGGTAGTTAGAAGGGAGATAGAGCTGCAAGCAGTTTGGTTTGGGAAATTAGATGCGAAATGACACTGCAAAGGCCTTCCAACAGGCTTGGAAAAGTGTGTTCTATATCTCTGACAAACAGACTCCCCGGAGGTTGAGCTTTCAGAAGCAAGCTTAACTCTTAGGGAGGAAGCAGCAGAATGTGCCTCTAACATCTAGCCTGTAGGAATTCAGGTTGGCAAGTTCTATGGGGAAGCCCATTGCTGCCTATGGTGGAAACGGCATGGGAGATTTCAGTTTCAAAATCTCTGTGAAAAAGCGTCAGAGAAGCTTCTCCATTTAGAATCCAGCATATCTCACTGAACCGAAGAAGTGGTAGTTAGAAGGCAGTTAGAGCTGCAAGCAGTTTGGTTTGGGAAATTAGACGCGAAATGCAACTGCAAATGCCTTCCAACAGGCTTGGAAAAGTGTGTTCTATATCTCTGCCAAACAGACTCCCTGGAGGTTGAGCTTTCAGAAGCTAGTTTAACTCTAAGGGAGGAAGCAGCAGAATGTGCCTCTCACATCTAGCCTGTAGGAATTCAGGTTGGCAAGTTCTATGGGGAAGCCCATTGGCGCCTTCGTTGGAAACGGGTTTGGAAATTTCAGTTTCAAAATCTCTGTGAAAAAGCGTCAGAGAAGCTTCTCCGTTTAGAATCCAGCATATCTCACTGAACCGAAGAAGTGGTAGTTAGAAGGGAGTTAGAGCTGCAAGCAGTTTGGTTTGGGAAATTAGATGCGAAATGACACTGCAAAGGCCTTCCAACAGGCTTGGAAAAGTGTGTTCTATATCTGTGCCAAACAGAGTCCCCGGAGGTTGAGCTTTCAGAAGCAAGCTTAACTGTTAGGGAGGAAGCAGCAGAATGTGCCTCTCACATCTAGCCTGTAGGAATTCAGGTTGGCAAGTTCTATGTGGAAGCCCATTGCTGGCTATGGTCGAAACAGCATGGGAGATTTCAGTTTCAAAATCTCTGTGAAAAAGCGTCAGAGAAGCTTCTCCGTTTAGAATCCAGCATATCTCACTGAACCGAAGAAGTGGTAGTTAGAAGGCAGTTAGAGCTGCAAGCAGTTTGGTTTGGGAAATTAGACGCGAAATGAAACTGCAAATGCCTTCCAACAGGCTTGGAAAAGTGTGTTCTATATCTCTGCCAAACAAACTCCCCGGAGGTTGAGCTTTCAGAAGCTAGTTTAACTCTAAGGGAGGAAGCAGCAGAATGTGCCTCTCACATCTAGCCTGTAGGAATTCAGGTTGGCAAGTTCTATGGGGAAGCCCATTGCTGCCTATGGTGGAAACGGCATGGGAGATTTCAGTTTCAAAATCTCTGTGAAAAAGCGTCAGAGAAGCTTCTCCGTTTAGAATCCAGCATATCTCACTGAACCGAAGAAGTGGTAGTTAGAAGGGAGATAGAGCTGCAAGCAGTTTGGTTTGGGAAATTAGATGCGAAATGACACTGCAAAGGCCTTCCAACAGGCTTGGAAAAGTGTGTTCTATATCTCTGACAAACAGACTCCCCGGAGGTTGAGCTTTCAGAAGCAAGCTTAACTCTTAGGGAGGAAGCAGCAGAATGTGCCTCTCACATCTAGCCTGTAGGAATTCAGGTTGGCAAGTTCTATGGGGAAGCCCATTGCTGCCTATGGTGGAAACGGCATGGGAGATTTCAGTTTCAAAATCTCTGTGAAAAAGCGTCAGAGAAGCTTCTCCATTTAGAATCCAGCATATCTCACTGAACCGAAGAAGTGGTAGTTAGAAGGCAGTTAGAGCTGCAAGCAGTTTGGTTTGGGAAATTAGACGCGAAATGAAACTGCAAATGCCTTCCAACAGGCTTGGAAAAGTGTGTTCTATATCTCTGCCAAACAGACTCCCTGGAGGTTGAGCTTTCAGAAGCTAGTTTAACTCTAAGGGAGGAAGCAGCAGAATGTGCCTCTCACATCTAGCCTGTAGGAATTCAGGTTGGCAAGTTCTATGGGGAAGCCCATTGGCGCCTTCGTTGGAAACGGGTTTGGAAATTTCAGTTTCAAAATCTCTGTGAAAAAGCGTCAGAGAAGCTTCTCCGTTTAGAATCCAGCTTATCTCACTGAACCGAAGAAGTGGTAGTTAGAAGGCAGTTAGAGCTGCAAGCAGTTTGGTTTGGGAAATTAGACGCGAAATGAAACTGCAAATGCCTTCCAACAGGCTTGGAAAAGTGTGTTCTATATCTCTGCCAAACAAACTCCCCGGAGGTTGAGCTTTCAGAAGCAAGTTTAACTCTAAGGGAGGAAGCAGCAGAATGTGCCTCTCACATCTAGCCTTTAGGAATTCAGGTTGGCAAGTTCTATGGGGAAGCCCATTGCTGCCTATGGTGGAAACGGCATGGGAGATTTCAGTTTCAAAATCTCTGTGAAAAAGCGTCAGAGAAGCTTCTCCGTTTAGAATCCAGCATATCTCACTGAACCGAAGAAGTGGTAGTTAGAAGGGAGTTAGAGCTGCAAGCAGTTTGGTTTGGGAAATTAGATGCGAAATGACACTGCAAAGGCCTTCCAACAGGCTTGGAAAAGTGTGTTCTATATCTGTGCCAAACAGAGTCCCCGGAGGTTGAGCTTTCAGATGCAAGCTTAACTGTTAGGGAGGAAGCAGCAGAATGTGCCTCTCACATCTAGCCTGTAGGAATTCAGGTTGGCAAGTTCTATGTGGAAGCCCATTGCTGGCTATGGTCGAAACAGCATGGGAGATTTCAGTTTCAAAATCTCTGTGAAAAAGCGTCAGAGAAGCTTCTCCGTTTAGAATCCAGCATATCTCACTGAACCGAAGAAGTGGTAGTTAGAAGGCAGTTAGAGCTGCAAGCAGTTTGGCTTGGGAAATTAGACGCGAAATGAAACTTCAAATGCCTTCCAACAGGCTTGGAAAAGTGTGTTCTATATCTCTGCCAAACAAACTCCCCGGAGGTTGAGCTTTCAGAAGCTAGTTTAACTCTAAGGGAGGAAGCAGCAGAATGTGCCTCTCACATCTAGCCTGTAGGAATTCAGGTTGGCAAGTTCTATGGGGAAGCCCATTGCTGCCTATGGTGGAAACGGCATGGGAGATTTCAGTTTCAAAATCTCTGTGAAAAAGCGTCAGAGAAGCTTCTCCGTTTAGAATCCAGCATATCTCACTGAACCGAAGAAGTGGTAGTTAGAAGGGAGTTAGAGATGCAAGCAGTTTGGTTTGGGAAATTAGACGCGAAATGAAACTGCAAATGCCTTCCAACAGGCTTGGAAAAGTGTGTTCTATATCTCTGCCAAACAAACTCCCCGGAGGTTGAGCTTTCAGAAGCTAGTTTAACTCTAAGGGAGGAAGCAGCAGAATGTGCCTCTCACATCTAGCCTGTAGGAATTCAGGTTGGCAAGTTCTATGGGGAAGCCCATTGCTGCCTATGGTGGAAACGGCATGGGAGATTTCAGTTTCAAAATCTCTGTGAAAAAGCGTCAGAGAAGCTTCTCCGTTTAGAATCCAGCATATCTCACTGAACCGAAGAAGTGGTAGTTAGAAGGGAGATAGAGCTGCAAGCAGTTTGGTTTGGGAAATTAGATGCGAAATGACACTGCAAAGGCCTTCCAACAGGCTTGGAAAAGTGTGTGCTATATCTCTGACAAACAGACTCCCCGGAGGTTGAGCTTTCAGAAGCAAGCTTAACTCTTAGGGAGGAAGCAGCAGAATGTGCCTCTCACATCTAGCCTGTAGGAATTCAGGTTGGCAAGTTCTATGGGGAAGCCCATTGCTGCCTATGGTGGAAACGGCATGGGAGATTTCAGTTTCAAAATCTCTGTGAAAAAGCGTCAGAGAAGCTTCTCCATTTAGAATCCAGCATATCTCACTGAACCGAAGAAGTGGTAGTTAGAAGGCAGTTAGAGCTGCAAGCAGTTTGGTTTGGGAAATTAGACGCGAAATGAAACTGCAAATGCCTTCCAACAGGCTTGGAAAAGTGTGTTCTATATCTCTGCCAAACAGACTCCCTGGAGGTTGAGCTTTCAGAAGCTAGTTTAACTCTAAGGGAGGAAGCAGCAGAATGTGCCTCTCACATCTAGCCTGTAGGAATTCAGGTTGGCAAGTTCTATGGGGAAGCCCATTGCTGCCTATGGTGAAAACAGCATGGGAGATTTCAGTTTCAAAATCTCTGTGAAAAAGCGTCAGAGAAGCTTCTCCGTTTAGAATCCAGCATATCTCACTGAACCGAAGAAGTGGTAGTTAGAAGGCAGTTAGAGCTGCAAGCAGTTTGGTTTGGGAAATTAGACGCGAAATGAAACTGCAAATGCCTTCCAACAGGCTTGGAAAAGTGTGTTCTATATCTCTGCCAAACAAACTCCCCGGAGGTTGAGCTTTCAGAAGCTAGTTTAACTCTAAGGGAGGAAGCAGCAGAATGTGCCTCTCACATCTAGCCTGTAGGAATTCAGGTTGGCAAGTTCTATGGGGAAGCCCATTGTCGCCTTCGTTGGAAACGGATTTGGAAATTTCAGTTTCAAAATCTCTGTGAAAAAGCGTCAGAGAAGCTTCTCCGTTTAGAATCCAGCATATCTCACTGAACCGAAGAAGTGGTAGTTAGAAGGGAGTTAGAGCTGCAAGCAGTTTGGTTTGGGAAATTAGACGCGAAATGAAACTGCAAATGCCTTCCAACAGGCTTGGAAAAGTGTGTTCTATATCTCTGCCAAAGAAACTCCCCGGAGGTTGAGCTTTCAGAAGCAAGTTTAACTCTAAGGGAGGAAGCAGCAGAATGTGCCTCTCACATCTAGCCTGTAGGAATTCAGGTTGGCAAGTTCTATGGGGAAGCCCATTGCTGCCTATGGTGGAAACGGCATGGGAGATTTCAGTTTCAAAATCTCTGTGAAAAAGCGTCAGAGAAGCTTCTCCGTTTAGAATCCAGCATATCTCACCGAACCGAAGAAGTGGTAGTTAGAAGGGAGTTAGAGCTGCAAGCAGTTTGGTTTGGGAAATTAGACGCGAAATGAAACTGCAAATGCCTTCCAAGAGGCTTGGAAAAGTGTGTTCTATATCTCTGCCAAACAAACTCCCCGGAGGTTGAGCTTTCACAAGCTAGTTTAACTCTAAGGGAGGAAGCAGCAGAATGTGCCTCTCACATCTAGCCTGTAGGAATTCAGGTTGGCAAGTTCTATGGTGAAGCCCATTGGCGCCTTCGTTGGAAACGGGTTTGGAAATTTCAGTTTCAAAATCTCTGTGAAAAAGCGTCAGAGAAGCTTCTCCGTTTAGAATCCAGCATATCTCACTGAACCGAAGAAGTGGTAGTTAGAAGGGAGATAGAGCTGCAAGCAGTTTGGTTTGGGAAATTAGATGCGAAATGACACTGCAAAGGCCTTCCAACAGGCTTGGAAAATTGTGTTCTATATCTCTGACAAACAGACTCCCCGGAGGTTGAGCTTTCAGAAGCAAGCTTAACTCTTAGGGAGGAAGCAGCAGAATGTGCCTCTCACATCTAGCCTGTAGGAATTCAGGTTGGCAAGTTCTATGGGGAAGCCCATTGCTGCCTATGGTGGAAACGGCATGGGAGATTTCAGTTTCAAAATCTCTGTGAAAAAGCGTCAGAGAAGCTTCTCCATTTAGAATCCAGCATATCTCACTGAACCGAAGAAGTGGTAGTTAGAAGGCAGTTAGAGCTGCAAGCAGTTTGGTTTGGGAAATTAGACGCGAAATGAAACTGCAAATGCCTTCCAACAGGCTTGGAAAAGTGTGTTCTATATCTCTGCCAAACAGACTCCCTGGAGGTTGAGCTTTCAGAAGCTAGTTTTACTCTAAGGGAGGAAGCAGCAGAATGTGCCTCTCACATCTAGCCTGTAGGAATTCAGGTTGGCAAGTTCTATGGGGAAGCCCATTGCTGCCTATGGTGGAAACAGCATGGGAGATTTCAGTTTCAAAATCTCTGTGAAAAAGCGTCAGAGAAGCTTCTCCGTTTAGAATCCAGCATATCTCACTGAACCGAAGAAGTGGTAGTTAGAAGGCAGTTAGAGCTGCAAGCACTTTGGTTTGGGAAATTAGACGCGAAATGAAACTGCAAATGCCTTCCAACAGGCTTGGAAAAGTGTGTTCTATATCTCTGCCAAACAAACTCCCCGGAGGTTGAGCTTTCAGAACCTAGTTTAACTCTAAGGGAGGAAGCAGCAGAATGTGCCTCTCACATCTAGCCTGTAGGAATTCAGGTTGGCAAGTTCTATGGGGAAGCCCATTGTCGCCTTCGTTGGAAACGGGTTTGGAAATTTCAGTTTCAAAATCTCTGTGAAAAAGCGTCAGAGAAGCTTCTCCGTTTAGAATCCAGCTTATCTCACTGAACCGAAGAAGTGATAGTTAGAAGGGAGTTAGAGCTGCAAGCAGTTTGGTTTGGGAAATTAGACGCGAAATGAAACTGCAAATGCCTTCCAACAGGCTTGGAAAAGTGTGTTCTATATCTCTGCCAAACAAACTCCCCGGAGGTTGAGCTTTCAGAAGCAAGTTTAACTCTAAGGGAGGAAGCAGCAGAATGTGCCTCTCACATCTAGCCTGTAGGAATTCAGGTTGGCAAGTTCTATGGGGAAGCCCATTGCTGCCTATGGTGGAAACGGCATGGGAGATTTCAGTTTCAAAATCTCTGTGAAAAAGCGTCAGAGAAGCTTCTCCGTTTAGAATCCAGCATATCTCACTGAACCGAAGAAGTGGTAGTTAGAAGGCAGTTAGAGCTGCAAGCAGTTTGGTTTGGGAAATTAGATGCGAAATGACACTGCAAGGGCCTTCCAACAGGCTTGGAAAAGTGTGTTCTATATCTGTGCCAAACAGAGTCCCCGGAGGTTGAGCTTTCAGAAGCAAGCTTAACTGTTAGGGAGGAAGCAGCAGAATGTGCCTCTCACATCTAGCCTGTAGGAATTCAGGTTGGCATGTTCTATGTGGAAGCCCATTGCTGGCTATGGTCGAAACAGCATGGGAGATTTCAGTTTCAAAATCTCTGTGAAAAAGCGTCAGAGAAGCTTCTCCGTTTAGAATCCAGCATATCTCACTGAACCGAAGAAGTGGTAGTTAGAAGGCAGTTAGAGCTGCAAGCAGTTTGGTTTGGGAAATTAGACGCGAAATGAAACTGCAAATGCCTTCCAACAGGCTTGGAAAAGTGTGTTCTATATCTCTGCCAAACAAACTCCCCGGAGGTTGAGCTTTCAGAAGCTAGTTTAACTCTAAGGGAGGAAGCAGCAGAATGTGCCTCTCACATCTAGCCTGTAGGAATTCAGGTTGGCAAGTTCTATGGGGAAGCCCATTGCTGCCTATGGTGGAAACGGCAAGGGAGATTTCAGTTTCAAAATCTCTGTGAAAAAGCGTCAGAGAAGCTTCTCCGTTTAGAATCCAGCATATCTCACTGAACCGAAGAAGTGGTAGTTAGAAGATAGATAGAGCTGCAAGCAGTTTGGTTTGGGAAATTAGATGCGAAATGACACTGCAAAGGCCTTCCAACAGGCTTGGAAAAGTGTGTTCTATATCTCTGACAAACAGACTCCCCGGAGGTTGAGCTTTCAGAAGCAAGCTTAACTCTTAGGGAGGAAGCAGCAGAATGTGCCTCTCACATCTAGCCTGTAGGAATTCAGGTTGGCAAGTTCTATGGGGAAGCCCATTGCTGCCTATGGTGGAAACGGCATGGGAGATTTCAGTTTCAAAATCTCTGTGAAAAAGCGTCAGAGAAGCTTCTCCATTTAGAATCCAGCATATCTCACTGAACCGAAGAAGTGGTAGTTAGAAGGCAGTTAGAGCTGCAAGCAGTTTGGTTTGGGAAATTAGACGCGAAATGAAACTGCAAATGCCTTCCAACAGGCTTGGAAAAGTGTGTTCTATATCTCTGCCAAACAGACTCCCTGGAGGTTGAGCTTTCAGAAGCTAGTTTAACTCTAAGGGAGGAAGCAGCAGAATGTGCCTCTCACATCTAGCCTGTAGGAATTCAGGTTGGCAAGTTCTATGGGGAAGCCCATTGCTGCCTATGGTGAAAACAGCATGGGAGATTTCAGTTTCAAAATCTCTGTGAAAAAGCGTCAGAGAAGCTTCTCCGTTTAGAATCCAGCATATCTCACTGAACCGAAGAAGTGGTAGTTAGAAGGCAGTTAGAGCTGCAAGCAGTTTGGTTTGGGAAATTAGACGCGAAATGAAACTGCAAATGCCTTCCAACAGGCTTGGAAAAGTGTGTTCTATATCTCTGCCAAACAAACTCCCCGGAGGTTGAGCTTTCAGAAGCTAGTTTAACTCTAAGGGAGGAAGCAGCAGAATGTGCCTCTCACATCTAGCCTGTAGGAATTCAGGTTGGCAAGTTCTATGGGGAAGCCCATTGTCGCCTTCGTTGGAAACGGATTTGGAAATTTCAGTTTCAAAATCTCTGTGAAAAAGCGTCAGAGAAGCTTCTCCGTTTAGAATCCAGCATATCTCACTGAACCGAAGAAGTGGTAGTTAGAAGGGAGTTAGAGCTGCAAGCAGTTTGGTTTGGGAAATTAGACGCGAAATGAAACTGCAAATGCCTTCCAACAGGCTTGGAAAAGTGTGTTCTATATCTCTGCCAAAGAAACTCCCCGGAGGTTGAGCTTTCAGAAGCAAGTTTAACTCTAAGGGAGGAAGCAGCAGAATGTGCCTCTCACATCTAGCCTGTAGGAATTCAGGTTGGCAAGTTCTATGGGGAAGCCCATTGCTGCCTATGGTGGAAACGGCATGGGAGATTTCAGTTTCAAAATCTCTGTGAAAAAGCGTCAGAGAAGCTTCTCCGTTTAGAATCCAGCATATCTCACCGAACCGAAGAAGTGGTAGTTAGAAGGGAGTTAGAGCTGCAAGCAGTTTGGTTTGGGAAATTAGACGCGAAATGAAACTGCAAATGCCTTCCAAGAGGCTTGGAAAAGTGTGTTCTATATCTCTGCCAAACAAACTCCCCGGAGGTTGAGCTTTCACAAGCTAGTTTAACTCTAAGGGAGGAAGCAGCAGAATGTGCCTCTCACATCTAGCCTGTAGGAATTCAGGTTGGCAAGTTCTATGGTGAAGCCCATTGGCGCCTTCGTTGGAAACGGGTTTGGAAATTTCAGTTTCAAAATCTCTGTGAAAAAGCGTCAGAGAAGCTTCTCCGTTTAGAATCCAGCATATCTCACTGAACCGAAGAAGTGGTAGTTAGAAGGGAGATAGAGCTGCAAGCAGTTTGGTTTGGGAAATTAGATGCGAAATGACACTGCAAAGGCCTTCCAACAGGCTTGGAAAATTGTGTTCTATATCTCTGACAAACAGACTCCCCGGAGGTTGAGCTTTCAGAAGCAAGCTTAACTCTTAGGGAGGAAGCAGCAGAATGTGCCTCTCACATCTAGCCTGTAGGAATTCAGGTTGGCAAGTTCTATGGGGAAGCCCATTGCTGCCTATGGTGGAAACGGCATGGGAGATTTCAGTTTCAAAATCTCTGTGAAAAAGCGTCAGAGAAGCTTCTCCATTTAGAATCCAGCATATCTCACTGAACCGAAGAAGTGGTAGTTAGAAGGCAGTTAGAGCTGCAAGCAGTTTGGTTTGGGAAATTAGACGCGAAATGAAACTGCAAATGCCTTCCAACAGGCTTGGAAAAGTGTGTTCTATATCTCTGCCAAACAGACTCCCTGGAGGTTGAGCTTTCAGAAGCTAGTTTTACTCTAAGGGAGGAAGCAGCAGAATGTGCCTCTCACATCTAGCCTGTAGGAATTCAGGTTGGCAAGTTCTATGGGGAAGCCCATTGCTGCCTATGGTGGAAACAGCATGGGAGATTTCAGTTTCAAAATCTCTGTGAAAAAGCGTCAGAGAAGCTTCTCCGTTTAGAATCCAGCATATTTCACTGAACCGAAGAAGTGGTAGTTAGAAGGCAGTTAGAGCTGCAAGCACTTTGGTTTGGGAAATTAGACGCGAAATGAAACTGCAAATGCCTTCCAACAGGCTTGGAAAAGTGTGTTCTATATCTCTGCCAAACAAACTCCCCGGAGGTTGAGCTTTCAGAACCTAGTTTAACTCTAAGGGAGGAAGCAGCAGAATGTGCCTCTCACATCTAGCCTGTAGGAATTCAGGTTGGCAAGTTCTATGGGGAAGCCCATTGTCGCCTTCGTTGGAAACGGGTTTGGAAATTTCAGTTTCAAAATCTCTGTGAAAAAGCGTCAGAGAAGCTTCTCCGTTTAGAATCCAGCTTATCTCACTGAACCGAAGAAGTGATAGTTAGAAGGGAGTTAGAGCTGCAAGCAGTTTGGTTTGGGAAATTAGACGCGAAATGAAACTGCAAATGCCTTCCAACAGGCTTGGAAAAGTGTGTTCTATATCTCTGCCAAACAAACTTCCCGGAGGTTGAGCTTTCAGAAGCAAGTTTAACTCTAAGGGAGGAAGCAGCAGAATGTGCCTCTCACATCTAGCCTGTAGGAATTCAGGTTGGCAAGTTCTATGGGGAAGCCCATTGCTGCCTATGGTGGAAACGGCATGGGAGATTTCAGTTTCAAAATCTCTGTGAAAAAGCGTCAGAGAAGCTTCTCCGTTTAGAATCCAGCATATCTCACTGAACCGAAGAAGTGGTAGTTAGAAGGCAGTTAGAGCTGCAAGCAGTTTGGTTTGGGAAATTAGATGCGAAATGACACTGCAAGGGCCTTCCAACAGGCTTGGAAAAGTGTGTTCTATATCTGTGCCAAACAGAGTCCCCGGAGGTTGAGCTTTCAGAAGCAAGCTTAACTGTTAGGGAGGAAGCAGCAGAATGTGCCTCTCACATCTAGCCTGTAGGAATTCAGGTTGGCATGTTCTATGTGGAAGCCCATTGCTGGCTATGGTCGAAACAGCATGGGAGATTTCAGTTTCAAAATCTCTGTGAAAAAGCGTCAGAGAAGCTTCTCCGTTTAGAATCCAGCATATCTCACTGAACCGAAGAAGTGGTAGTTAGAAGGCAGTTAGAGCTGCAAGCAGTTTGGTTTGGGAAATTAGACGCGAAATGAAACTGCAAATGCCTTCCAACAGGCTTGGAAAAGTGTGTTCTATATCTCTGCCAAACAAACTCCCCGGAGGTTGAGCTTTCAGAAGCTAGTTTAACTCTAAGGGAGGAAGCAGCAGAATGTGCCTCTCACATCTAGCCTGTAGGAATTCAGGTTGGCAAGTTCTATGGGGAAGCCCATTGCTGCCTATGGTGGAAACGGCAAGGGAGATTTCAGTTTCAAAATCTCTGTGAAAAAGCGTCAGAGAAGCTTCTCCGTTTAGAATCCAGCATATCTCACTGAACCGAAGAAGTGGTAGTTAGAAGATAGATAGAGCTGCAAGCAGTTTGGTTTGGGAAATTAGATGCGAAATGACACTGCAAAGGCCTTCCAACAGGCTTGGAAAAGTGTGTTCTATATCTCTGACAAACAGACTCCCCGGAGGTTGAGCTTTCAGAAGCAAGCTTAACTCTTAGGGAGGAAGCAGCAGAATGTGCCTCTCACATCTAACCTGTAGGAATTCAGGTTGGCAAGTTCTATGGGGAAGCCCATTGCTGCCTATGGTGGAAACGGCATGGGAGATTTCAGTTTCAAAATCTCTGTGAAAAAGCGTCAGAGAAGCTTCTCCGTTTAGAATCCAGCATATCTCACTGAACCGAAGAAGTGGTAGTTAGAAGGCAGTTAGAGCTGCAAGCAGTTTGGTTTGGGAAATTAGACGCGAAATGAAACTGCAAATGCCTTCCAACAGGCTTGGAAAAGTGTGTTCTATATCTCTGCCAAACAGACTCCCTGGAGGTTGAGCTTTCACAAGCTAGTTTAACTCTAAGGGAGGAAGCAGCAGAATGTGCCTCTCACATCTAGCCAGTAGGAATTCAGGTTGGCAAGTTCTATGGGGAAGCCCGTTGCTGCCTATGGTGGAAACGGCATGGGAGATTTCAGTTTCAAAATCTCTGTGAAAAAGCGTCAGAGAAGCTTCTCCGTTTAGAATCCAGCATATCTCACTGAACCGAAGAAGTGGTAGTTAGAAGGCAGTTAGAGCTGCAAGCAGTTTGGTTTGGGAAATTAGACGCGAAATGAAACTGCAAATGCCTTCCAACGGGCTTGGAAAAGTGTGTTCTATATCTCTGCCAAACAGACTCCCTGGAGGTTGAGCTTTCAGAAGCTAGTTTAACTCTAAGGGAGGAAGCAGCAGAATGTGCCTCTCACATCTAGCCTGTAGGAATTCAGGTTGGCAAGTTCTATGGGGAAGCCCATTGCTGCCTATGGTGGAAACGGCATGGGAGACTTCAGTTTCAAAATCTCTGTGAAAAAGCGTCAGAGAAGCTTCTCCGTTTAGAATCCAGCATATCTCACTGAACCGAAGAAGTGGTAGTTAGAAGGGAGTTAGAGCTGCAAGCAGTTTGGTTTGGGAAATTAGACGCGAAATTAAACTGCAAATGCCTTCCAACAGGCTTGGAAAAGTGTGTTCTATATCTCTGCCGAACAAACTCCCCGGAGGTTGAGCTTTCAGAAGCAAGTTTAACTCTAAGGGAGGAAGCAGCAGAATGTGCCTCTCACATCTAGCCTGTAGGAATTCAGGTTGGCAAGTTCTATGGGGAAGCCCATTGCTGCCTATGGTGGAAACGGCATGGGAGATTTCAGTTTCAAAATCTCTGTGAAAAAGCGTCAGAGAAGCTTCTCCGTTTAGAATCCAGCATATCTCACTGAACCGAAGAAGTGGTAGTTAGAAGGGAGTTAGAGCTGCAAGCAGTTTGGTTTGGGAAATTAGATGCGAAATGACACTGCAAAGGCCTTCCAACAGGCTTGGAAAAGTGTGTTCTATATCTCTGCCAAACAGACTCCCCAGAGGTTGAGCTTTCAGAAGCAAGCTGAACTCTTAGGGAGGAAGCAGCAGAATGTGCCTCTCACATCTAGCCTGTAGGAATTCAGGTTGGCAAGTTCTATGGGGAAGCCCATTGCTGCCTATGGTGGAAACGGCATGGGAGATTTCAGTTTCAAAATCTCTGTGAAAAAGCGTCAGAGAAGCTTCTCCGTTTAGAATCCAGCATATCTCACTGAACCGAAGAAGTGGTAGTTAGAAGGGAGTTAGAGCTGCAAGCAGTTTGGTTTGGGAAATTAGACGCGAAATGAAACTGCAAATGCCTTCCAACAGGCTTGGAAAAGTGTGTTCTATATCTCTGCCAAACAAACTCCGCGGAGGTTGAGCTTTCAGAAGCTAGTTTAACTCTAAGGGAGGAAGCAGCAGAATGTGCCTCTCACATCTAGCCTGTAGGAATTCAGGTTGGCAAGTTCTATGAGGAAGCCCATTGGCGCCTTCGTTGGAAACGGGTTTGGAAATTTCAGTTTCAAAATCTCTGTGAAAAAGCGTCAGAGAAGCTTCTCCGTTTAGAATCCAGCATATCTCACTGAACCGAAGAAGTGGTAGTTAGAAGGGAGTTAGAGCTGCAAGCAGTTTGGTTTGGGAAATTAGATGCGAAATGACACTGCAAAGGCCTTCAAACAGGCTTGGAAAAGTGTGTTCTATATCTCTGCCAAACAGACTCCCCGGAGGTTGAGCTTTCAGAAGCAAGCTTAACTCTTAGGGAGGAAGCAGCAGAATGTGCCTCTCACATCTAGCCTGTAGGAATTCAGGTTGGCAAGTTCTATGGGGAAGCCCATTGCTGCCTATGGTGGAAACGGCATGGGAGATTTGAGTTTCAAAATCTCTGTGAAAAAGCGTCAGAGAAGCTTCTCCGTTTAGAATCCAGCATATCTCACTGAACCGAAGAAGTGGTAGTTAGAAGGGAGTTAGAGCTGCAAGCAGTTTGGTTTGGGAAATTAGACGCGAAATGAAACTGCAAATGCCTTCCAACAGGCTTGGAAAAGTGTGTTCTATATCTCTGCCAAACAGACTCCCTGGAGGTTGAGCTTTCAGAAGCTAGTTTAACTCTAAGGGAGGAAGCAGCAGAATGTGCCTCTCACATCTAGCCTGTAGGAATTCAGGTTGGCAAGTTCTATGGGGAAGCCCATTGCTGGCTATGGTGGAAACAGCATGGGAGATTTCAGTTTCAAAATCTCTGTGAAAAAGCGTCAGAGAAGCTTCTCCGTTTAGAATCCAGCATATCTCACTGAACCGAAGAAGTGGTAGTTAGAAGGCAGTTAGAGCTGCAAGCAGTTTGGTTTGGGACATTAGACGCGAAATGAAACTGCAAATGCCTTCCAACAGGCTTGGAAAAGTGTGTTCTATATCTCTGCCAAACAAACTCCCCGGAGGTTGAGCTTTCAGAAGCTAGTTTAACTCTAAGGGAGGAAGCAGCAGAATGTGCCTCTCACATCTAGCCTGTAGGAATTCAGGTTGGCAAGTTTATGGGGAAGCCTATTGGCGCCTTCGTTGGAAACGGGTTTGGAAATTTCAGTTTCAAAGTCTCTGTGAAAAAGCGTCAGAGAAGCTTCTCCGTTTAGAATCCAGCATATCTCACTGAACCGAAGAAGTGGTAGTTAGAAGGGAGTTAGAGCTGCAAGCAGTTTGGTTTGGGAAATTAGACGCGAAATGAAACTGCAAATGCCTTCCAACAGGCTTGGAAAAGTGTGTTCTATATCTCTGCCAAACAAAATCCCCGGAGGTTGAGCTTTCAGAAGCAAGTTTAACTCTAAGGGAGGAAGCAGCAGAATGTGCCTCTCACATCTAGCCTGTAGGAATTCAGGTTGGCAAGTTCTATGGGGAAGCCCATTGCTGCCTATGGTGGAAACGGCATGGGAGATTTCAGTTTCAAAATCTCTGTGAAAAAGCGTCAGAGAAGCTTCTCCATTTAGAATCCAGCATATCTCACTGAACCGAAGAAGTGGTAGTTAGAAGGCAGTTAGAGCTGCAAGCAGTTTGGTTTGGGAAATTAGACGCGAAATGAAACTGCAAATGCCTTCCAACAGGCTTGGAAAAGTGTGTTCTATATCTCTGCCAAAAAAACTCCCCGGAGGTTCAGCTATCAGAAGCTAGTTTAACTCTAAGGGAGGAAGCAGCAGAATGTGCCTCTCACATCTAGCCTGTAGGAATTCAGGTTGGCATGTTCTATGGGGAAGCCCATTGGCGCCTTCGTTGGAAACGGGTTTGGAAATTTCAGTTTCAAAATCTCTGTGAAAAAGCGTCAGAGAAGCTTCTCCATTTAGAATCCAGCATATCTCACTGAACCGAAGAAGTGGTAGTTAGAAGGCAGTTAGAGCTGCAAGCAGTA
Source organism: Cynocephalus volans (assembly GCF_027409185.1). Lineage (NCBI taxonomy): Eukaryota > Metazoa > Chordata > Mammalia > Dermoptera > Cynocephalidae > Cynocephalus > Cynocephalus volans. The sequence goes on along the minus strand of NW_026902372.1, from coordinate 693,558 downwards.
TGGTTTGGGAAATTAGACGCGAAATGAAACTGCAAATGCCTTCCAACAGGCTTGGAAAAGTGTGTTCTATATCTCTGCCAAACAAACTCCCCGGAGGTTGAGCTTTCTGAAGCAAGTTTAACTCTAAGGGAGGAAGCAGCAGAATGTGCCTCTCACATCTAGCCTTTAGGAATTCAGGTTGGCAAGTTCTATGGGGAAGCCCATTGCTGCCTATGGTGGAAACGGCATGGGAGATTTGAGTTTCAAAATCTCTGTGAAAAAGCGTCAGAGAAGCTTCTCCGTTTAGAATCCAGCATATCTCACTGAACCGAAGAAGTGGTAGTTAGAAGGCAGTTAGAGCTGCAAGCAGTTTGGTTTGGGAAATTAGATGCGAAATGACACTGCAAGGGCCTTCCAACAGGCTTGGAAAAGTGTGTTCTATATCTGTGCCAAACAGAGTCCCCGGAGGTTGAGCTTTCAGAAGCAAGCTTAACTGTTAGGGAGGAAGCAGCAGAATGTGCCTCTCACATCTAGCCTGTAGGAATTCAGGTTGGCATGTTCTATGTGGAAGCCCATTGCTGGCTATGGTCGAAACAGCATGGGAGATTTCAGTTTCAAAATCTCTGTGAAAAAGCGTCAGAGAAGCTTCTCCGTTTAGAATCCAGCATATCTCACTGAACCGAAGAAGTGGTAGTTAGAAGGCAGTTAGAGCTGCAAGCAGTTTGGTTTGGGAAATTAGACGCGAAATGAAACTGCAAATGCCTTCCAACAGGCTTGGAAAAGTGTGTTCTATATCTCTGCCAAACAAACTCCCCGGAGGTTGAGCTTTCAGAAGCTAGTTTAACTCTAAGGGAGGAAGCAGCAGAATGTGCCTCTCACATCTAGCCTGTAGGAATTCAGGTTGGCAAGTTCTATGGGGAAGCCCATTGCTGCCTATGGTGGAAACGGCAAGGGAGATTTCAGTTTCAAAATCTCTGTGAAAAAGCGTCAGAGAAGCTTCTCCGTTTAGAATCCAGCATATCTCACTGAACCGAAGAAGTGGTAGTTAGAAGATAGATAGAGCTGCAAGCAGTTTGGTTTGGGAAATTAGATGCGAAATGACACTGCAAAGGCCTTCCAACAGGCTTGGAAAAGTGTGTTCTATATCTCTGACAAACAGACTCCCCGGAGGTTGAGCTTTCAGAAGCAAGCTTAACTCTTAGGGAGGAAGCAGCAGAATGTGCCTCTCACATCTAGCCTGTAGGAATTCAGGTTGGCAAGTTCTATGGGGAAGCCCATTGCTGCCTATGGTGGAAACGGCATGGGAGATTTCAGTTTCAAAATCTCTGTGAAAAAGCGTCAGAGAAGCTTCTCCATTTAGAATCCAGCATATCTCACTGAACCGAAGAAGTGGTAGTTAGAAGGCAGTTAGAGCTGCAAGCAGTTTGGTTTGGGAAATTAGACGCGAAATGAAACTGCAAATGCCTTCCAACAGGCTTGGAAAAGTGTGTTCTATATCTCTGCCAAACAGACTCCCTGGAGGTTGAGCTTTCAGAAGCTAGTTTAACTCTAAGGGAGGAAGCAGCAGAATGTGCCTCTCACATCTAGCCTGTAGGAATTCAGGTTGGCAAGTTCTATGGGGAAGCCCATTGCTGCCTATGGTGAAAACAGCATGGGAGATTTCAGTTTCAAAATCTCTGTGAAAAAGCGTCAGAGAAGCTTCTCCGTTTAGAATCCAGCATATCTCACTGAACCGAAGAAGTGGTAGTTAGAAGGCAGTTAGAGCTGCAAGCAGTTTGGTTTGGGAAATTAGACGCGAAATGAAACTGCAAATGCCTTCCAACAGGCTTGGAAAAGTGTGTTCTATATCTCTGCCAAACAAACTCCCCGGAGGTTGAGCTTTCAGAAGCTAGTTTAACTCTAAGGGAGGAAGCAGCAGAATGTGCCTCTCACATCTAGCCTGTAGGAATTCAGGTTGGCAAGTTCTATGGGGAAGCCCATTGTCGCCTTCGTTGGAAACGGATTTGGAAATTTCAGTTTCAAAATCTCTGTGAAAAAGCGTCAGAGAAGCTTCTCCGTTTAGAATCCAGCATATCTCACTGAACCGAAGAAGTGGTAGTTAGAAGGGAGTTAGAGCTGCAAGCAGTTTGGTTTGGGAAATTAGACGCGAAATGAAACTGCAAATGCCTTCCAACAGGCTTGGAAAAGTGTGTTCTATATCTCTGCCAAAGAAACTCCCCGGAGGTTGAGCTTTCAGAAGCAAGTTTAACTCTAAGGGAGGAAGCAGCAGAATGTGCCTCTCACATCTAGCCTGTAGGAATTCAGGTTGGCAAGTTCTATGGGGAAGCCCATTGCTGCCTATGGTGGAAACGGCATGGGAGATTTCAGTTTCAAAATCTCTGTGAAAAAGCGTCAGAGAAGCTTCTCCGTTTAGAATCCAGCATATCTCACCGAACCGAAGAAGTGGTAGTTAGAAGGGAGTTAGAGCTGCAAGCAGTTTGGTTTGGGAAATTAGACGCGAAATGAAACTGCAAATGCCTTCCAAGAGGCTTGGAAAAGTGTGTTCTATATCTCTGCCAAACAAACTCCCCGGAGGTTGAGCTTTCACAAGCTAGTTTAACTCTAAGGGAGGAAGCAGCAGAATGTGCCTCTCACATCTAGCCTGTAGGAATTCAGGTTGGCAAGTTCTATGGTGAAGCCCATTGGCGCCTTCGTTGGAAACGGGTTTGGAAATTTCAGTTTCAAAATCTCTGTGAAAAAGCGTCAGAGAAGCTTCTCCGTTTAGAATCCAGCATATCTCACTGAACCGAAGAAGTGGTAGTTAGAAGGGAGATAGAGCTGCAAGCAGTTTGGTTTGGGAAATTAGATGCGAAATGACACTGCAAAGGCCTTCCAACAGGCTTGGAAAATTGTGTTCTATATCTCTGACAAACAGACTCCCCGGAGGTTGAGCTTTCAGAAGCAAGCTTAACTCTTAGGGAGGAAGCAGCAGAATGTGCCTCTCACATCTAGCCTGTAGGAATTCAGGTTGGCAAGTTCTATGGGGAAGCCCATTGCTGCCTATGGTGGAAACGGCATGGGAGATTTCAGTTTCAAAATCTCTGTGAAAAAGCGTCAGAGAAGCTTCTCCATTTAGAATCCAGCATATCTCACTGAACCGAAGAAGTGGTAGTTAGAAGGCAGTTAGAGCTGCAAGCAGTTTGGTTTGGGAAATTAGACGCGAAATGAAACTGCAAATGCCTTCCAACAGGCTTGGAAAAGTGTGTTCTATATCTCTGCCAAACAGACTCCCTGGAGGTTGAGCTTTCAGAAGCTAGTTTTACTCTAAGGGAGGAAGCAGCAGAATGTGCCTCTCACATCTAGCCTGTAGGAATTCAGGTTGGCAAGTTCTATGGGGAAGCCCATTGCTGCCTATGGTGGAAACAGCATGGGAGATTTCAGTTTCAAAATCTCTGTGAAAAAGCGTCAGAGAAGCTTCTCCGTTTAGAATCCAGCATATCTCACTGAACCGAAGAAGTGGTAGTTAGAAGGCAGTTAGAGCTGCAAGCACTTTGGTTTGGGAAATTAGACGCGAAATGAAACTGCAAATGCCTTCCAACAGGCTTGGAAAAGTGTGTTCTATATCTCTGCCAAACAAACTCCCCGGAGGTTGAGCTTTCAGAACCTAGTTTAACTCTAAGGGAGGAAGCAGCAGAATGTGCCTCTCACATCTAGCCTGTAGGAATTCAGGTTGGCAAGTTCTATGGGGAAGCCCATTGTCGCCTTCGTTGGAAACGGGTTTGGAAATTTCAGTTTCAAAATCTCTGTGAAAAAGCGTCAGAGAAGCTTCTCCGTTTAGAATCCAGCTTATCTCACTGAACCGAAGAAGTGATAGTTAGAAGGGAGTTAGAGCTGCAAGCAGTTTGGTTTGGGAAATTAGACGCGAAATGAAACTGCAAATGCCTTCCAACAGGCTTGGAAAAGTGTGTTCTATATCTCTGCCAAACAAACTCCCCGGAGGTTGAGCTTTCAGAAGCAAGTTTAACTCTAAGGGAGGAAGCAGCAGAATGTGCCTCTCACATCTAGCCTGTAGGAATTCAGGTTGGCAAGTTCTATGGGGAAGCCCATTGCTGCCTATGGTGGAAACGGCATGGGAGATTTCAGTTTCAAAATCTCTGTGAAAAAGCGTCAGAGAAGCTTCTCCGTTTAGAATCCAGCATATCTCACTGAACCGAAGAAGTGGTAGTTAGAAGGCAGTTAGAGCTGCAAGCAGTTTGGTTTGGGAAATTAGATGCGAAATGACACTGCAAGGGCCTTCCAACAGGCTTGGAAAAGTGTGTTCTATATCTGTGCCAAACAGAGTCCCCGGAGGTTGAGCTTTCAGAAGCAAGCTTAACTGTTAGGGAGGAAGCAGCAGAATGTGCCTCTCACATCTAGCCTGTAGGAATTCAGGTTGGCATGTTCTATGTGGAAGCCCATTGCTGGCTATGGTCGAAACAGCATGGGAGATTTCAGTTTCAAAATCTCTGTGAAAAAGCGTCAGAGAAGCTTCTCCGTTTAGAATCCAGCATATCTCACTGAACCGAAGAAGTGGTAGTTAGAAGGCAGTTAGAGCTGCAAGCAGTTTGGTTTGGGAAATTAGACGCGAAATGAAACTGCAAATGCCTTCCAACAGGCTTGGAAAAGTGTGTTCTATATCTCTGCCAAACAAACTCCCCGGAGGTTGAGCTTTCAGAAGCTAGTTTAACTCTAAGGGAGGAAGCAGCAGAATGTGCCTCTCACATCTAGCCTGTAGGAATTCAGGTTGGCAAGTTCTATGGGGAAGCCCATTGCTGCCTATGGTGGAAACGGCAAGGGAGATTTCAGTTTCAAAATCTCTGTGAAAAAGCGTCAGAGAAGCTTCTCCGTTTAGAATCCAGCATATCTCACTGAACCGAAGAAGTGGTAGTTAGAAGATAGATAGAGCTGCAAGCAGTTTGGTTTGGGAAATTAGATGCGAAATGACACTGCAAAGGCCTTCCAACAGGCTTGGAAAAGTGTGTTCTATATCTCTGACAAACAGACTCCCCGGAGGTTGAGCTTTCAGAAGCAAGCTTAACTCTTAGGGAGGAAGCAGCAGAATGTGCCTCTCACATCTAACCTGTAGGAATTCAGGTTGGCAAGTTCTATGGGGAAGCCCATTGCTGCCTATGGTGGAAACGGCATGGGAGATTTCAGTTTCAAAATCTCTGTGAAAAAGCGTCAGAGAAGCTTCTCCGTTTAGAATCCAGCATATCTCACTGAACCGAAGAAGTGGTAGTTAGAAGGCAGTTAGAGCTGCAAGCAGTTTGGTTTGGGAAATTAGACGCGAAATGAAACTGCAAATGCCTTCCAACAGGCTTGGAAAAGTGTGTTCTATATCTCTGCCAAACAGACTCCCTGGAGGTTGAGCTTTCACAAGCTAGTTTAACTCTAAGGGAGGAAGCAGCAGAATGTGCCTCTCACATCTAGCCAGTAGGAATTCAGGTTGGCAAGTTCTATGGGGAAGCCCGTTGCTGCCTATGGTGGAAACGGCATGGGAGATTTCAGTTTCAAAATCTCTGTGAAAAAGCGTCAGAGAAGCTTCTCCGTTTAGAATCCAGCATATCTCACTGAACCGAAGAAGTGGTAGTTAGAAGGCAGTTAGAGCTGCAAGCAGTTTGGTTTGGGAAATTAGACGCGAAATGAAACTGCAAATGCCTTCCAACGGGCTTGGAAAAGTGTGTTCTATATCTCTGCCAAACAGACTCCCTGGAGGTTGAGCTTTCAGAAGCTAGTTTAACTCTAAGGGAGGAAGCAGCAGAATGTGCCTCTCACATCTAGCCTGTAGGAATTCAGGTTGGCAAGTTCTATGGGGAAGCCCATTGCTGCCTATGGTGGAAACGGCATGGGAGACTTCAGTTTCAAAATCTCTGTGAAAAAGCGTCAGAGAAGCTTCTCCGTTTAGAATCCAGCATATCTCACTGAACCGAAGAAGTGGTAGTTAGAAGGGAGTTAGAGCTGCAAGCAGTTTGGTTTGGGAAATTAGACGCGAAATTAAACTGCAAATGCCTTCCAACAGGCTTGGAAAAGTGTGTTCTATATCTCTGCCGAACAAACTCCCCGGAGGTTGAGCTTTCAGAAGCAAGTTTAACTCTAAGGGAGGAAGCAGCAGAATGTGCCTCTCACATCTAGCCTGTAGGAATTCAGGTTGGCAAGTTCTATGGGGAAGCCCATTGCTGCCTATGGTGGAAACGGCATGGGAGATTTCAGTTTCAAAATCTCTGTGAAAAAGCGTCAGAGAAGCTTCTCCGTTTAGAATCCAGCATATCTCACTGAACCGAAGAAGTGGTAGTTAGAAGGGAGTTAGAGCTGCAAGCAGTTTGGTTTGGGAAATTAGATGCGAAATGACACTGCAAAGGCCTTCCAACAGGCTTGGAAAAGTGTGTTCTATATCTCTGCCAAACAGACTCCCCAGAGGTTGAGCTTTCAGAAGCAAGCTGAACTCTTAGGGAGGAAGCAGCAGAATGTGCCTCTCACATCTAGCCTGTAGGAATTCAGGTTGGCAAGTTCTATGGGGAAGCCCATTGCTGCCTATGGTGGAAACGGCATGGGAGATTTCAGTTTCAAAATCTCTGTGAAAAAGCGTCAGAGAAGCTTCTCCGTTTAGAATCCAGCATATCTCACTGAACCGAAGAAGTGGTAGTTAGAAGGGAGTTAGAGCTGCAAGCAGTTTGGTTTGGGAAATTAGACGCGAAATGAAACTGCAAATGCCTTCCAACAGGCTTGGAAAAGTGTGTTCTATATCTCTGCCAAACAAACTCCGCGGAGGTTGAGCTTTCAGAAGCTAGTTTAACTCTAAGGGAGGAAGCAGCAGAATGTGCCTCTCACATCTAGCCTGTAGGAATTCAGGTTGGCAAGTTCTATGAGGAAGCCCATTGGCGCCTTCGTTGGAAACGGGTTTGGAAATTTCAGTTTCAAAATCTCTGTGAAAAAGCGTCAGAGAAGCTTCTCCGTTTAGAATCCAGCATATCTCACTGAACCGAAGAAGTGGTAGTTAGAAGGGAGTTAGAGCTGCAAGCAGTTTGGTTTGGGAAATTAGATGCGAAATGACACTGCAAAGGCCTTCAAACAGGCTTGGAAAAGTGTGTTCTATATCTCTGCCAAACAGACTCCCCGGAGGTTGAGCTTTCAGAAGCAAGCTTAACTCTTAGGGAGGAAGCAGCAGAATGTGCCTCTCACATCTAGCCTGTAGGAATTCAGGTTGGCAAGTTCTATGGGGAAGCCCATTGCTGCCTATGGTGGAAACGGCATGGGAGATTTGAGTTTCAAAATCTCTGTGAAAAAGCGTCAGAGAAGCTTCTCCGTTTAGAATCCAGCATATCTCACTGAACCGAAGAAGTGGTAGTTAGAAGGGAGTTAGAGCTGCAAGCAGTTTGGTTTGGGAAATTAGACGCGAAATGAAACTGCAAATGCCTTCCAACAGGCTTGGAAAAGTGTGTTCTATATCTCTGCCAAACAGACTCCCTGGAGGTTGAGCTTTCAGAAGCTAGTTTAACTCTAAGGGAGGAAGCAGCAGAATGTGCCTCTCACATCTAGCCTGTAGGAATTCAGGTTGGCAAGTTCTATGGGGAAGCCCATTGCTGGCTATGGTGGAAACAGCATGGGAGATTTCAGTTTCAAAATCTCTGTGAAAAAGCGTCAGAGAAGCTTCTCCGTTTAGAATCCAGCATATCTCACTGAACCGAAGAAGTGGTAGTTAGAAGGCAGTTAGAGCTGCAAGCAGTTTGGTTTGGGACATTAGACGCGAAATGAAACTGCAAATGCCTTCCAACAGGCTTGGAAAAGTGTGTTCTATATCTCTGCCAAACAAACTCCCCGGAGGTTGAGCTTTCAGAAGCTAGTTTAACTCTAAGGGAGGAAGCAGCAGAATGTGCCTCTCACATCTAGCCTGTAGGAATTCAGGTTGGCAAGTTTATGGGGAAGCCTATTGGCGCCTTCGTTGGAAACGGGTTTGGAAATTTCAGTTTCAAAGTCTCTGTGAAAAAGCGTCAGAGAAGCTTCTCCGTTTAGAATCCAGCATATCTCACTGAACCGAAGAAGTGGTAGTTAGAAGGGAGTTAGAGCTGCAAGCAGTTTGGTTTGGGAAATTAGACGCGAAATGAAACTGCAAATGCCTTCCAACAGGCTTGGAAAAGTGTGTTCTATATCTCTGCCAAACAAAATCCCCGGAGGTTGAGCTTTCAGAAGCAAGTTTAACTCTAAGGGAGGAAGCAGCAGAATGTGCCTCTCACATCTAGCCTGTAGGAATTCAGGTTGGCAAGTTCTATGGGGAAGCCCATTGCTGCCTATGGTGGAAACGGCATGGGAGATTTCAGTTTCAAAATCTCTGTGAAAAAGCGTCAGAGAAGCTTCTCCATTTAGAATCCAGCATATCTCACTGAACCGAAGAAGTGGTAGTTAGAAGGCAGTTAGAGCTGCAAGCAGTTTGGTTTGGGAAATTAGACGCGAAATGAAACTGCAAATGCCTTCCAACAGGCTTGGAAAAGTGTGTTCTATATCTCTGCCAAAAAAACTCCCCGGAGGTTCAGCTATCAGAAGCTAGTTTAACTCTAAGGGAGGAAGCAGCAGAATGTGCCTCTCACATCTAGCCTGTAGGAATTCAGGTTGGCATGTTCTATGGGGAAGCCCATTGGCGCCTTCGTTGGAAACGGGTTTGGAAATTTCAGTTTCAAAATCTCTGTGAAAAAGCGTCAGAGAAGCTTCTCCATTTAGAATCCAGCATATCTCACTGAACCGAAGAAGTGGTAGTTAGAAGGCAGTTAGAGCTGCAAGCAGTATGGTTTGGGAAATTAGACGCGAAATGAAACTGCAAATGCCTTCCAACAGGCTTGGAAAAGTGTGTTCTATATCTCTGCCAAACAAACTCCCCGGAGGTTGAGCTTTCTGAAGCAAGTTTAACTCTAAGGGAGGAAGCAGCAGAATGTGCCTCTCACATCTAGCCTTTAGGAATTCAGGTTGGCAAGTTCTATGGGGAAGCCCATTGCTGCCTATGGTGGAAACGGCATGGGAGATTTGAGTTTCAAAATCTCTGTGAAAAAGCGTCAGAGAAGCTTCTCCGTTTAGAATCCAGCATATCTCACTGAACCGAAGAAGTGGTAGTTAGAAGGGAGTTAGAGCTGCAAGCAGTTTGGTTTGGGAAATTAGACGTGAAATGAAACTGCAAATGCCTTCCAACGGGCTTGGAAAAGTGTGTTCTATATCTCTGCCAAACAGACTCCCTGGAGGTTGAGCTTTCAGAAGCTAGTTTAACTCTAAGGGAGGAAGCAGCAGAATGTGCCTCTCACATCTAGCCTGTAGGAATTCAGGTTGGCAAGTTCTATGGGGAAGCCCATTGCTGCCTATGGTGGAAACGGCATGGGAGATTTCAGTTTCAAAATCTCTGTGAAAAACCGTGAGTGAAGCTTCTCCGTTTAGAATCCAGCATATCTCACTGAACCGAAGAAGTGGTAGTTAGAAGGGAGTTAGAGCTGCAAGCAGTTTGGTTTGGGAAATTAGACGCGAAATTAAACAGCAAATGCCTTCCAACAGGCTTGGAAAAGTGTGTTCTATATCTCTGCCAAACAGACTCCCTGGAGGTTGAGCTTTCAGAAGCTAGTTTAACTCTAAGGGAGGAAGCAGCAGAATGTGCCTCTCACATCTAGCCTGTAGGAATTCAGGTTGGCAAGTTCTATGGGGAAGCCCATTGCTGCCTATGGTGGAAACGGCATGGGAGATTTCAGTTTCAAAATCTCTGTGAAAAACCATCAGAGAAGCTTCTCCGTTTAGAATCCAGCATATCTCACTGAACCGAAGAAGTGGTAGTTAGAAGGGAGTTAGAGCTGCAAGCAGTTTGGTTTGGGAAATTAGACGCGAAATTAAACTGCAAATGCCTTCCAACAGGCTTGGAAAAGTGTGTTCTATATCTCTGCCAAACAGACTCCCCGGAGGTTGAGCTTTCAGAAGCAAGTTTAACTCTAAGGGAGGAAGCAGCAGAATGTGCCTCTCACATCTAGCCTGTAGGAATTCAGGTTGGCAAGTTCTATGGGGAAGCCCATTGCTGCCTACGGTGGAAACAGCATGGGAAGTTTCAGTTTCAAAATCTCTGTGAAAAAGCGTCAGAGAAGCTTCTCCGTTTAGAATCCAGCATATCTCACTGAACCGAAGAAGTGGTAGTTAGAAGGGAGATAGAGCTGCAAGCAGTTTGGTTTGGGAAATTAGATGCGAAATGACACTGCAAAGGCCTTCCAACAGGCTTGGAAAAGTGTGTTCTATATCTCTGCCAAACAGACTCCCCAGAGGTTGAGCTTTCAGAAGCAAGCTTAACTCTTAGGGAGGAAGCAGCAGAATGTGCCTCTCACATCTAGCCTGTAGGAATTCAGGTTGGCAAGTTCTATGGGGAAGCCCATTGCTGCCTATGGTGGAAACGGCATGGGAGATTTCAGTTTCAAAATCTCTGTGAAAAAGCGTCAGAGAAGCTTCTCCGTTTAGAATCCAGCATATCTCACTGAACCGAAGAAGTGGTAGTTAGAAGGGAGTTAGAGCTGCAAGCAGTTTGGTTTGGGAAATTAGATGCGAAATGACACTGCAAAGGCCTTCCAACAGGCTTGGAAAAGTGTGTTCTATATCTCTGCCAAACAGACTCCCCGGAGGTTGAGCTTTCAGAAGCAAGCTTAACTCTTAGGGAGGAAGCAGCAGAATGTGCCTCTCACATCTAGCCTGTAGGAATTCAGGTTGGCAAGTTCTATGGGGAAGCCCATTGCTGCCTATGGTGGAAACGGCATGGGAGATTTCAGTTTCAAAATCTCTGTGAAAAAGCGTCAGAGAAGCTTCTCCGTTTAGAATCCAGCATATCTCACTGAACCGAAGAAGTGGTAGTTAGAAGGGAGTTAGAGCTGCAAGCAGTTTGGTTTGGGAAATTAGACGCGAAATGAAACTGCAAATGCCTTCCAACAGGCTTGGAAAAGTTTGTTCTATATCTCTGCCAAACAAACTCCCCGGAGGTTGAGCTTTCAGAAGCAAGTTTAACTCTAAGGGAGGAAGCAGCAGAATGTGCCTCTCACATCTAGCCTGTAGGAATTCAGGTTGGCAAGTTCTATGGGGAAGCCCATTGCTGCCTATGGTGGAAACGGCATGGGAGATTTCAGTTTCAAAATCTCTGTGAAAAAGCGTCAGAGAAGCTTCTCCGTTTAGAATCCAGCATATCTCACTGAACCGAAGAAGTGGTAGTTATTAGGCAGTTAGAGCTGCCAGCAGTTTGGTTTGGGAAATTAGACGCGAAATGAAACTGCAAATGCCTTCCAACAGGCTTGGAAAAGTGTGTTCTATATCTCTGCCAAACAGACTCCCTGGAGGTTGAGCTTCCAGAAGCTAGTTTAACTCTAAGGGAGGAAGCAGCAGAATGTGCCTCTCACATCTAGCCTTTAGGAATTCAGGTTGGCAAGTTCTATGGGGAAGCCCATTGCTGCCTATGGTGGAAACGGCATGGGAGATTTGAGTTTCAAAATCTCTGTGAAAAAGCGTCAGAGAAGCTTCTCCGTTTAGAATCCAGCATATCTCACTGAACCGAAGAAGTGGTAGTTAGAAGGGAGTTAGAGCTGCAAGCAGTTTGGTTTGGGAAATTAGATGCGAAATGACACTGCAAAGGCCTTCCAACAGGCTTGGAAAAGTGTGTTCTATATCTCTGCCAAACAGAGTCCCCGGAGGTTGAGCTTTCAGAAGCAAGCGTAACTGTTAGGGAGGAAGCAGCAGAATGTGCCTCTCACATCTAGCCAGTAGGAATTCAGGTTGGCAAGTTCTATGGGGAAGCCCATTGCTGCCTATGGTGGAAACGGCATGGGAGATTTCAGTTTCAAAATCTCTGTGAAAAAGCGTCAGAGAAGCTTCTCCGTTTAGAATCCAGCATATCTCACTGAACCGAAGAAGTGGTAGTTAGAAGGCAGTTAGAGCTGCAAGCAGTTTGGTTTGGGAAATTAGACGCGAAATGAAACTGCAAATGCCTTCCAACGGGCTTGGAAAAGTGTGTTCTATATCTCTGCCAAACAGACTCCCTGGAGGTTGAGCTTTCAGAAGCTAGTTTAACTCTAAGGGAGGAAGCAGCAGAATGTGCCTCTCACATCTAGCCTGTAGGAATTCAGGTTGGCAAGTTCTATGGGGAAGCCCATTGCTGCCTATGGTGGAAACGGCATGGGAGATTTCAGTTTCAAAATCTCTGTGAAAAAGCGTCAGAGAAGCTTCTCCGTTTAGAATCCAGCATATCTCACTGAACCGAAGAAGTGGTAGTTAGAAGGGAGTTAGAGCTGCAAGCAGTTTGGTTTGGGAAATTAGACGCGAAATGAAACTGCAAATGCCTTCCAACAGGCTTGGAAAAGTGTGTTCTATATCTCTGCCAAACAAACTCCCCGGAGGTTGAGCTTTCAGAAGCAAGTTTAACTCTAAGGGAGGAAGCAGCAGAATGTGCCTCTCACATCTAGCCTGTAGGAATTCAGGTTGGCAAGTTCTATGGGGAAGCCCATTGCTGCCTATGGTGGAAACGGCATGGGAGATTTCAGTTTCAAAATCTCTGTGAAAAAGCGTCAGAGAAGCTTCTCCGTTTAGAATCCAGCATATCTCACTGAACCGAAGAAGTGGTAGTTAGAAGGGAGTTAGAGCTGCAAGCAGTTTGGTTTGGGAAATTAGATGCGAAATGACACTGCAAAGGCCTTCCAACAGGCTTGGAAAAGTGTGTTCTATATCTCTGCCAAACAGACTCCCCAGAGGTTGAGCTTTCAGAAGCAAGCTTAACTCTTAGGGAGGAAGCAGCAGAATGTGCCTCTCACATCTAGCCTGTAGGAATTCAGGTTGGCTAGTTCTATGGGGAAGCCCATTGCTGCCTATGGTGGAAACGGCATGGGAGATTTCAGTTTCAAAATCTCTGTGAAAAAGCGTCAGAGAAGCTTCTCCGTTTAGAATCCAGCATATCTCACTGAACCGAAGAAGTGGTAGTTAGAAGGGAGTTAGAGCTGCAAGCAGTTTGGTTTGGGAAATTAGATGCGAAATGACACTGCAAAGGCCTTCCAACAGGCTTGGAAAAGTGTGTTCTATATCTCTGCCAAACAGACTCCCCGGAGGTTGAGCTTTCAGAAGCAAGCTTAACTCTTAGGGAGGAAGCAGCAGAATGTGCCTCTCACATCTAGCCTGTAGGAATTCAGGTTGGCAAGTTCTATGGGGAAGCCCATTGCTGCCTATGGTGGAAACGGCATGGGAGATTTCAGTTTCAAAATCTCTGTGAAAAAGCGTCAGAGAAGCTTCTCCGTTTAGAATCCAGCATATCTCACTGAACCGAAGAAGTGGTAGTTAGAAGGGAGTTAGAGCTGCAAGCAGTTTGGTTTGGGAAATTAGACGCGAAATGAAACTGCAAATGCCTTCCAACAGGCTTGGAAAAGTTTGTTCTATATCTCTGCCAAACAAACTCCCCGGAGGTTGAGCTTTCAGAAGCAAGTTTAACTCTAAGGGAGGAAGCAGCAGAATGTGCCTCTCACATCTAGCCTGTAGGAATTCAGGTTGGCAAGTTCTATGGGGAAGCCCATTGCTGCCTATGGTGGAAACGGCATGGGAGATTTCAGTTTCAAAATCTCTGTGAAAAAGCGTCAGAGAAGCTTCTCCGTTTAGAATCCAGCATATCTCACTGAACCGAAGAAGTGGTAGTTAGAAGGGAGTTAGAGCTGCAAGCAGTTTGGTTTGGGAAATTAGACGCGAAATGAAACTGCAAATGCCTTCCAACAGGCTTGGAAAAGTGTGTTCTATATCTCTGCCAAACAAACTCCCCGGAGGTTGAGCTTTCAGAAGCAAGTTTAACTCTAAGGGAGGAAGCAGCAGAATGTGCCTCTCACATCTAGCCTGTAGGAATTCAGGTTGGCAAGTTCTATGGGGAAGCCCATTGCTGCCTATGGTGGAAACGGCATGGGAGATTTCAGTTTCAAAATCTCTGTGAAAAAGCGTCAGAGAAGCTTCTCCGTTTAGAATCCAGCATATCTCACTGAACCGAAGAAGTGGTAGTTAGAAGGGAGTTAGAGCTGCAAGCAGTTTGGTTTGGGAAATTAGACGCGAAATGAAACTGCAAATGCCTTCCAACAGGCTTGGAAAAGTGTGTTCTATATCTCTGCCAAACAAACTCCCCGGAGGTTGAGCTTTCAGAAGCTAGTTTAACTCTAAGGGAGGAAGCAGCAGAATGTGCCTCTCACATCTAGCCTGTAGGAATTCAGGTTGGCAAGTTCTATGGGGAAGCCCATTGCTGCCTATGGTGGAAACGGCAAGGGAGATTTCAGTTTCAAAATCTCTGTGAAAAAGCGTCAGAGAAGCTTCTCCGTTTAGAATCCAGCATATCTCACTGAACCGAAGAAGTGGTAGTTAGAAGATAGATAGAGCTGCAAGCAGTTTGGTTTGGGAAATTAGATGCGAAATGACACTGCAAAGGCCTTCCAACAGGCTTGGAAAAGTGTGTTCTATATCTCTGACAAACAGACTCCCCGGAGGTTGAGCTTTCAGAAGCAAGCTTAACTCTTAGGGAGGAAGCAGCAGAATGTGCCTCTCACATCTAACCTGTAGGAATTCAGGTTGGCAAGTTCTATGGGGAAGCCCATTGCTGCCTATGGTGGAAACGGCATGGGAGATTTCAGTTTCAAAATCTCTGTGAAAAAGCGTCAGAGAAGCTTCTCCGTTTAGAATCCAGCATATCTCACTGAACCGAAGAAGTGGTAGTTAGAAGGCAGTTAGAGCTGCAAGCAGTTTGGTTTGGGAAATTAGACGCGAAATGAAACTGCAAATGCCTTCCAACAGGCTTGGAAAAGTGTGTTCTATATCTCTGCCAAACAGACTCCCTGGAGGTTGAGCTTTCACAAGCTAGTTTAACTCTAAGGGAGGAAGCAGCAGAATGTGCCTCTCACATCTAGCCAGTAGGAATTCAGGTTGGCAAGTTCTATGGGGAAGCCCATTGCTGCCTATGGTGGAAACGGCATGGGAGATTTCAGTTTCAAAATCTCTGTGAAAAAGCGTCAGAGAAGCTTCTCCGTTTAGAATCCAGCATATCTCACTGAACCGAAGAAGTGGTAGTTAGAAGGCAGTTAGAGCTGCAAGCAGTTTGGTTTGGGAAATTAGACGCGAAATGAAACTGCAAATGCCTTCCAACGGGCTTGGAAAAGTGTGTTCTATATCTCTGCCAAACAGACTCCCTGGAGGTTGAGCTTTCAGAAGCTAGTTTAACTCTAAGGGAGGAAGCAGCAGAATGTGCCTCTCACATCTAGCCTGTAGGAATTCAGGTTGGCAAGTTCTATGGGGAAGCCCATTGCTGCCTATGGTGGAAACGGCATGGGAGACTTCAGTTTCAAAATCTCTGTGAAAAAGCGTCAGAGAAGCTTCTCCGTTTAGAATCCAGCATATCTCACTGAACCGAAGAAGTGGTAGTTAGAAGGGAGTTAGAGCTGCAAGCAGTTTGGTTTGGGAAATTAGACGCGAAATGAAACTGCAAATGCCTTCCAACGGGCTTGGAAAAGTGTGTTCTATATCTCTGCCAAAAAAACTCCCCGGAGGTTCAGCTTTCAGAAGCTAGTTTAACTCTAAGGGAGGAAGCAGCAGAATGTGCCTCTCACATCTAGCCTGTAGGAATTCAGGTTGGCAAGTTCTATGGGGAAGCACATTGCTGCCTATGGTGGAAACGGCATGGGAGATTTCAGTTTCAAAATCTCTTTGAAAAACCGTCAGAGAAGCTTCTCCGTTTAGAATCCAGCATATCTCACTGAACCGAAGAAGTGGTAGTTAGAAGGGAGTTAGAGCTGCAAGCAGTTTGGTTTGGGAAATTAGACGCGAAATTAAACAGCAAATGCCTTCCAACAGGCTTGGAAAAGTGTGTTCTATATCTCTGCCAAACAGACTCCCTGGAGGTTGAGCTTTCAGAAGCTAGTTTAACTCTAAGGGAGGAAGCAGCAGAATGTGCCTCTCACATCTAGCCTGTAGGAATTCAGGTTGGCAAGTTCTATGGGGAAGCCCATTGCTGCCTATGGTGGAAACGGCATGGGAGATTTCAGTTTCAAAATCTCTGTGAAAAACCGTCAGAGAAGCTTCTCCGTTTAGAATCCAGCATATCTCACTGAACCGAAGAAGTGGTAGTTAGAAGGGAGTTAGAGCTGCAAGCAGTTTGGTTTGGGAAATTAGACGCGAAATTAAACTGCAAATGCCTTCCAACAGGCTTGGAAAAGTGTGTTCTATATCTCTGCCAAACAGACTCCCCGGAGGTTGAGCTTTCAGAAGCAAGTTTAACTCTAAGGGAGGAAGCAGCAGAATGTGCCTCTCACATCTAGCCTGTAGGAATTCAGGTTGGCAAGTTCTATGGGGAAGCCCATTGCTGCCTATGGTGGAAACAGCATGGGAAGTTTCAGTTTCAAAATCTCTGTGAAAAAGCGTCAGAGAAGCTTCTCCGTTTAGAATCCAGCATATCTCACTGAACCGAAGAAGTGGTAGTTAGAAGGGAGTTAGAGCTGCAAGCAGTTTGGTTTGGGAAATTAGATGCGAAATGACACTGCAAAGGCCTTCCAACAGGCTTGGAAAAGTGTGTTCTATATCTCTGCCAAACAGACTCCCCAGAGGTTGAGCTTTCAGAAGCAAGCTTAACTCTTAGGGAGGAAGCAGCAGAATGTGCCTCTCACATCTAGCCTGTAGGAATTCAGGTTGGCAAGTTCTATGGGGAAGCCCATTGCTGCCTATGGTGGAAACGGCATGGGAGATTTCAGTTTCAAAATCTCTGTGAAAAAGCGTCAGAGAAGCTTCTCCGTTTAGAATCCAGCATATCTAACTGAACCGAAGAAGTGGTAGTTAGAAGGGAGTTAGAGCTGCAAGCAGTTTGGTTTTGGAAATTAGATGCGAAATGACACTGCAAAGGCCTTCCAACAGGCTTGGAAAAGTGTGTTCTATATCTCTGCCAAACAGACTCCCCGGAGGTTGAGCTTTCAGAAGCAAGCTTAACTCTTAGGGAGGAAGCAGCAGAATGTGCCTCTCACATCTAGCCTGTAGGAATTCAGGTTGGCAAGTTCTATGGGGAAGCCCATTGCTGCCTATGGTGGAAACGGCATGGGAGATTTCAGTTTCAAAATCTCTGTGAAAAAGCGTCAGAGAAGCTTCTCCGTTTAGAATCCAGCATATCTCACTGAACCGAAGAAGTGGTAGTTAGAAGGGAGTTAGAGCTGCAAGCAGTTTGGTTTGGGAAATTAGACGCGAAATGAAACTGCAAATGCCTTCCAACAGGCTTGGAAAAGTTTGTTCTATATCTCTGCCAAACAAACTCCCCGGAGGTTGAGCTTTCAGAAGCAAGTTTAACTCTAAGGGAGGAAGCAGCAGAATGTGCCTCTCACATCTAGCCTGTAGGAATTCAGGTTGGCAAGTTCTATGGGGAAGCCCATTGCTGCCTATGGTGGAAACGGCATGGGAGATTTCAGTTTCAAAATCTCTGTGAAAAAGCGTCAGAGAAGCTTCTCCGTTTAGAATCCAGCATATCTCACTGAACCGAAGAAGTGGTAGTTATTAGGCAGTTAGAGCTGCCAGCAGTTTGGTTTGGGAAATTAGACGCGAAATGAAACTGCAAATGCCTTCCAACAGGCTTGGAAAAGTGTGTTCTATATCTCTGCCAAACAGACTCCCTGGAGGTTGAGCTTCCAGAAGCTAGTTTAACTCTAAGGGAGGAAGCAGCAGAATGTGCCTCTCACATCTAGCCTTTAGGAATTCAGGTTGGCAAGTTCTATGGGGAAGCCCATTGCTGCCTATGGTGGAAACGGCATGGGAGATTTGAGTTTCAAAATCTCTGTGAAAAAGCGTCAGAGAAGCTTCTCCGTTTAGAATCCAGCATATCTCACTGAACCGAAGAAGTGGTAGTTAGAAGGGAGTTAGAGCTGCAAGCAGTTTGGTTTGGGAAATTAGATGCGAAATGACACTGCAAAGGCCTTCCAACAGGCTTGGAAAAGTGTGTTCTATATCTCTGCCAAACAGAGTCCCCGGAGGTTGAGCTTTCAGAAGCAAGCGTAACTGTTAGGGAGGAAGCAGCAGAATGTGCCTCTCACATCTAGCCAGTAGGAATTCAGGTTGGCAAGTTCTATGGGGAAGCCCATTGCTGCCTATGGTGGAAACGGCATGGGAGATTTCAGTTTCAAAATCTCTGTGAAAAAGCGTCAGAGAAGCTTCTCCGTTTAGAATCCAGCATATCTCACTGAACCGAAGAAGTGGTAGTTAGAAGGCAGTTACAGCTGCAAGCAGTTTGGTTTGGGAAATTAGACGCGAAATGAAACTGCAAATGCCTTCCAACGGGCTTGGAAAAGTGTGTTCTATATCTCTGCCAAACAGACTCCCTGGAGGTTGAGCTTTCAGAAGCTAGTTTAACTCTAAGGGAGGAAGCAGCAGAATGTGCCTCTCACATCTAGCCTGTAGGAATTCAGGTTGGCAACTTCTATGGGGAAGCCCATTGCTGCCTATGGTGGAAACGGCATGGGAGATTTCAGTTTCAAAATCTCTGTGAAAAAGCGTCAGAGAAGCTTCTCCGTTTAGAATCCAGCATATCTCACTGAACCGAAGAAGTGGTAGTTAGAAGGGAGTTAGAGCTGCAAGCAGTTTGGTTTGGGAAATTAGACGCGAAATTAAACTGCAAATGCCTTCCAACAGGCTTGGAAAAGTGTGTTCTATATCTCTGCCAAACAAACTCCCCGGAGGTTGAGCTTTCAGAAGCAAGTTTAACTCTAAGGGAGGAAGCAGCACAATGTGCCTCTCACATCTAGCCTGTAGGAATTCAGGTTGGCAAGTTCTATGGGGAAGCCCATTGCTGCCTATGGTGGAAACGGCATGGGAGATTTCAGTTTCAAAATCTCTGTGAAAAAGCGTCAGAGAAGCTTCTCCGTTTAGAATCCAGCATATCTCACTGAACCGAAGAAGTGGTAGTTAGAAGGCAGTTAGAGCTGCAAGCAGTTTGGTTGGGAAATTAGACGCGAAATGAAACTGCAAATGCCTTCCAACGGGCTTGGAAAAGTGTGTTCTATATCTCTGCCAAACAGACTCCCTGGAGGTTGAGCTTTCAGAAGCTAGTTTAACTCTAAGGGAGGAAGCAGCAGAATGTGCCTCTCACATCTAGCCTGTAGGAATTCAGGTTGGCAAGTTCTATGGGGAAGCCCATTGCTGCCTATGGTGGAAACGGCATGGGAGATTTCAGTTTCAAAATCTCTGTGAAAAAGCGTCAGAGAAGCTTCTCCGTTTAGAATCCAGCATATCTCACTGAACCGAAGAAGTGGTAGTTAGAAGGCAGTTAGAGCTGCAAGCAGTTTGGTTTGGGAAATTAGACGCGAAATGAAACTGCAAATGCCTTCCAACAGGCTTGGAAAAGTGTGTTCTATATCTCTGCCAAACAAACTCCCCGGAGGTTGAGCTTTCAGAAGCAAGTTTAACTCTAAGGGAGGAAGCAGCAGAATGTGCCTCTCACATCTAGCCTGTAGGAATTCAGGTTGGCAAGTTCTATGGGGAAGCCCATTGCTGCCTATGGTGGAAACGGCATGGGAGATTTCAGTTTCAAAATCTCTGTGAAAAAGCGTCAGAGAAGCTTCTCCGTTTAGAATCCAGCATATCTCACTGAACCGAAGAAGTGGTAGTTAGAAGGGAGTTAGAGCTGCAAGCAGTTTGGTTTGGGAAATTAGATGCGAAATGACACTGCAAAGGCCTTCCAACAGGCTTGGAAAAGTGTGTTCTATATCTCTGCCAAACAGACTCCCCAGAGGTTGAGCTTTCAGAAGCAAGCTTAACTCTTAGGGATGAAGCAGCAGAATGTGCCTCTCACATCTAGCCTGTAGGAATTCAGGTTGGCAAGTTCTATGGGGAAGCCCATTGCTGCCTATGGTGGAAACGGCATGGGAGATTTCAGTTTCAAAATCTCTGTGAAAAAGCGTCAGAGAAGCTTCTCCGTTTAGAATCCAGCATATCTCACTGAACCGAAGAAGTGGTAGTTAGAAGGGAGTTAGAGCTGCAAGCAGTTTGGTTTGGGAAATTAGATGCGAAATGAAACTGCAAAGGCCTTCCAACAGGCTTGGAAAAGTGTGTTCTATATCTCTGCCAAACAGACTCCCCGGAGGTTGAGCTTTCAGAAGCAAGCTTAACTCTTAGGGAGGAAGCAGCAGAATGTGCCTCTCACATCTAGCCTGTAGGAATTCAGGTTGGCAAGTTCTATGGGGAAGCCCATTGCTGCCTATGGTGGAAACGGCATGGGAGATTTCAGTTTCAAAATCTCTGTGAAAAAGCGTCAGAGAAGCTTCTCCGTTTAGAATCCAGCATATCTCACTGAACCGAAGAAGTGGTAGTTAGAAGGGAGTTAGAGCTGCAAGCAGTTTGGTTTGGGAAATTAGACGCGAAATGAAACTGCAAATGCCTTCCAACAGGCTTGGAAAAGTTTGTTCTATATCTCTGCCAAACAAACTCCCCGGAGGTTGAGCTTTCAGAAGCAAGTTTAACTCTAAGGGAGGAAGCAGCAGAATGTGCCTCTCACATCTAGCCTGTAGGAATTCAGGTTGGCAAGTTCTATGGGGAAGCCCATTGCTGCCTATGGTGGAAACGGCATGGGAGATTTCAGTTTCAAAATCTCTGTGAAAAAGCGTCAGAGAAGCTTCTCCGTTTAGAATCCAGCATATCTCACTGAACCGAAGAAGTGGTAGTTAGAAGGGAGTTAGAGCTGCAAGCAGTTTGGTTTGGGAAATTAGATGCGAAATGACACTGCAAAGGCCTTCCAACAGGCTTGGAAAAGTGTGTTCTATATCTCTGCCAAACAGAGTCCCCGGAGGTTGAGCTTTCAGAAGCAAGCGTAACTGTTAGGGAGGAAGCAGCAGAATGTGCCTCTCACATCTAGCCAGTAGGAATTCAGGTTGGCAAGTTCTATGGGGAAGCCCATTGCTGCCTATGGTGGAAACGGCATGGGAGATTTCAGTTTCAAAATCTCTGTGAAAAAGCGTCAGAGAAGCTTCTCCGTTTAGAATCCAGCATATCTCACTGAACCGAAGAAGTGGTAGTTAGAAGGCAGTTACAGCTGCAAGCAGTTTGGTTTGGGAAATTAGACGCGAAATGAAACTGCAAATGCCTTCCAACGGGCTTGGAAAAGTGTGTTCTATATCTCTGCCAAACAGACTCCCTGGAGGTTGAGCTTTCAGAAGCTAGTTTAACTCTAAGGGAGGAAGCAGCAGAATGTGCCTCTCACATCTAGCCTGTAGGAATTCAGGTTGGCAAGTTCTATGGGGAAGCCCATTGCTGCCTATGGTGGAAACGGCATGGGAGATTTCAGTTTCAAAATCTCTGTGAAAAAGCGTCAGAGAAGCTTCTCCGTTTAGAATCCAGCATATCTCACTGAACCGAAGAAGTGGTAGTTAGAAGGGAGTTAGAGCTGCAAGCAGTTTGGTTTGGGAAATTAGACGCGAAATTAAACTGCAAATGCCTTCCAACAGGCTTGGAAAAGTGTGTTCTATATCTCTGCCAAACAAACTCCCCGGAGGTTGAGCTTTCAGAAGCAAGTTTAACTCTAAGGGAGGAAGCAGCACAATGTGCCTCTCACATCTAGCCTGTAGGAATTCAGGTTGGCAAGTTCTATGGGGAAGCCCATTGCTGCCTATGGTGGAAACGGCATGGGAGATTTCAGTTTCAAAATCTCTGTGAAAAAGCGTCAGAGAAGCTTCTCCGTTTAGAATCCAGCATATCTCACTGAACCGAAGAAGTGGTAGTTAGAAGGCAGTTAGAGCTGCAAGCAGTTTGGTTTGGGAAATTAGACGCGAAATGAAACTGCAAATGCCTTCCAACGGGCTTGGAAAAGTGTGTTCTATATCTCTGCCAAACAGACTCCCTGGAGGTTGAGCTTTCAGAAGCTAGTTTAACTCTAAGGGAGGAAGCAGCAGAATGTGCCTCTCACATCTAGCCTGTAGGAATTCAGGTTGGCAAGTTCTATGGGGAAGCCCATTGCTGCCTATGGTGGAAACGGCATGGGAGATTTCAGTTTCAAAATCTCTGTGAAAAAGCGTCAGAGAAGCTTCTCCGTTTAGAATCCAGCATATCTCACTGAACCGAAGAAGTGGTAGTTAGAAGGGAGTTAGAGCTGCAAGCAGTTTGGTTTGGGAAATTAGACGCGAAATTAAACTGCAAATGCCTTCCAACAGGCTTGGAAAAGTGTGTTCTATATCTCTGCCAAACAAACTCCCCGGAGGTTGAGCTTTCAGAAGCAAGTTTAACTCTAAGGGAGGAAGCAGCAGAATGTGCCTCTCACATCTAGCCTGTAGGAATTCAGGTTGGCAAGTTCTATGGGGAAGCCCATTGCTGCCTATGGTGGAAACGGCATGGGAGATTTCAGTTTCAAAATCTCTGTGAAAAAGCGTCAGAGAAGCTTCTCCGTTTAGAATCCAGCATATCTCACTGAACCGAGGAAGTGGTAGTTAGAAGGGAGTTAGAGCTGCAAGCAGTTTGGTTTGGGAAATTAGATGCGAAATGACACTGCAAAGGCCTTCCAACAGGCTTGGAAAAGTGTGTTCTATATCTCTGCCAAACAGACTCCCCAGAGGTTGAGCTTTCAGAAGCAAGCTGAACTCTTAGGGAGGAAGCAGCAGAATGTGCCTCTCACATCTAGCCTGTAGGAATTCAGGTTGGCAAGTTCTATGGGGAAGCCCATTGCTGCCTATGGTGGAAACGGCATGGGAGATTTCAGTTTCAAAATCTCTGTGAAAAAGCGTCAGAGAAGCTTCTCCGTTTAGAATCCAGCATATCTCACTGAACCGAAGAAGTGGTAGTTAGAAGGGAGTTAGAGCTGCAAGCAGTTTGGTTTGGGAAATTAGACGCGAAATGAAACTGCAAATGCCTTCCAACAGGCTTGGAAAAGTGTGTTCTATATCTCTGCCAAACAAACTCCGCGGAGGTTGAGCTTTCAGAAGCTAGTTTAACTCTAAGGGAGGAAGCAGCAGAATGTGCCTCTCACATCTAGCCTGTAGGAATTCAGGTTGGCAAGTTCTATGGGGAAGCCCATTGGCGCCTTCGTTGGAAACGGGTTTGGAAATTTCAGTTTCAAAATCTCTGTGAAAAAGCGTCAGAGAAGCTTCTCCGTTTAGAATCCAGCATATCTCACTGAACCGAAGAAGTGGTAGTTAGAAGGGAGTTAGAGCTGCAAGCAGTTTGGTTTGGGAAATTAGATGCGAAATGACACTGCAAAGGCCTTCCAACAGGCTTGGAAAAGTGTGTTCTATATCTCTGCCAAACAGACTCCCCGGAGGTTGAGCTTTCAGAAGCAAGCTTAACTCTTAGGGAGGAAGCAGCAGAATGTGCCTCTCACATCTAGCCTGTAGGAATTCAGGTTGGCAAGTTCTATGGGGAAGCCCATTGCTGCCTATGGTGGAAACGGCATGGGAGATTTGAGTTTCAAAATCTCTGTGAAAAAGCGTCAGAGAAGCTTCTCCGTTTAGAATCCAGCATATCTCACTGAACCGAAGAAGTGGTAGTTAGAAGGGAGTTAGAGCTGCAAGCAGTTTGGTTTCGGAAATTAGACGCGAAATGAAACTGCAAATGCCTTCCAACAGGCTTGGAAAAGTGTGTTCTATATCTCTGCCAAACAGACTCCCTGGAGGTTGAGCTTTCAGAAGCTAGTTTAACTCTAAGGGAGGAAGCAGCAGAATGTGCCTCTCACATCTAGCCTGTAGGAATTCAGGTTGGCAAGTTCTATGGGGAAGCCCATTGCTGGCTATGGTGGAAACAGCATGGGAGATTTCAGTTTCAAAATCTCTGTGAAAAAGCATCAGAGAAGCTTCTCCGTTTAGAATCCAGCATATCTCACTGAACCGAAGAAGTGGTAGTTAGAAGGCAGTTAGGGCTGCAAGCAGTTTGGTTTGGGAAATTAGACGCGAAATGA
Organism: Cynocephalus volans; assembly: GCF_027409185.1. NCBI lineage: Eukaryota > Metazoa > Chordata > Mammalia > Dermoptera > Cynocephalidae > Cynocephalus > Cynocephalus volans. Next base: position 669,665 of record NW_026902372.1, on the reverse strand, counting down.
AACTGCAAATGCCTTCCAACAGGCTTGGAAAAGTGTGTTCTATATCTCTGCCAAACAAACTCCCCGGAGGTTGAGCTTTCAGAAGCTAGTTTAACTCTAAGGGAGGAAGCAGCAGAATGTGCCTCTCACATCTAGCCTGTAGGAATTCAGGTTGGCAAGTTCTATGGGGAAGCCTATTGGCGCCTTCGTTGGAAACGGGTTTGGAAATTTCAGTTTCAAAGTCTCTGTGAAAAAGCGTCAGAGAAGCTTCTCCGTTTAGAATCCAGCATATCTCACTGAACCGAAGAAGTGGTAGTTAGAAGGGAGTTAGAGCTGCAAGCAGTTTGGTTTGGGAAATTAGACGCGAAATGAAACTGCAAATGCCTTCCAACAGGCTTTGAAAAGTGTGTTCTATATCTCTGCCAAACAAAATCCCCGGAGGTTGAGCTTTCAGAAGCAAGTTTAACTCTAAGGGAGGAAGCAGCAGAATGTGCCTCTCACATCTAGCCTGTAGGAATTCAGGTTGGCAAGTTCTATGGGGAAGCCCATTGCTGCCTATGGTGGAAACGGCATGGGAGATTTCAGTTTCAAAATCTCTGTGAAAAAGCGTCAGAGAAGCTTCTCCATTTAGAATCCAGCATATCTCACTGAACCGAAGAAGTGGTAGTTAGAAGGCAGTTAGAGCTGCAAGCAGTTTGGTTTGGGAAATTAGACGCGAAATGAAACTGCAAATGCCTTCCAACAGGCTTGGAAAAGTGTGTTCTATATCTCTGCCAAAAAAACTCCCCGGAGGTTCAGCTTTCAGAAGCTAGTTTAACTCTAAGGGAGGAAGCAGCAGAATGTGCCTCTCACATCTAGCCTGTAGGAATTCAGGTTGGCATGTTCTATGGGGAAGCCCATTGGCGCCTTCGTTGGAAACGGGTTTGGAAATTTCAGTTTCAAAATCTCTGTGAAAAAGCGTCAGAGAAGCTTCTCCGTTTAGAATCCAGCATATCTCACTGAACCGAAGAAGTGGTAGTTAGAAGGCAGTTAGAGCTGCAAGCAGTATGGTTTGGGAAATTAGACGCGAAATGAAACTGCAAATGCCTTCCAACAGGCTTGGAAAAGTGTGTTCTATATCTCTGCCAAACAAACTCCCCGGAGGTTGAGCTTTCTGAAGCACGTTTAACTCTAAGGGAGGAAGCAGCAGAATGTGCCTCTCACATCTAGCCTTTAGGAATTCAGGTTGGCAAGTTCTATGGGGAAGCCCATTGCTGCCTATGGTGGAAACGGCATGGGAGATTTGAGTTTCATAATCTCTGTGAAAAAGCGTCAGAGAAGCTTCTCCGTTTAGAATCCAGCATATCTCACTGAACCGAAGAAGTGGTAGTTAGAAGGGAGTTAGAGCTGCAAGCAGTTTGGTTTGGGAAATTAGACGCGAAATTAAACTGCAAATGCCTTCCAACAGGCTTGGAAAAGTGTGTTCTATATCTCTGCCAAACAGACTCCCTGGAGGTTGAGCTTTCAGAAGCTAGTTTAACTCTAAGGGAGGAAGCAGCAGAATGTGCCTCTCACATCTAGCCTGTAGGAATTCAGGTTGGCAAGTTCTATGGGGAAGCCCATTGCTGCCTATGGTGGAAACGGCATGGGAGATTTCAGTTTCAAAATCTCTGTGAAAAACCGTCAGAGAAGCTTCTCCGTTTAGAATCCAGCATATCTCACTGAACCGAAGAAGTGGTAGTTAGAAGGGAGTTAGAGCTGCAAGCAGTTTGGTTTGGGAAATTAGACGCGAAATTAAACTGCAAATGCCTTCCAACAGGCTTGGAAAAGTGTGTTCTATATCTCTGCCAAACAGACTCCCCGGAGGTTGAGCTTTCAGAAGCAAGTTTAACTCTAAGGGAGGAAGCAGCAGAATGTGCCTCTCACATCTAGCCTGTAGGAATTCAGGTTGGCAAGTTCTATGGGGAAGCCCATTGCTGCCTATGGTGGAAACAGCATGGGAAGTTTCAGTTTCAAAATCTCTGTGAAAAAGCGTCAGAGAAGCTTCTCCGTTTAGAATCCAGCATATCTCACTGAACCGAAGAAGTGGTAGTTAGAAGGGAGTTAGAGCTGCAAGCAGTTTGGTTTGGGAAATTAGATGCGAAATGACACTGCAAAGGCCTTCCAACAGGCTTGGAAAAGTGTGTTCTATATCTCTGCCAAACAGACTCCCCAGAGGTTGAGCTTTCAGAAGCAAGCTTAACTCTTAGGGAGGAAGCAGCAGAATGTGCCTCTCACATCTAGCCTGTAGGAATTCAGGTTGGCAAGTTCTATGGGGAAGCCCATTGCTGCCTATGGTGGAAACGGCATGGGAGATTTCAGTTTCAAAATCTCTGTGAAAAAGCGTCAGAGAAGCTTCTCCGTTTAGAATCCAGCATATCTCACTGAACCGAAGAAGTGGTAGTTAGAAGGGAGTTAGAGCTGCAAGCAGTTTGGTTTGGGAAATTAGACGCGAAATGAAACTGCAAATGCCTTCCAACAGGCTTGGAAAAGTTTGTTCTATATCTCTGCCAAACAAACTCCCCGGAGGTTGAGCTGTCAGAAGCAAGTTTAACTCTAAGGGAGGAAGCAGCAGAATGTGCCTCTCACATCTAGCCTGTAGGAATTCAGGTTGGCAAGTTCTATGGGGAAGCCCATTGGCGCCTTCGTTGGAAACGGGTTTGGAAATTTCAGTTTCAAAATCTCTGTGAAAAAGCGTCAGAGAAGCTTCTCCGTTTAGAATCCAGCATATCTCACTGAACCGAAGAAGTGGTAGTTAGAAGGGAGTTAGAGCTGCTAGCAGTTTGGTTTGGGAAATTAGACGCGAAATGAAACTGCAAAGGCATTCCAACAGGGTTGGAAAAGTGTGTTCTATATCTCTGCCAAACAGACTCCCTGGAGGTTGAGCTTTCAGAAGCTAGTTTAACTCTAAGGGAGGAAGCAGCAGAATGTGCCTCTCACATCTAGCCTGTAGGAATTCAGGTTGGCAAGTTCTAAGGGGAAGCCCATTGCTGCCTATGGTGGAAACGGCATGGGAGATTTCAGTTTCAAAATCTCTGTGAAAAACCGTCAGAGAAGCTTCTCCGTTTAGAATCCAGCATATCTCACTGAACCGAAGAAGTGGTAGTTAGAAGGGAGTTAGAGCTGCAAGCAGTTTGGTTTGGGAAATTAGACGCGAAATGAAACTGCAAATGCCTTCCAACAGGCTTGGAAAAGTGTGTTCTATATCTCTGCCAAACAAAATCCCCGGAGGTTGAGCTTTCAGAAGCAAGTTTAACTCTAAGGGAGGAAGCAGCAGAATGTGCCTCTCACATCTAGCCTGTAGGAATTCAGGTTGGCAAGTTCTATGGGGAAGCCCATTGCTGCCTATGGTGGAAACGGCATGGGAGATTTCAGTTTCAAAATCTCTGTGAAAAAGCGTCAGAGAAGCTTCTCCGTTTAGAATCCAGCATATCTCACTGAACCGAAGAAGTGGTAGTTAGAAGGGAGTTAGAGCTGCAAGCAGTTTGGTTTGGGAAATTAGATGCGAAATGACACTGCAAAGGCCTTCCAACAGGCTTGGAAAAGTGTGTTCTATATCTCTGCCAAACAGACTCCCTAGAGGTTGAGCTTTCAGAAGCAAGCTTAACTCTTAGGGAGGAAGCAGCAGAATGTGCCTCTCACATCTAGCCTGTAGGAATTCAGGTTGGCAAGTTCTATGGGGAAGCCCATTGCTGCCTATGGTGGAAACGGCATGGGAGATTTCAGTTTCAAAATCTCTGTGAAAAAGCGTCAGAGAAGCTTCTCCGTTTAGAATCCAGCATATCTCACTGAACCGAAGAAGTGGTAGTTAGAAGGGAGTTAGAGCTGCAAGCAGTTTGGTTTGGGAAATTAGATGCGAAATGACACTGCAAAGGCCTTCCAACAGGCTTGGAAAAGTGTGTTCTATATCTCTGCCAAACAGAGTCCCCGGAGGTTGAGCTTTCAGAAGCAAGCGTAACTGTTAGGGAGGAAGCAGCAGAATGTGCCTCTCACATCTAGCCAGTAGGAATTCAGGTTGGCAAGTTCTATGGGGAAGCCCATTGCTGCCTATGGTGGAAACGGCATGGGAGATTTCAGTTTCAAAATCTCTGTGAAAAAGCGTCAGAGAAGCTTCTCCGTTTAGAATCCAGCATATCTCACTGAACCGAAGAAGTGGTAGTTAGAAGGCAGTTAGAGCTGCAAGCAGTTTGGTTTGGGAAATTAGACGCGAAATGAAACTGCAAATGCCTTCCAACGGGCTTGGAAAAGTGTGTTCTATATCTCTGCCAAACAGACTCCCTGGAGGTTGAGCTTTCAGAAGCTAGTTTAACTCTAAGGGAGGAAGCAGCAGAATGTGCCTCTCACATCTAGCCTGTAGGAATTCAGGTTGGCAAGTTCTATGGGGAAGCCCATTGCTGCCTATGGTGGAAACGGCATGGGAGATTTCAGTTTCAAAATCTCTGTGAAAAAGCGTCAGAGAAGCTTCTCCGTTTAGAATCCAGCATATCTCACTGAACCGAAGAAGTGGTAGTTAGAAGGCAGTTAGAGCTGCAAGCAGTTTGGTTTGGGAAATTAGACGCGAAATGAAACTGCAAATGCCTTCCAACAGGCTTGGAAAAGTGTGTTCTATATCTCTGCCAAACAAACTCCCCGGAGGTTGAGCTTTCAGAAGCAAGTTTAACTCTAAGGGAGGAAGCAGCAGAATGTGCCTCTCACATCTAGCCTGTAGGAATTCAGGTTGGCAAGTTCTATGGGGAAGCCCATTGCTGCCTATGGTGGAAACGGCATGGGAGATTTCAGTTTCAAAATCTCTGTGAAAAAGCGTCAGAGAAGCTTCTCCGTTTAGAATCCAGCATATCTCACTGAACCGAAGAAGTGGTAGTTAGAAGGGAGTTAGAGCTGCAAGCAGTTTGGTTTGGGAAATTAGATGCGAAATGACACTGCAAAGGCCTTCCAACAGGCTTGGAAAAGTGTGTTCTATATCTCTGCCAAACAGACTCCCCAGAGGTTGAGCTTTCAGAAGCAAGCTTAACTCTTAGGGAGGAAGCAGCAGAATGTGCCTCTCACATCTAGCCTGTAGGAATTCAGGTTGGCTAGTTCTATGGGGAAGCCCATTGCTGCCTATGGTGGAAACGGCATGGGAGATTTCAGTTTCAAAATCTCTGTGAAAAAGCGTCAGAGAAGCTTCTCCGTTTAGAATCCAGCATATCTCACTGAACCGAAGAAGTGGTAGTTAGAAGGGAGTTAGAGCTGCAAGCAGTTTGGTTTGGGAAATTAGATGCGAAATGACACTGCAAAGGCCTTCCAACAGGCTTGGAAAAGTGTGTTCTATATCTCTGCCAAACAGACTCCCCGGAGGTTGAGCTTTCAGAAGCAAGCTTAACTCTTAGGGAGGAAGCAGCAGAATGTGCCTCTCACATCTAGCCTGTAGGAATTCAGGTTGGCAAGTTCTATGGGGAAGCCCATTGCTGCCTATGGTGGAAACGGCATGGGAGATTTCAGTTTCAAAATCTCTGTGAAAAAGCGTCAGAGAAGCTTCTCCGTTTAGAATCCAGCATATCTCACTGAACCGAAGAAGTGGTAGTTAGAAGGGAGTTAGAGCTGCAAGCAGTTTGGTTTGGGAAATTAGACGCGAAATGAAACTGCAAATGCCTTCCAACAGGCTTGGAAAACTTTGTTCTATATCTCTGCCAAACAAACTCCCCGGAGGTTGAGCTTTCAGAAGCAAGTTTAACTCTAAGGGAGGAAGCAGCAGAATGTGCCTCTCACATCTAGCCTGTAGGAATTCAGGTTGGCAAGTTCTAAGGGGAAGCCCATTGCTGCCTATGGTGGAAACGGCATGGGAGATTTCAGTTTCAAAATCTCTGTGAAAAACCGTCAGAGAAGCTTCTCCGTTTAGAATCCAGCATATCTCACTGAACCGAAGAAGTGGTAGTTAGAAGGGAGTTAGAGCTGCAAGCAGTTTGGTTTGGGAAATTAGACGCGAAATTAAACTGCAAATGCCTTCCAACAGGCTTGGAAAAGTGTGTTCTATATCTCTGCCAAACAGACTCCCTGGAGGTTGAGCTTTCAGAAGCTAGTTTAACTCTAAGGGAGGAAGCAGCAGAATGTGCCTCTCACATCTAGCCTGTAGGAATTCAGGTTGGCAAGTTCTATGGGGAAGCCCATTGCTGCCTATGGTGGAAACGGCATGGGAGATTTCAGTTTCAAAATCTCTGTGAAAAACCGTCAGAGAAGCTTCTCCGTTTAGAATCCAGCATATCTCACTGAACCGAAGAAGTGGTAGTTAGAAGGGAGTTAGAGCTGCAAGCAGTTTGGTTTGGGAAATTAGACGCGAAATTAAACTGCAAATGCCTTCCAACAGGCTTGGAAAAGTGTGTTCTATATCTCTGCCAAACAGACTCCCCGGAGGTTGAGCTTTCAGAAGCAAGTTTAACTCTAAGGGAGGAAGCAGCAGAATGTGCCTCTCACATCTAGCCTGTAGGAATTCAGGTTGGCAAGTTCTATGGGGAAGCCCATTGCTGCCTATGGTGGAAACAGCATGGGAAGTTTCAGTTTCAAAATCTCTGTGAAAAAGCGTCAGAGAAGCTTCTCCGTTTAGAATCCAGCATATCTCACTGAACCGAAGAAGTGGTAGTTAGAAGGGAGTTAGAGCTGCAAGCAGTTTGGTTTGGGAAATTAGATGCGAAATGACACTGCAAAGGCCTTCCAACAGGCTTGGAAAAGTGTGTTCTATATCTCTGCCAAACAGACTCCCCAGAGGTTGAGCTTTCAGAAGCAAGCTTAACTCTTAGGGAGGAAGCAGCAGAATGTGCCTCTCACATCTAGCCTGTAGGAATTCAGGTTGGCAAGTTCTATGGGGAAGCCCATTGCTGCCTATGGTGGAAACGGCATGGGAGATTTCAGTTTCAAAATCTCTGTGAAAAAGCGTCAGAGAAGCTTCTCCGTTTAGAATCCAGCATATCTCACTGAACCGAAGAAGTGGTAGTTAGAAGGGAGTTAGAGCTGCAAGCAGTTTGGTTTGGGAAATTAGACGCGAAATGAAACTGCAAATGCCTTCCAACAGGCTTGGAAAAGTTTGTTCTATATCTCTGCCAAACAAACTCCCCGGAGGTTGAGCTTTCAGAAGCAAGTTTAACTCTAAGGGAGGAAGCAGCAGAATGTGCCTCTCACATCTAGCCTGTAGGAATTCAGGTTGGCAAGTTCTATGGGGAAGCCCATTGGCGCCTTCGTTGGAAACGGGTTTGGAAATTTCAGTTTCAAAATCTCTGTGAAAAAGCGTCAGAGAAGCTTCTCCGTTTAGAATCCAGCATATCTCACTGAACCGAAGAAGTGGTAGTTAGAAGGGAGTTAGAGCTGCTAGCAGTTTGGTTTGGGAAATTAGACGCGAAATGAAACTGCAAAGGCATTCCAACAGGGTTGGAAAAGTGTGTTCTATATCTCTGCCAAACAGACTCCCTGGAGGTTGAGCTTTCAGAAGCTAGTTTAACTCTAAGGGAGGAAGCAGCAGAATGTGCCTCTCACATCTAGCCTGTAGGAATTCAGGTTGGCAAGTTCTAAGGGGAAGCCCATTGCTGCCTATGGTGGAAACGGCATGGGAGATTTCAGTTTCAAAATCTCTGTGAAAAACCGTCAGAGAAGCTTCTCCGTTTAGAATCCAGCATATCTCACTGAACCGAAGAAGTGGTAGTTAGAAGGGAGTTAGAGCTGCAAGCAGTTTGGTTTGGGAAATTAGACGCGAAATGAAACTGCAAATGCCTTCCAACAGGCTTGGAAAAGTGTGTTCTATATCTCTGCCAAACAAAATCCCCGGAGGTTGAGCTTTCAGAAGCAAGTTTAACTCTAAGGGAGGAAGCAGCAGAATGTGCCTCTCACATCTAGCCTGTAGGAATTCAGGTTGGCAAGTTCTATGGGGAAGCCCATTGCTGCCTATGGTGGAAACGGCATGGGAGATTTCAGTTTCAAAATCTCTGTGAAAAAGCGTCAGAGAAGCTTCTCCGTTTAGAATCCAGCATATCTCACTGAACCGAAGAAGTGGTAGTTAGAAGGGAGTTAGAGCTGCAAGCAGTTTGGTTTGGGAAATTAGATGCGAAATGACACTGCAAAGGCCTTCCAACAGGCTTGGAAAAGTGTGTTCTATATCTCTGCCAAACAGACTCCCTAGAGGTTGAGCTTTCAGAAGCAAGCTTAACTCTTAGGGAGGAAGCAGCAGAATGTGCCTCTCACATCTAGCCTGTAGGAATTCAGGTTGGCAAGTTCTATGGGGAAGCCCATTGCTGCCTATGGTGGAAACGGCATGGGAGATTTCAGTTTCAAAATCTCTGTGAAAAAGCGTCAGAGAAGCTTCTCCGTTTAGAATCCAGCATATCTCACTGAACCGAAGAAGTGGTAGTTAGAAGGGAGTTAGAGCTGCAAGCAGTTTGGTTTGGGAAATTAGATGCGAAATGACACTGCAAAGGCCTTCCAACAGGCTTGGAAAAGTGTGTTCTATATCTCTGCCAAACAGAGTCCCCGGAGGTTGAGCTTTCAGAAGCAAGCGTAACTGTTAGGGAGGAAGCAGCAGAATGTGCCTCTCACATCTAGCCAGTAGGAATTCAGGTTGGCAAGTTCTATGGGGAAGCCCATTGCTGCCTATGGTGGAAACGGCATGGGAGATTTCAGTTTCAAAATCTCTGTGAAAAAGCGTCAGAGAAGCTTCTCCGTTTAGAATCCAGCATATCTCACTGAACCGAAGAAGTGGTAGTTAGAAGGCAGTTAGAGCTGCAAGCAGTTTGGTTTGGGAAATTAGACGCGAAATGAAACTGCAAATGCCTTCCAACGGGCTTGGAAAAGTGTGTTCTATATCTCTGCCAAACAGACTCCCTGGAGGTTGAGCTTTCAGAAGCTAGTTTAACTCTAAGGGAGGAAGCAGCAGAATGTGCCTCTCACATCTAGCCTGTAGGAATTCAGGTTGGCAAGTTCTATGGGGAAGCCCATTGCTGCCTATGGTGGAAACGGCATGGGAGATTTCAGTTTCAAAATCTCTGTGAAAAAGCGTCAGAGAAGCTTCTCCGTTTAGAATCCAGCATATCTCACTGAACCGAAGAAGTGGTAGTTAGAAGGGAGTTAGAGCTGCAAGCAGTTTGGTTTGGGAAATTAGACGCGAAATGAAACTGCAAATGCCTTCCAACAGGCTTGGAAAAGTGTGTTCTATATCTCTGCCAAACAAACTCCCCGGAGGTTGAGCTTTCAGAAGCAAGTTTAACTCTAAGGGAGGAAGCAGCAGAATGTGCCTCTCACATCTAGCTAGTAGGAATTCAGGTTGGCAAGTTCTATGGGGAAGCCCATTGCTGCCTATGGTGGAAACGGCATGGGAGATTTCAGTTTCAAAATCTCTGTGAAAAAGCGTCAGAGAAGCTTCTCCGTTTAGAATCCAGCATATCTCACTGAACCGAAGAAGTGGTAGTTAGAAGGGAGTTAGAGCTGCAAGCAGTTTGGTTTGGGAAATTAGATGCGAAATGACACTGCAAAGGCCTTCCAACAGGCTTGGAAAAGTGTGTTCTATATCTCTGCCAAACAGACTCCCCAGAGGTTGAGCTTTCAGAAGCAAGCTTAACTCTTAGGGAGGAAGCAGCAGAATGTGCCTCTCACATCTAGCCTGTAGGAATTCAGGTTGGCTAGTTCTATGGGGAAGCCCATTGCTGCCTATGGTGGAAACGGCATGGGAGATTTCAGTTTCAAAATCTCTGTGAAAAAGCGTCAGAGAAGCTTCTCCGTTTAGAATCCAGCATATCTCACTGAACCGAAGAAGTGGTAGTTAGAAGGGAGTTAGAGCTGCAAGCAGTTTGGTTTGGGAAATTAGATGCGAAATGACACTGCAAAGGCCTTCCAACAGGCTTGGAAAAGTGTGTTCTATATCTCTGCCAAACAGACTCCCCGGAGGTTGAGCTTTCAGAAGCAAGCTTAACTCTTAGGGAGGAAGCAGCAGAATGTGCCTCTCACATCTAGCCTGTAGGAATTCAGGTTGGCAAGTTCTATGGGGAAGCCCATTGCTGCCTATGGTGGAAACGGCATGGGAGATTTCAGTTTCAAAATCTCTGTGAAAAAGCGTCAGAGAAGCTTCTCCGTTTAGAATCCAGCATATCTCACTGAACCGAAGAAGTGGTAGTTAGAAGGGAGTTAGAGCTGCAAGCAGTTTGGTTTGGGAAATTAGACGCGAAATGAAACTGCAAATGCCTTCCAACAGGCTTGGAAAACTTTGTTCTATATCTCTGCCAAACAAACTCCCCGGAGGTTGAGCTTTCAGAAGCAAGTTTAACTCTAAGGGAGGAAGCAGCAGAATGTGCCTCTCACATCTAGCCTGTAGGAATTCAGGTTGGCAAGTTCTATGGGGAAGCCCATTGCTGCCTATGGTGGAAACGGCATGGGAGATTTCAGTTTCAAAATCTCTGTGAAAAAGCGTCAGAGAAGCTTCTCCGTTTAGAATCCAGCATATCTCACTGAACCGAAGAAGTGGTAGTTAGAAGGGAGTTAGAGCTGCAAGCAGTTTGGTTTGGGAAATTAGACGCGAAATGAAACTGCAAATGCCTTCCAACAGGCTTGGAAAAGTGTGTTCTATATCTCTGCCAAACAAACTCCCCGGAGGTTGAGCTTTCAGAAGCAAGTTTAACTCTAAGGGAGGAAGCAGCAGAATGTGCCTCTCACATCTAGCCTGTAGGAATTCAGGTTGGCAAGTTCTATGGGGAAGCACATTGCTGCCTATGGTGGAAACGGCATGGGAGATTTCAGTTTCAAAATCTCTGTGAAAAAGCGTCAGAGAAGCTTCTCCGTTTAGAATCCAGCATATCTCACTGAACCGAAGAAGTGGTAGTTAGAAGGGAGTTAGAGCTGCAAGCAGTTTGGTTTGGGAAATTAGACGCGAAATGAAACTGCAAATGCCTTCCAACAGGCTTGGAAAAGTGTGTTCTATATCTCTGCCAAACAAACTCCCCGGAGGTTGAGCTTTCAGAAGCTAGTTTAACTCTAAGGGAGGAAGCAGCAGAATGTGCCTCTCACATCTAGCCTGTAGGAATTCAGGTTGGCAAGTTCTATGGGGAAGCCCATTGCTGCCTATGGTGGAAACGGCAAGGGAGATTTCAGTTTCAAAATCTCTGTGAAAAAGCGTCAGAGAAGCTTCTCCGTTTAGAATCCAGCATATCTCACTGAACCGAAGAAGTGGTAGTTAGAAGATAGATAGAGCTGCAAGCAGTTTGGTTTGGGAAATTAGATGCGAAATGACACTGCAAAGGCCTTCCAACAGGCTTGGAAAAGTGTGTTCTATATCTCTGACAAACAGACTCCCCGGAGGTTGAGCTTTCAGAAGCAAGCTTAACTCTTAGGGAGGAAGCAGCAGAATGTGCCTCTCACATCTAACCTGTAGGAATTCAGGTTGGCAAGTTCTATGGGGAAGCCCATTGCTGCCTATGGTGGAAACGGCATGGGAGATTTCAGTTTCAAAATCTCTGTGAAAAAGCGTCAGAGAAGCTTCTCCGTTTAGAATCCAGCATATCTCACTGAACCGAAGAAGTGGTAGTTAGAAGGCAGTTAGAGCTGCAAGCAGTTTGGTTTGGGAAATTAGACGCGAAATGAAACTGCAAATGCCTTCCAACAGGCTTGGAAAAGTGTGTTCTATATCTCTGCCAAACAGACTCCCTGGAGGTTGAGCTTTCACAAGCTAGTTTAACTCTAAGGGAGGAAGCAGCAGAATGTGCCTCTCACATCTAGCCAGTAGGAATTCAGGTTGGCAAGTTCTATGGGGAAGCCCATTGCTGCCTATGGTGGAAACGGCATGGGAGATTTCAGTTTCAAAATCTCTGTGAAAAAGCGTCAGAGAAGCTTCTCCGTTTAGAATCCAGCATATCTCACTGAACCGAAGAAGTGGTAGTTAGAAGGCAGTTAGAGCTGCAAGCAGTTTGGTTTGGGAAATTAGACGCGAAATGAAACTGCAAATGCCTTCCAACGGGCTTGGAAAAGTGTGTTCTATATCTCTGCCAAACAGACTCCCTGGAGGTTGAGCTTTCAGAAGCTAGTTTAACTCTAAGGGAGGAAGCAGCAGAATGTGCCTCTCACATCTAGCCTGTAGGAATTCAGGTTGGCAAGTTCTATGGGGAAGCCCATTGCTGCCTATGGTGGAAACGGCATGGGAGACTTCAGTTTCAAAATCTCTGTGAAAAAGCGTCAGAGAAGCTTCTCCGTTTAGAATCCAGCATATCTCACTGAACCGAAGAAGTGGTAGTTAGAAGGGAGTTAGAGCTGCAAGCAGTTTGGTTTGGGAAATTAGACGCGAAATGAAACTGCAAATGCCTTCCAACGGGCTTGGAAAAGTGTGTTCTATATCTCTGCCAAAAAAACTCCCCGGAGGTTCAGCTTTCAGAAGCTAGTTTAACTCTAAGGGAGGAAGCAGCAGAATGTGCCTCTCACATCTAGCCTGTAGGAATTCAGGTTGGCAAGTTCTATGGGGAAGCACATTGCTGCCTATGGTGGAAACGGCATGGGAGATTTCAGTTTCAAAATCTCTGTGAAAAACCGTCAGAGAAGCTTCTCCGTTTAGAATCCAGCATATCTCACTGAACCGAAGAAGTGGTAGTTAGAAGGGAGTTAGAGCTGCAAGCAGTTTGGTTTGGGAAATTAGACGCGAAATTAAACAGCAAATGCCTTCCAACAGGCTTGGAAAAGTGTGTTCTATATCTCTGCCAAACAGACTCCCTGGAGGTTGAGCTTTCAGAAGCTAGTTTAACTCTAAGGGAGGAAGCAGCAGAATGTGCCTCTCACATCTAGCCTGTAGGAATTCAGGTTGGCAAGTTCTATGGGGAAGCCCATTGCTGCCTATGGTGGAAACGGCATGGGAGATTTCAGTTTCAAAATCTCTGTGAAAAACCGTCAGAGAAGCTTCTCCGTTTAGAATCCAGCATATCTCACTGAACCGAAGAAGTGGTAGTTAGAAGGGAGTTAGAGCTGCAAGCAGTTTGGTTTGGGAAATTAGACGCGAAATTAAACTGCAAATGCCTTCCAACAGGCTTGGAAAAGTGTGTTCTATATCTCTGCCAAACAGACTCCCCGGAGGTTGAGCTTTCAGAAGCAAGTTTAACTCTAAGGGAGGAAGCAGCAGAATGTGCCTCTCACATCTAGCCTGTAGGAATTCAGGTTGGCAAGTTCTATGGGGAAGCCCATTGCTGCCTATGGTGGAAACAGCATGGGAAGTTTCAGTTTCAAAATCTCTGTGAAAAAGCGTCAGAGAAGCTTCTCCGTTTAGAATCCAGCATATCTCACTGAACCGAAGAAGTGGTAGTTAGAAGGGAGTTAGAGCTGCAAGCAGTTTGGTTTGGGAAATTAGATGCGAAATGACACTGCAAAGGCCTTCCAACAGGCTTGGAAAAGTGTGTTCTATATCTCTGCCAAACAGACTCCCCAGAGGTTGAGCTTTCAGAAGCAAGCTTAACTCTTAGGGAGGAAGCAGCAGAATGTGCCTCTCACATCTAGCCTGTAGGAATTCAGGTTGGCAAGTTCTATGGGGAAGCCCATTGCTGCCTATGGTGGAAACGGCATGGGAGATTTCAGTTTCAAAATCTCTGTGAAAAAGCGTCAGAGAAGCTTCTCCGTTTAGAATCCAGCATATCTAACTGAACCGAAGAAGTGGTAGTTAGAAGGGAGTTAGAGCTGCAAGCAGTTTGGTTTTGGAAATTAGATGCGAAATGACACTGCAAAGGCCTTCCAACAGGCTTGGAAAAGTGTGTTCTATATCTCTGCCAAACAGACTCCCCGGAGGTTGAGCTTTCAGAAGCAAGCTTAACTCTTAGGGAGGAAGCAGCAGAATGTGCCTCTCACATCTAGCCTGTAGGAATTCAGGTTGGCAAGTTCTATGGGGAAGCCCATTGCTGCCTATGGTGGAAACGGCATGGGAGATTTCAGTTTCAAAATCTCTGTGAAAAAGCGTCAGAGAAGCTTCTCCGTTTAGAATCCAGCATATCTCACTGAACCGAAGAAGTGGTAGTTAGAAGGGAGTTAGAGCTGCAAGCAGTTTGGTTTGGGAAATTAGACGCGAAATGAAACTGCAAATGCCTTCCAACAGGCTTGGAAAAGTTTGTTCTATATCTCTGCCAAACAAACTCCCCGGAGGTTGAGCTTTCAGAAGCAAGTTTAACTCTAAGGGAGGAAGCAGCAGAATGTGCCTCTCACATCTAGCCTGTAGGAATTCAGGTTGGCAAGTTCTATGGGGAAGCCCATTGCTGCCTATGGTGGAAACGGCATGGGAGATTTCAGTTTCAAAATCTCTGTGAAAAAGCGTCAGAGAAGCTTCTCCGTTTAGAATCCAGCATATCTCACTGAACCGAAGAAGTGGTAGTTATTAGGCAGTTAGAGCTGCCAGCAGTTTGGTTTGGGAAATTAGACGCGAAATGAAACTGCAAATGCCTTCCAACAGGCTTGGAAAAGTGTGTTCTATATCTCTGCCAAACAGACTCCCTGGAGGTTGAGCTTCCAGAAGCTAGTTTAACTCTAAGGGAGGAAGCAGCAGAATGTGCCTCTCACATCTAGCCTTTAGGAATTCAGGTTGGCAAGTTCTATGGGGAAGCCCATTGCTGCCTATGGTGGAAACGGCATGCGAGATTTCAGTTTCAAAATCTCTGTGAAAAAGCGTCAGAGAAGCTTCTCCGTTTAGAATCCAGCATATCTCACTGAACCGAAGAAGTGGTAGTTAGAAGGGAGTTAGAGCTGCAAGCAGTTTGGTTTGGGAAATTAGATGCGAAATGACACTGCAAAGGCCTTCCAACAGGCTTGGAAAAGTGTGTTCTATATCTCTGCCAAACAGAGTCCCCGGAGGTTGAGCTTTCAGAAGCAAGCGTAACTGTTAGGGAGGAAGCAGCAGAATGTGCCTCTCACATCTAGCCAGTAGGAATTCAGGTTGGCAAGTTCTATGGGGAAGCCCATTGCTGCCTATGGTGGAAACGGCATGGGAGATTTCAGTTTCAAAATCTCTGTGAAAAAGCGTCAGAGAAGCTTCTCCGTTTAGAATCCAGCATATCTCACTGAACCGAAGAAGTGGTAGTTAGAAGGCAGTTACAGCTGCAAGCAGTTTGGTTTGGGAAATTAGACGCGAAATGAAACTGCAAATGCCTTCCAACGGGCTTGGAAAAGTGTGTTCTATATCTCTGCCAAACAGACTCCCTGG
Organism: Cynocephalus volans; assembly: GCF_027409185.1. Classification (NCBI taxonomy): domain Eukaryota; kingdom Metazoa; phylum Chordata; class Mammalia; order Dermoptera; family Cynocephalidae; genus Cynocephalus; species Cynocephalus volans. The sequence continues at coordinate 654,505 of NW_026902372.1, read as the reverse complement.
AGGTTGAGCTTTCAGAAGCTAGTTTAACTCTAAGGGAGGAAGCAGCAGAATGTGCCTCTCACATCTAGCCTGTAGGAATTCAGGTTGGCAAGTTCTATGGGGAAGCCCATTGCTGCCTATGGTGGAAACGGCATGGGAGATTTCAGTTTCAAAATCTCTGTGAAAAAGCGTCAGAGAAGCTTCTCCGTTTAGAATCCAGCATATCTCACTGAACCGAAGAAGTGGTAGTTAGAAGGGAGTTAGAGCTGCAAGCAGTTTGGTTTGGGAAATTAGACGCGAAATTAAACTGCAAATGCCTTCCAACAGGCTTGGAAAAGTGTGTTCTATATCTCTGCCAAACAAACTCCCCGGAGGTTGAGCTTTCAGAAGCAAGTTTAACTCTAAGGGAGGAAGCAGCACAATGTGCCTCTCACATCTAGCCTGTAGGAATTCAGGTTGGCAAGTTCTATGGGGAAGCCCATTGCTGCCTATGGTGGAAACGGCATGGGAGATTTCAGTTTCAAAATCTCTGTGAAAAAGCGTCAGAGAAGCTTCTCCGTTTAGAATCCAGCATATCTCACTGAACCGAAGAAGTGGTAGTTAGAAGGCAGTTAGAGCTGCAAGCAGTTTGGTTGGGAAATTAGACGCGAAATGAAACTGCAAATGCCTTCCAACGGGCTTGGAAAAGTGTGTTCTATATCTCTGCCAAACAGACTCCCTGGAGGTTGAGCTTTCAGAAGCTAGTTTAACTCTAAGGGAGGAAGCAGCAGAATGTGCCTCTCACATCTAGCCTGTAGGAATTCAGGTTGGCAAGTTCTATGGGGAAGCCCATTGCTGCCTATGGTGGAAACGGCATGGGAGATTTCAGTTTCAAAATCTCTGTGAAAAAGCGTCAGAGAAGCTTCTCCGTTTAGAATCCAGCATATCTCACTGAACCGAAGAAGTGGTAGTTAGAAGGCAGTTAGAGCTGCAAGCAGTTTGGTTTGGGAAATTAGACGCGAAATGAAACTGCAAATGCCTTCCAACAGGCTTGGAAAAGTGTGTTCTATATCTCTGCCAAACAAACTCCCCGGAGGTTGAGCTTTCAGAAGCAAGTTTAACTCTAAGGGAGGAAGCAGCAGAATGTGCCTCTCACATCTAGCCTGTAGGAATTCAGGTTGGCAAGTTCTATGGGGAAGCCCATTGCTGCCTATGGTGGAAACGGCATGGGAGATTTCAGTTTCAAAATCTCTGTGAAAAAGCGTCAGAGAAGCTTCTCCGTTTAGAATCCAGCATATCTCACTGAACCGAAGAAGTGGTAGTTAGAAGGGAGTTAGAGCTGCAAGCAGTTTGGTTTGGGAAATTAGATGCGAAATGACACTGCAAAGGCCTTCCAACAGGCTTGGAAAAGTGTGTTCTATATCTCTGCCAAACAGACTCCCCAGAGGTTGAGCTTTCAGAAGCAAGCTTAACTCTTAGGGATGAAGCAGCAGAATGTGCCTCTCACATCTAGCCTGTAGGAATTCAGGTTGGCAAGTTCTATGGGGAAGCCCATTGCTGCCTATGGTGGAAACGGCATGGGAGATTTCAGTTTCAAAATCTCTGTGAAAAAGCGTCAGAGAAGCTTCTCCGTTTAGAATCCAGCATATCTCACTGAACCGAAGAAGTGGTAGTTAGAAGGGAGTTAGAGCTGCAAGCAGTTTGGTTTGGGAAATTAGATGCGAAATGAAACTGCAAAGGCCTTCCAACAGGCTTGGAAAAGTGTGTTCTATATCTCTGCCAAACAGACTCCCCGGAGGTTGAGCTTTCAGAAGCAAGCTTAACTCTTAGGGAGGAAGCAGCAGAATGTGCCTCTCACATCTAGCCTGTAGGAATTCAGGTTGGCAAGTTCTATGGGGAAGCCCATTGCTGCCTATGGTGGAAACGGCATGGGAGATTTCAGTTTCAAAATCTCTGTGAAAAAGCGTCAGAGAAGCTTCTCCGTTTAGAATCCAGCATATCTCACTGAACCGAAGAAGTGGTAGTTAGAAGGGAGTTAGAGCTGCAAGCAGTTTGGTTTGGGAAATTAGACGCGAAATGAAACTGCAAATGCCTTCCAACAGGCTTGGAAAAGTTTGTTCTATATCTCTGCCAAACAAACTCCCCGGAGGTTGAGCTTTCAGAAGCAAGTTTAACTCTAAGGGAGGAAGCAGCAGAATGTGCCTCTCACATCTAGCCTGTAGGAATTCAGGTTGGCAAGTTCTATGGGGAAGCCCATTGCTGCCTATGGTGGAAACGGCATGGGAGATTTCAGTTTCAAAATCTCTGTGAAAAAGCGTCAGAGAAGCTTCTCCGTTTAGAATCCAGCATATCTCACTGAACCGAAGAAGTGGTAGTTAGAAGGGAGTTAGAGCTGCAAGCAGTTTGGTTTGGGAAATTAGATGCGAAATGACACTGCAAAGGCCTTCCAACAGGCTTGGAAAAGTGTGTTCTATATCTCTGCCAAACAGAGTCCCCGGAGGTTGAGCTTTCAGAAGCAAGCGTAACTGTTAGGGAGGAAGCAGCAGAATGTGCCTCTCACATCTAGCCAGTAGGAATTCAGGTTGGCAAGTTCTATGGGGAAGCCCATTGCTGCCTATGGTGGAAACGGCATGGGAGATTTCAGTTTCAAAATCTCTGTGAAAAAGCGTCAGAGAAGCTTCTCCGTTTAGAATCCAGCATATCTCACTGAACCGAAGAAGTGGTAGTTAGAAGGCAGTTACAGCTGCAAGCAGTTTGGTTTGGGAAATTAGACGCGAAATGAAACTGCAAATGCCTTCCAACGGGCTTGGAAAAGTGTGTTCTATATCTCTGCCAAACAGACTCCCTGGAGGTTGAGCTTTCAGAAGCTAGTTTAACTCTAAGGGAGGAAGCAGCAGAATGTGCCTCTCACATCTAGCCTGTAGGAATTCAGGTTGGCAAGTTCTATGGGGAAGCCCATTGCTGCCTATGGTGGAAACGGCATGGGAGATTTCAGTTTCAAAATCTCTGTGAAAAAGCGTCAGAGAAGCTTCTCCGTTTAGAATCCAGCATATCTCACTGAACCGAAGAAGTGGTAGTTAGAAGGGAGTTAGAGCTGCAAGCAGTTTGGTTTGGGAAATTAGACGCGAAATTAAACTGCAAATGCCTTCCAACAGGCTTGGAAAAGTGTGTTCTATATCTCTGCCAAACAAACTCCCCGGAGGTTGAGCTTTCAGAAGCAAGTTTAACTCTAAGGGAGGAAGCAGCACAATGTGCCTCTCACATCTAGCCTGTAGGAATTCAGGTTGGCAAGTTCTATGGGGAAGCCCATTGCTGCCTATGGTGGAAACGGCATGGGAGATTTCAGTTTCAAAATCTCTGTGAAAAAGCGTCAGAGAAGCTTCTCCGTTTAGAATCCAGCATATCTCACTGAACCGAAGAAGTGGTAGTTAGAAGGCAGTTAGAGCTGCAAGCAGTTTGGTTTGGGAAATTAGACGCGAAATGAAACTGCAAATGCCTTCCAACGGGCTTGGAAAAGTGTGTTCTATATCTCTGCCAAACAGACTCCCTGGAGGTTGAGCTTTCAGAAGCTAGTTTAACTCTAAGGGAGGAAGCAGCAGAATGTGCCTCTCACATCTAGCCTGTAGGAATTCAGGTTGGCAAGTTCTATGGGGAAGCCCATTGCTGCCTATGGTGGAAACGGCATGGGAGATTTCAGTTTCAAAATCTCTGTGAAAAAGCGTCAGAGAAGCTTCTCCGTTTAGAATCCAGCATATCTCACTGAACCGAAGAAGTGGTAGTTAGAAGGGAGTTAGAGCTGCAAGCAGTTTGGTTTGGGAAATTAGACGCGAAATTAAACTGCAAATGCCTTCCAACAGGCTTGGAAAAGTGTGTTCTATATCTCTGCCAAACAAACTCCCCGGAGGTTGAGCTTTCAGAAGCAAGTTTAACTCTAAGGGAGGAAGCAGCAGAATGTGCCTCTCACATCTAGCCTGTAGGAATTCAGGTTGGCAAGTTCTATGGGGAAGCCCATTGCTGCCTATGGTGGAAACGGCATGGGAGATTTCAGTTTCAAAATCTCTGTGAAAAAGCGTCAGAGAAGCTTCTCCGTTTAGAATCCAGCATATCTCACTGAACCGAGGAAGTGGTAGTTAGAAGGGAGTTAGAGCTGCAAGCAGTTTGGTTTGGGAAATTAGATGCGAAATGACACTGCAAAGGCCTTCCAACAGGCTTGGAAAAGTGTGTTCTATATCTCTGCCAAACAGACTCCCCAGAGGTTGAGCTTTCAGAAGCAAGCTGAACTCTTAGGGAGGAAGCAGCAGAATGTGCCTCTCACATCTAGCCTGTAGGAATTCAGGTTGGCAAGTTCTATGGGGAAGCCCATTGCTGCCTATGGTGGAAACGGCATGGGAGATTTCAGTTTCAAAATCTCTGTGAAAAAGCGTCAGAGAAGCTTCTCCGTTTAGAATCCAGCATATCTCACTGAACCGAAGAAGTGGTAGTTAGAAGGGAGTTAGAGCTGCAAGCAGTTTGGTTTGGGAAATTAGACGCGAAATGAAACTGCAAATGCCTTCCAACAGGCTTGGAAAAGTGTGTTCTATATCTCTGCCAAACAAACTCCGCGGAGGTTGAGCTTTCAGAAGCTAGTTTAACTCTAAGGGAGGAAGCAGCAGAATGTGCCTCTCACATCTAGCCTGTAGGAATTCAGGTTGGCAAGTTCTATGGGGAAGCCCATTGGCGCCTTCGTTGGAAACGGGTTTGGAAATTTCAGTTTCAAAATCTCTGTGAAAAAGCGTCAGAGAAGCTTCTCCGTTTAGAATCCAGCATATCTCACTGAACCGAAGAAGTGGTAGTTAGAAGGGAGTTAGAGCTGCAAGCAGTTTGGTTTGGGAAATTAGATGCGAAATGACACTGCAAAGGCCTTCCAACAGGCTTGGAAAAGTGTGTTCTATATCTCTGCCAAACAGACTCCCCGGAGGTTGAGCTTTCAGAAGCAAGCTTAACTCTTAGGGAGGAAGCAGCAGAATGTGCCTCTCACATCTAGCCTGTAGGAATTCAGGTTGGCAAGTTCTATGGGGAAGCCCATTGCTGCCTATGGTGGAAACGGCATGGGAGATTTGAGTTTCAAAATCTCTGTGAAAAAGCGTCAGAGAAGCTTCTCCGTTTAGAATCCAGCATATCTCACTGAACCGAAGAAGTGGTAGTTAGAAGGGAGTTAGAGCTGCAAGCAGTTTGGTTTCGGAAATTAGACGCGAAATGAAACTGCAAATGCCTTCCAACAGGCTTGGAAAAGTGTGTTCTATATCTCTGCCAAACAGACTCCCTGGAGGTTGAGCTTTCAGAAGCTAGTTTAACTCTAAGGGAGGAAGCAGCAGAATGTGCCTCTCACATCTAGCCTGTAGGAATTCAGGTTGGCAAGTTCTATGGGGAAGCCCATTGCTGGCTATGGTGGAAACAGCATGGGAGATTTCAGTTTCAAAATCTCTGTGAAAAAGCATCAGAGAAGCTTCTCCGTTTAGAATCCAGCATATCTCACTGAACCGAAGAAGTGGTAGTTAGAAGGCAGTTAGGGCTGCAAGCAGTTTGGTTTGGGAAATTAGACGCGAAATGAAACTGCAAATGCCTTCCAACAGGCTTGGAAAAGTGTGTTCTATATCTCTGCCAAACAAACTCCCCGGAGGTTGAGCTTTCAGAAGCTAGTTTAACTCTAAGGGAGGAAGCAGCAGAATGTGCCTCTCACATCTAGCCTGTAGGAATTCAGGTTGGCAAGTTCTATGGGGAAGCCTATTGGCGCCTTCGTTGGAAACGGGTTTGGAAATTTCAGTTTCAAAGTCTCTGTGAAAAAGCGTCAGAGAAGCTTCTCCGTTTAGAATCCAGCATATCTCACTGAACCGAAGAAGTGGTAGTTAGAAGGGAGTTAGAGCTGCAAGCAGTTTGGTTTGGGAAATTAGATGCGAAATGACACTGCAAAGGCCTTCCAACAGGCTTGGAAAAGTGTGTTCTATATCTCTGCCAAACAGACTCCCCAGAGGTTGAGCTTTCAGAAGCAAGCTTAACTCTTAGGGATGAAGCAGCAGAATGTGCCTCTCACATCTAGCCTGTAGGAATTCAGGTTGGCAAGTTCTATGGGGAAGCCCATTGCTGCCTATGGTGGAAACGGCATGGGAGATTTCAGTTTCAAAATCTCTGTGAAAAAGCGTCAGAGAAGCTTCTCCGTTTAGAATCCAGCATATCTCACTGAACCGAAGAAGTGGTAGTTAGAAGGGAGTTAGAGCTGCAAGCAGTTTGGTTTGGGAAATTAGATGCGAAATGAAACTGCAAAGGCCTTCCAACAGGCTTGGAAAAGTGTGTTCTATATCTCTGCCAAACAGACTCCCCGGAGGTTGAGCTTTCAGAAGCAAGCTTAACTCTTAGGGAGGAAGCAGCAGAATGTGCCTCTCACATCTAGCCTGTAGGAATTCAGGTTGGCAAGTTCTATGGGGAAGCCCATTGCTGCCTATGGTGGAAACGGCATGGGAGATTTCAGTTTCAAAATCTCTGTGAAAAAGCGTCAGAGAAGCTTCTCCGTTTAGAATCCAGCATATCTCACTGAACCGAAGAAGTGGTAGTTAGAAGGGAGTTAGAGCTGCAAGCAGTTTGGTTTGGGAAATTAGACGCGAAATGAAACTGCAAATGCCTTCCAACAGGCTTGGAAAAGTTTGTTCTATATCTCTGCCAAACAAACTCCCCGGAGGTTGAGCTTTCAGAAGCAAGTTTAACTCTAAGGGAGGAAGCAGCAGAATGTGCCTCTCACATCTAGCCTGTAGGAATTCAGGTTGGCAAGTTCTATGGGGAAGCCCATTGCTGCCTATGGTGGAAACGGCATGGGAGATTTCAGTTTCAAAATCTCTGTGAAAAAGCGTCAGAGAAGCTTCTCCGTTTAGAATCCAGCATATCTCACTGAACCGAAGAAGTGGTAGTTAGAAGGGAGTTAGAGCTGCAAGCAGTTTGGTTTGGGAAATTAGATGCGAAATGACACTGCAAAGGCCTTCCAACAGGCTTGGAAAAGTGTGTTCTATATCTCTGCCAAACAGAGTCCCCGGAGGTTGAGCTTTCAGAAGCAAGCGTAACTGTTAGGGAGGAAGCAGCAGAATGTGCCTCTCACATCTAGCCAGTAGGAATTCAGGTTGGCAAGTTCTATGGGGAAGCCCATTGCTGCCTATGGTGGAAACGGCATGGGAGATTTCAGTTTCAAAATCTCTGTGAAAAAGCGTCAGAGAAGCTTCTCCGTTTAGAATCCAGCATATCTCACTGAACCGAAGAAGTGGTAGTTAGAAGGCAGTTACAGCTGCAAGCAGTTTGGTTTGGGAAATTAGACGCGAAATGAAACTGCAAATGCCTTCCAACGGGCTTGGAAAAGTGTGTTCTATATCTCTGCCAAACAGACTCCCTGGAGGTTGAGCTTTCAGAAGCTAGTTTAACTCTAAGGGAGGAAGCAGCAGAATGTGCCTCTCACATCTAGCCTGTAGGAATTCAGGTTGGCAAGTTCTATGGGGAAGCCCATTGCTGCCTATGGTGGAAACGGCATGGGAGATTTCAGTTTCAAAATCTCTGTGAAAAAGCGTCAGAGAAGCTTCTCCGTTTAGAATCCAGCATATCTCACTGAACCGAAGAAGTGGTAGTTAGAAGGGAGTTAGAGCTGCAAGCAGTTTGGTTTGGGAAATTAGACGCGAAATTAAACTGCAAATGCCTTCCAACAGGCTTGGAAAAGTGTGTTCTATATCTCTGCCAAACAAACTCCCCGGAGGTTGAGCTTTCAGAAGCAAGTTTAACTCTAAGGGAGGAAGCAGCACAATGTGCCTCTCACATCTAGCCTGTAGGAATTCAGGTTGGCAAGTTCTATGGGGAAGCCCATTGCTGCCTATGGTGGAAACGGCATGGGAGATTTCAGTTTCAAAATCTCTGTGAAAAAGCGTCAGAGAAGCTTCTCCGTTTAGAATCCAGCATATCTCACTGAACCGAAGAAGTGGTAGTTAGAAGGCAGTTAGAGCTGCAAGCAGTTTGGTTTGGGAAATTAGACGCGAAATGAAACTGCAAATGCCTTCCAACGGGCTTGGAAAAGTGTGTTCTATATCTCTGCCAAACAGACTCCCTGGAGGTTGAGCTTTCAGAAGCTAGTTTAACTCTAAGGGAGGAAGCAGCAGAATGTGCCTCTCACATCTAGCCTGTAGGAATTCAGGTTGGCAAGTTCTATGGGGAAGCCCATTGCTGCCTATGGTGGAAACGGCATGGGAGATTTCAGTTTCAAAATCTCTGTGAAAAAGCGTCAGAGAAGCTTCTCCGTTTAGAATCCAGCATATCTCACTGAACCGAAGAAGTGGTAGTTAGAAGGGAGTTAGAGCTGCAAGCAGTTTGGTTTGGGAAATTAGACGCGAAATTAAACTGCAAATGCCTTCCAACAGGCTTGGAAAAGTGTGTTCTATATCTCTGCCAAACAAACTCCCCGGAGGTTGAGCTTTCAGAAGCAAGTTTAACTCTAAGGGAGGAAGCAGCAGAATGTGCCTCTCACATCTAGCCTGTAGGAATTCAGGTTGGCAAGTTCTATGGGGAAGCCCATTGCTGCCTATGGTGGAAACGGCATGGGAGATTTCAGTTTCAAAATCTCTGTGAAAAAGCGTCAGAGAAGCTTCTCCGTTTAGAATCCAGCATATCTCACTGAACCGAGGAAGTGGTAGTTAGAAGGGAGTTAGAGCTGCAAGCAGTTTGGTTTGGGAAATTAGATGCGAAATGACACTGCAAAGGCCTTCCAACAGGCTTGGAAAAGTGTGTTCTATATCTCTGCCAAACAGACTCCCCAGAGGTTGAGCTTTCAGAAGCAAGCTGAACTCTTAGGGAGGAAGCAGCAGAATGTGCCTCTCACATCTAGCCTGTAGGAATTCAGGTTGGCAAGTTCTATGGGGAAGCCCATTGCTGCCTATGGTGGAAACGGCATGGGAGATTTCAGTTTCAAAATCTCTGTGAAAAAGCGTCAGAGAAGCTTCTCCGTTTAGAATCCAGCATATCTCACTGAACCGAAGAAGTGGTAGTTAGAAGGGAGTTAGAGCTGCAAGCAGTTTGGTTTGGGAAATTAGACGCGAAATGAAACTGCAAATGCCTTCCAACAGGCTTGGAAAAGTGTGTTCTATATCTCTGCCAAACAAACTCCGCGGAGGTTGAGCTTTCAGAAGCTAGTTTAACTCTAAGGGAGGAAGCAGCAGAATGTGCCTCTCACATCTAGCCTGTAGGAATTCAGGTTGGCAAGTTCTATGGGGAAGCCCATTGGCGCCTTCGTTGGAAACGGGTTTGGAAATTTCAGTTTCAAAATCTCTGTGAAAAAGCGTCAGAGAAGCTTCTCCGTTTAGAATCCAGCATATCTCACTGAACCGAAGAAGTGGTAGTTAGAAGGGAGTTAGAGCTGCAAGCAGTTTGGTTTGGGAAATTAGATGCGAAATGACACTGCAAAGGCCTTCCAACAGGCTTGGAAAAGTGTGTTCTATATCTCTGCCAAACAGACTCCCCGGAGGTTGAGCTTTCAGAAGCAAGCTTAACTCTTAGGGAGGAAGCAGCAGAATGTGCCTCTCACATCTAGCCTGTAGGAATTCAGGTTGGCAAGTTCTATGGGGAAGCCCATTGCTGCCTATGGTGGAAACGGCATGGGAGATTTGAGTTTCAAAATCTCTGTGAAAAAGCGTCAGAGAAGCTTCTCCGTTTAGAATCCAGCATATCTCACTGAACCGAAGAAGTGGTAGTTAGAAGGGAGTTAGAGCTGCAAGCAGTTTGGTTTCGGAAATTAGACGCGAAATGAAACTGCAAATGCCTTCCAACAGGCTTGGAAAAGTGTGTTCTATATCTCTGCCAAACAGACTCCCTGGAGGTTGAGCTTTCAGAAGCTAGTTTAACTCTAAGGGAGGAAGCAGCAGAATGTGCCTCTCACATCTAGCCTGTAGGAATTCAGGTTGGCAAGTTCTATGGGGAAGCCCATTGCTGGCTATGGTGGAAACAGCATGGGAGATTTCAGTTTCAAAATCTCTGTGAAAAAGCATCAGAGAAGCTTCTCCGTTTAGAATCCAGCATATCTCACTGAACCGAAGAAGTGGTAGTTAGAAGGCAGTTAGGGCTGCAAGCAGTTTGGTTTGGGAAATTAGACGCGAAATGAAACTGCAAATGCCTTCCAACAGGCTTGGAAAAGTGTGTTCTATATCTCTGCCAAACAAACTCCCCGGAGGTTGAGCTTTCAGAAGCTAGTTTAACTCTAAGGGAGGAAGCAGCAGAATGTGCCTCTCACATCTAGCCTGTAGGAATTCAGGTTGGCAAGTTCTATGGGGAAGCCTATTGGCGCCTTCGTTGGAAACGGGTTTGGAAATTTCAGTTTCAAAGTCTCTGTGAAAAAGCGTCAGAGAAGCTTCTCCGTTTAGAATCCAGCATATCTCACTGAACCGAAGAAGTGGTAGTTAGAAGGGAGTTAGAGCTGCAAGCAGTTTGGTTTGGGAAATTAGACGCGAAATGAAACTGCAAATGCCTTCCAACAGGCTTGGAAAAGTGTGTTCTATATCTCTGCCTAACAAAATCCCCGGAGGTTGAGCTTTCAGAAGCAAGTTTAACTCTAAGGGAGGAAGCAGCAGAATGTGCCTCTCACATCTAGCCTGTAGGAATTCAGGTTGGCAAGTTCTATGGGGAAGCCCATTGCTGCCTATGGTGGAAACGGCATGGGAGATTTCAGTTTCAAAATCTCTGTGAAAAAGCGTCAGAGAAGCTTCTCCATTTAGAATCCAGCATATCTCACTGAACCGAAGAAGTGGTAGTTAGAAGGCAGTTAGAGCTGCAAGCAGTTTGGTTTGGGAAATTAGACGCGAAATGAAACTGCAAATGCCTTCCAACAGGCTTGGAAAAGTGTGTTCTATATCTCTGCCAAACAAACTCCCCGGAGGTTGAGCTTTCTGAAGCACGTTTAACTCTAAGGGAGGAAGCAGCAGAATGTGCCTCTCACATCTAGCCTTTAGGAATTCAGGTTGGCAAGTTCTATGGGGAAGCCCATTGCTGCCTATGGTGGAAACGGCATGGGAGATTTGAGTTTCATAATCTCTGTGAAAAAGCGTCAGAGAAGCTTCTCCGTTTAGAATCCAGCATATCTCACTGAACCGAAGAAGTGGTAGTTAGAAGGGAGTTAGAGCTGCAAGCAGTTTGGTTTGGGAAATTAGATGCGAAATGACACTGCAAAGGCCTTCCAACAGGCTTGGAAAAGTGTGTTCTATATCTCTGCCAAACAGAGTCCCCGGAGGTTGAGCTTTCAGAAGCAAGCGTAACTGTTAGGGAGGAAGCAGCAGAATGTGCCTCTCACATCTAGCCAGTAGGAATTCAGGTTGGCAAGTTCTATGGGGAAGCCCATTGCTGCCTATGGTGGAAACGGCATGGGAGATTTCAGTTTCAAAATCTCTGTGAAAAAGCGTCAGAGAAGCTTCTCCATTTAGAATCCAGCATATCTCACTGAACCGAAGAAGTGGTAGTTAGAAGGCAGTTAGAGCTGCAAGCAGTTTGGTTTGGGAAATTAGACGCGAAATGAAACTGCAAATGCCTTCCAACGGGCTTGGAAAAGTGTGTTCTATATCTCTGCCAAACAGACTAGGTGGAGGTTGAGCTTTCAGAAGCTAGTTTAACTCTAAGGGAGGAAGCAGCAGAATGTGCCTCTCACATCTAGCCTGTAGGAATTCAGGTTGGCAAGTTCTAAGGGGAAGCCCATTGCTGCCTATGGTGGAAACGGCATGGGAGATTTCAGTTTCAAAATCTCTGTGAAAAACCGTCAGAGAAGCTTCTCCGTTTAGAATCCAGCATATCTCACTGAACCGAAGAAGTGGTAGTTAGAAGGGAGTTAGAGCTGCAAGCAGTTTGGTTTGGGAAATTAGACGCGAAATTAAACTGCAAATGCCTTCCAACAGGCTTGGAAAAGTGTGTTCTATATCTCTGCCAAACAGACTCCCTGGAGGTTGAGCTTTCAGAAGCTAGTTTAACTCTAAGGGAGGAAGCAGCAGAATGTGCCTCTCACATCTAGCCTGTAGGAATTCAGGTTGGCAAGTTCTATGGGGAAGCCCATTGCTGCCTATGGTGGAAACGGCATGGGAGATTTCAGTTTCAAAATCTCTGTGAAAAACCGTCAGAGAAGCTTCTCCGTTTAGAATCCAGCATATCTCACTGAACCGAAGAAGTGGTAGTTAGAAGGGAGTTAGAGCTGCAAGCAGTTTGGTTTGGGAAATTAGACGCGAAATTAAACTGCAAATGCCTTCCAACAGGCTTGGAAAAGTGTGTTCTATATCTCTGCCAAACAAACTCCCCGGAGGTTGAGCTTTCAGAAGCAAGTTTAACTCTAAGGGAGGAAGCAGCAGAATGTGCCTCTCACATCTAGCCTGTAGGAATTCAGGTTGGCAAGTTCTATGGGGAAGCCCATTGCTGCCTATGGTGGAAACAGCATGGGAAGTTTCAGTTTCAAAATCTCTGTGAAAAAGCGTCAGAGAAGCTTCTCCGTTTAGAATCCAGCATATCTCACTGAACCGAAGAAGTGGTAGTTAGAAGGGAGTTAGAGCTGCAAGCAGTTTGGTTTGGGAAATTAGATGCGAAATGACACTGCAAAGGCCTTCCAACAGGCTTGGAAAAGTGTGTTCTATATCTCTGCCAAACAGACTCCCCAGAGGTTGAGCTTTCAGAAGCAAGCTTAACTCTTAGGGAGGAAGCAGCAGAATGTGCCTCTCACATCTAGCCTGTAGGAATTCAGGTTGGCAAGTTCTATGGGGAAGCCCATTGCTGCCTATGGTGGAAACGGCATGGGAGATTTCAGTTTCAAAATCTCTGTGAAAAAGCGTCAGAGAAGCTTCTCCGTTTAGAATCCAGCATATCTCACTGAACCGAAGAAGTGGTAGTTAGAAGGGAGTTAGAGCTGCAAGCAGTTTGGTTTGGGAAATTAGACGCGAAATGAAACTGCAAATGCCTTCCAACAGGCTTGGAAAAGTTTGTTCTATATCTCTGCCAAACAAACTCCCCGGAGGTTGAGCTTTCAGAAGCAAGTTTAACTCTAAGGGAGGAAGCAGCAGAATGTGCCTCTCACATCTAGCCTGTAGGAATTCAGGTTGGCAAGTTCTATGGGGAAGCCCATTGGCGCCTTCGTTGGAAACGGGTTTGGAAATTTCAGTTTCAAAATCTCTGTGAAAAAGCGTCAGAGAAGCTTCTCCGTTTAGAATCCAGCATATCTCACTGAACCGAAGAAGTGGTAGTTAGAAGGGAGTTAGAGCTGCTAGCAGTTTGGTTTGGGAAATTAGATGCGAAATGACACTGCAAAGGCCTTCCAACAGGCTTGGAAAAGTGTGTTCTATATCTCTGCCAAACAGAGTCCCCGGAGGTTGAGCTTTCAGAAGCAAGCGTAACAGTTAGGGAGGAAGCAGCAGAATGTGCCTCTCACATCTAGCCAGTAGGAATTCAGGTTGGCAAGTTCTATGGGGAAGCCCATTGCTGCCTATGGTGGAAACGGCATGGGAGATTTCAGTTTCAAAATCTCTGTGAAAAAGCGTCAGAGAAGCTTCTCCGTTTAGAATCCAGCATATCTCACTGAACCGAAGAAGTGGTAGTTAGAAGGCAGTTACAGCTGCAAGCAGTTTGGTTTGGGAAATTAGACGCGAAATGAAACTGCAAATGCCTTCCAACGGGCTTGGAAAAGTGTGTTCTATATCTCTGCCAAACAGACTCCCTGGAGGTTGAGCTTTCAGAAGCTAGTTTAACTCTAAGGGAGGAAGCAGCAGAATGTGCCTCTCACATCTAGCCTGTAGGAATTCAGGTTGGCAAGTTCTATGGGGAAGCCCATTGCTGCCTATGGTGGAAACGGCATGGGAGATTTCAGTTTCAAAATCTCTGTGAAAAAGCGTCAGAGAAGCTTCTCCGTTTAGAATCCAGCATATCTCACTGAACCGAAGAAGTGGTAGTTAGAAGGGAGTTAGAGCTGCAAGCAGTTTGGTTTGGGAAATTAGACGCGAAATTAAACTGCAAATGCCTTCCAACAGGCTTGGAAAAGTGTGTTCTATATCTCTGCCAAACAAACTCCCCGGAGGTTGAGCTTTCAGAAGCAAGTTTAACTCTAAGGGAGGAAGCAGCACAATGTGCCTCTCACATCTAGCCTGTAGGAATTCAGGTTGGCAAGTTCTATGGGGAAGCCCATTGCTGCCTATGGTGGAAACGGCATGGGAGATTTCAGTTTCAAAATCTCTGTGAAAAAGCGTCAGAGAAGCTTCTCCGTTTAGAATCCAGCATATCTCACTGAACCGAAGAAGTGGTAGTTAGAAGGCAGTTAGAGCTGCAAGCAGTTTGGTTTGGGAAATTAGACGCGAAATGAAACTGCAAATGCCTTCCAACGGGCTTGGAAAAGTGTGTTCTATATCTCTGCCAAACAGACTCCCTGGAGGTTGAGCTTTCAGAAGCTAGTTTAACTCTAAGGGAGGAAGCAGCAGAATGTGCCTCTCACATCTAGCCTGTAGGAATTCAGGTTGGCAAGTTCTATGGGGAAGCCCATTGCTGCCTATGGTGGAAACGGCATGGGAGATTTCAGTTTCAAAATCTCTGTGAAAAAGCGTCAGAGAAGCTTCTCCGTTTAGAATCCAGCATATCTCACTGAACCGAAGAAGTGGTAGTTAGAAGGGAGTTAGAGCTGCAAGCAGTTTGGTTTGGGAAATTAGACGCGAAATTAAACTGCAAATGCCTTCCAACAGGCTTGGAAAAGTGTGTTCTATATCTCTGCCAAACAAACTCCCCGGAGGTTGAGCTTTCAGAAGCAAGTTTAACTCTAAGGGAGGAAGCAGCAGAATGTGCCTCTCACATCTAGCCTGTAGGAATTCAGGTTGGCAAGTTCTATGGGGAAGCCCATTGCTGCCTATGGTGGAAACGGCATGGGAGATTTCAGTTTCAAAATCTCTGTGAAAAAGCGTCAGAGAAGCTTCTCCGTTTAGAATCCAGCATATCTCACTGAACCGAGGAAGTGGTAGTTAGAAGGGAGTTAGAGCTGCAAGCAGTTTGGTTTGGGAAATTAGATGCGAAATGACACTGCAAAGGCCTTCCAACAGGCTTGGAAAAGTGTGTTCTATATCTCTGCCAAACAGACTCCCCAGAGGTTGAGCTTTCAGAAGCAAGCTGAACTCTTAGGGAGGAAGCAGCAGAATGTGCCTCTCACATCTAGCCTGTAGGAATTCAGGTTGGCAAGTTCTATGGGGAAGCCCATTGCTGCCTATGGTGGAAACGGCATGGGAGATTTCAGTTTCAAAATCTCTGTGAAAAAGCGTCAGAGAAGCTTCTCCGTTTAGAATCCAGCATATCTCACTGAACCGAAGAAGTGGTAGTTAGAAGGGAGTTAGAGCTGCAAGCAGTTTGGTTTGGGAAATTAGACGCGAAATGAAACTGCAAATGCCTTCCAACAGGCTTGGAAAAGTGTGTTCTATATCTCTGCCAAACAAACTCCGCGGAGGTTGAGCTTTCAGAAGCTAGTTTAACTCTAAGGGAGGAAGCAGCAGAATGTGCCTCTCACATCTAGCCTGTAGGAATTCAGGTTGGCAAGTTCTATGGGGAAGCCCATTGGCGCCTTCGTTGGAAACGGGTTTGGAAATTTCAGTTTCAAAATCTCTGTGAAAAAGCGTCAGAGAAGCTTCTCCGTTTAGAATCCAGCATATCTCACTGAACCGAAGAAGTGGTAGTTAGAAGGGAGTTAGAGCTGCAAGCAGTTTGGTTTGGGAAATTAGATGCGAAATGACACTGCAAAGGCCTTCCAACAGGCTTGGAAAAGTGTGTTCTATATCTCTGCCAAACAGACTCCCCGGAGGTTGAGCTTTCAGAAGCAAGCTTAACTCTTAGGGAGGAAGCAGCAGAATGTGCCTCTCACATCTAGCCTGTAGGAATTCAGGTTGGCAAGTTCTATGGGGAAGCCCATTGCTGCCTATGGTGGAAACGGCATGGGAGATTTGAGTTTCAAAATCTCTGTGAAAAAGCGTCAGAGAAGCTTCTCCGTTTAGAATCCAGCATATCTCACTGAACCGAAGAAGTGGTAGTTAGAAGGGAGTTAGAGCTGCAAGCAGTTTGGTTTCGGAAATTAGACGCGAAATGAAACTGCAAATGCCTTCCAACGGGCTTGGAAAAGTGTGTTCTATATCTCTGCCAAACAGACTCCCTGGAGGTTGAGCTTTCAGAAGCTAGTTTAACTCTAAGGGAGGAAGCAGCAGAATGTGCCTCTCACATCTAGCCTGTAGGAATTCAGGTTGGCAAGTTCTATGGGGAAGCCCATTGCTGGCTATGGTGGAAACAGCATGGGAGATTTCAGTTTCAAAATCTCTGTGAAAAAGCATCAGAGAAGCTTCTCCGTTTAGAATCCAGCATATCTCACTGAACCGAAGAAGTGGTAGTTAGAAGGCAGTTAGGGCTGCAAGCAGTTTGGTTTGGGAAATTAGACGCGAAATGAAACTGCAAATGCCTTCCAACAGGCTTGGAAAAGTGTGTTCTATATCTCTGCCAAACAAACTCCCCGGAGGTTGAGCTTTCAGAAGCTAGTTTAACTCTAAGGGAGGAAGCAGCAGAATGTGCCTCTCACATCTAGCCTGTAGGAATTCAGGTTGGCAAGTTCTATGGGGAAGCCTATTGGCGCCTTCGTTGGAAACGGGTTTGGAAATTTCAGTTTCAAAGTCTCTGTGAAAAAGCGTCAGAGAAGCTTCTCCGTTTAGAATCCAGCATATCTCACTGAACCGAAGAAGTGGTAGTTAGAAGGGAGTTAGAGCTGCAAGCAGTTTGGTTTGGGAAATTAGACGCGAAATGAAACTGCAAATGCCTTCCAACAGGCTTGGAAAAGTGTGTTCTATATCTCTGCCTAACAAAATCCCCGGAGGTTGAGCTTTCAGAAGCAAGTTTAACTCTAAGGGAGGAAGCAGCAGAATGTGCCTCTCACATCTAGCCTGTAGGAATTCAGGTTGGCAAGTTCTATGGGGAAGCCCATTGCTGCCTATGGTGGAAACGGCATGGGAGATTTCAGTTTCAAAATCTCTGTGAAAAAGCGTCAGAGAAGCTTCTCCATTTAGAATCCAGCATATCTCACTGAACCGAAGAAGTGGTAGTTAGAAGGCAGTTAGAGCTGCAAGCAGTTTGGTTTGGGAAATTAGACGCGAAATGAAACTGCAAATGCCTTCCAACAGGCTTGGAAAAGTGTGTTCTATATCTCTGCCAAACAAACTCCCCGGAGGTTGAGCTTTCTGAAGCACGTTTAACTCTAAGGGAGGAAGCAGCAGAATGTGCCTCTCACATCTAGCCTTTAGGAATTCAGGTTGGCAAGTTCTATGGGGAAGCCCATTGCTGCCTATGGTGGAAACGGCATGGGAGATTTGAGTTTCATAATCTCTGTGAAAAAGCGTCAGAGAAGCTTCTCCGTTTAGAATCCAGCATATCTCACTGAACCGAAGAAGTGGTAGTTAGAAGGGAGTTAGAGCTGCAAGCAGTTTGGTTTGGGAAATTAGATGCGAAATGACACTGCAAAGGCCTTCCAACAGGCTTGGAAAAGTGTGTTCTATATCTCTGCCAAACAGAGTCCCCGGAGGTTGAGCTTTCAGAAGCAAGCGTAACTGTTAGGGAGGAAGCAGCAGAATGTGCCTCTCACATCTAGCCAGTAGGAATTCAGGTTGGCAAGTTCTATGGGGAAGCCCATTGCTGCCTATGGTGGAAACGGCATGGGAGATTTCAGTTTCAAAATCTCTGTGAAAAAGCGTCAGAGAAGCTTCTCCATTTAGAATCCAGCATATCTCACTGAACCGAAGAAGTGGTAGTTAGAAGGCAGTTAGAGCTGCAAGCAGTTTGGTTTGGGAAATTAGACGCGAAATGAAACTGCAAATGCCTTCCAACGGGCTTGGAAAAGTGTGTTCTATATCTCTGCCAAACAGACTAGCTGGAGGTTGAGCTTTCAGAAGCTAGTTTAACTCTAAGGGAGGAAGCAGCAGAATGTGCCTCTCACATCTAGCCTGTAGGAATTCAGGTTGGCAAGTTCTAAGGGGAAGCCCATTGCTGCCTATGGTGGAAACGGCATGGGAGATTTCAGTTTCAAAATCTCTGTGAAAAACCGTCAGAGAAGCTTCTCCGTTTAGAATCCAGCATATCTCACTGAACCGAAGAAGTGGTAGTTAGAAGGGAGTTAGAGCTGCAAGCAGTTTGGTTTGGGAAATTAGACGCGAAATTAAACTGCAAATGCCTTCCAACAGGCTTGGAAAAGTGTGTTCTATATCTCTGCCAAACAGACTCCCTGGAGGTTGAGCTTTCAGAAGCTAGTTTAACTCTAAGGGAGGAAGCAGCAGAATGTGCCTCTCACATCTAGCCTGTAGGAATTCAGGTTGGCAAGTTCTATGGGGAAGCCCATTGCTGCCTATGGTGGAAACGGCATGGGAGATTTCAGTTTCAAAATCTCTGTGAAAAACCGTCAGAGAAGCTTCTCCGTTTAGAATCCAGCATATCTCACTGAACCGAAGAAGTGGTAGTTAGAAGGGAGTTAGAGCTGCAAGCAGTTTGGTTTGGGAAATTAGACGCGAAATTAAACTGCAAATGCCTTCCAACAGGCTTGGAAAAGTGTGTTCTATATCTCTGCCAAACAGACTCCCCGGAGGTTGAGCTTTCAGAAGCAAGTTTAACTCTAAGGGAGGAAGCAGCAGAATGTGCCTCTCACATCTAGCCTGTAGGAATTCAGGTTGGCAAGTTCTATGGGGAAGCCCATTGCTGCCTATGGTGGAAACAGCATGGGAAGTTTCAGTTTCAAAATCTCTGTGAAAAAGCGTCAGAGAAGCTTCTCCGTTTAGAATCCAGCATATCTCACTGAACCGAAGAAGTGGTAGTTAGAAGGGAGTTAGAGCTGCAAGCAGTTTGGTTTGGGAAATTAGATGCGAAATGACACTGCAAAGGCCTTCCAACAGGCTTGGAAAAGTGTGTTCTATATCTCTGCCAAACAGACTCCCCAGAGGTTGAGCTTTCAGAAGCAAGCTTAACTCTTAGGGAGGAAGCAGCAGAATGTGCCTCTCACATCTAGCCTGTAGGAATTCAGGTTGGCAAGTTCTATGGGGAAGCCCATTGCTGCCTATGGTGGAAACGGCATGGGAGATTTCAGTTTCAAAATCTCTGTGAAAAAGCGTCAGAGAAGCTTCTCCGTTTAGAATCCAGCATATCTCACTGAACCGAAGAAGTGGTAGTTAGAAGGGAGTTAGAGCTGCAAGCAGTTTGGTTTGGGAAATTAGACGCGAAATGAAACTGCAAATGCCTTCCAACAGGCTTGGAAAAGTTTGTTCTATATCTCTGCCAAACAAACTCCCCGGAGGTTGAGCTTTCAGAAGCAAGTTTAACTCTAAGGGAGGAAGCAGCAGAATGTGCCTCTCACATCTAGCCTGTAGGAATTCAGGTTGGCAAGTTCTATGGGGAAGCCCATTGGCGCCTTCGTTGGAAACGGGTTTGGAAATTTCAGTTTCAAAATCTCTGTGAAAAAGCGTCAGAGAAGCTTCTCCGTTTAGAATCCAGCATATCTCACTGAACCGAAGAAGTGGTAGTTAGAAGGGAGTTAGAGCTGCTAGCAGTTTGGTTTGGGAAATTAGATGCGAAATGACACTGCAAAGGCCTTCCAACAGGCTTGGAAAAGTGTGTTCTATATCTCTGCCAAACAGACTCCCTAGAGGTTGAGCTTTCAGAAGCAAGCTTAACTCTTAGGGAGGAAGCAGCAGAATGTGCCTCTCACATCTAGCCTGTAGGAATTCAGGTTGGCAAGTTCTATGGGGAAGCCCATTGCTGCCTATGGTGGAAACGGCATGGGAGATTTCAGTTTCAAAATCTCTGTGAAAAAGCGTCAGAGAAGCTTCTCCGTTTAGAATCCAGCATATCTCACTGAACCGAAGAAGTGGTAGTTAGAAGGGAGTTAGAGCTGCAAGCAGTTTGGTTTGGGAAATTAGATGCGAAATGACACTGCAAAGGCCTTCCAACAGGCTTGGAAAAGTGTGTTCTATATCTCTGCCAAACAGACTCCCCGGAGGTTGAGCTTTCAGAAGCAAGCTTGACTCTTAGGGAGGAAGCAGCAGAATGTGCCTCTCACATCTAGCCTGTAGGAATTCAGGTTGGCAAGTTCTATGGGGAAGCCCATTGGCGCCTTCGTTGGAAACGGGTTTGGAAATTTCAGTTTCAAAATCTCTGTGAAAAAGCGTCAGAGAAGCTTCTCCGTTTAGAATCCAGCATATCTCACTGAACCGAAGAAGTGGTAGTTAGAAGGGAGTTAGAGCTGCTAGCAGTTTGGTTTGGGAAATTAGACGCGAAATGAAACTGCAAAGGCATTCCAACAGGGTTGGAAAAGTGTGTTCTATATCTCTGCCAAACAGACTCCCTGGAGGTTGAGCTTTCAGAAGCTAGTTTAACTCTAAGGGAGGAAGCAGCAGAATGTGCCTCTCACATCTAGCCTGTAGGAATTCAGGTTGGCAAGTTCTAAGGGGAAGCCCATTGCTGCCTATGGTGGAAACGGCATGGGAGATTTCAGTTTCAAAATCTCTGTGAAAAACCGTCAGAGAAGCTTCTCCGTTTAGAATCCAGCATATCTCACTGAACCGAAGAAGTGGTAGTTAGAAGGGAGTTAGAGCTGCAAGCAGTTTGGTTTGGGAAATTAGACGCGAAATGAAACTGCAAATGCCTTCCAACAGGCTTGGAAAAGTGTGTTCTATATCTCTGCCAAACAAAATCCCCGGAGGTTGAGCTTTCAGAAGCAAGTTTAACTCTAAGGGAGGAAGCAGCAGAATGTGCCTCTCACATCTAGCCTGTAGGAATTCAGGTTGGCAAGTTCTATGGGGAAGCCCATTGCTGCCTATGGTGGAAACGGCATGGGAGATTTCAGTTTCAAAATCTCTGTGAAAAAGCGTCAGAGAAGCTTCTCCGTTTAGAATCCAGCATATCTCACTGAACCGAAGAAGTGGTAGTTAGAAGGGAGTTAGAGCTGCAAGCAGTTTGGTTTGGGAAATTAGATGCGAAATGACACTGCAAAGGCCTTCCAACAGGCTTGGAAAAGTGTGTTCTATATCTCTGCCAAACAGACTCCCTAGAGGTTGAGCTTTCAGAAGCAAGCTTAACTCTTAGGGAGGAAGCAGCAGAATGTGCCTCTCACATCTAGCCTGTAGGAATTCAGGTTGGCAAGTTCTATGGGGAAGCCCATTGCTGCCTATGGTGGAAACGGCATGGGAGATTTCAGTTTCAAAATCTCTGTGAAAAAGCGTCAGAGAAGCTTCTCCGTTTAGAATCCAGCATATCTCACTGAACCGAAGAAGTGGTAGTTAGAAGGGAGTTAGAGCTGCAAGCAGTTTGGTTTGGGAAATTAGATGCGAAATGACACTGCAAAGGCCTTCCAACAGGCTTGGAAAAGTGTGTTCTATATCTCTGCCAAACAGACTCCCCGGAGGTTGAGCTTTCAGAAGCAAGCTTGACTCTTAGGGAGGAAGCAGCAGAATGTGCCTCTCACATCTAGCCTGTAGGAATTCAGGTTGGCAAGTTCTATGGGGAAGCCCATTGCTGCCTATGGTGGAAACGGCATGGGAGATTTCAGTTTCAAAATCTCTGTGAAAAAGCGTCAGAGAAGCTTCTCCGTTTAGAATCCAGCATATCTCACTGAACCGAAGAAGTGGTAGTTAGAAGGGAGTTAGAGCTGCAAGCAGTTTGGTTTGGGAAATTAGACGCGAAATGAAACTGCAAATGCCTTCCAACAGGCTTGGAAAAGTGTGTTCTATATCTCTGCCAAACAAACTCCCCGGAGGTTGAGCTTTCAGAAGCAAGTTTAACTCTAAGGGAGGAAGCAGCAGAATGTGCCTCTCACATCTAGCCTGTAGGAATTCAGGTTTGCAAGTTCTTTGGGGAAGCCCATTGCTGCCTATGGTGGAAACGGCATGGGAGATTTCAGTTTCAAAATCTCTGTGAAAAAGCGTCAGAGAAGCTTCTCCGTTTAGAATCCAGCATATCTCACTGAACCGAAGAAGTGGTAGTTAGAAGGGAGTTAGAGCTGCAAGCAGTTTGGTTTGGGAAATTAGACGCGAAATGAAACTGCAAATGCCTTCCAACAGGCTTGGAAAAGTGTGTTCTATATCTCTGCCAAACAGACTCCCTGGAGGTTAAGCTTTCAGAAGCTAGTTTAACTCTAAGGGAGGAAGCAGCAGAATGTGCCTCTCACATCTAGCCTGTAGGAATTCAGGTTGGCAAGTTCTATGGGGAAGCCCATTGGCGCCTTCGTTGGAAACGGGTTTGGAAATTTCAGTTTCAAAATCTCTGTGAAAAAGCGTCAGAGAAGCTTCTCCGTTTAGAATCCAGCATATCTCACTGAACCGAAGAAGTGGTAGTTAGAAGGGAGTTAGAGCTGCTAGCAGTTTGGTTTGGGAAATTAGACGCGAAATGAAACTGCAAAGGCATTCCAACAGGGTTGGAAAAGTGTGTTCTATATCTCTGCCAAACAGACTCCCTGGAGGTTGAGCTTTCAGAAGCTAGTTTAACTCTAAGGGAGGAAGCAGCAGAATGTGCCTCTCACATCTAGCCTGTAGGAATTCAGGTTGGCAAGTTCTAAGGGGAAGCCCATTGCTGCCTATGGTGGAAACGGCATGGGAGATTTCAGTTTCAAAATCTCTGTGAAAAACCGTCAGAGAAGCTTCTCCGTTTAGAATCCAGCATATCTCACTGAACCGAAGAAGTGGTAGTTAGAAGGGAGTTAGAGCTGCAAGCAGTTTGGTTTGGGAAATTAGACGCGAAATTAAACTGCAAATGCCTTCCAACAGGCTTGGAAAAGTGTGTTCTATATCTCTGCCAAACAGACTCCCTGGAGGTTGAGCTTTCAGAAGCTAGTTTAACTCTAAGGGAGGAAGCAGCAGAATGTGCCTCTCACATCTAGCCTGTAGGAATTCAGGTTGGCAAGTTCTATGGGGAAGCCCATTGCTGCCTATGGTGGAAACGGCATGGGAGATTTCAGTTTCAAAATCTCTGTGAAAAACCGTCAGAGAAGCTTCTCCGTTTAGAATCCAGCATATCTCACTGAACCGAAGAAGTGGTAGTTAGAAGGGAGTTAGAGCTGCAAGCAGTTTGGTTTGGGAAATTAGACGCGAAATTAAACTGCAAATGCCTTCCAACAGGCTTGGAAAAGTGTGTTCTATATCTCTGCCAAACAAACTCCCCGGAGGTTGAGCTTTCAGAAGCAAGTTTAACTCTAAGGGAGGAAGCAGCACAATGTGCCTCTCACATCTAGCCTGTAGGAATTCAGGTTGGCAAGTTCTATGGGGAAGCCCATTGCTGCCTATGGTGGAAACGGCATGGGAGATTTCAGTTTCAAAATCTCTGTGAAAAAGCGTCAGAGAAGCTTCTCCGTTTAGAATCCAGCATATCTCACTGAACCGAAGAAGTGGTAGTTAGAAGGCAGTTAGAGCTGCAAGCAGTTTGGTTTGGGAAATTAGACGCGAAATGAAACTGCAAATGCCTTCCAACGGGCTTGGAAAAGTGTGTTCTATATCTCTGCCAAACAGACTCCCTGGAGGTTGAGCTTTCAGAAGCTAGTTTAACTCTAAGGGAGGAAGCAGCAGAATGTGCCTCTCACATCTAGCCTGTAGGAATTCAGGTTGGCAAGTTCTATGGGGAAGCCCATTGCTGCCTATGGTGGAAACGGCATGGGAGATTTCAGTTTCAAAATCTCTGTGAAAAAGCGTCAGAGAAGCTTCTCCGTTTAGAATCCAGCATATCTCACTGAACCGAAGAAGTGGTAGTTAGAAGGGAGTTAGAGCTGCAAGCAGTTTGGTTTGGGAAATTAGACGCGAAATTAAACTGCAAATGCCTTCCAACAGGCTTGGAAAAGTGTGTTCTATATCTCTGCCAAACAAACTCCCCGGAGGTTGAGCTTTCAGAAGCAAGTTTAACTCTAAGGGAGGAAGCAGCAGAATGTGCCTCTCACATCTAGCCTGTAGGAATTCAGGTTGGCAAGTTCTATGGGGAAGCCCATTGCTGCCTATGGTGGAAACGGCATGGGAGATTTCAGTTTCAAAATCTCTGTGAAAAAGCGTCAGAGAAGCTTCTCCGTTTAGAATCCAGCATATCTCACTGAACCGAAGAAGTGGTAGTTAGAAGGGAGTTAGAGCTGCAAGCAGTTTGGTTTGGGAAATTAGATGCGAAATGACACTGCAAAGGCCTTCCAACAGGCTTGGAAAAGTGTGTTCTATATCTCTGCCAAACAGACTCCCCAGAGGTTGAGCTTTCAGAAGCAAGCTGAACTCTTAGGGAGGAAGCAGCAGAATGTGCCTCTCACATCTAGCCTGTAGGAATTCAGGTTGGCAAGTTCTATGGGGAAGCCCATTGCTGCCTATGGTGGAAACGGCATGGGAGATTTCAGTTTCAAAATCTCTGTGAAAAAGCGTCAGAGAAGCTTCTCCGTTTAGAATCCAGCATATCTCACTGAACCGAAGAAGTGGTAGTTAGAAGGGAGTTAGAGCTGCAAGCAGTTTGGTTTGGGAAATTAGACGCGAAATGAAACTGCAAATGCCTTCCAACAGGCTTGGAAAAGTGTGTTCTATATCTCTGCCAAACAAACTCCGCGGAGGTTGAGCTTTCAGAAGCTAGTTTAACTCTAAGGGAGGAAGCAGCAGAATGTGCCTCTCACATCTAGCCTGTAGGAATTCAGGTTGGCAAGTTCTATGGGGAAGCCCATTGGCGCCTTCGTTGGAAACGGGTTTGGAAATTTCAGTTTCAAAATCTCTGTGAAAAAGCGTCAGAGAAGCTTCTCCGTTTAGAATCCAGCATATCTCACTGAACCGAAGAAGTAGTAGTTAGAAGGGAGTTAGAGCTGCAAGCAGTTTGGTTTGGGAAATTAGATGCGAAATGACACTGCAAAGGCCTTCCAACAGGCTTGGAAAAGTGTGTTCTATATCTCTGCCAAACAGACTCCCCGGAGGTTGAGCTTTCAGAAGCAAGCTTAACTCTTAGGGAGGAAGCAGCAGAATGTGCCTCTCACATCTAGCCTGTAGGAATTCAGGTTGGCAAGTTCTATGGGGAAGCCCATTGCTGCCTATGGTGGAAACGGCATGGGAGATTTGAGTTTCAAAATCTCTGTGAAAAAGCGTCAGAGAAGCTTCTCCGTTTAGAATCCAGCATATCTCACTGAACCGAAGAAGTGGTAGTTAGAAGGGAGTTAGAGCTGCAAGCAGTTTGGTTTCGGAAATTAGACGCGAAATGAAACTGCAAATGCCTTCCAACAGGCTTGGAAAAGTGTGTTCTATATCTCTGCCAAACAGACTCCCTGGAGGTTGAGCTTTCAGAAGCTAGTTTAACTCTAAGGGAGGAAGCAGCAGAATGTGCCTCTCACATCTAGCCTGTAGGAATTCAGGTTGGCAAGTTCTATGGGGAAGCCCATTGCTGGCTATGGTGGAAACAGCATGGGAGATTTCAGTTTCAAAATCTCTGTGAAAAAGCATCAGAGAAGCTTCTCCGTTTAGAATCCAGCATATCTCACTGAACCGAAGAAGTGGTAGTTAGAAGGCAGTTAGGGCTGCAAGCAGTTTGGTTTGGGAAATTAGACGCGAAATGAAACTGCAAATGCCTTCCAACAGGCTTGGAAAAGTGTGTTCTATATCTCTGCCAAACAAACTCCCCGGAGGTTGAGCTTTCAGAAGCTAGTTTAACTCTAAGGGAGGAAGCAGCAGAATGTGCCTCTCACATCTAGCCTGTAGGAATTCAGGTTGGCAAGTTCTATGGGGAAGCCTATTGGCGCCTTCGTTGGAAACGGGTTTGGAAATTTCAGTTTCAAAGTCTCTGTGAAAAAGCGTCAGAGAAGCTTCTCCGTTTAGAATCCAGCATATCTCACTGAACCGAAGAAGTGGTAGTTAGAAGGGAGTTAGAGCTGCAAGCAGTTTGGTTTGGGAAATTAGACGCGAAATGAAACTGCAAATGCCTTCCAACAGGCTTGGAAAAGTGTGTTCTATATCTCTGCCAAACAAAATCCCCGGAGGTTGAGCTTTCAGAAGCAAGTTTAACTCTAAGGGAGGAAGCAGCAGAATGTGCCTCTCACATCTAGCCTGTAGGAATTCAGGTTGGCAAGTTCTATGGGGAAGCCCATTGCTGCCTATGGTGGAAACGGCATGGGAGATTTCAGTTTCAAAATCTCTGTGAAAAAGCGTCAGAGAAGCTTCTCCATTTAGAATCCAGCATATCTCACTGAACCGAAGAAGTGGTAGTTAGAAGGCAGTTAGAGCTGCAAGCAGTTTGGTTTGGGAAATTAGACGCGAAATGAAACTGCAAATGCCTTCCAACAGGCTTGGAAAAGTGTGTTCTATATCTCTGCCAAAAAAACTCCCCGGAGGTTCAGCTTTCAGAAGCTAGTTTAACTCTAAGGGAGGAAGCAGCAGAATGTGCCTCTCACATCTAGCCTGTAGGAATTCAGGTTGGCATGTTCTATGGGGAAGCCCATTGGCGCCTTCGTTGGAAACGGGTTTGGAAATTTCAGTTTCAAAATCTCTGTGAAAAAGCGTCAGAGAAGCTTCTCCGTTTAGAATCCAGCATATCTCACTGAACCGAAGAAGTGGTAGTTAGAAGGCAGTTAGAGCTGCAAGCAGTATGGTTTGGGAAATTAGACGCGAAATGAAACTGCAAATGCCTTCCAACAGGCTTGGAAAAGTGTGTTCTATATCTCTGCCAAACAAACTCCCCGGAGGTTGAGCTTTCTGAAGCACGTTTAACTCTAAGGGAGGAAGCAGCAGAATGTGCCTCTCACATCTAGCCTTTAGGAATTCAGGTTGGCAAGTTCTATGGGGAAGCCCATTGCTGCCTATGGTGGAAACGGCATGGGAGATTTGAGTTTCATAATCTCTGTGAAAAAGCGTCAGAGAAGCTTCTCCGTTTAGAATCCAGCATATCTCACTGAACCGAAGAAGTGGTAGTTAGAAGGGAGTTAGAGCTGCAAGCAGTTTGGTTTGGGAAATTAGATGCGAAATGACACTGCAAAGGCCTTCCAACAGGCTTGGAAAAGTGTGTTCTATATCTCTGCCAAACAGAGTCCCCGGAGGTTGAGCTTTCAGAAGCAAGCGTAACTGTTAGGGAGGAAGCAGCAGAATGTGCCTCTCACATCTAGCCAGTAGGAATTCAGGTTGGCAAGTTCTATGGGGAAGCCCATTGCTGCCTATGGTGGAAACGGCATGGGAGATTTCAGTTTCAAAATCTCTGTGAAAAAGCGTCAGAGAAGCTTCTCCGTTTAGAATCCAGCATATCTCACTGAACCGAAGAAGTGGTAGTTAGAAGGCAGTTAGAGCTGCAAGCAGTTTGGTTTGGGAAATTAGACGCGAAATGAAACTGCAAATGCCTTCCAACGGGCTTGGAAAAGTGTGTTCTATATCTCTGCCAAACAGACTCCCTGGAGGTTGAGCTTTCAGAAGCTAGTTTAACTCTAAGGGAGGAAGCAGCAGAATGTGCCTCTCACATCTAGCCTGTAGGAATTCAGGTTGGCAAGTTCTAAGGGGAAGCCCATTGCTGCCTATGGTGGAAACGGCATGGGAGATTTCAGTTTCAAAATCTCTGTGAAAAACCGTCAGAGAAGCTTCTCCGTTTAGAATCCAGCATATCTCACTGAACCGAAGAAGTGGTAGTTAGAAGGGAGTTAGAGCTGCAAGCAGTTTGGTTTGGGAAATTAGACGCGAAATTAAACTGCAAATGCCTTCCAACAGGCTTGGAAAAGTGTGTTCTATATCTCTGCCAAACAGACTCCCTGGAGGTTGAGCTTTCAGAAGCTAGTTTAACTCTAAGGGAGGAAGCAGCAGAATGTGCCTCTCACATCTAGCCTGTAGGAATTCAGGTTGGCAAGTTCTATGGGGAAGCCCATTGCTGCCTATGGTGGAAACGGCATGGGAGATTTCAGTTTCAAAATCTCTGTGAAAAACCGTCAGAGAAGCTTCTCCGTTTAGAATCCAGCATATCTCACTGAACCGAAGAAGTGGTAGTTAGAAGGGAGTTAGAGCTGCAAGCAGTTTGGTTTGGGAAATTAGACGCGAAATTAAACTGCAAATGCCTTCCAACAGGCTTGGAAAAGTGTGTTCTATATCTCTGCCAAACAGACTCCCCGGAGGTTGAGCTTTCAGAAGCAAGTTTAACTCTAAGGGAGGAAGCAGCAGAATGTGCCTCTCACATCTAGCCTGTAGGAATTCAGGTTGGCAAGTTCTATGGGGAAGCCCATTGCTGCCTATGGTGGAAACAGCATGGGAAGTTTCAGTTTCAAAATCTCTGTGAAAAAGCGTCAGAGAAGCTTCTCCGTTTAGAATCCAGCATATCTCACTGAACCGAAGAAGTGGTAGTTAGAAGGGAGTTAGAGCTGCAAGCAGTTTGGTTTGGGAAATTAGATGCGAAATGACACTGCAAAGGCCTTCCAACAGGCTTGGAAAAGTGTGTTCTATATCTCTGCCAAACAGACTCCCCAGAGGTTGAGCTTTCAGAAGCAAGCTTAACTCTTAGGGAGGAAGCAGCAGAATGTGCCTCTCACATCTAGCCTGTAGGAATTCAGGTTGGCAAGTTCTATGGGGAAGCCCATTGCTGCCTATGGTGGAAACGGCATGGGAGATTTCAGTTTCAAAATCTCTGTGAAAAACCGTCAGAGAAGCTTCTCCGTTTAGAATCCAGCATATCTCACTGAACCGAAGAAGTGGTAGTTAGAAGGGAGTTAGAGCTGCAAGCAGTTTGGTTTGGGAAATTAGACGCGAAATGAAACTGCAAATGCCTTCCAACAGGCTTGGAAAAGTTTGTTCTATATCTCTGCCAAACAAACTCCCCGGAGGTTGAGCTTTCAGAAGCAAGTTTAACTCTAAGGGAGGAAGCAGCAGAATGTGCCTCTCACATCTAGCCTGTAGGAATTCAGGTTGGCAAGTTCTATGGGGAAGCCCATTGGCGCCTTCGTTGGAAACGGGTTTGGAAATTTCAGTTTCAAAATCTCTGTGAAAAAGCGTCAGAGAAGCTTCTCCGTTTAGAATCCAGCATATCTCACAGAACCGAAGAAGTGGTAGTTAGAAGGGAGTTAGAGCTGCTAGCAGTTTGGTTTGGGAAATTAGACGCGAAATGAAACTGCAAAGGCATTCCAACAGGGTTGGAAAAGTGTGTTCTATATCTCTGCCAAACAGACTCCCTGGAGGTTGAGCTTTCAGAAGCTAGTTTAACTCTAAGGGAGGAAGCAGCAGAATGTGCCTCTCACATCTAGCCTGTAGGAATTCAGGTTGGCAAGTTCTAAGGGGAAGCCCATTGCTGCCTATGGTGGAAACGGCATGGGAGATTTCAGTTTCAAAATCTCTGTGAAAAACCGTCAGAGAAGCTTCTCCGTTTAGAATCCAGCATATCTCACTGAACCGAAGAAGTGGTAGTTAGAAGGGAGTTAGAGCTGCAAGCAGTTTGGTTTGGGAAATTAGACGCGAAATGAAACTGCAAATGCCTTCCAACAGGCTTGGAAAAGTGTGTTCTATATCTCTGCCAAACAAAATCCCCGGAGGTTGAGCTTTCAGAAGCAAGTTTAACTCTAAGGGAGGAAGCAGCAGAATGTGCCTCTCACATCTAGCCTGTAGGAATTCAGGTTGGCAAGTTCTATGGGGAAGCCCATTGCTGCCTATGGTGGAAACGGCATGGGAGATTTCAGTTTCAAAATCTCTGTGAAAAAGCGTCAGAGAAGCTTCTCCGTTTAGAATCCAGCATATCTCACTGAACCGAAGAAGTGGTAGTTAGAAGGCAGTTAGAGCTGCAAGCAGTTTGGTTTGGGAAATTAGACGCGAAATGAAACTGCAAATGCCTTCCAACAGGCTTGGAAAAGTGTGTTCTATATCTCTGCCAAACAAACTCCCCGGAGGTTGAGCTTTCAGAAGCTAGTTTAACTCTAAGGGAGGAAGCAGCAGAATGTGCCTCTAACATCTAGCCTGTAGGAATTCAGGTTGGCAAGTTCTATGGGGAAGCCCATTGGCGCCTTCGTTGGAAACGGGTTTGGAAATTTCAGTTTCAAAATCTCTGTGAAAAAGCGTCAGAGAAGCTTCTCCGTTTAGAATCCAGCATATCTCACTGAACCGAAGAAGTGGTAGTTAGAAGGCAGTTAGAGCTGCAAGCAGTTTGGTTTGGGAAATTAGACGCGAAATGAAACTGCAAATGCCTTCCAACAGGCTTGGAAAAGTGTGTTCTATATCTCTGCCAAACAGACGCCCCGGAGGTTGAGCTTTCAGAAGCAAGTTTAACTCTAAGGGAGGAAGCAGCAGAATGTGCCTCTCACATCTAGCCTGTAGGAATTCAGGTTGGCAAGTTCTATGGGGAAGCCCATTGCTGCCTATGGTGGAAACGGCATGGGAGATTTCAGTTTCAAAATCTCTGTGAAAAAGCGTCAGAGAAGCTTCTCCGTTTAGAATCCAGCATATCTCCCTGAACCGAAGAAGTGGTAGTTAGAAGGGAGTTAGAGCTGCAAGCAGTTTGGTTTGGGAAATTAGATGCGAAATGACACTGCAAAGGCCTTCCAACAGGCTTGGAAAAGTGTGTTCTATATCTCTGCCAAACAGACTCCCTAGAGGTTGAGCTTTCAGAAGCAAGCTTAACTCTTAGGGAGGAAGCAGCAGAATGTGCCTCTCACATCTAGCCTGTAGGAATTCAGGTTGGCAAGTTCTATGGGGAAGCCCATTGCTGCCTATGGTGGAAACGGCATGGGAGATTTCAGTTTCAAAATCTCTGTGAAAAAGCGTCAGAGAAGCTTCTCCGTTTAGAATCCAGCATATCTCACTGAACCGAAGAAGTGGTAGTTAGAAGGGAGTTAGAGCTGCAAGCAGTTTGGTTTGGGAAATTAGATGCGAAATGACACTGCAAAGGCCTTCCAACAGGCTTGGAAAAGTGTGTTCTATATCTCTGCCAAACAGACTCCCCGGAGGTTGAGCTTTCAGAAGCAAGCTTAACTCTTAGGGAGGAAGCAGCAGAATGTGCCTCTCACATCTAGCCTGTAGGAATTCAGGTTGGCAAGTTCTATGGGGAAGCCCATTGCTGCCTATGGTGGAAACGGCATGGGAGATTTCAGTTTCAAAATCTCTGTGAAAAAGCGTCAGAGAAGCTTCTCCGTTTAGAATCCAGCATATCTCACTGAACCGAAGAAGTGGTAGTTAGAAGGGAGTTAGAGCTGCAAGCAGTTTGGTTTGGGAAATTAGACGCGAAATGAAACTGCAAATGCCTTCCAACAGGCTTGGAAAAGTGTGTTCTATATCTCTGCCAAACAAACTCCCCGGAGGTTGAGCTTTCAGAAGCAAGTTTAACTCTAAGGGAGGAAGCAGCAGAATGTGCCTCTCACATCTAGCCTGTAGGAATTCAGGTTTGCAAGTTCTTTGGGGAAGCCCATTGCTGCCTATGGTGGAAACGGCATGGGAGATTTCAGTTTCAAAATCTCTGTGAAAAAGCGTCAGAGAAGCTTCTCCGTTTAGAATCCAGCATATCTCACTGAACCGAAGAAGTGGTAGTTAGAAGGGAGTTAGAGCTGCAAGCAGTTTGGTTTGGGAAATTAGACGCGAAATGAAACTGCAAATGCCTTCCAACAGGCTTGGAAAAGTGTGTTCTATATCTCTGCCAAACAGACTCCCTGGAGGTTAAGCTTTCAGAAGCTAGTTTAACTCTAAGGGAGGAAGCAGTAGAATGTGCCTCTCACATCTAGCCTGTAGGAATTCAGGTTGGCAAGTTCTATGGGGAAGCCCATTGGCGCCTTCGTTGGAAACGGGTTTGGAAATTTCAGTTTCAAAATCTCTGTGAAAAAGCGTCAGAGAAGCTTCTCCGTTTAGAATCCAGCATATCTCACTGAACCGAAGAAGTGGTAGTTAGAAGGGAGTTAGAGCTGCTAGCAGTTTGGTTTGGGAAATTAGACGCGAAATGAAACTGCAAAGGCATTCCAACAGGGTTGGAAAAGTGTGTTCTATATCTCTGCCAAACAGACTCCCTGGAGGTTGAGCTTTCAGAAGCTAGTTTAACTCTAAGGGAGGAAGCAGCAGAATGTGCCTCTCACATCTAGCCTGTAGGAATTCAGGTTGGCAAGTTCTAAGGGGAAGCCCATTGCTGCCTATGGTGGAAACGGCATGGGAGATTTCAGTTTCAAAATCTCTGTGAAAAACCGTCAGAGAAGCTTCTCCGTTTAGAATCCAGCATATCTCACTGAACCGAAGAAGTGGTAGTTAGAAGGGAGTTAGAGCTGCAAGCAGTTTGGTTTGGGAAATTAGACGCGAAATTAAACTGCAAATGCCTTCCAACAGGCTTGGAAAAGTGTGTTCTATATCTCTGCCAAACAGACTCCCTGGAGGTTGAGCTTTCAGAAGCTAGTTTAACTCTAAGGGAGGAAGCAACAGAATGTGCCTCTCACATCTAGCCTGTAGGAATTCAGGTTGGCAAGTTCTATGGGGAAGCCCATTGCTGCCTATGGTGGAAACGGCATGGGAGATTTCAGTTTCAAAATCTCTGTGAAAAACCGTCAGAGAAGCTTCTCCGTTTAGAATCCAGCATATCTCACTGAACCGAAGAAGTGGTAGTTAGAAGGGAGTTAGAGCTGCAAGCAGTTTGGTTTGGGAAATTAGACGCGAAATTAAACTGCAAATGCCTTCCAACAGGCTTGGAAAAGTGTGTTCTATATCTCTGCCAAACAGACTCCCCGGAGGTTGAGCTTTCAGAAGCAAGTTTAACTCTAAGGGAGGAAGCAGCAGAATGTGCCTCTCACATCTAGCCTGTAGGAATTCAGGTTGGCAAGTTCTATGGGGAAGCCCATTGCTGCCTATGGTGGAAACAGCATGGGAAGTTTCAGTTTCAAAATCTCTGTGAAAAAGCGTCAGAGAAGCTTCTCCGTTTAGAATCCAGCATATCTCACTGAACCGAAGAAGTGGTAGTTAGAAGGGAGTTAGAGCTGCAAGCAGTTTGGTTTGGGAAATTAGATGCGAAATGACACTGCAAAGGCCTTCCAACAGGCTTGGAAAAGTGTGTTCTATATCTCTGCCAAACAGACTCCCCAGAGGTTGAGCTTTCAGAAGCAAGCTTAACTCTTAGGGAGGAAGCAGCAGAATGTGCCTCTCACATCTAGCCTGTAGGAATTCAGGTTGGCAAGTTCTATGGGGAAGCCCATTGCTGCCTATGGTGGAAACGGCATGGGAGATTTCAGTTTCAAAATCTCTGTGAAAAAGCGTCAGAGAAGCTTCTCCGTTTAGAATCCAGCATATCTCACTGAACCGAAGAAGTGGTAGTTAGAAGGGAGTTAGAGCTGCAAGCAGTTTGGTTTGGGAAATTAGATGCGAAATGACACTGCAAAGGCCTTCCAACAGGCTTGGAAAAGTGTGTTCTATATCTCTGCCAAACAGACTCCCCGGAGGTTGAGCTTTCAGAAGCAAGCTTAACTCTTAGGGAGGAAGCAGCAGAATGTGCCTCTCACATCTAGCCTGTAGGAATTCAGGTTGGCAAGTTCTATGGGGAAGCCCATTGCTGCCTATGGTGGAAACGGCATGGGAGATTTCAGTTTCAAAATCTCTGTGAAAAAGCGTCAGAGAAGCTTCTCCGTTTAGAATCCAGCATATCTCACTGAACCGAAGAAGTGGTAGTTAGAAGGGAGTTAGAGCTGCTAGCAGTTTGGTTTGGGAAATTAGACGCGAAATGAAACTGCAAAGGCATTCCAACAGGGTTGGAAAAGTGTGTTCTATATCTCTGCCAAACAGACTCCCTGGAGGTTGAGCTTTCAGAAGCTAGTTTAACTCTAAGGGAGGAAGCAGCAGAATGTGCCTCTCACATCTAGCCTGTAGGAATTCAGGTTGGCAAGTTCTAAGGGGAAGCCCATTGCTGCCTATGGTGGAAACGGCATGGGAGATTTCAGTTTCAAAATCTCTGTGAAAAACCGTCAGAGAAGCTTCTCCGTTTAGAATCCAGCATATCTCACTGAACCGAAGAAGTGGTAGTTAGAAGGGAGTTAGAGCTGCAAGCAGTTTGGTTTGGGAAATTAGACGCGAAATGAAACTGCAAATGCCTTCCAACAGGCTTGGAAAAGTGTGTTCTATATCTCTGCCAAACAAAATCCCCGGAGGTTGAGCTTTCAGAAGCAAGTTTAACTCTAAGGGAGGAAGCAGCAGAATGTGCCTCTCACATCTAGCCTGTAGGAATTCAGGTTGGCAAGTTCTATGGGGAAGCCCATTGCTGCCTATGGTGGAAACGGCATGGGAGATTTCAGTTTCAAAATCTCTGTGAAAAAGCGTCAGAGAAGCTTCTCCGTTTAGAATCCAGCATATCTCACTGAACCGAAGAAGTGGTAGTTAGAAGGCAGTTAGAGCTGCAAGCAGTTTGGTTTGGGAAATTAGACGCGAAATGAAACTGCAAATGCCTTCCAACAGGCTTGGAAAAGTGTGTTCTATATCTCTGCCAAACAAACTCCCCGGAGGTTGAGCTTTCAGAAGCTAGTTTAACTCTAAGGGAGGAAGCAGCAGAATGTGCCTCTAACATCTAGCCTGTAGGAATTCAGGTTGGCAAGTTCTATGGGGAAGCCCATTGGCGCCTTCGTTGGAAACGGGTTTGGAAATTTCAGTTTCAAAATCTCTGTGAAAAAGCGTCAGAGAAGCTTCTCCGTTTAGAATCCAGCATATCTCACTGAACCGAAGAAGTGGTAGTTAGAAGGCAGTTAGAGCTGCAAGCAGTTTGGTTTGGGAAATTAGACGCGAAATGAAACTGCAAATGCCTTCCAACAGGCTTGGAAAAGTGTGTTCTATATCTCTGCCAAACAGACGCCCCGGAGGTTGAGCTTTCAGAAGCAAGTTTAACTCTAAGGGAGGAAGCAGCAGAATGTGCCTCTCACATCTAGCCTGTAGGAATTCAGGTTGGCAAGTTCTATGGGGAAGCCCATTGCTGCCTATGGTGGAAACGGCATGGGAGATTTCAGTTTCAAAATCTCTGTGAAAAAGCGTCAGAGAAGCTTCTCCGTTTAGAATCCAGCATATCTCCCTGAACCGAAGAAGTGGTAGTTAGAAGGGAGTTAGAGCTGCAAGCAGTTTGGTTTGGGAAATTAGATGCGAAATGACACTGCAAAGGCCTTCCAACAGGCTTGGAAAAGTGTGTTCTATATCTCTGCCAAACAGACTCCCTAGAGGTTGAGCTTTCAGAAGCAAGCTTAACTCTTAGGGAGGAAGCAGCAGAATGTGCCTCTCACATCTAGCCTGTAGGAATTCAGGTTGGCAAGTTCTATGGGGAAGCCCATTGCTGCCTATGGTGGAAACGGCATGGGAGATTTCAGTTTCAAAATCTCTGTGAAAAAGCGTCAGAGAAGCTTCTCCGTTTAGAATCCAGCATATCTCACTGAACCGAAGAAGTGGTAGTTAGAAGGGAGTTAGAGCTGCAAGCAGTTTGGTTTGGGAAATTAGATGCGAAATGACACTGCAAAGGCCTTCCAACAGGCTTGGAAA
The DNA here is from genome assembly GCF_027409185.1 of Cynocephalus volans. NCBI lineage: Eukaryota > Metazoa > Chordata > Mammalia > Dermoptera > Cynocephalidae > Cynocephalus > Cynocephalus volans. The sequence continues at coordinate 619,091 of NW_026902372.1, read as the reverse complement.
AGTGTGTTCTATATCTCTGCCAAACAGACTCCCCGGAGGTTGAGCTTTCAGAAGCAAGCTTAACTCTTAGTGAGGAAGCAGCAGAATGTGCCTCTCACATCTAGCCTGTAGGAATTCAGGTTGGCAAGTTCTATGGGGAAGCCCATTGCTGCCTATGGTGGAAACGGCATGGGAGATTTCAGTTTCAAAATCTCTGTGAAAAAGCGTCAGAGAAGCTTCTCCGTTTAGAATCCAGCATATCTCACTGAACCGAAGAAGTGGTAGTTAGAAGGGAGTTAGAGCTGCAAGCAGTTTGGTTTGGGAAATTAGACGCGAAATGAAACTGCAAATGCCTTCCAACAGGCTTGGAAAAGTGTGTTCTATATCTCTGCCAAACAAACTCCCCGGAGGTTGAGCTTTCAGAAGCAAGTTTAACTCTAAGGGAGGAAGCAGCAGAATGTGCCTCTCACATCTAGCCTGTAGGAATTCAGGTTTGCAAGTTCTTTGGGGAAGCCCATTGCTGCCTATGGTGGAAACGGCATGGGAGATTTCAGTTTCAAAATCTCTGTGAAAAAGCGTCAGAGAAGCTTCTCCGTTTAGAATCCAGCATATCTCACTGAACCGAAGAAGTGGTAGTTAGAAGGGAGTTAGAGCTGCAAGCAGTTTGGTTTGGGAAATTAGACGCGAAATGAAACTGCAAATGCCTTCCAACAGGCTTGGAAAAGTGTGTTCTATATCTCTGCCAAACAGACTCCCTGGAGGTTAAGCTTTCAGAAGCTAGTTTAACTCTAAGGGAGGAAGCAGTAGAATGTGCCTCTCACATCTAGCCTGTAGGAATTCAGGTTGGCAAGTTCTATGGGGAAGCCCATTGGCGCCTTCGTTGGAAACGGGTTTGGAAATTTCAGTTTCAAAATCTCTGTGAAAAAGCGTCAGAGAAGCTTCTCCGTTTAGAATCCAGCATATCTCACTGAACCGAAGAAGTGGTAGTTAGAAGGGAGTTAGAGCTGCTAGCAGTTTGGTTTGGGAAATTAGACGCGAAATGAAACTGCAAAGGCATTCCAACAGGGTTGGAAAAGTGTGTTCTATATCTCTGCCAAACAGACTCCCTGGAGGTTGAGCTTTCAGAAGCTAGTTTAACTCTAAGGGAGGAAGCAGCAGAATGTGCCTCTCACATCTAGCCTGTAGGAATTCAGGTTGGCAAGTTCTAAGGGGAAGCCCATTGCTGCCTATGGTGGAAACGGCATGGGAGATTTCAGTTTCAAAATCTCTGTGAAAAACCGTCAGAGAAGCTTCTCCGTTTAGAATCCAGCATATCTCACTGAACCGAAGAAGTGGTAGTTAGAAGGGAGTTAGAGCTGCAAGCAGTTTGGTTTGGGAAATTAGACGCGAAATTAAACTGCAAATGCCTTCCAACAGGCTTGGAAAAGTGTGTTCTATATCTCTGCCAAACAGACTCCCTGGAGGTTGAGCTTTCAGAAGCTAGTTTAACTCTAAGGGAGGAAGCAACAGAATGTGCCTCTCACATCTAGCCTGTAGGAATTCAGGTTGGCAAGTTCTATGGGGAAGCCCATTGCTGCCTATGGTGGAAACGGCATGGGAGATTTCAGTTTCAAAATCTCTGTGAAAAACCGTCAGAGAAGCTTCTCCGTTTAGAATCCAGCATATCTCACTGAACCGAAGAAGTGGTAGTTAGAAGGGAGTTAGAGCTGCAAGCAGTTTGGTTTGGGAAATTAGACGCGAAATTAAACTGCAAATGCCTTCCAACAGGCTTGGAAAAGTGTGTTCTATATCTCTGCCAAACAGACTCCCCGGAGGTTGAGCTTTCAGAAGCAAGTTTAACTCTAAGGGAGGAAGCAGCAGAATGTGCCTCTCACATCTAGCCTGTAGGAATTCAGGTTGGCAAGTTCTATGGGGAAGCCCATTGCTGCCTATGGTGGAAACAGCATGGGAAGTTTCAGTTTCAAAATCTCTGTGAAAAAGCGTCAGAGAAGCTTCTCCGTTTAGAATCCAGCATATCTCACTGAACCGAAGAAGTGGTAGTTAGAAGGGAGTTAGAGCTGCAAGCAGTTTGGTTTGGGAAATTAGATGCGAAATGACACTGCAAAGGCCTTCCAACAGGCTTGGAAAAGTGTGTTCTATATCTCTGCCAAACAGACTCCCCAGAGGTTGAGCTTTCAGAAGCAAGCTTAACTCTTAGGGAGGAAGCAGCAGAATGTGCCTCTCACATCTAGCCTGTAGGAATTCAGGTTGGCAAGTTCTATGGGGAAGCCCATTGCTGCCTATGGTGGAAACGGCATGGGAGATTTCAGTTTCAAAATCTCTGTGAAAAAGCGTCAGAGAAGCTTCTCCGTTTAGAATCCAGCATATCTCACTGAACCGAAGAAGTGGTAGTTAGAAGGGAGTTAGAGCTGCAAGCAGTTTGGTTTGGGAAATTAGATGCGAAATGACACTGCAAAGGCCTTCCAACAGGCTTGGAAAAGTGTGTTCTATATCTCTGCCAAACAGACTCCCCGGAGGTTGAGCTTTCAGAAGCAAGCTTAACTCTTAGGGAGGAAGCAGCAGAATGTGCCTCTCACATCTAGCCTGTAGGAATTCAGGTTGGCAAGTTCTATGGGGAAGCCCATTGCTGCCTATGGTGGAAACGGCATGGGAGATTTCAGTTTCAAAATCTCTGTGAAAAAGCGTCAGAGAAGCTTCTCCGTTTAGAATCCAGCATATCTCACTGAACCGAAGAAGTGGTAGTTAGAAGGGAGTTAGAGCTGCAAGCAGTTTGGTTTGGGAAATTAGACGCGAAATGAAACTGCAAATGCCTTCCAACAGGCTTGGAAAAGTTTGTTCTATATCTCTGCCAAACAAACTCCCCGGAGGTTGAGGTTTCAGAAGCAAGTTTAACTCTAAGGGAGGAAGCAGCAGAATGTGCCTCTCACATCTAGCCTGTAGGAATTCAGGTTGGCAAGTTCTATGGGGAAGCCCATTGCTGCCTATGGTGGAAACGGCATGGGAGATTTCAGTTTCAAAATCTCTGTGAAAAAGCGTCAGAGAAGCTTCTCCGTTTAGAATCCAGCATATCTCACTGAACCGAAGAAGTGGTAGTTAGAAGGCAGTTAGAGCTGCAAGCAGTTTGGTTTGGGAAATTAGACGCGAAATTAAACTGCAAATGCCTTCCAACAGGCTTGGAAAAGTGTGTTCTATATCTCTGCCAAACAGACTCCCTGGAGGTTGAGCTTTCAGAAGCTAGTTTAACTCTAAGGGAGGAAGCAGCAGAATGTGCCTCTCACATCTAGCCTGTAGGAATTCAGGTTGGCAAGTTCTATGGGGAAGCCTATTGGCGCCTTCGTTGGAAACGGCATGGGAGATTTCAGTTTCAAAATCTCTGTGAAAAAGCGTCAGAGAAGCTTCTCCGTTTAGAATCCAGCATATCTCACTGAACCGAAGAAGTGGTAGTTAGAAGGCAGTTAGAGCTGCAAGCAGTTTGGTTTGGGAAATTAGACGCGAAATGAAACTGCAAATGCCTTCCAACAGGCTTGGAAAAGTGTGTTCTATATCTCTGCCAAACAAACTCCCCGGAGGTTGAGCTTTCAGAAGCTAGTTTAACTCTAAGGGAGGAAGCAGCAGAATGTGCCTCTCACATCTAGCCTGTAGGAATTCAGGTTGGCAAGTTCTATGGGGAAGCCCATTGGCGCCTTCGTTGGAAACGGGTTTGGAAATTTCAGTTTCAAAATCTCTGTGAAAAAGCGTCAGAGAAGCTTCTCCGTTTAGAATCCAGCATATCTCACTGAACCGAAGAAGTGGTAGTTAGAAGGCAGTTAGAGCTGCAAGCAGTTTGGTTTGGGAAATTAGACGCGAAATGAAACTGCAAATGCCTTCCAACTGGCTTGGAAAAGTGTGTTCTATATCTCTGCCAAACAAACTCCCCGGAGGTTGAGCTTTCAGAAGCAAGTTTAACTCTAAGGGAGGAAGCAGCAGAATGTGCCTCTCACATCTAGCCTTTAGGAATTCAGGTTGGCAAGTTCTATGGGGAAGCCCATTGCTGCCTATGGTGGAAACGGCATGGGAGATTTGAGTTTCAAAATCTCTGTGAAAAAGCGTCAGAGAAGCTTCTCCGTTTAGAATCCAGCATATCTCACTGAACCGAAGAAGTGGTAGTTAGAAGGGAGTTAGAGCTGCAAGCAGTTTGGTTTGGGAAATTAGATGCGAAATGACACTGCAAAGGCATTCCAACAGGCTTGGAAAAGTGTGTTCTATATCTCTGCCAAACAGAGTCCCCGGAGGTTGAGCTTTCAGAAGCAAGCTTAACTGTTAGGGAGGAAGCAGCAGAATGTGCCTCTCACATCTAGCCAGTAGGAATTCAGGTTGGCAAGTTCTATGGGGAAGCCCATTGCTGCCTATGGTGGAAACGGCATGGGAGATTTCAGTTTCAAAATCTCTGTGAAAAAGCGTCAGAGAAGCTTCTCCGTTTAGAATAAAGCATATCTCACTGAACCGAAGAAGTGGTAGTTAGAAGGCAGTTAGAGCTGCAAGCAGTTTGGTTTGGGAAATTAGACGCGAAATGAAACTGCAAATGCCTTCCAACGGGCTTGGAAAAGTGTGTTCTATATCTCTGCCAAACAGACTCCCCGGAGGTTGAGCTTTCAGAAGCTTGTTTAACTCTAAGGGAGGAAGCAGCAGAATGTGCCTCTCACATCTAGCCTGTAGGAATTCAGGTTGGCAAGTTCTATGGGGAAGCCCATTGCTGCCTATGGTGGAAACGGCATGGGAGATTTCAGTTTCAAAATCTCTGTGAAAAACCGTCAGAGAAGCTTCTCCGTTTAGAATCCAGCATATCTCACTGAACCGAAGAAGTGGTAGTTAGAAGGGAGTTAGAGCTGCAAGCAGTTTGGTTTGGGAAATTAGACGCGAAATGAAACTGCAAATGCCTTCCAACAGGCTTGGAAAAGTGTGTTCTATATCTCTGCCAAACAGACGCCCCGGAGGTTGAGCTTTCAGAAGCAAGTTTAACTCTAAGGGAGGAAGCAGCAGAATGTGCCTCTCACATCTAGCCTGTAGGAATTCAGGTTGGCAAGTTCTATGGGGAAGCCCATTGCTGCCTATGGTGGAAACGGCATGGGAGATTTCAGTTTCAAAATCTCTGTGAAAAAGCGTCAGAGAAGCTTCTCCGTTTAGAATCCAGCATATCTCACTGAACCGAAGAAGTGGTAGTTAGAAGGGAGTTAGAGCTGCAAGCAGTTTGGTTTGGGAAATTAGATGCGAAATGACACTGCAAAGGCCTTCCAACAGGCTTGGAAAAGTGTGTTCTATATCTCTGCCAAACAGACTCCCTAGAGGTTGAGCTTTCAGAAGCAAGCTTAACTCTTAGGGAGGAAGCAGCAGAATGTGCCTCTCACATCTAGCCTGTAGGAATTCAGGTTGGCAAGTTCTATGGGGAAGCCCATTGGCGCCTTCGTTGGAAACGGGTTTGGAAATTTCAGTTTCAAAATCTCTGTGAAAAAGCGTCAGAGAAGCTTCTCCGTTTAGAATCCAGCATATCTCACTGAACCGAAGAAGTGGTAGTTAGAAGGGAGTTAGAGCTGCTAGCAGTTTGGTTTGGGAAATTAGACGCGAAATGAAACTGCAAAGGCCTTCCAACAGGGTTGGAAAAGTGTGTTCTATATCTCTGCCAAACAAACTCCCCGGAGGTTGAGCTTTCAGAAGCAAGTTTAACTCTAAGGGAGGAAGCAGCAGAATGTGCCTCTCACATCTAGCCTGTAGGAATTCAGGTTGGCAAGTTCTATGGGGAAGCCCATTGCTGCCTACGGTGGAAACGGCATGGGAGATTTCAGTTTCAAAATCTCTGTGAAAAAGCGTCAGAGAAGCTTCTCCGTTTAGAATCCAGCATATCTCACTGAACCGAAGAAGTGGTAGTTAGAAGGGAGTTAGAGCTGCAAGCAGTTCGGTTTGGGAAATTAGACGCGAAATGAAACTGCAAATGCCTTCCAACAGGCTTGGAAAAATGTGTTCTATATCTCTGCCAAACAAACTCCCCGGAGGTTGAGCTTTCAGAAGCTAGTTTAACTCTAAGGGAGGAAGCAGCAGAATGTGCCTCTCACATCTAGCCTGTAGGAATTCAGGTTGGCAAGTTCTATGGGGAAGCCCATTGCTGCCTATGGTGGAAACGGCATGGGAGATTTCAGTTTCAAAATCTCTGTGAAAAAGCGTCAGAGAAGCTTCTCCGTTTAGAATCCAGCATATCTCACTGAACCGAAGAAGTGGTAGTTAGAAGGGAGTTAGAGCTGCAAGCAGTTTGGTTTGGGAAATTAGATGCGAAATGACACTGCAAAGGCCTTCCAACAGGCTTGGAAAAGTGTGTTCTATATCTGTGCCAAACAGAGTCCCCGGAGGTTGAGCTTTCAGAAGCAAGCTTAACTGTTAGGGAGGAAGCAGCAGAATGTGCCTCTCACATCTAGCCTGTAGGAATTCAGGTTGGCAAGTTCTATGGGGAAGCCCATTGCTGCCTATGGTGGAAACGGCATGGGAGATTTCAGTTTCAAAATCTCTGTGAAAAAGCGTCAGAGAAGCTTCTCCGTTTAGAATCCAGCATATCTCCCTGAACCGAAGAAGTGGTAGTTAGAAGGGAGTTAGAGCTGCAAGCAGTTTGGTTTGGGAAATTAGATGCGAAATGACACTGCAAAGGCCTTCCAACAGGCTTGGAAAAGTGTGTTCTATATCTCTGCCAAACAGACTCCCTAGAGGTTGAGCTTTCAGAAGCAAGCTTAACTCTTAGGGAGGAAGCAGCAGAATGTGCCTCTCACATCTAGCCTGTAGGAATTCAGGTTGGCAAGTTCTATGGGGAAGCCCATTGCTGCCTATGGTGGAAACGGCATGGGAGATTTCAGTTTCAAAATCTCTGTGAAAAAGCGTCAGAGAAGCTTCTCCGTTTAGAATCCAGCATATCTCACTGAACCGAAGAAGTGGTAGTTAGAAGGGAGTTAGAGCTGCAAGCAGTTTGGTTTGGGAAATTAGATGCGAAATGACACTGCAAAGGCCTTCCAACAGGCTTGGAAAAGTGTGTTCTATATCTCTGCCAAACAGACTCCCCGGAGGTTGAGCTTTCAGAAGCAAGCTTAACTCTTAGTGAGGAAGCAGCAGAATGTGCCTCTCACATCTAGCCTGTAGGAATTCAGGTTGGCAAGTTCTATGGGGAAGCCCATTGCTGCCTATGGTGGAAACGGCATGGGAGATTTCAGTTTCAAAATCTCTGTGAAAAAGCGTCAGAGAAGCTTCTCCGTTTAGAATCCAGCATATCTCACTGAACCGAAGAAGTGGTAGTTAGAAGGGAGTTAGAGCTGCAAGCAGTTTGGTTTGGGAAATTAGACGCGAAATGAAACTGCAAATGCCTTCCAACAGGCTTGGAAAAGTGTGTTCTATATCTCTGCCAAACAAACTCCCCGGAGGTTGAGCTTTCAGAAGCAAGTTTAACTCTAAGGGAGGAAGCAGCAGAATGTGCCTCTCACATCTAGCCTGTAGGAATTCAGGTTTGCAAGTTCTTTGGGGAAGCCCATTGCTGCCTATGGTGGAAACGGCATGGGAGATTTCAGTTTCAAAATCTCTGTGAAAAAGCGTCAGAGAAGCTTCTCCGTTTAGAATCCAGCATATCTCACTGAACCGAAGAAGTGGTAGTTAGAAGGGAGTTAGAGCTGCAAGCAGTTTGGTTTGGGAAATTAGACGCGAAATGAAACTGCAAATGCCTTCCAACAGGCTTGGAAAAGTGTGTTCTATATCTCTGCCAAACAGACTCCCTGGAGGTTAAGCTTTCAGAAGCTAGTTTAACTCTAAGGGAGGAAGCAGTAGAATGTGCCTCTCACATCTAGCCTGTAGGAATTCAGGTTGGCAAGTTCTATGGGGAAGCCCATTGGCGCCTTCGTTGGAAACGGGTTTGGAAATTTCAGTTTCAAAATCTCTGTGAAAAAGCGTCAGAGAAGCTTCTCCGTTTAGAATCCAGCATATCTCACTGAACCGAAGAAGTGGTAGTTAGAAGGGAGTTAGAGCTGCTAGCAGTTTGGTTTGGGAAATTAGACGCGAAATGAAACTGCAAAGGCATTCCAACAGGGTTGGAAAAGTGTGTTCTATATCTCTGCCAAACAGACTCCCTGGAGGTTGAGCTTTCAGAAGCTAGTTTAACTCTAAGGGAGGAAGCAGCAGAATGTGCCTCTCACATCTAGCCTGTAGGAATTCAGGTTGGCAAGTTCTAAGGGGAAGCCCATTGCTGCCTATGGTGGAAACGGCATGGGAGATTTCAGTTTCAAAATCTCTGTGAAAAACCGTCAGAGAAGCTTCTCCGTTTAGAATCCAGCATATCTCACTGAACCGAAGAAGTGGTAGTTAGAAGGGAGTTAGAGCTGCAAGCAGTTTGGTTTGGGAAATTAGACGCGAAATTAAACTGCAAATGCCTTCCAACAGGCTTGGAAAAGTGTGTTCTATATCTCTGCCAAACAGACTCCCTGGAGGTTGAGCTTTCAGAAGCTAGTTTAACTCTAAGGGAGGAAGCAACAGAATGTGCCTCTCACATCTAGCCTGTAGGAATTCAGGTTGGCAAGTTCTATGGGGAAGCCCATTGCTGCCTATGGTGGAAACGGCATGGGAGATTTCAGTTTCAAAATCTCTGTGAAAAACCGTCAGAGAAGCTTCTCCGTTTAGAATCCAGCATATCTCACTGAACCGAAGAAGTGGTAGTTAGAAGGGAGTTAGAGCTGCAAGCAGTTTGGTTTGGGAAATTAGACGCGAAATTAAACTGCAAATGCCTTCCAACAGGCTTGGAAAAGTGTGTTCTATATCTCTGCCAAACAGACTCCCCGGAGGTTGAGCTTTCAGAAGCAAGTTTAACTCTAAGGGAGGAAGCAGCAGAATGTGCCTCTCACATCTAGCCTGTAGGAATTCAGGTTGGCAAGTTCTATGGGGAAGCCCATTGCTGCCTATGGTGGAAACAGCATGGGAAGTTTCAGTTTCAAAATCTCTGTGAAAAAGCGTCAGAGAAGCTTCTCCGTTTAGAATCCAGCATATCTCACTGAACCGAAGAAGTGGTAGTTAGAAGGGAGTTAGAGCTGCAAGCAGTTTGGTTTGGGAAATTAGATGCGAAATGACACTGCAAAGGCCTTCCAACAGGCTTGGAAAAGTGTGTTCTATATCTCTGCCAAACAGACTCCCCAGAGGTTGAGCTTTCAGAAGCAAGCTTAACTCTTAGGGAGGAAGCAGCAGAATGTGCCTCTCACATCTAGCCTGTAGGAATTCAGGTTGGCAAGTTCTATGGGGAAGCCCATTGCTGCCTATGGTGGAAACGGCATGGGAGATTTCAGTTTCAAAATCTCTGTGAAAAAGCGTCAGAGAAGCTTCTCCGTTTAGAATCCAGCATATCTCACTGAACCGAAGAAGTGGTAGTTAGAAGGGAGTTAGAGCTGCAAGCAGTTTGGTTTGGGAAATTAGATGCGAAATGACACTGCAAAGGCCTTCCAACAGGCTTGGAAAAGTGTGTTCTATATCTCTGCCAAACAGACTCCCCGGAGGTTGAGCTTTCAGAAGCAAGCTTAACTCTTAGGGAGGAAGCAGCAGAATGTGCCTCTCACATCTAGCCTGTAGGAATTCAGGTTGGCAAGTTCTATGGGGAAGCCCATTGCTGCCTATGGTGGAAACGGCATGGGAGATTTCAGTTTCAAAATCTCTGTGAAAAAGCGTCAGAGAAGCTTCTCCGTTTAGAATCCAGCATATCTCACTGAACCGAAGAAGTGGTAGTTAGAAGGGAGTTAGAGCTGCAAGCAGTTTGGTTTGGGAAATTAGACGCGAAATGAAACTGCAAATGCCTTCCAACAGGCTTGGAAAAGTTTGTTCTATATCTCTGCCAAACAAACTCCCCGGAGGTTGAGGTTTCAGAAGCAAGTTTAACTCTAAGGGAGGAAGCAGCAGAATGTGCCTCTCACATCTAGCCTGTAGGAATTCAGGTTGGCAAGTTCTATGGGGAAGCCCATTGCTGCCTATGGTGGAAACGGCATGGGAGATTTCAGTTTCAAAATCTCTGTGAAAAAGCGTCAGAGAAGCTTCTCCGTTTAGAATCCAGCATATCTCACTGAACCGAAGAAGTGGTAGTTAGAAGGCAGTTAGAGCTGCAAGCAGTTTGGTTTGGGAAATTAGACGCGAAATTAAACTGCAAATGCCTTCCAACAGGCTTGGAAAAGTGTGTTCTATATCTCTGCCAAACAGACTCCCTGGAGGTTGAGCTTTCAGAAGCTAGTTTAACTCTAAGGGAGGAAGCAGCAGAATGTGCCTCTCACATCTAGCCTGTAGGAATTCAGGTTGGCAAGTTCTATGGGGAAGCCTATTGGCGCCTTCGTTGGAAACGGCATGGGAGATTTCAGTTTCAAAATCTCTGTGAAAAAGCGTCAGAGAAGCTTCTCCGTTTAGAATCCAGCATATCTCACTGAACCGAAGAAGTGGTAGTTAGAAGGCAGTTAGAGCTGCAAGCAGTTTGGTTTGGGAAATTAGACGCGAAATGAAACTGCAAATGCCTTCCAACAGGCTTGGAAAAGTGTGTTCTATATCTCTGCCAAACAAACTCCCCGGAGGTTGAGCTTTCAGAAGCTAGTTTAACTCTAAGGGAGGAAGCAGCAGAATGTGCCTCTCACATCTAGCCTGTAGGAATTCAGGTTGGCAAGTTCTATGGGGAAGCCCATTGGCGCCTTCGTTGGAAACGGGTTTGGAAATTTCAGTTTCAAAATCTCTGTGAAAAAGCGTCAGAGAAGCTTCTCCGTTTAGAATCCAGCATATCTCACTGAACCGAAGAAGTGGTAGTTAGAAGGCAGTTAGAGCTGCAAGCAGTTTGGTTTGGGAAATTAGACGCGAAATGAAACTGCAAATGCCTTCCAACTGGCTTGGAAAAGTGTGTTCTATATCTCTGCCAAACAAACTCCCCGGAGGTTGAGCTTTCAGAAGCAAGTTTAACTCTAAGGGAGGAAGCAGCAGAATGTGCCTCTCACATCTAGCCTTTAGGAATTCAGGTTGGCAAGTTCTATGGGGAAGCCCATTGCTGCCTATGGTGGAAACGGCATGGGAGATTTGAGTTTCAAAATCTCTGTGAAAAAGCGTCAGAGAAGCTTCTCCGTTTAGAATCCAGCATATCTCACTGAACCGAAGAAGTGGTAGTTAGAAGGGAGTTAGAGCTGCAAGCAGTTTGGTTTGGGAAATTAGATGCGAAATGACACTGCAAAGGCATTCCAACAGGCTTGGAAAAGTGTGTTCTATATCTCTGCCAAACAGAGTCCCCGGAGGTTGAGCTTTCAGAAGCAAGCTTAACTGTTAGGGAGGAAGCAGCAGAATGTGCCTCTCACATCTAGCCAGTAGGAATTCAGGTTGGCAAGTTCTATGGGGAAGCCCATTGCTGCCTATGGTGGAAACGGCATGGGAGATTTCAGTTTCAAAATCTCTGTGAAAAAGCGTCAGAGAAGCTTCTCCGTTTAGAATAAAGCATATCTCACTGAACCGAAGAAGTGGTAGTTAGAAGGCAGTTAGAGCTGCAAGCAGTTTGGTTTGGGAAATTAGACGCGAAATGAAACTGCAAATGCCTTCCAACGGGCTTGGAAAAGTGTGTTCTATATCTCTGCCAAACAGACTCCCCGGAGGTTGAGCTTTCAGAAGCTTGTTTAACTCTAAGGGAGGAAGCAGCAGAATGTGCCTCTCACATCTAGCCTGTAGGAATTCAGGTTGGCAAGTTCTATGGGGAAGCCCATTGCTGCCTATGGTGGAAACGGCATGGGAGATTTCAGTTTCAAAATCTCTGTGAAAAACCGTCAGAGAAGCTTCTCCGTTTAGAATCCAGCATATCTCACTGAACCGAAGAAGTGGTAGTTAGAAGGGAGTTAGAGCTGCAAGCAGTTTGGTTTGGGAAATTAGACGCGAAATGAAACTGCAAATGCCTTCCAACAGGCTTGGAAAAGTGTGTTCTATATCTCTGCCAAACAGACGCCCCGGAGGTTGAGCTTTCAGAAGCAAGTTTAACTCTAAGGGAGGAAGCAGCAGAATGTGCCTCTCACATCTAGCCTGTAGGAATTCAGGTTGGCAAGTTCTATGGGGAAGCCCATTGCTGCCTATGGTGGAAACGGCATGGGAGATTTCAGTTTCAAAATCTCTGTGAAAAAGCGTCAGAGAAGCTTCTCCGTTTAGAATCCAGCATATCTCACTGAACCGAAGAAGTGGTAGTTAGAAGGGAGTTAGAGCTGCAAGCAGTTTGGTTTGGGAAATTAGATGCGAAATGACACTGCAAAGGCCTTCCAACAGGCTTGGAAAAGTGTGTTCTATATCTCTGCCAAACAGACTCCCTAGAGGTTGAGCTTTCAGAAGCAAGCTTAACTCTTAGGGAGGAAGCAGCAGAATGTGCCTCTCACATCTAGCCTGTAGGAATTCAGGTTGGCAAGTTCTATGGGGAAGCCCATTGGCGCCTTCGTTGGAAACGGGTTTGGAAATTTCAGTTTCAAAATCTCTGTGAAAAAGCGTCAGAGAAGCTTCTCCGTTTAGAATCCAGCATATCTCACTGAACCGAAGAAGTGGTAGTTAGAAGGGAGTTAGAGCTGCTAGCAGTTTGGTTTGGGAAATTAGACGCGAAATGAAACTGCAAAGGCCTTCCAACAGGGTTGGAAAAGTGTGTTCTATATCTCTGCCAAACAAACTCCCCGGAGGTTGAGCTTTCAGAAGCAAGTTTAACTCTAAGGGAGGAAGCAGCAGAATGTGCCTCTCACATCTAGCCTGTAGGAATTCAGGTTGGCAAGTTCTATGGGGAAGCCCATTGCTGCCTACGGTGGAAACGGCATGGGAGATTTCAGTTTCAAAATCTCTGTGAAAAAGCGTCAGAGAAGCTTCTCCGTTTAGAATCCAGCATATCTCACTGAACCGAAGAAGTGGTAGTTAGAAGGGAGTTAGAGCTGCAAGCAGTTCGGTTTGGGAAATTAGACGCGAAATGAAACTGCAAATGCCTTCCAACAGGCTTGGAAAAATGTGTTCTATATCTCTGCCAAACAAACTCCCCGGAGGTTGAGCTTTCAGAAGCTAGTTTAACTCTAAGGGAGGAAGCAGCAGAATGTGCCTCTCACATCTAGCCTGTAGGAATTCAGGTTGGCAAGTTCTATGGGGAAGCCCATTGCTGCCTATGGTGGAAACGGCATGGGAGATTTCAGTTTCAAAATCTCTGTGAAAAAGCGTCAGAGAAGCTTCTCCGTTTAGAATCCAGCATATCTCACTGAACCGAAGAAGTGGTAGTTAGAAGGGAGTTAGAGCTGCAAGCAGTTTGGTTTGGGAAATTAGATGCGAAATGACACTGCAAAGGCCTTCCAACAGGCTTGGAAAAGTGTGTTCTATATCTGTGCCAAACAGAGTCCCCGGAGGTTGAGCTTTCAGAAGCAAGCTTAACTGTTAGGGAGGAAGCAGCAGAATGTGCCTCTCACATCTAGCCTGTAGGAATTCAGGTTGGCAAGTTCTATGGGGAAGCCCATTGCTGCCTATGGTGGAAACGGCATGGGAGATTTCAGTTTCAAAATCTCTGTGAAAAAGCGTCAGAGAAGCTTCTCCGTTTAGAATCCAGCATATCTCCCTGAACCGAAGAAGTGGTAGTTAGAAGGGAGTTAGAGCTGCAAGCAGTTTGGTTTGGGAAATTAGACGCGAAATGAAACTGCAAATGCCTTCCAACAGGCTTGGAAAAGTGTGTTCTATATCTCTGCCAAACAAACTCCCCGGAGGTTGAGCTTTCAGAAGCAAGTTTAACTCTAAGGGAGGAAGCAGCAGAATGTGCCTCTCACATCTAGCCTGTAGGAATTCAGGTTGGCAAGTTCTATGGGGAAGCCCATTGCTGCCTATGGTGGAAACGGCATGGGAGATTTCAGTTTCAAAATCTCTGTGAAAAAGCGTCAGAGAAGCTTCTCCATTTAGAATCCAGCATATCTCACTGAACCGAAGAAGTGGTAGTTAGAAGGCAGTTAGAGCTGCAAGCAGTTTGGTTTGGGAAATTAGACGCGAAATGAAACTGCAAATGCCTTCCAACAGGCTTGGAAAAGTGTGTTCTATATCTCTGCCAAAAAAACTCCCCGGAGGTTCAGCTTTCAGAAGCTAGTTTAACTCTAAGGGAGGAAGCAGCAGAATGTGCCTCTCACATCTAGCCTGTAGGAATTCAGGTTGGCATGTTCTATGGGGAAGCCCATTGGCGCCTTCGTTGGAAACGGGTTTGGAAATTTCAGTTTCAAAATCTCTGTGAAAAAGCGTCAGAGAAGCTTCTCCGTTTAGAATCCAGCATATCTCACTGAACCGAAGAAGTGGTAGTTAGAAGGCAGTTAGAGCTGCAAGCAGTATGGTTTGGGAAATTAGACGCGAAATGAAACTGCAAATGCCTTCCAACAGGCTTGGAAAAGTGTGTTCTATATCTCTGCCAAACAAACTCCCCGGAGGTTGAGCTTTCTGAAGCAAGTTTAACTCTAAGGGAGGAAGCAGCAGAATGTGCCTCTCACATCTAGCCTTTAGGAATTCAGGTTGGCAAGTTCTATGGGGAAGCCCATTGCTGCCTATGGTGGAAACGGCATGGGAGATTTGAGTTTCAAAATCTCTGTGAAAAAGCGTCAGAGAAGCTTCTCCGTTTAGAATCCAGCATATCTCACTGAACCGAAGAAGTGGTAGTTAGAAGGGAGTTAGAGCTGCAAGCAGTTTGGTTTGGGAAATTAGATGCGAAATGACACTGCAAAGGCCTTCCAACAGGCTTGGAAAAGTGTGTTCTATATCTCTGCCAAACAGAGTCCCCGGAGGTTGAGCTTTCAGAAGCAAGCGTAACTGTTAGGGAGGAAGCAGCAGAATGTGCCTCTCACATCTAGCCAGTAGGAATTCAGGTTGGCAAGTTCTATGGGGAAGCCCATTGCTGCCTATGGTGGAAACGGAATGGGAGATTTCAGTTTCAAAATCTCTGTGAAAAAGCGTCAGAGAAGCTTCTCCGTTTAGAATCCAGCATATCTCACTGAACCGAAGAAGTGGTAGTTAGAAGGCAGTTAGAGCTGCAAGCAGTTTGGTTTGGGAAATTAGACGCGAAATGAAACTGCAAATGCCTTCCAACGGGCTTGGAAAAGTGTGTTCTATATCTCTGCCAAACAGACTCCCTGGAGGTTGAGCTTTCAGAAGCTAGTTTAACTCTAAGGGAGGAAGCAGCAGAATGTGCCTCTCACATCTAGCCTGTAGGAATTCAGGTTGGCAAGTTCTAAGGGGAAGCCCATTGCTGCCTATGGTGGAAACGGCATGGGAGATTTCAGTTTCAAAATCTCTGTGAAAAACCGTCAGAGAAGCTTCTCCGTTTAGAATCCAGCATATCTCACTGAACCGAAGAAGTGGTAGTTAGAAGGGAGTTAGAGCTGCAAGCAGTTTGGTTTGGGAAATTAGACGCGAAATTAAACTGCAAATGCCTTCCAACAGGCTTGGAAAAGTGTGTTCTATATCTCTGCCAAACAGACTCCCTGGAGGTTGAGCTTTCAGAAGCTAGTTTAACTCTAAGGGAGGAAGCAGCAGAATGTGCCTCTCACATCTAGCCTGTAGGAATTCAGGTTGGCAAGTTCTATGGGGAAGCCCATTGCTGCCTATGGTGGAAACGGCATGGGAGATTTCAGTTTCAAAATCTCTGTGAAAAACCGTCAGAGAAGCTTCTCCGTTTAGAATCCAGCATATCTCACTGAACCGAAGAAGTGGTAGTTAGAAGGGAGTTAGAGCTGCAAGCAGTTTGGTTTGGGAAATTAGACGCGAAATTAAACTGCAAATGCCTTCCAACAGGCTTGGAAAAGTGTGTTCTATATCTCTGCCAAACAGACTCCCCGGAGGTTGAGCTTTCAGAAGCAAGTTTAACTCTAAGGGAGGAAGCAGCAGAATGTGCCTCTCACATCTAGCCTGTAGGAATTCAGGTTGGCAAGTTCTATGGGGAAGCCCATTGCTGCCTATGGTGGAAACAGCATGGGAAGTTTCAGTTTCAAAATCTCTGTGAAAAAGCGTCAGAGAAGCTTCTCCGTTTAGAATCCAGCATATCTCACTGAACCGAAGAAGTGGTAGTTAGAAGGGAGTTAGAGCTGCAAGCAGTTTGGTTTGGGAAATTAGATGCGAAATGACACTGCAAAGGCCTTCCAACAGGCTTGGAAAAGTGTGTTCTATATCTCTGCCAAACAGACTCCCCAGAGGTTGAGCTTTCAGAAGCAAGCTTAACTCTTAGGGAGGAAGCAGCAGAATGTGCCTCTCACATCTAGCCTGTAGGAATTCAGGTTGGCAAGTTCTATGGGGAAGCCCATTGCTGCCTATGGTGGAAAAGGCATGGGAGATTTCAGTTTCAAAATCTCTGTGAAAAAGCGTCAGAGAAGCTTCTCCGTTTAGAATCCAGCATATCTCACTGAACCGAAGAAGTGGTAGTTAGAAGGGAGTTAGAGCTGCAAGCAGTTTGGTTTGGGAAATTAGACGCGAAATGAAACTGCAAATGCCTTCCAACAGGCTTGGAAAAGTTTGTTCTATATCTCTGCCAAACAAACTCCCCGGAGGTTGAGGTTTCAGAAGCAAGTTTAACTCTAAGGGAGGAAGCAGCAGAATGTGCCTCTCACATCTAGCCTGTAGGAATTCAGGTTGGCAAGTTCTATGGGGAAGCCCATTGCTGCCTATGGTGGAAACGGCATGGGAGATTTCAGTTTCAAAATCTCTGTGAAAAAGCGTCAGAGAAGCTTCTCCGTTTAGAATCCAGCATATCTCACTGAACCGAAGAAGTGGTAGTTAGAAGGCAGTTAGAGCTGCCAGCAGTTTGGTTTGGGAAATTAGACGCGAAATGAAACTGCAAATGCCTTCCAACAGGCTTGGAAAAGTGTGTTCTATATCTCTGCCAAACAGACTCCCTGGAGGTTGAGCTTTCAGAAGCTAGTTTAACTCTAAGGGAGGAAGCAGCAGAATGTGCCTCTCACATCTAGACTGTAGGAATTCAGGTTGGCAAGTTCTATGGGGAAGCCTATTGGCGCCTTCGTTGGAAACGGGTTTGGAAATTTCAGTTTCAAAATCTCTGTGAAAAAGCGTCAGAGAAGCTTCTCCGTTTAGAATCCAGCATATCTCACTGAACCGAAGAAGTGGTAGTTAGAAGGGAGTTAGAGCTGCAAGCAGTTTGGTTTGGGAAATTAGACGCGAAATGAAACTGCAAATGCCTTCCAACAGGCTTGGAAAAGTGTGTTCTATATCTCTGCCAAACAAAATCCCCGGAGGTTGAGCTTTCAGAAGCAAGTTTAACTCTAAGGGAGGAAGCAGCAGAATGTGCCTCTCACATCTAGCCTGTAGGAATTCAGGTTGGCAAGTTCTATGGGGAAGCCCATTGCTGCCTATGGTGGAAACGGCATGGGAGATTTCAGTTTCAAAATCTCTGTGAAAAAGCGTCAGAGAAGCTTCTCCGTTTAGAATCCAGCATATCTCACTGAACCGAAGAAGTGGTAGTTAGAAGGCAGTTAGAGCTGCAAGCAGTTTGGTTTGGGAAATTAGACGCGAAATGAAACTGCAAATGCCTTCCAACAGGCTTGGAAAAGTGTGTTCTATATCTCTGCCAAACAAACTCCCCGGAGGTTGAGCTTTCAGAAGCTAGTTTAACTCTAAGGGAGGAAGCAGCAGAATGTGCCTCTAACATCTAGCCTGTAGGAATTCAGGTTGGCAAGTTCTATGGGGAAGCCCATTGGCGCCTTCGTTGGAAACGGGTTTGGAAATTTCAGTTTCAAAATCTCTGTGAAAAAGCGTCAGAGAAGCTTCTCCGTTTAGAATCCAGCATATCTCACTGAACCGAAGAAGTGGTAGTTAGAAGGCAGTTAGAGCTGCAAGCAGTTTGGTTTGGGAAATTAGACGCGAAATGAAACTGCAAATGCCTTCCAACAGGCTTGGAAAAGTGTGTTCTATATCTCTGCCAAACAAACTCCCCGGAGGTTGAGCTTTCAGAAGCAAGTTTAACTCTAAGGGAGGAAGCAGCAGAATGTGCCTCTCACATCTAGCCTTTAGGAATTCAGGTTGGCAAGTTCTATGGGGAAGCCCATTGCTGCCTATGGTGGAAACGGCATGGGAGATTTGAGTTTCAAAATCTCTGTGAAAAAGCGTCAGAGAAGCTTCTCCGTTTAGAATCCAGCATATCTCACTGAACCGAAGAAGTGGTAGTTAGAAGGGAGTTAGAGCTGCAAGCAGTTTGGTTTGGGAAATTAGATGCGAAATGACACTGCAAAGGCATTCCAACAGGCTTGGAAAAGTGTGTTCTATATCTCTGCCAAACAGAGTCCCCGGAGGTTGAGCTTTCAGAAGCAAGCTTAACTGTTAGGGAGGAAGCAGCAGAATGTGCCTCTCACATCTAGCCAGTAGGAATTCAGGTTGGCAAGTTCTATGGGGAAGCCCATTGCTGCCTATGGTGGAAACGGCATGGGAGATTTCAGTTTCAAAATCTCTGTGAAAAAGCGTCAGAGAAGCTTCTCCGTTTAGAATAAAGCATATCTCACTGAACCGAAGAAGTGGTAGTTAGAAGGCAGTTAGAGCTGCAAGCAGTTTGGTTTGGGAAATTAGACGCGAAATGAAACTGCAAATGCCTTCCAACGGGCTTGGAAAAGTGTGTTCTATATCTCTGCCAAACAGACTCCCCGGAGGTTGAGCTTTCAGAAGCTAGTTTAACTCTAAGGGAGGAAGCAGCAGAATGTGCCTCTCACATCTAGCCTGTAGGAATTCAGGTTGGCAAGTTCTATGGGGAAGCCCATTGCTGCCTATGGTGGAAACGGCATGGGAGATTTCAGTTTCAAAATCTCTGTGAAAAAGCGTCAGAGAAGCTTCTCCGTTTAGAATCCAGCATATCTCACTGAACCGAAGAAGTGGTAGTTAGAAGGGAGTTAGAGCTGCAAGCAGTTTGGTTTGGGAAATTAGACGCGAAATGAAACTGCAAATGCCTTCCAACAGGCTTGGAAAAGTGTGTTCTATATCTCTGCCAAACAGACGCCCCGGAGGTTGAGCTTTCAGAAGCAAGTTTAACTCTAAGGGAGGAAGCAGCAGAATGTGCCTCTCACATCTAGCCTGTAGGAATTCAGGTTGGCAAGTTCTATGGGGAAGCCCATTGCTGCCTATGGTGGAAACGGCATGGGAGATTTCAGTTTCAAAATCTCTGTGAAAAAGCGTCAGAGAAGCTTCTCCGTTTAGAATCCAGCATATCTCACTGAACCGAAGAAGTGGTAGTTAGAAGGGAGTTAGAGCTGCAAGCAGTTTGGTTTGGGAAATTAGATGCGAAATGACACTGCAAAGGCCTTCCAACAGGCTTGGAAAAGTGTGTTCTATATCTCTGCCAAACAGACTCCCTAGAGGTTGAGCTTTCAGAAGCAAGCTTAACTCTTAGGGAGGAAGCAGCAGAATGTGCCTCTCACATCTAGCCTGTAGGAATTCAGGTTGGCAAGTTCTATGGGGAAGCCCATTGCTGCCTATGGTGGAAACGGCATGGGAGATTTCAGTTTCAAAATCTCTGTGAAAAAGCGTCAGAGAAGCTTCTCCGTTTAGAATCCAGCATATCTCACTGAACCGAAGAAGTGGTAGTTAGAAGGCAGTTAGAGCTGCAAGCAGTTTGGTTTGGGAAATTAGACGCGAAATGAAACTGCAAATGCCTTCCAACAGGCTTGGAAAAGTGTGTTCTATATCTCTGCCAAACAGACTCCCTGGAGGTTGAGCTTTCAGAAGCTAGTTTAACTCTAAGGGAGGAAGCAGCAGAATGTGCCTCTCACATCTAGCCTGTAGGAATTCAGGTTGGCAAGTTCTATGGGGAAGCCTATTGGCGCCTTCGTTGGAAACGGCATGGGAGATTTCAGTTTCAAAATCTCTGTGAAAAAGCGTCAGAGAAGCTTCTCCGTTTAGAATCCAGCATATCTCACTGAACCGAAGAAGTGGTAGTTAGAAGGGAGTTAGAGCTGCAAGCAGTTTGGTTTGGGAAATTAGACGCGAAATGAAACTGCAAATGCCTTCCAACAGGCTTGGAAAAGTGTGTTCTATATCTCTGCCAAACAAAATCCCCGGAGGTTGAGCTTTCAGAAGCAAGTTTAACTCTAAGGGAGGAAGCAGCAGAATGTGCCTCTCACATCTAGCCTGTAGGAATTCAGGTTGGCAAGTTCTATGGGGAAGCCCATTGCTGCCTATGGTGGAAACGGCATGGGAGATTTCAGTTTCAAAATCTCTGTGAAAAAGCGTCAGAGAAGCTTCTCCGTTTAGAATCCAGCATATCTCACTGAACCGAAGAAGTGGTAGTTAGAAGGCAGTTAGAGCTGCAAGCAGTTTGGTTTGGGAAATTAGACGCGAAATGAAACTGCAAATGCCTTCCAACAGGCTTGGAAAAGTGTGTTCTATATCTCTGCCAAACAAACTCCCCGGAGGTTGAGCTTTCAGAAGCTAGTTTAACTCTAAGGTAGGAAGCAGCAGAATGTGCCTCTCACATCTAGCCTGTAGGAATTCAGGTTGGCAAGTTCTATGGGGAAGCC
This sequence comes from Cynocephalus volans, assembly GCF_027409185.1. Classification (NCBI taxonomy): domain Eukaryota; kingdom Metazoa; phylum Chordata; class Mammalia; order Dermoptera; family Cynocephalidae; genus Cynocephalus; species Cynocephalus volans. The sequence goes on along the minus strand of NW_026902372.1, from coordinate 598,590 downwards.
CATTGGCGCCTTCATTGGAAACGTGTTTGGAAATTTCAGTTTCAAAATCTCTGTGAAAAAGCGTCAGAGAAGCTTCTCCGTTTAGAATCCAGCATATCTCACTGAACCGAAGAAGTGGTAGTTAGAAGGCAGTTAGAGCTGCAAGCAGTTTGGTTTGGGAAATTAGACGCGAAATGAAACTGCAAATGCCTTCCAACAGGCTTGGAAAAGTGTGTTCTATATCTCTGCCAAACAAACTCCCCGGAGGTTGAGCTTTCAGAAGCAAGTTTAACTCTAAGGGAGGAAGCAGCAGAATGTGCCTCTCACATCTAGCCTGTAGGAATTCAGGTTGGCAAGTTCTATGGGGAAGCCCATTGCTGCCTATGGTGGAAACGGCATGGGAGATTTGAGTTTCAAAATCTCTGTGAAAAAGCGTCAGAGAAGCTTCTCCGTTTAGAATCCAGCATATCTCACTGAACCGAAGAAGTGGTAGTTAGAAGGGAGTTAGAGCTGCAAGCAGTTTGGTTTGGGAAATTAGATGCGAAATGACACTGCAAAGGCATTCCAACAGGCTTGGAAAAGTGTGTTCTATATCTCTGCCAAACAGAGTCCCCGGAGGTTGAGCTTTCAGAAGCAAGCTTAACTGTTAGGGAGGAAGCAGCAGAATGTGCCTCTCACATCTAGCTAGTAGGAATTCAGGTTGGCAAGTTCTATGGGGAAGCCCATTGCTGCCTATGGTGGAAACGGCATGGGAGATTTCAGTTTCAAAATCTCTGTGAAAAAGCGTCAGAGAAGCTTCTCCGTTTAGAATAAAGCATATCTCACTGAACCGAAGAAGTGGTAGTTAGAAGGCAGTTAGAGCTGCAAGCAGTTTGGTTTGGGAAATTAGACGCGAAATGAAACTGCAAATGCCTTCCAACGGGCTTGGAAAAGTGTGTTCTATATCTCTGCCAAACAGACTCCCCGGAGGTTGAGCTTTCAGAAGCTAGTTTAACTCTAAGGGAGGAGGCAGCAGAATGTGCCTCTCACATCTAGCCTGTAGGAATTCAGGTTGGCAAGTTCTATGGGGAAGCCCATTGCTGCCTATGGTGGAAACGGCATGGGAGATTTCAGTTTCAAAATCTCTGTGAAAAACCGTCAGAGAAGCTTCTCCGTTTAGAATCCAGCATATCTCACTGAACAGAAGAAGTGGTAGTTAGAAGGGAGTTAGAGCTGCAAGCAGTTTGGTTTGGGAAATTAGACGCGAAATGAAACTGCAAATGCCTTCCAACAGGCTTGGAAAAGTGTGTTCTATATCTCTGCCAAACAGACGCCCCGGAGGTTGAGCTTTCAGAAGCAAGTTTAACTCTAAGGGAGGAAGCAGCAGAATGTGCCTCTCACATCTAGCCTGTAGGAATTCAGGTTGGCAAGTTCTATGGGGAAGCCCATTGCTGCCTATGGTGGAAACGGCATGGGAGATTTCAGTTTCAAAATCTCTGTGAAAAAGCGTCAGAGAAGCTTCTCCGTTTAGAATCCAGCATATCTCACTGAACCGAAGAAGTGGTAGTTAGAAGGGAGTTAGAGCTGCAAGCAGTTTGGTTTGGGAAATTAGATGCGAAATGACACTGCAAAGGCCTTCCAACAGGCTTGGAAAAGTGTGTTCTATATCTCTGCCAAACAGACTCCCTAGAGGTTGAGCTTTCAGAAGCAAGCTTAACTCTTAGGGAGGAAGCAGCAGAATGTGCCTCTTACATCTAGCCTGTAGGAATTCAGGTTGGCAAGTTCTTTGGGGAAGCCCATTGCTGCCTATGGTGGAAACGGCATGGGAGATTTCAGTTTCAAAATCTCTGTGAAAAAGCGTCAGAGAAGCTTCTCCGTTTAGAATCCAGCATATCTCACTGAACCGAAGAAGTGGTAGTTAGAAGGGAGTTAGAGCTGCAAGCAGTTTGGTTTGGGAAATTAGACGCGAAATGAAACTGCAAATGCCTTCCAACAGGCTTGGAAAAGTGTGTTCTATATCTCTGCCAAACAGACTCCCTGGAGGTTAAGCTTTCAGAAGCTAGTTTAACTCTAAGGGAGGAAGCAGCAGAATGTGCCTCTCACATCTAGCCTGTAGGAATTCAGGTTGGCAAGTTCTATGGGGAAGCCCATTGGCGCCTTCGTTGGAAACGGGTTTGGAAATTTCAGTTTCAAAATCTCTGTGAAAAAGCGTCAGAGAAGCTTCTCCGTTTAGAATCCAGCATATCTCACTGAACCGAAGAAGTGGTAGTTAGAAGGGAGTTAGAGCTGCTAGCAGTTTGGTTTGGGAAATTAGACGCGAAATGAAACTGCAAAGGCCTTCCAACAGGGTTGGAAAAGTGTGTTCTATATCTCTGCCAAACAAACTCCCCGGAGGTTGAGCTTTCAGAAGCAAGTTTAACTCTAAGGGAGGAAGCAGCAGAATGTGCCTCTCACATCTAGCCTGTAGGAATTCAGGTTGGCAAGTTCTATGGGGAAGCCCATTGGCGCCTTCGTTGGAAACGGGTTTGGAAATTTCAGTTTCAAAATCTCTGTGAAAAAGCGTCAGAGAAGCTTCTCCGTTTAGAATCCAGCATATCTCACTGAACCGAAGAAGTGGTAGTTAGAAGGCAGTTAGAGCTGCAAGCAGTTTGGTTTGGGAAATTAGACGCGAAATGAAACTGCAAATGCCTTCCAACTGGCTTGGAAAAGTGTGTTCTATATCTCTGCCAAACAAACTCCCCGGAGGTTGAGCTTTCAGAAGCAAGTTTAACTCTAAGGGAGGAAGCAGCAGAATGTGCCTCTCACATCTAGCCTTTAGGAATTCAGGTTGGCAAGTTCTATGGGGAAGCCCATTGCTGCCTATGGTGGAAACGGCATGGGAGATTTGAGTTTCAAAATCTCTGTGAAAAAGCGTCAGAGAAGCTTCTCCGTTTAGAATCCAGCATATCTCACTGAACCGAAGAAGTGGTAGTTAGAAGGGAGTTAGAGCTGCAAGCAGTTTGGTTTGGGAAATTAGATGCGAAATGACACTGCAAAGGCATTCCAACAGGCTTGGAAAAGTGTGTTCTATATCTCTGCCAAACAGAGTCCCCGGAGGTTGAGCTTTCAGAAGCAAGCTTAACTGTTAGGGAGGAAGCAGCAGAATGTGCCTCTCACATCTAGCCAGTAGGAATTCAGGTTGGCAAGTTCTATGGGGAAGCCCATTGCTGCCTATGGTGGAAACGGCATGGGAGATTTCAGTTTCAAAATCTCTGTGAAAAAGCGTCAGAGAAGCTTCTCCGTTTAGAATAAAGCATATCTCACTGAACCGAAGAAGTGGTAGTTAGAAGGCAGTTAGAGCTGCAAGCAGTTTGGTTTGGGAAATTAGACGCGAAATGAAACTGCAAATGCCTTCCAACGGGCTTGGAAAAGTGTGTTCTATATCTCTGCCAAACAGACTCCCCGGAGGTTGAGCTTTCAGAAGCTTGTTTAACTCTAAGGGAGGAAGCAGCAGAATGTGCCTCTCACATCTAGCCTGTAGGAATTCAGGTTGGCAAGTTCTATGGGGAAGCCCATTGCTGCCTATGGTGGAAACGGCATGGGAGATTTCAGTTTCAAAATCTCTGTGAAAAACCGTCAGAGAAGCTTCTCCGTTTAGAATCCAGCATATCTCACTGAACCGAAGAAGTGGTAGTTAGAAGGGAGTTAGAGCTGCAAGCAGTTTGGTTTGGGAAATTAGACGCGAAATGAAACTGCAAATGCCTTCCAACAGGCTTGGAAAAGTGTGTTCTATATCTCTGCCAAACAGACGCCCCGGAGGTTGAGCTTTCAGAAGCAAGTTTAACTCTAAGGGAGGAAGCAGCAGAATGTGCCTCTCACATCTAGCCTGTAGGAATTCAGGTTGGCAAGTTCTATGGGGAAGCCCATTGCTGCCTATGGTGGAAACGGCATGGGAGATTTCAGTTTCAAAATCTCTGTGAAAAAGCGTCAGAGAAGCTTCTCCGTTTAGAATCCAGCATATCTCACTGAACCGAAGAAGTGGTAGTTAGAAGGGAGTTAGAGCTGCAAGCAGTTTGGTTTGGGAAATTAGATGCGAAATGACACTGCAAAGGCCTTCCAACAGGCTTGGAAAAGTGTGTTCTATATCTCTGCCAAACAGACTCCCTAGAGGTTGAGCTTTCAGAAGCAAGCTTAACTCTTAGGGAGGAAGCAGCAGAATGTGCCTCTCACATCTAGCCTGTAGGAATTCAGGTTGGCAAGTTCTATGGGGAAGCCCATTGGCGCCTTCGTTGGAAACGGGTTTGGAAATTTCAGTTTCAAAATCTCTGTGAAAAAGCGTCAGAGAAGCTTCTCCGTTTAGAATCCAGCATATCTCACTGAACCGAAGAAGTGGTAGTTAGAAGGGAGTTAGAGCTGCTAGCAGTTTGGTTTGGGAAATTAGACGCGAAATGAAACTGCAAAGGCCTTCCAACAGGGTTGGAAAAGTGTGTTCTATATCTCTGCCAAACAAACTCCCCGGAGGTTGAGCTTTCAGAAGCAAGTTTAACTCTAAGGGAGGAAGCAGCAGAATGTGCCTCTCACATCTAGCCTGTAGGAATTCAGGTTGGCAAGTTCTATGGGGAAGCCCATTGCTGCCTACGGTGGAAACGGCATGGGAGATTTCAGTTTCAAAATCTCTGTGAAAAAGCGTCAGAGAAGCTTCTCCGTTTAGAATCCAGCATATCTCACTGAACCGAAGAAGTGGTAGTTAGAAGGGAGTTAGAGCTGCAAGCAGTTCGGTTTGGGAAATTAGACGCGAAATGAAACTGCAAATGCCTTCCAACAGGCTTGGAAAAATGTGTTCTATATCTCTGCCAAACAAACTCCCCGGAGGTTGAGCTTTCAGAAGCTAGTTTAACTCTAAGGGAGGAAGCAGCAGAATGTGCCTCTCACATCTAGCCTGTAGGAATTCAGGTTGGCAAGTTCTATGGGGAAGCCCATTGCTGCCTATGGTGGAAACGGCATGGGAGATTTCAGTTTCAAAATCTCTGTGAAAAAGCGTCAGAGAAGCTTCTCCGTTTAGAATCCAGCATATCTCACTGAACCGAAGAAGTGGTAGTTAGAAGGGAGTTAGAGCTGCAAGCAGTTTGGTTTGGGAAATTAGATGCGAAATGACACTGCAAAGGCCTTCCAACAGGCTTGGAAAAGTGTGTTCTATATCTGTGCCAAACAGAGTCCCCGGAGGTTGAGCTTTCAGAAGCAAGCTTAACTGTTAGGGAGGAAGCAGCAGAATGTGCCTCTCACATCTAGCCTGTAGGAATTCAGGTTGGCAAGTTCTATGGGGAAGCCCATTGCTGCCTATGGTGGAAACGGCATGGGAGATTTCAGTTTCAAAATCTCTGTGAAAAAGCGTCAGAGAAGCTTCTCCGTTTAGAATCCAGCATATCTCCCTGAACCGAAGAAGTGGTAGTTAGAAGGGAGTTAGAGCTGCAAGCAGTTTGGTTTGGGAAATTAGATGCGAAATGACACTGCAAAGGCCTTCCAACAGGCTTGGAAAAGTGTGTTCTATATCTCTGCCAAACAGACTCCCTAGAGGTTGAGCTTTCAGAAGCAAGCTTAACTCTTAGGGAGGAAGCAGCAGAATGTGCCTCTCACATCTAGCCTGTAGGAATTCAGGTTGGCAAGTTCTATGGGGAAGCCCATTGCTGCCTATGGTGGAAACGGCATGGGAGATTTCAGTTTCAAAATCTCTGTGAAAAAGCGTCAGAGAAGCTTCTCCGTTTAGAATCCAGCATATCTCACTGAACCGAAGAAGTGGTAGTTAGAAGGGAGTTAGAGCTGCAAGCAGTTTGGTTTGGGAAATTAGATGCGAAATGACACTGCAAAGGCCTTCCAACAGGCTTGGAAAAGTGTGTTCTATATCTCTGCCAAACAGACTCCCCGGAGGTTGAGCTTTCAGAAGCAAGCTTAACTCTTAGTGAGGAAGCAGCAGAATGTGCCTCTCACATCTAGCCTGTAGGAATTCAGGTTGGCAAGTTCTATGGGGAAGCCCATTGCTGCCTATGGTGGAAACGGCATGGGAGATTTCAGTTTCAAAATCTCTGTGAAAAAGCGTCAGAGAAGCTTCTCCGTTTAGAATCCAGCATATCTCACTGAACCGAAGAAGTGGTAGTTAGAAGGGAGTTAGAGCTGCAAGCAGTTTGGTTTGGGAAATTAGACGCGAAATGAAACTGCAAATGCCTTCCAACAGGCTTGGAAAAGTGTGTTCTATATCTCTGCCAAACAAACTCCCCGGAGGTTGAGCTTTCAGAAGCAAGTTTAACTCTAAGGGAGGAAGCAGCAGAATGTGCCTCTCACATCTAGCCTGTAGGAATTCAGGTTTGCAAGTTCTTTGGGGAAGCCCATTGCTGCCTATGGTGGAAACGGCATGGGAGATTTCAGTTTCAAAATCTCTGTGAAAAAGCGTCAGAGAAGCTTCTCCGTTTAGAATCCAGCATATCTCACTGAACCGAAGAAGTGGTAGTTAGAAGGGAGTTAGAGCTGCAAGCAGTTTGGTTTGGGAAATTAGACGCGAAATGAAACTGCAAATGCCTTCCAACAGGCTTGGAAAAGTGTGTTCTATATCTCTGCCAAACAGACTCCCTGGAGGTTAAGCTTTCAGAAGCTAGTTTAACTCTAAGGGAGGAAGCAGTAGAATGTGCCTCTCACATCTAGCCTGTAGGAATTCAGGTTGGCAAGTTCTATGGGGAAGCCCATTGGCGCCTTCGTTGGAAACGGGTTTGGAAATTTCAGTTTCAAAATCTCTGTGAAAAAGCGTCAGAGAAGCTTCTCCGTTTAGAATCCAGCATATCTCACTGAACCGAAGAAGTGGTAGTTAGAAGGGAGTTAGAGCTGCTAGCAGTTTGGTTTGGGAAATTAGACGCGAAATGAAACTGCAAAGGCATTCCAACAGGGTTGGAAAAGTGTGTTCTATATCTCTGCCAAACAGACTCCCTGGAGGTTGAGCTTTCAGAAGCTAGTTTAACTCTAAGGGAGGAAGCAGCAGAATGTGCCTCTCACATCTAGCCTGTAGGAATTCAGGTTGGCAAGTTCTAAGGGGAAGCCCATTGCTGCCTATGGTGGAAACGGCATGGGAGATTTCAGTTTCAAAATCTCTGTGAAAAACCGTCAGAGAAGCTTCTCCGTTTAGAATCCAGCATATCTCACTGAACCGAAGAAGTGGTAGTTAGAAGGGAGTTAGAGCTGCAAGCAGTTTGGTTTGGGAAATTAGACGCGAAATTAAACTGCAAATGCCTTCCAACAGGCTTGGAAAAGTGTGTTCTATATCTCTGCCAAACAGACTCCCTGGAGGTTGAGCTTTCAGAAGCTAGTTTAACTCTAAGGGAGGAAGCAACAGAATGTGCCTCTCACATCTAGCCTGTAGGAATTCAGGTTGGCAAGTTCTATGGGGAAGCCCATTGCTGCCTATGGTGGAAACGGCATGGGAGATTTCAGTTTCAAAATCTCTGTGAAAAACCGTCAGAGAAGCTTCTCCGTTTAGAATCCAGCATATCTCACTGAACCGAAGAAGTGGTAGTTAGAAGGGAGTTAGAGCTGCAAGCAGTTTGGTTTGGGAAATTAGACGCGAAATTAAACTGCAAATGCCTTCCAACAGGCTTGGAAAAGTGTGTTCTATATCTCTGCCAAACAGACTCCCCGGAGGTTGAGCTTTCAGAAGCAAGTTTAACTCTAAGGGAGGAAGCAGCAGAATGTGCCTCTCACATCTAGCCTGTAGGAATTCAGGTTGGCAAGTTCTATGGGGAAGCCCATTGCTGCCTATGGTGGAAACAGCATGGGAAGTTTCAGTTTCAAAATCTCTGTGAAAAAGCGTCAGAGAAGCTTCTCCGTTTAGAATCCAGCATATCTCACTGAACCGAAGAAGTGGTAGTTAGAAGGGAGTTAGAGCTGCAAGCAGTTTGGTTTGGGAAATTAGATGCGAAATGACACTGCAAAGGCCTTCCAACAGGCTTGGAAAAGTGTGTTCTATATCTCTGCCAAACAGACTCCCCAGAGGTTGAGCTTTCAGAAGCAAGCTTAACTCTTAGGGAGGAAGCAGCAGAATGTGCCTCTCACATCTAGCCTGTAGGAATTCAGGTTGGCAAGTTCTATGGGGAAGCCCATTGCTGCCTATGGTGGAAACGGCATGGGAGATTTCAGTTTCAAAATCTCTGTGAAAAAGCGTCAGAGAAGCTTCTCCGTTTAGAATCCAGCATATCTCACTGAACCGAAGAAGTGGTAGTTAGAAGGGAGTTAGAGCTGCAAGCAGTTTGGTTTGGGAAATTAGATGCGAAATGACACTGCAAAGGCCTTCCAACAGGCTTGGAAAAGTGTGTTCTATATCTCTGCCAAACAGACTCCCCGGAGGTTGAGCTTTCAGAAGCAAGCTTAACTCTTAGGGAGGAAGCAGCAGAATGTGCCTCTCACATCTAGCCTGTAGGAATTCAGGTTGGCAAGTTCTATGGGGAAGCCCATTGCTGCCTATGGTGGAAACGGCATGGGAGATTTCAGTTTCAAAATCTCTGTGAAAAAGCGTCAGAGAAGCTTCTCCGTTTAGAATCCAGCATATCTCACTGAACCGAAGAAGTGGTAGTTAGAAGGGAGTTAGAGCTGCAAGCAGTTTGGTTTGGGAAATTAGACGCGAAATGAAACTGCAAATGCCTTCCAACAGGCTTGGAAAAGTTTGTTCTATATCTCTGCCAAACAAACTCCCCGGAGGTTGAGGTTTCAGAAGCAAGTTTAACTCTAAGGGAGGAAGCAGCAGAATGTGCCTCTCACATCTAGCCTGTAGGAATTCAGGTTGGCAAGTTCTATGGGGAAGCCCATTGCTGCCTATGGTGGAAACGGCATGGGAGATTTCAGTTTCAAAATCTCTGTGAAAAAGCGTCAGAGAAGCTTCTCCGTTTAGAATCCAGCATATCTCACTGAACCGAAGAAGTGGTAGTTAGAAGGCAGTTAGAGCTGCAAGCAGTTTGGTTTGGGAAATTAGACGCGAAATTAAACTGCAAATGCCTTCCAACAGGCTTGGAAAAGTGTGTTCTATATCTCTGCCAAACAGACTCCCTGGAGGTTGAGCTTTCAGAAGCTAGTTTAACTCTAAGGGAGGAAGCAGCAGAATGTGCCTCTCACATCTAGCCTGTAGGAATTCAGGTTGGCAAGTTCTATGGGGAAGCCTATTGGCGCCTTCGTTGGAAACGGCATGGGAGATTTCAGTTTCAAAATCTCTGTGAAAAAGCGTCAGAGAAGCTTCTCCGTTTAGAATCCAGCATATCTCACTGAACCGAAGAAGTGGTAGTTAGAAGGCAGTTAGAGCTGCAAGCAGTTTGGTTTGGGAAATTAGACGCGAAATGAAACTGCAAATGCCTTCCAACAGGCTTGGAAAAGTGTGTTCTATATCTCTGCCAAACAAACTCCCCGGAGGTTGAGCTTTCAGAAGCTAGTTTAACTCTAAGGGAGGAAGCAGCAGAATGTGCCTCTCACATCTAGCCTGTAGGAATTCAGGTTGGCAAGTTCTATGGGGAAGCCCATTGGCGCCTTCGTTGGAAACGGGTTTGGAAATTTCAGTTTCAAAATCTCTGTGAAAAAGCGTCAGAGAAGCTTCTCCGTTTAGAATCCAGCATATCTCACTGAACCGAAGAAGTGGTAGTTAGAAGGCAGTTAGAGCTGCAAGCAGTTTGGTTTGGGAAATTAGACGCGAAATGAAACTGCAAATGCCTTCCAACTGGCTTGGAAAAGTGTGTTCTATATCTCTGCCAAACAAACTCCCCGGAGGTTGAGCTTTCAGAAGCAAGTTTAACTCTAAGGGAGGAAGCAGCAGAATGTGCCTCTCACATCTAGCCTTTAGGAATTCAGGTTGGCAAGTTCTATGGGGAAGCCCATTGCTGCCTATGGTGGAAACGGCATGGGAGATTTGAGTTTCAAAATCTCTGTGAAAAAGCGTCAGAGAAGCTTCTCCGTTTAGAATCCAGCATATCTCACTGAACCGAAGAAGTGGTAGTTAGAAGGGAGTTAGAGCTGCAAGCAGTTTGGTTTGGGAAATTAGATGCGAAATGACACTGCAAAGGCATTCCAACAGGCTTGGAAAAGTGTGTTCTATATCTCTGCCAAACAGAGTCCCCGGAGGTTGAGCTTTCAGAAGCAAGCTTAACTGTTAGGGAGGAAGCAGCAGAATGTGCCTCTCACATCTAGCCAGTAGGAATTCAGGTTGGCAAGTTCTATGGGGAAGCCCATTGCTGCCTATGGTGGAAACGGCATGGGAGATTTCAGTTTCAAAATCTCTGTGAAAAAGCGTCAGAGAAGCTTCTCCGTTTAGAATAAAGCATATCTCACTGAACCGAAGAAGTGGTAGTTAGAAGGCAGTTAGAGCTGCAAGCAGTTTGGTTTGGGAAATTAGACGCGAAATGAAACTGCAAATGCCTTCCAACGGGCTTGGAAAAGTGTGTTCTATATCTCTGCCAAACAGACTCCCCGGAGGTTGAGCTTTCAGAAGCTTGTTTAACTCTAAGGGAGGAAGCAGCAGAATGTGCCTCTCACATCTAGCCTGTAGGAATTCAGGTTGGCAAGTTCTATGGGGAAGCCCATTGCTGCCTATGGTGGAAACGGCATGGGAGATTTCAGTTTCAAAATCTCTGTGAAAAACCGTCAGAGAAGCTTCTCCGTTTAGAATCCAGCATATCTCACTGAACCGAAGAAGTGGTAGTTAGAAGGGAGTTAGAGCTGCAAGCAGTTTGGTTTGGGAAATTAGACGCGAAATGAAACTGCAAATGCCTTCCAACAGGCTTGGAAAAGTGTGTTCTATATCTCTGCCAAACAGACGCCCCGGAGGTTGAGCTTTCAGAAGCAAGTTTAACTCTAAGGGAGGAAGCAGCAGAATGTGCCTCTCACATCTAGCCTGTAGGAATTCAGGTTGGCAAGTTCTATGGGGAAGCCCATTGCTGCCTATGGTGGAAACGGCATGGGAGATTTCAGTTTCAAAATCTCTGTGAAAAAGCGTCAGAGAAGCTTCTCCGTTTAGAATCCAGCATATCTCACTGAACCGAAGAAGTGGTAGTTAGAAGGGAGTTAGAGCTGCAAGCAGTTTGGTTTGGGAAATTAGATGCGAAATGACACTGCAAAGGCCTTCCAACAGGCTTGGAAAAGTGTGTTCTATATCTCTGCCAAACAGACTCCCTAGAGGTTGAGCTTTCAGAAGCAAGCTTAACTCTTAGGGAGGAAGCAGCAGAATGTGCCTCTCACATCTAGCCTGTAGGAATTCAGGTTGGCAAGTTCTATGGGGAAGCCCATTGGCGCCTTCGTTGGAAACGGGTTTGGAAATTTCAGTTTCAAAATCTCTGTGAAAAAGCGTCAGAGAAGCTTCTCCGTTTAGAATCCAGCATATCTCACTGAACCGAAGAAGTGGTAGTTAGAAGGGAGTTAGAGCTGCTAGCAGTTTGGTTTGGGAAATTAGACGCGAAATGAAACTGCAAAGGCCTTCCAACAGGGTTGGAAAAGTGTGTTCTATATCTCTGCCAAACAAACTCCCCGGAGGTTGAGCTTTCAGAAGCAAGTTTAACTCTAAGGGAGGAAGCAGCAGAATGTGCCTCTCACATCTAGCCTGTAGGAATTCAGGTTGGCAAGTTCTATGGGGAAGCCCATTGCTGCCTACGGTGGAAACGGCATGGGAGATTTCAGTTTCAAAATCTCTGTGAAAAAGCGTCAGAGAAGCTTCTCCGTTTAGAATCCAGCATATCTCACTGAACCGAAGAAGTGGTAGTTAGAAGGGAGTTAGAGCTGCAAGCAGTTCGGTTTGGGAAATTAGACGCGAAATGAAACTGCAAATGCCTTCCAACAGGCTTGGAAAAATGTGTTCTATATCTCTGCCAAACAAACTCCCCGGAGGTTGAGCTTTCAGAAGCTAGTTTAACTCTAAGGGAGGAAGCAGCAGAATGTGCCTCTCACATCTAGCCTGTAGGAATTCAGGTTGGCAAGTTCTATGGGGAAGCCCATTGCTGCCTATGGTGGAAACGGCATGGGAGATTTCAGTTTCAAAATCTCTGTGAAAAAGCGTCAGAGAAGCTTCTCCGTTTAGAATCCAGCATATCTCACTGAACCGAAGAAGTGGTAGTTAGAAGGGAGTTAGAGCTGCAAGCAGTTTGGTTTGGGAAATTAGATGCGAAATGACACTGCAAAGGCCTTCCAACAGGCTTGGAAAAGTGTGTTCTATATCTGTGCCAAACAGAGTCCCCGGAGGTTGAGCTTTCAGAAGCAAGCTTAACTGTTAGGGAGGAAGCAGCAGAATGTGCCTCTCACATCTAGCCTGTAGGAATTCAGGTTGGCAAGTTCTATGGGGAAGCCCATTGCTGCCTATGGTGGAAACGGCATGGGAGATTTCAGTTTCAAAATCTCTGTGAAAAAGCGTCAGAGAAGCTTCTCCGTTTAGAATCCAGCATATCTCCCTGAACCGAAGAAGTGGTAGTTAGAAGGGAGTTAGAGCTGCAAGCAGTTTGGTTTGGGAAATTAGACGCGAAATGAAACTGCAAATGCCTTCCAACAGGCTTGGAAAAGTGTGTTCTATATCTCTGCCAAACAAACTCCCCGGAGGTTGAGCTTTCAGAAGCAAGTTTAACTCTAAGGGAGGAAGCAGCAGAATGTGCCTCTCACATCTAGCCTGTAGGAATTCAGGTTGGCAAGTTCTATGGGGAAGCCCATTGCTGCCTATGGTGGAAACGGCATGGGAGATTTCAGTTTCAAAATCTCTGTGAAAAAGCGTCAGAGAAGCTTCTCCATTTAGAATCCAGCATATCTCACTGAACCGAAGAAGTGGTAGTTAGAAGGCAGTTAGAGCTGCAAGCAGTTTGGTTTGGGAAATTAGACGCGAAATGAAACTGCAAATGCCTTCCAACAGGCTTGGAAAAGTGTGTTCTATATCTCTGCCAAAAAAACTCCCCGGAGGTTCAGCTTTCAGAAGCTAGTTTAACTCTAAGGGAGGAAGCAGCAGAATGTGCCTCTCACATCTAGCCTGTAGGAATTCAGGTTGGCATGTTCTATGGGGAAGCCCATTGGCGCCTTCGTTGGAAACGGGTTTGGAAATTTCAGTTTCAAAATCTCTGTGAAAAAGCGTCAGAGAAGCTTCTCCGTTTAGAATCCAGCATATCTCACTGAACCGAAGAAGTGGTAGTTAGAAGGCAGTTAGAGCTGCAAGCAGTATGGTTTGGGAAATTAGACGCGAAATGAAACTGCAAATGCCTTCCAACAGGCTTGGAAAAGTGTGTTCTATATCTCTGCCAAACAAACTCCCCGGAGGTTGAGCTTTCTGAAGCAAGTTTAACTCTAAGGGAGGAAGCAGCAGAATGTGCCTCTCACATCTAGCCTTTAGGAATTCAGGTTGGCAAGTTCTATGGGGAAGCCCATTGCTGCCTATGGTGGAAACGGCATGGGAGATTTGAGTTTCAAAATCTCTGTGAAAAAGCGTCAGAGAAGCTTCTCCGTTTAGAATCCAGCATATCTCACTGAACCGAAGAAGTGGTAGTTAGAAGGGAGTTAGAGCTGCAAGCAGTTTGGTTTGGGAAATTAGATGCGAAATGACACTGCAAAGGCCTTCCAACAGGCTTGGAAAAGTGTGTTCTATATCTCTGCCAAACAGAGTCCCCGGAGGTTGAGCTTTCAGAAGCAAGCGTAACTGTTAGGGAGGAAGCAGCAGAATGTGCCTCTCACATCTAGCCAGTAGGAATTCAGGTTGGCAAGTTCTATGGGGAAGCCCATTGCTGCCTATGGTGGAAACGGAATGGGAGATTTCAGTTTCAAAATCTCTGTGAAAAAGCGTCAGAGAAGCTTCTCCGTTTAGAATCCAGCATATCTCACTGAACCGAAGAAGTGGTAGTTAGAAGGCAGTTAGAGCTGCAAGCAGTTTGGTTTGGGAAATTAGACGCGAAATGAAACTGCAAATGCCTTCCAACGGGCTTGGAAAAGTGTGTTCTATATCTCTGCCAAACAGACTCCCTGGAGGTTGAGCTTTCAGAAGCTAGTTTAACTCTAAGGGAGGAAGCAGCAGAATGTGCCTCTCACATCTAGCCTGTAGGAATTCAGGTTGGCAAGTTCTAAGGGGAAGCCCATTGCTGCCTATGGTGGAAACGGCATGGGAGATTTCAGTTTCAAAATCTCTGTGAAAAACCGTCAGAGAAGCTTCTCCGTTTAGAATCCAGCATATCTCACTGAACCGAAGAAGTGGTAGTTAGAAGGGAGTTAGAGCTGCAAGCAGTTTGGTTTGGGAAATTAGACGCGAAATTAAACTGCAAATGCCTTCCAACAGGCTTGGAAAAGTGTGTTCTATATCTCTGCCAAACAGACTCCCTGGAGGTTGAGCTTTCAGAAGCTAGTTTAACTCTAAGGGAGGAAGCAGCAGAATGTGCCTCTCACATCTAGCCTGTAGGAATTCAGGTTGGCAAGTTCTATGGGGAAGCCCATTGCTGCCTATGGTGGAAACGGCATGGGAGATTTCAGTTTCAAAATCTCTGTGAAAAACCGTCAGAGAAGCTTCTCCGTTTAGAATCCAGCATATCTCACTGAACCGAAGAAGTGGTAGTTAGAAGGGAGTTAGAGCTGCAAGCAGTTTGGTTTGGGAAATTAGACGCGAAATTAAACTGCAAATGCCTTCCAACAGGCTTGGAAAAGTGTGTTCTATATCTCTGCCAAACAGACTCCCCGGAGGTTGAGCTTTCAGAAGCAAGTTTAACTCTAAGGGAGGAAGCAGCAGAATGTGCCTCTCACATCTAGCCTGTAGGAATTCAGGTTGGCAAGTTCTATGGGGAAGCCCATTGCTGCCTATGGTGGAAACAGCATGGGAAGTTTCAGTTTCAAAATCTCTGTGAAAAAGCGTCAGAGAAGCTTCTCCGTTTAGAATCCAGCATATCTCACTGAACCGAAGAAGTGGTAGTTAGAAGGGAGTTAGAGCTGCAAGCAGTTTGGTTTGGGAAATTAGATGCGAAATGACACTGCAAAGGCCTTCCAACAGGCTTGGAAAAGTGTGTTCTATATCTCTGCCAAACAGACTCCCCAGAGGTTGAGCTTTCAGAAGCAAGCTTAACTCTTAGGGAGGAAGCAGCAGAATGTGCCTCTCACATCTAGCCTGTAGGAATTCAGGTTGGCAAGTTCTATGGGGAAGCCCATTGCTGCCTATGGTGGAAAAGGCATGGGAGATTTCAGTTTCAAAATCTCTGTGAAAAAGCGTCAGAGAAGCTTCTCCGTTTAGAATCCAGCATATCTCACTGAACCGAAGAAGTGGTAGTTAGAAGGGAGTTAGAGCTGCAAGCAGTTTGGTTTGGGAAATTAGACGCGAAATGAAACTGCAAATGCCTTCCAACAGGCTTGGAAAAGTTTGTTCTATATCTCTGCCAAACAAACTCCCCGGAGGTTGAGGTTTCAGAAGCAAGTTTAACTCTAAGGGAGGAAGCAGCAGAATGTGCCTCTCACATCTAGCCTGTAGGAATTCAGGTTGGCAAGTTCTATGGGGAAGCCCATTGCTGCCTATGGTGGAAACGGCATGGGAGATTTCAGTTTCAAAATCTCTGTGAAAAAGCGTCAGAGAAGCTTCTCCGTTTAGAATCCAGCATATCTCACTGAACCGAAGAAGTGGTAGTTAGAAGGCAGTTAGAGCTGCCAGCAGTTTGGTTTGGGAAATTAGACGCGAAATGAAACTGCAAATGCCTTCCAACAGGCTTGGAAAAGTGTGTTCTATATCTCTGCCAAACAGACTCCCTGGAGGTTGAGCTTTCAGAAGCTAGTTTAACTCTAAGGGAGGAAGCAGCAGAATGTGCCTCTCACATCTAGACTGTAGGAATTCAGGTTGGCAAGTTCTATGGGGAAGCCTATTGGCGCCTTCGTTGGAAACGGGTTTGGAAATTTCAGTTTCAAAATCTCTGTGAAAAAGCGTCAGAGAAGCTTCTCCGTTTAGAATCCAGCATATCTCACTGAACCGAAGAAGTGGTAGTTAGAAGGGAGTTAGAGCTGCAAGCAGTTTGGTTTGGGAAATTAGACGCGAAATGAAACTGCAAATGCCTTCCAACAGGCTTGGAAAAGTGTGTTCTATATCTCTGCCAAACAAAATCCCCGGAGGTTGAGCTTTCAGAAGCAAGTTTAACTCTAAGGGAGGAAGCAGCAGAATGTGCCTCTCACATCTAGCCTGTAGGAATTCAGGTTGGCAAGTTCTATGGGGAAGCCCATTGCTGCCTATGGTGGAAACGGCATGGGAGATTTCAGTTTCAAAATCTCTGTGAAAAAGCGTCAGAGAAGCTTCTCCGTTTAGAATCCAGCATATCTCACTGAACCGAAGAAGTGGTAGTTAGAAGGCAGTTAGAGCTGCAAGCAGTTTGGTTTGGGAAATTAGACGCGAAATGAAACTGCAAATGCCTTCCAACAGGCTTGGAAAAGTGTGTTCTATATCTCTGCCAAACAAACTCCCCGGAGGTTGAGCTTTCAGAAGCTAGTTTAACTCTAAGGGAGGAAGCAGCAGAATGTGCCTCTAACATCTAGCCTGTAGGAATTCAGGTTGGCAAGTTCTATGGGGAAGCCCATTGGCGCCTTCGTTGGAAACGGGTTTGGAAATTTCAGTTTCAAAATCTCTGTGAAAAAGCGTCAGAGAAGCTTCTCCGTTTAGAATCCAGCATATCTCACTGAACCGAAGAAGTGGTAGTTAGAAGGCAGTTAGAGCTGCAAGCAGTTTGGTTTGGGAAATTAGACGCGAAATGAAACTGCAAATGCCTTCCAACAGGCTTGGAAAAGTGTGTTCTATATCTCTGCCAAACAAACTCCCCGGAGGTTGAGCTTTCAGAAGCAAGTTTAACTCTAAGGGAGGAAGCAGCAGAATGTGCCTCTCACATCTAGCCTTTAGGAATTCAGGTTGGCAAGTTCTATGGGGAAGCCCATTGCTGCCTATGGTGGAAACGGCATGGGAGATTTGAGTTTCAAAATCTCTGTGAAAAAGCGTCAGAGAAGCTTCTCCGTTTAGAATCCAGCATATCTCACTGAACCGAAGAAGTGGTAGTTAGAAGGGAGTTAGAGCTGCAAGCAGTTTGGTTTGGGAAATTAGATGCGAAATGACACTGCAAAGGCATTCCAACAGGCTTGGAAAAGTGTGTTCTATATCTCTGCCAAACAGAGTCCCCGGAGGTTGAGCTTTCAGAAGCAAGCTTAACTGTTAGGGAGGAAGCAGCAGAATGTGCCTCTCACATCTAGCCAGTAGGAATTCAGGTTGGCAAGTTCTATGGGGAAGCCCATTGCTGCCTATGGTGGAAACGGCATGGGAGATTTCAGTTTCAAAATCTCTGTGAAAAAGCGTCAGAGAAGCTTCTCCGTTTAGAATAAAGCATATCTCACTGAACCGAAGAAGTGGTAGTTAGAAGGCAGTTAGAGCTGCAAGCAGTTTGGTTTGGGAAATTAGACGCGAAATGAAACTGCAAATGCCTTCCAACGGGCTTGGAAAAGTGTGTTCTATATCTCTGCCAAACAGACTCCCCGGAGGTTGAGCTTTCAGAAGCTAGTTTAACTCTAAGGGAGGAAGCAGCAGAATGTGCCTCTCACATCTAGCCTGTAGGAATTCAGGTTGGCAAGTTCTATGGGGAAGCCCATTGCTGCCTATGGTGGAAACGGCATGGGAGATTTCAGTTTCAAAATCTCTGTGAAAAAGCGTCAGAGAAGCTTCTCCGTTTAGAATCCAGCATATCTCACTGAACCGAAGAAGTGGTAGTTAGAAGGGAGTTAGAGCTGCAAGCAGTTTGGTTTGGGAAATTAGACGCGAAATGAAACTGCAAATGCCTTCCAACAGGCTTGGAAAAGTGTGTTCTATATCTCTGCCAAACAGACGCCCCGGAGGTTGAGCTTTCAGAAGCAAGTTTAACTCTAAGGGAGGAAGCAGCAGAATGTGCCTCTCACATCTAGCCTGTAGGAATTCAGGTTGGCAAGTTCTATGGGGAAGCCCATTGCTGCCTATGGTGGAAACGGCATGGGAGATTTCAGTTTCAAAATCTCTGTGAAAAAGCGTCAGAGAAGCTTCTCCGTTTAGAATCCAGCATATCTCACTGAACCGAAGAAGTGGTAGTTAGAAGGGAGTTAGAGCTGCAAGCAGTTTGGTTTGGGAAATTAGATGCGAAATGACACTGCAAAGGCCTTCCAACAGGCTTGGAAAAGTGTGTTCTATATCTCTGCCAAACAGACTCCCTAGAGGTTGAGCTTTCAGAAGCAAGCTTAACTCTTAGGGAGGAAGCAGCAGAATGTGCCTCTCACATCTAGCCTGTAGGAATTCAGGTTGGCAAGTTCTATGGGGAAGCCCATTGCTGCCTATGGTGGAAACGGCATGGGAGATTTCAGTTTCAAAATCTCTGTGAAAAAGCGTCAGAGAAGCTTCTCCGTTTAGAATCCAGCATATCTCACTGAACCGAAGAAGTGGTAGTTAGAAGGCAGTTAGAGCTGCAAGCAGTTTGGTTTGGGAAATTAGACGCGAAATGAAACTGCAAATGCCTTCCAACAGGCTTGGAAAAGTGTGTTCTATATCTCTGCCAAACAGACTCCCTGGAGGTTGAGCTTTCAGAAGCTAGTTTAACTCTAAGGGAGGAAGCAGCAGAATGTGCCTCTCACATCTAGCCTGTAGGAATTCAGGTTGGCAAGTTCTATGGGGAAGCCTATTGGCGCCTTCGTTGGAAACGGCATGGGAGATTTCAGTTTCAAAATCTCTGTGAAAAAGCGTCAGAGAAGCTTCTCCGTTTAGAATCCAGCATATCTCACTGAACCGAAGAAGTGGTAGTTAGAAGGGAGTTAGAGCTGCAAGCAGTTTGGTTTGGGAAATTAGACGCGAAATGAAACTGCAAATGCCTTCCAACAGGCTTGGAAAAGTGTGTTCTATATCTCTGCCAAACAAAATCCCCGGAGGTTGAGCTTTCAGAAGCAAGTTTAACTCTAAGGGAGGAAGCAGCAGAATGTGCCTCTCACATCTAGCCTGTAGGAATTCAGGTTGGCAAGTTCTATGGGGAAGCCCATTGCTGCCTATGGTGGAAACGGCATGGGAGATTTCAGTTTCAAAATCTCTGTGAAAAAGCGTCAGAGAAGCTTCTCCGTTTAGAATCCAGCATATCTCACTGAACCGAAGAAGTGGTAGTTAGAAGGCAGTTAGAGCTGCAAGCAGTTTGGTTTGGGAAATTAGACGCGAAATGAAACTGCAAATGCCTTCCAACAGGCTTGGAAAAGTGTGTTCTATATCTCTGCCAAACAAACTCCCCGGAGGTTGAGCTTTCAGAAGCTAGTTTAACTCTAAGGTAGGAAGCAGCAGAATGTGCCTCTCACATCTAGCCTGTAGGAATTCAGGTTGGCAAGTTCTATGGGGAAGCCCATTGGCGCCTTCATTGGAAACGTGTTTGGAAATTTCAGTTTCAAAATCTCTGTGAAAAAGCGTCAGAGAAGCTTCTCCGTTTAGAATCCAGCATATCTCACTGAACCGAAGAAGTGGTAGTTAGAAGGCAGTTAGAGCTGCAAGCAGTTTGGTTTGGGAAATTAGACGCGAAATGAAACTGCAAATGCCTTCCAACAGGCTTGGAAAAGTGTGTTCTATATCTCTGCCAAACAAACTCCCCGGAGGTTGAGCTTTCAGAAGCAAGTTTAACTCTAAGGGAGGAAGCAGCAGAATGTGCCTCTCACATCTAGCCTGTAGGAATTCAGGTTGGCAAGTTCTATGGGGAAGCCCATTGCTGCCTATGGTGGAAACGGCATGGGAGATTTGAGTTTCAAAATCTCTGTGAAAAAGCGTCAGAGAAGCTTCTCCGTTTAGAATCCAGCATATCTCACTGAACCGAAGAAGTGGTAGTTAGAAGGGAGTTAGAGCTGCAAGCAGTTTGGTTTGGGAAATTAGATGCGAAATGACACTGCAAAGGCATTCCAACAGGCTTGGAAAAGTGTGTTCTATATCTCTGCCAAACAGAGTCCCCGGAGGTTGAGCTTTCAGAAGCAAGCTTAACTGTTAGGGAGGAAGCAGCAGAATGTGCCTCTCACATCTAGCTAGTAGGAATTCAGGTTGGCAAGTTCTATGGGGAAGCCCATTGCTGCCTATGGTGGAAACGGCATGGGAGATTTCAGTTTCAAAATCTCTGTGAAAAAGCGTCAGAGAAGCTTCTCCGTTTAGAATAAAGCATATCTCACTGAACCGAAGAAGTGGTAGTTAGAAGGCAGTTAGAGCTGCAAGCAGTTTGGTTTGGGAAATTAGACGCGAAATGAAACTGCAAATGCCTTCCAACGGGCTTGGAAAAGTGTGTTCTATATCTCTGCCAAACAGACTCCCCGGAGGTTGAGCTTTCAGAAGCTAGTTTAACTCTAAGGGAGGAGGCAGCAGAATGTGCCTCTCACATCTAGCCTGTAGGAATTCAGGTTGGCAAGTTCTATGGGGAAGCCCATTGCTGCCTATGGTGGAAACGGCATGGGAGATTTCAGTTTCAAAATCTCTGTGAAAAACCGTCAGAGAAGCTTCTCCGTTTAGAATCCAGCATATCTCACTGAACAGAAGAAGTGGTAGTTAGAAGGGAGTTAGAGCTGCAAGCAGTTTGGTTTGGGAAATTAGACGCGAAATGAAACTGCAAATGCCTTCCAACAGGCTTGGAAAAGTGTGTTCTATATCTCTGCCAAACAGACGCCCCGGAGGTTGAGCTTTCAGAAGCAAGTTTAACTCTAAGGGAGGAAGCAGCAGAATGTGCCTCTCACATCTAGCCTGTAGGAATTCAGGTTGGCAAGTTCTATGGGGAAGCCCATTGCTGCCTATGGTGGAAACGGCATGGGAGATTTCAGTTTCAAAATCTCTGTGAAAAAGCGTCAGAGAAGCTTCTCCGTTTAGAATCCAGCATATCTCACTGAACCGAAGAAGTGGTAGTTAGAAGGGAGTTAGAGCTGCAAGCAGTTTGGTTTGGGAAATTAGATGCGAAATGACACTGCAAAGGCCTTCCAACAGGCTTGGAAAAGTGTGTTCTATATCTCTGCCAAACAGACTCCCTAGAGGTTGAGCTTTCAGAAGCAAGCTTAACTCTTAGGGAGGAAGCAGCAGAATGTGCCTCTTACATCTAGCCTGTAGGAATTCAGGTTGGCAAGTTCTTTGGGGAAGCCCATTGCTGCCTATGGTGGAAACGGCATGGGAGATTTCAGTTTCAAAATCTCTGTGAAAAAGCGTCAGAGAAGCTTCTCCGTTTAGAATCCAGCATATCTCACTGAACCGAAGAAGTGGTAGTTAGAAGGGAGTTAGAGCTGCAAGCAGTTTGGTTTGGGAAATTAGACGCGAAATGAAACTGCAAATGCCTTCCAACAGGCTTGGAAAAGTGTGTTCTATATCTCTGCCAAACAGACTCCCTGGAGGTTAAGCTTTCAGAAGCTAGTTTAACTCTAAGGGAGGAAGCAGCAGAATGTGCCTCTCACATCTAGCCTGTAGGAATTCAGGTTGGCAAGTTCTATGGGGAAGCCCATTGGCGCCTTCGTTGGAAACGGGTTTGGAAATTTCAGTTTCAAAATCTCTGTGAAAAAGCGTCAGAGAAGCTTCTCCGTTTAGAATCCAGCATATCTCACTGAACCGAAGAAGTGGTAGTTAGAAGGGAGTTAGAGCTGCTAGCAGTTTGGTTTGGGAAATTAGACGCGAAATGAAACTGCAAAGGCCTTCCAACAGGGTTGGAAAAGTGTGTTCTATATCTCTGCCAAACAAACTCCCCGGAGGTTGAGCTTTCAGAAGCAAGTTTAACTCTAAGGGAGGAAGCAGCAGAATGTGCCTCTCACATCTAGCCTGTAGGAATTCAGGTTGGCAAGTTCTATGGGGAAGCCCATTGCTGCCTACGGTGGAAACGGCATGGGAGATTTCAGTTTCAAAATCTCTGTGAAAAAGCGTCAGAGAAGCTTCTCCGTTTAGAATCCAGCATATCTCACTGAACCGAAGAAGTGGTAGTTAGAAGGGAGTTAGAGCTGCAAGCAGTTCGGTTTGGGAAATTAGACGCGAAATGAAACTGCAAATGCCTTCCAACAGGCTTGGAAAAATGTGTTCTATATCTCTGCCAAACAAACTCCCCGGAGGTTGAGCTTTCAGAAGCTAGTTTAACTCTAAGGGAGGAAGCAGCAGAATGTGCCTCTCACATCTAGCCTGTAGGAATTCAGGTTGGCAAGTTCTATGGGGAAGCCCATTGCTGCCTATGGTGGAAACGGCATGGGAGATTTCAGTTTCAAAATCTCTGTGAAAAAGCGTCAGAGAAGCTTCTCCGTTTAGAATCCAGCATATCTCACTGAACCGAAGAAGTGGTAGTTAGAAGGGAGTTAGAGCTGCAAGCAGTTTGGTTTGGGAAATTAGATGCGAAATGACACTGCAAAGGCCTTCCAACAGGCTTGGAAAAGTGTGTTCTATATCTCTGCCAAACAGACTCCCCGGAGGTTGAGCTTTCAGAAGCAAGCTTAACTCTTAGGGAGGAAGCAGCAGAATGTGCCTCTCACATCTAGCCTGTAGGAATTCAGGTTGGCAAGTTCTATGGGGAAGCACATTGCTGCCTATGGTGGAAACGGCATGGGAGATTTCAGTTTCAAAATCTCTGTGAAAAAGCATCAGAGAAGCTTCTCCGTTTAGAATCCAGCATATCTCACTGAACCGAAGAAGTGGTAGTTAGAAGGGAGTTAGAGCTGCAAGCAGTTTGGTTTGGGAAATTAGATGCGAAATGACACTGCAAAGGCCTTCCAACAGGCTTGGAAAAGTGTGTTCTATATCTGTGCCAAACAGAGTCCCCGGAGGTTGAGCTTTCAGAAGCAAGCTTAACTGTTAGGGAGGAAGCAGCAGAATGTGCCTCTCACATCTAGCCTGTAGGAATTCAGGTTGGCAAGTTCTATGGGGAAGCCCATTGCTGCCTATGGTGGAAACGGCATGGGAGATTTCAGTTTCAAAATCTCTGTGAAAAAGCGTCAGAGAAGCTTCTCTGTTTAGAATCCAGCATATCTCCCTGAACCGAAGAAGTGGTAGTTAGAAGGGAGTTAGAGCTGCAAGCAGTTTGGTTTGGGAAATTAGACGCGAAATGAAACTGCAAATGCCTTCCAACAGGCTTGGAAAAGTGTGTTCTATATCTCTGCCAAACAAACTCCCCGGAGGTTGAGCTTTCAGAAGCTAGTTTAACTCTAAGGGAGGAAGCAGCAGAATGTGCCTCTCACATCTAGCCTGTAGGAATTCAGGTTGGCAAGTTCTATGGGGAAGCCCATTGGCGCCTTCGTTGGAAACGGGTTTGGAAATTTCAGTTTCAAAATCTCTGTGAAAAAGCGTCAGAGAAGCTTCTCCGTTTAGAATCCAGCATATCTCACTGAACCGAAGAAGTGGTAGTTAGAAGGGAGTTAGAGCTGCTAGCAGTTTGGTTTGGGAAATTAGACGCGAAATGAAACTGCAAAGGCCTTCCAACAGGGTTGGAAAAGTGTGTTCTATATCTCTGCCAAACAAACTCCCCGGAGGTTGAGCTTTCAGAAGCAAGTTTAACTCTAAGGGAGGAAGCAGCAGAATGTGCCTCTCACATCTAGCCTGTAGGAATTCAGGTTGGCAAGTTCTATGGGGAAGCCCATTGCTGCCTACGGTGGAAACGGCATGGGAGATTTCAGTTTCAAAATCTCTGTGAAAAAGCGTCAGAGAAGCTTCTCCGTTTAGAATCCAGCATATCTCACTGAACCGAAGAAGTGGTAGTTAGAAGGGAGTTAGAGCTGCAAGCAGTTTGGTTTGGGAAATTAGATGCGAAATGACACTGCAAAGGCATTCCAACAGGCTTGGAAAAGTGTGTTCTATATCTCTGCCAAACAGAGTCCCCGGAGGTTGAGCTTTCAGAAGCAAGCTTAACTGTTAGGGAGGAAGCAGCAGAATGTGCCTCTCACATCTAGCCAGTAGGAATTCAGGTTGGCAAGTTCTATGGGGAAGCCCATTGCTGCCTATGGTGGAAACGGCATGGGAGATTTCAGTTTCACAATCTCTGTGAAAAAGCGTCAGAGAAGCTTCTCCGTTTAGAATAAAGCATATCTCACTGAACCGAAGAAGTGGTAGTTAGAAGGCAGTTAGAGCTGCAAGCAGTTTGGTTTGGGAAATTAGACGCGAAATGAAACTGCAAATGCCTTCCAACGGGCTTGGAAAAGTGTGTTCTATATCTCTGCCAAACAGACTCCCCGGAGGTTGAGCTTTCAGAAGCTAGTTTAACTCTAAGGGAGGAAGCAGCAGAATGTGCCTCTCACATCTAGCCTGTAGGAATTCAGGTTGGCAAGTTCTATGGGGAAGCCCATTGCTGCCTATGGTGGAAACGGCATGGGAGATTTCAGTTTCAAAATCTCTGTGAAAAACCGTCAGAGAAGCTTCTCCGTTTAGAATCCAGCATATCTCACTGAACCGAAGAAGTGGTAGTTAGAAGGGAGTTAGAGCTGCAAGCAGTTTGGTTTGGGAAATTAGACGCGAAATGAAACTGCAAATGCCTTCCAACAGGCTTGGAAAAGTGTGTTCTATATCTCTGCCAAACAGACGCCCCGGAGGTTGAGCTTTCAGAAGCAAGTTTAACTCTAAGGGAGGAAGCAGCAGAATGTGCCTCTCACATCTAGCCTGTAGGAATTCAGGTTGGCAAGTTCTATGGGGAAGCCCATTGCTGCCTATGGTGGAAACGGCATGGGAGATTTCAGTTTCAAAATCTCTGTGAAAAAGCGTCAGAGAAGCTTCTCCGTTTAGAATCCAGCATATCTCACTGAACCGAAGAAGTGGTAGTTAGAAGGGAGTTAGAGCTGCAAGCAGTTTGGTTTGGGAAATTAGATGCGAAATGACACTGCAAAGGCCTTCCAACAGGCTTGGAAAAGTGTGTTCTATATCTCTGCCAAACAGACTCCCTAGAGGTTGAGCTTTCAGAAGCAAGCTTAACTCTTAGGGAGGAAGCAGCAGAATGTGCCTCTCACATCTAGCCTGTAGGAATTCAGGTTGGCAAGTTCTATGGGGAAGCCCATTGCTGCCTATGGTGGAAACGGCATGGGAGATTTCAGTTTCAAAATCTCTGTGAAAAAGCGTCAGAGAAGCTTCTCCGTTTAGAATCCAGCATATCTCACTGAACCGAAGAAGTGGTAGTTAGAAGGGAGTTAGAGTTGCAAGCAGTTTGGTTTGGGAAATTAGATGCGAAATGACACTGCAAAGGCCTTCCAACAGGCTTGGAAAAGTGTGTTCTATATCTCTGCCAAACAGACTCCCCGGAGGTTGAGCTTTCAGAAGCAAGCTTAACTCTAAGGGAGGAAGCAGCAGAATGTGCCTCTCACATCTAGCCTGTAGGAATTCAGGTTTGCAAGTTCTTTGGGGAAGCCCATTGCTGCCTATGGTGGAAACGGCATGGGAGATTTCAGTTTCAAAATCTCTGTGAAAAAGCGTCAGAGAAGCTTCTCCGTTTAGAATCCAGCATATCTCACTGAACCGAAGAAGTGGTAGTTAGAAGGGAGTTAGAGCTGCAAGCAGTTTGGTTTGGGAAATTAGATGCGAAATGACACTGCAAAGGCCTTCCAACAGGCTTGGAAAAGTGTGTTCTATATCTGTGCCAAACAGAGTCCCCGGAGGTTGAGCTTTCAGAAGCAAGCTTAACTGTTAGGGAGGAAGCAGCAGAATG
The DNA here is from genome assembly GCF_027409185.1 of Cynocephalus volans. Taxonomy (NCBI): domain Eukaryota; kingdom Metazoa; phylum Chordata; class Mammalia; order Dermoptera; family Cynocephalidae; genus Cynocephalus; species Cynocephalus volans. The sequence continues at coordinate 573,022 of NW_026902372.1, read as the reverse complement.
TGCCTCTCACATCTAGCCTGTAGGAATTCAGGTTGGCAAGTTCTATGGGGAAGCCCATTGCTGCCTATGGTGGAAACGGCATGGGAGATTTCAGTTTCAAAATCTCTGTGAAAAAGCGTCAGAGAAGCTTCTCTGTTTAGAATCCAGCATATCTCCCTGAACCGAAGAAGTGGTAGTTAGAAGGGAGTTAGAGCTGCAAGCAGTTTGGTTTGGGAAATTAGACGCGAAATGAAACTGCAAATGCCTTCCAACAGGCTTGGAAAATTGTGTTCTATATCTCTGCCAAACAAACTCCCCGGAGGTTGAGCTTTCAGAAGCTAGTTTAACTCTAAGGGAGGAAGCAGCAGAATGTGCCTCTCACATCTAGCCTGTAGGAATTCAGGTTGGCAAGTTCTATGGGGAAGCCCATTGGCGCCTTCGTTGGAAACGGGTTTGGAAATTTCAGTTTCAAAATCTCTGTGGAAAAGCGTCAGAGAAGCTTCTCCGTTTAGAATCCAGCATATCTCACTGAACCGAAGAAGTGGTAGTTAGAAGGGAGTTAGAGCTGCAAGCAGTTTGGTTTGGGAAATTAGATGCGAAATGACACTGCAAAGGCCTTCCAACAGGCTTGGAAAAGTGTGTTCTATATCTCTGCCAAACAGACTCCCCGGAGGTTGAGCTTTCAGAAGCAAGCTTAACTCTTAGGGAGGAAGCAGCAGAATGTGCCTCTCACATCTAGCCTGTAGGAATTCAGGTTGGCAAGTTCTATGGGGAAGCCCATTGCTGCCTATGGTGGAAACGGCATGGGAGATTTCAGTTTCAAAATCTCTGTGAAAAAGCGTCAGAGAAGCTTCTCCGTTTAGAATCCAGCATATCTCACTGAACCGAAGAAGTGGTAGTTAGAAGGGAGTTAGAGCTGCAAGCAGTTTGGTTTGGGAAATTAGACGCGAAATGAAACTGCAAATGCCTTCCAACAGGCTTGGAAAAGTGTGTTCTATATCTCTGCCAAACAGACTCCCTGGAGGTTGAACTTTCAGAAGCTAGTTTAACTCTAAGGGAGGAAGCATCAGAATGTGCCTCTCACATCTAGCCTGTAGGAATTCAGGTTGGCAAGTTCTATGGGGAAGCCCATTGCTGGCTATGGTGGAAACAGCATGGGAGATTTCAGTTTCAAAATCTCTGTGAAAAAGCATCAGAGAAGCTTCTCCGTTTAGAATCCAGCATATCTCACTGAACCGAAGAAGTGGTAGTTAGAAGGCAGTTAGAGCTGCAAGCAGTTTGGTTTGGGAAATTAGACGCGAAATGAAACTGCAAATGCCTTCCAACAGGCTTGGAAAAGTGTGTTCTATATCTCTGCCAAACAAACTCCCCGGAGGTTGAGCTTTCAGAAGCTAGTTTAACTCTAAGGGAGGAAGCAGCAGAATGTGCCTCTCACATCTAGCCTGTAGGAATTCAGGTTGGCAAGTTCTATGGGGAAGCCTATTGGCGCCTACGTTGGAAACGGGTTTGGAAATTTCAGTTTCAAAATCTCTGTGAAAAAGCGTCAGAGAAGCTTCTCCGTTTAGAATCCAGCATATCTCACTGAACCGAAGAAGTGGTAGTTAGAAGGGAGTTAGAGCTGCAAGCAGTTTGGTTTGGGAAATTAGATGCGAAATGACACTGCAAAGGCCTTCCAACAGGCTTGGAAAAGTGTGTTCTATATCTGTGCCAAACAGAGTCCCCGGAGGTTGAGCTTTCAGAAGCAAGCTTAACTGTTAGGGAGGAAGCAGCAGAATGTGCCTCTCACATCTAGCCTGTAGGAATTCAGGTTGGCAAGTTCTATGGGGAAGCCCATTGCTGCCTATGGTGGAAACGGCATGGGAGATTTCAGTTTCAAAATCTCTGTGAAAAAGCGTCAGAGAAGCTTCTCTGTTTAGAATCCAGCATATCTCCCTGAACCGAAGAAGTGGTAGTTAGAAGGGAGTTAGAGCTGCAAGCAGTTTGGTTTGGGAAATTAGACGCGAAATGAAACTGCAAATGCCTTCCAACAGGCTTGGAAAAGTGTGTTCTATATCTCTGCCAAACAAACTCCCCGGAGGTTGAGCTTTCAGAAGCTAGTTTAACTCTAAGGGAGGAAGCAGCAGAATGTGCCTCTCACATCTAGCCTGTAGGAATTCAGGTTGGCAAGTTCTATGGGGAAGCCCATTGGCGCCTTCGTTGGAAACGGGTTTGGAAATTTCAGTTTCAAAATCTCTGTGAAAAAGCGTCAGAGAAGCTTCTCCGTTTAGAATCCAGCATATCTCACTGAACCGAAGAAGTGGTAGTTAGAAGGGAGTTAGAGCTGCTAGCAGTTTGGTTTGGGAAATTAGACGCGAAATGAAACTGCAAAGGCCTTCCAACAGGGTTGGAAAAGTGTGTTCTATATCTCTGCCAAACAAACTCCCCGGAGGTTGAGCTTTCAGAAGCAAGTTTAACTCTAAGGGAGGAAGCAGCAGAATGTGCCTCTCACATCTAGCCTGTAGGAATTCAGGTTGGCAAGTTCTATGGGGAAGCCCATTGCTGCCTATGGTGGAAATGGCATGGGAGATTTCAGTTTCAAAATCTCTGTGAAAAAGCGTCAGAGAAGCTTCTCCGTTTAGAATCCAGCATATCTCACTGAACCGAAGAAGTGGTAGTTAGAAGGGAGTTAGAGCTGCAAGCAGTTTGGTTTGGGAAATTAGACGCGAAATGAAACTGCAAATGCCTTCCAACAGGCTTGGAAAAGTGTGTTCTATATCTCTGCCAAACAGACTCCCCGGAGGTTGAGCTTTCAGAAGCAAGCTTAACTCTTAGGGAGGAAGCAGCAGAATGTGCCTCTCACATCTAGCCTGTAGGAATTCAGGTTGGCAAGTTCTATGGGGAAGCCCATTGCTGCCTATGGTGGAAACGGCATGGGAGATTTCAGTTTCAAAATCTCTGTGAAAAAGCGTCAGAGAAGCTTCTCCGTTTAGAATCCAGCATATCTCACTGAACCGAAGAAGTGGTAGTTAGAAGGGAGTTAGAGCTGCAAGCAGTTTGGTTTGGGAAATTAGACGCGAAATGAAACTGCAAATGCCTTCCAACAGGCTTGGAAAAGTGTGTTCTATATCTCTGCCAAACAAACTCCCCGGAGGTTGAGCTTTCAGAAGCAAGTTTAACTCTAAGGGAGGAAGCAGCAGAATGTGCCTCTCACATCTAGCCTGTAGGAATTCAGGTTTGCAAGTTCTTTGGGGAAGCCCATTGCTGCCTATGGTGGAAACGGCATGGGAGATTTCAGTTTCAAAATCTCTGTGAAAAAGCGTCAGAGAAGCTTCTCCGTTTAGAATCCAGCATATCTCACTGAACCGAAGAAGTGGTAGTTAGAAGGGAGTTAGAGCTGCAAGCAGTTTGGTTTGGGAAATTAGACGCGAAATGAAACTGCAAATGCCTTCCAACAGGCTTGGAAAAGTGTGTTCTATATCTCTGCCAAACAGACTCCCTGGAGGTTGAGCTTTCAGAAGCTAGTTTAACTCTAAGGGAGGAAGCAGCAGAATGTGCCTCTCACATCTAGCCTGTAGGAATTCAGGTTGGCAAGTTCTATGGGGAAGCCCATTGGCGCCTTCGTTGGACACGGGTTTGGAAATTTCAGTTTCAAAATCTCTGTGAAAAAGCGTCAGAGAAGCTTCTCCGTTTAGAATCCAGCATATCTCACTGAACCGAAGAAGTGGTAGTTAGAAGGGAGTTAGAGCTGCTAGCAGTTTGGTTTGGGAAATTAGACGCGAAATGAAACTGCAAAGGCCTTCCAACAGGGTTGGAAAAGTGTGTTCTATATCTCTGCCAAACAAACTCCCCGGAGGTTGAGCTTTCAGAAGCAAGTTTAACTCTAAGGGAGGAAGCAGCAGAATGTGCCTCTCACATCTAGCCTGTAGGAATTCAGGTTGGCAAGTTCTATGGGGAAGCCCATTGCTGCCTATGGTGGAAACGGCATGGGAGATTTCAGTTTCAAAATCTCTGTGAAAAAGCGTCAGAGAAGCTTCTCCGTTTAGAATCCAGCATATCTCACTGAACCGAAGAAGTGGTAGTTAGAAGGGAGTTAGAGCTGCAAGCAGTTCGGTTTGGGAAATTAGACGCGAAATGAAACTGCAAATGCCTTCCAACAGGCTTGGAAAAGTGTGTTCTATATCTCTGCCAAACAAACTCCCGGGAGGTTGAGCTTTCAGAAGCTAGTTTAACTCTAAGGGAGGAAGCAGCAGAATGTGCCTCTCACATCTAGCCTGTAGGAATTCAGGTTGGCAAGTTCTATGGGGAAGCCCATTGCTGCCTATGGTGGAAACGGCATGGGAGATTTCAGTTTCAAAATCTCTGTGAAAAACCGTCAGAGAAGCTTCTCCGTTTAGAATCCAGCATATCTCACTGAACCGAAGAAGTGGTAGTTAGAAGGGAGTTAGAGCTGCAAGCAGTTTGGTTTGGGAAATTAGATGCGAAATGACACTGCAAAGGCCTTCCAACAGGCTTGGAAAAGTGTGTTCTATATCTCTGCCAAACAGACTCCCCGGAGGTTGAGCTTTCAGAAGCAAGCTTAACTCTTAGGGAGGAAGCAGCAGAATGTGCCTCTCACATCTAGCCTGTAGGAATTCAGGTTGGCAAGTTCTATGGGGAAGCACATTGCTGCCTATGGTGGAAACGGCATGGGAGATTTCAGTTTCAAAATCTCTGTGAAAAAGCATCAGAGAAGCTTCTCCGTTTAGAATCCAGCATATCTCACTGAACCGAAGAAGTGGTAGTTAGAAGGGAGTTAGAGCTGCAAGCAGTTTGGTTTGGGAAATTAGATGCGAAATGACACTGCAAAGGCCTTCCAACAGGCTTGGAAAAGTGTGTTCTATATCTGTGCCAAACAGAGTCCCCGGAGGTTGAGCTTTCAGAAGCAAGCTTAACTGTTAGGGAGGAAGCAGCAGAATGTGCCTCTCACATCTAGCCTGTAGGAATTCAGGTTGGCAAGTTCTATGGGGAAGCCCATTGCTGCCTATGGTGGAAACGGCATGGGAGATTTCAGTTTCAAAATCTCTGTGAAAAAGCGTCAGAGAAGCTTCTCTGTTTAGAATCCAGCATATCTCCCTGAACCGAAGAAGTGGTAGTTAGAAGGGAGTTAGAGCTGCAAGCAGTTTGGTTTGGGAAATTAGACGCGAAATGAAACTGCAAAGGCCTTCCAACAGGCTTGGAAAAGTGTGTTCTATATCTCTGCCAAACAAACTCCCCGGAGGTTGAGCTTTCAGAAGCTAGTTTAACTCTAAGGGAGGAAGCAGCAGAATGTGCCTCTCACATCTAGCCTGTAGGAATTCAGGTTGGCAAGTTCTATGGGGAAGCCCATTGGCGCCTTCGTTGGAAACGGGTTTGGAAATTTCAGTTTCAAAATCTCTGTGGAAAAGCGTCAGAGAAGCTTCTCCGTTTAGAATCCAGCATATCTCACTGAACCGAAGAAGTGGTAGTTAGAAGGGAGTTAGAGCTGCAAGCAGTTTGGTTTGGGAAATTAGATGCGAAATGACACTGCAAAGGCCTTCCAACAGGCTTGGAAAAGTGTGTTCTATATCTCTGCCAAACAGACTCCCCGGAGGTTGAGCTTTCAGAAGCAAGCTTAACTCTTAGGGAGGAAGCAGCAGAATGTGCCTCTCACATCTAGCCTGTAGGAATTCAGGTTGGCAAGTTCTATGGGGAAGCCCATTGCTGCCTATGGTGGAAACGGCATGGGAGATTTCAGTTTCAAAATCTCTGTGAAAAAGCGTCAGAGAAGCTTCTCGGTTTAGAATCCAGCATATCTCACTGAACCGAAGAAGTGGTAGTTAGAAGGGAGTTAGAGCTGCAAGCAGTTTGGTTTGGGAAATTAGACGCGAAATGAAACTGCAAATGCCTTCCAACAGGCTTGGAAAAGTGTGTTCTATATCTCTGCCAAACAGACTCCCTGGAGGTTGAGCTTTCAGAAGCTAGTTTAACTCTAAGGGAGGAAGCAGCAGAATGTGCCTCTCACATCTAGCCTGTAGGAATTCAGGTTGGCAAGTTCTATGGGGAAGCCCATTGCTGGCTATGGTGGAAACAGCATGGGAGATTTCAGTTTCAAAATCTCTGTGAAAAAGCATCAGAGAAGCTTCTCCGTTTAGAATCCAGCATATCTCACTGAACCGAAGAAGTGGTAGTTAGAAGGCAGTTAGAGCTGCAAGAAGTTTGGTTTGGGAAATTAGACGCGAAATGAAACTGCAAATGCCTTCCAACAGGCTTGGAAAAGTGTGTTCTATATCTCTGCCAAACAAACTCCCCGGAGGTTGAGCTTTCAGAAGCTAGTTTAACTCTAAGGGAGGAAGCAGCAGAATGTGCCTCTCACATCTAGCCTGTAGGAATTCAGGTTGGCAAGTTCTATGGGGAAGCCTATTGGCGCCTACGTTGGAAACGGGTTTGGAAATTTCAGTTTCAAAATCTCTGTGAAAAAGCGTCAGAGAAGCTTCTCCGTTTAGAATCCAGCATATCTCACTGAACCGAAGAAGTGGTAGTTAGAAGGGAGTTAGATCTGCAAGCAGTTTGGTTTGGGAAATTAGACGCGAAATGAAACTGCAAATGCCTTCCAACAGGCTTGGAAAAGTGTGTTCTATATCTCTGCCAAACAAACTCCCCGGAGGTTGAGCTTTCAGAAGCAAGTTTAACTCTAAGGGAGGAAGCAGCAGAATGTGCCTCTCACATCTAGCCTGTAGGAATTCAGGTTGGCAAGTTCTATGGGGAAGCCCATTGCTGCCTATGGTGGAAACGGCATGGGAGATTTCAGTTTCAAAATCTCTGTGAAAAAGCGTCAGAGAAGCTTCTCCGTTTAGAATCCAGCATATCTCACTGAACCGAAGAAGTGGTAGTTAGAAGGCAGTTAGAGCTGCAAGCAGTTTGGTTTGGGAAATTAGACGCGAAATTAAACTGCAAATGCCTTCCAACAGGCTTGGAAAAGTGTGTTCTATATCTCTGCCAAACAGACTCCCTGGAGGTTGAGCTTTCAGAAGCTAGTTTAACTCTAAGGGAGGAAGCAGCAGAATGTGCCTCTCACATCTAGCCTGTAGGAATTCAGGTTGGCAAGTTCTATGGGGAAGCCCATTGCTGCCTATGGTGGAAACGGCATGGGAGATTTCAGTTTCAAAATCTCTGTGAAAAAGCGTCAGAGAAGCTTCTCCGTTTAGAATCCAGCATATCTCACTGAACCGAAGAAGTGGTAGTTAGAAGGGAGTTAGAGCTGCAAGCAGTTTGGTTTGGGAAATTAGACGCGAAATGAAACTGCAAATGCCTTCCAACAGGCTTGGAAAAGTGTGTTCTATATCTCTGCCAAACAGACTCCCCGGAGGTTGAGCTTTCAGAAGCAAGTTTAACTCTAAGGGAGGAAGCAGCAGAATGTGCCTCTCACATCTAGCCTGTAGGAATTCAGGTTGGCAAGTTCTATGGCGAAGCCCATTGCTGCCTATGGTGGAAACGGCATGGGAGATTTCAGTTTCAAAATCTCTGTGAAAAAGCGTCAGAGAAGCTTCTCCGTTTAGAATCCAGCATATCTCACTGAACCGAAGAAGTGGTAGTTAGAAGGGAGTTAGAGCTGCAAGCAGTTTGGTTTGGGAAATTAGATGCGAAATGACACTGCAAAGGCCTTCCAACAGGCTTGGAAAAGTGTGTTCTATATCTCTGCCAAACAGAGTCCCCGGAGGTTGAGCTTTCAGAAGCAAGCTTAACTGTTAGGGAGGAAGCAGCAGAATGTGCCTCTCACATCTAGCCAGTAGGAATTCAGGTTGGCAAGTTCTATGGGGAAGCCCATTGCTGCCTATGGTGGAAATGGCATGGGAGATTTCAGTTTCAAAATCTCTGTGAAAAAGCGTCAGAGAAGCTTCTCCGTTTAGAATCCAGCATATCTCACTGAACCGAAGAAGTGGTAGTTAGAAGGGAGTTAGAGCTGCAAGCAGTTTGGTTTGGGAAATTAGACGCGAAATGAAACTGCAAATGCCTTCCAACAGGCTTGGAAAAGTGTGTTCTATATCTCTGCCAAACAGACTCCCCGGAGGTTGAGCTTTCAGAAGCAAGATTAACTCTTAGGGAGGAAGCAGCAGAATGTGCCTCTCACATCTAGCCTGTAGGAATTCAGGTTGGCAAGTTCTATGGGGAAGCCCATTGCTGCCTATGGTGGAAACGGCATGGGAGATTTCAGTTTCAAAATCTCTGTGAAAAAGCGTCAGAGAAGCTTCTCCGTTTAGAATCCAGCATATCTCACTGAACCGAAGAAGTGGTAGTTAGAAGGGAGTTAGAGCTGCAAGCAGTTTGGTTTGGGAAATTAGACGCGAAATGAAACTGCAAATGCCTTCCAACAGGCTTGGAAAAGTGTGTTCTATATCTCTGCCAAACAAACTCCCCGGAGGTTGAGCTTTCAGAAGCAAGTTTAACTCTAAGGGAGGAAGCAGCAGAATGTGCCTCTCACATCTAGCCTGTAGGAATTCAGGTTTGCAAGTTCTTTGGGGAAGCCCATTGCTGCCTATGGTGGAAACGGCATGGGAGATTTCAGTTTCAAAATCTCTGTGAAAAAGCGTCAGAGAAGCTTCTCCGTTTAGAATCCAGCATATCTCACTGAACCGAAGAAGTGGTAGTTAGAAGGGAGTTAGAGCTGCAAGCAGTTTGGTTTGGGAAATTAGACGCGAAATGAAACTGCAAATGCCTTCCAACAGGCTTGGAAAAGTGTGTTCTATATCTCTGCCAAACAGACTCCCTGGAGGTTGAGCTTTCAGAAGCTAGTTTAACTCTAAGGGAGGAAGCAGCAGAATGTGCCTCTCACATCTAGCCTGTAGGAATTCAGGTTGGCAAGTTCTATGGGGAAGCCCATTGGCGCCTTCGTTGGAAACGGGTTTGGAAATTTCAGTTTCAAAATCTCTGTGAAAAAGCGTCAGAGAAGCTTCTCCGTTTAGAATCCAGCATATCTCACTGAACCGAAGAAGTGGTAGTTAGAAGGGAGTTAGAGCTGCTAGCAGTTTGGTTTGGGAAATTAGACGCGAAATGAAACTGCAAAGGCCTTCCAACAGGGTTGGAAAAGTGTGTTCTATATCTCTGCCAAACAAACTCCCCGGAGGTTGAGCTTTCAGAAGCAAGTTTAACTCTAAGGGAGGAAGCAGCAGAATGTGCCTCTCACATCTAGCCTGTAGGAATTCAGGTTGGCAAGTTCTATGGGGAAGCCCATTGCTGCCTATGGTGGAAACGGCATGGGAGATTTCAGTTTCAAAATCTCTGTGAAAAAGCGTCAGAGAAGCTTCTCCGTTTAGAATCCAGCATATCTCACTGAACCGAAGAAGTGGTAGTTAGAAGGGAGTTAGAGCTGCAAGCAGTTCGGTTTGGGAAATTAGACGCGAAATGAAACTGCAAATGCCTTCCAACAGGCTTGGAAAAGTGTGTTCTATATCTCTGCCAAACAAACTCCCGGGAGGTTGAGCTTTCAGAAGCTAGTTTAACTCTAAGGGAGGAAGCAGCAGAATGTGCCTCTCACATCTAGCCTGTAGGAATTCAGGTTGGCAAGTTCTATGGGGAAGCCCATTGCTGCCTATGGTGGAAACGGCATGGGAGATTTCAGTTTCAAAATCTCTGTGAAAAACCGTCAGAGAAGCTTCTCCGTTTAGAATCCAGCATATCTCACTGAACCGAAGAAGTGGTAGTTAGAAGGGAGTTAGAGCTGCAAGCAGTTTGGTTTGGGAAATTAGATGCGAAATGACACTGCAAAGGCCTTCCAACAGGCTTGGAAAAGTGTGTTCTATATCTCTGCCAAACAGACTCCCCGGAGGTTGAGCTTTCAGAAGCAAGCTTAACTCTTAGGGAGGAAGCAGCAGAATGTGCCTCTCACATCTAGCCTGTAGGAATTCAGGTTGGCAAGTTCTATGGGGAAGCACATTGCTGCCTATGGTGGAAACGGCATGGGAGATTTCAGTTTCAAAATCTCTGTGAAAAAGCGTCAGAGAAGCTTCTCGGTTTAGAATCCAGCATATCTCACTGAACCGAAGAAGTGGTAGTTAGAAGGGAGTTAGAGCTGCAAGCAGTTTGGTTTGGGAAATTAGACGCGAAATGAAACTGCAAATGCCTTCCAACAGGCTTGGAAAAGTGTGTTCTATATCTCTGCCAAACAGACTCCCTGGAGGTTGAGCTTTCAGAAGCTAGTTTAACTCTAAGGGAGGAAGCAGCAGAATGTGCCTCTCACATCTAGCCTGTAGGAATTCAGGTTGGCAAGTTCTATGGGGAAGCCCATTGCTGGCTATGGTGGAAACAGCATGGGAGATTTCAGTTTCAAAATCTCTGTGAAAAAGCATCAGAGAAGCTTCTCCGTTTAGAATCCAGCATATCTCACTGAACCGAAGAAGTGGTAGTTAGAAGGCAGTTAGAGCTGCAAGAAGTTTGGTTTGGGAAATTAGACGCGAAATGAAACTGCAAATGCCTTCCAACAGGCTTGGAAAAGTGTGTTCTATATCTCTGCCAAACAAACTCCCCGGAGGTTGAGCTTTCAGAAGCTAGTTTAACTCTAAGGGAGGAAGCAGCAGAATGTGCCTCTCACATCTAGCCTGTAGGAATTCAGGTTGGCAAGTTCTATGGGGAAGCCTATTGGCGCCTACGTTGGAAACGGGTTTGGAAATTTCAGTTTCAAAATCTCTGTGAAAAAGCGTCAGAGAATCTTCTCCGTTTAGAATCCAGCATATCTCACTGAACCGAAGAAGTGGTAGTTAGAAGGGAGTTAGATCTGCAAGCAGTTTGGTTTGGGAAATTAGACGCGAAATGAAACTGCAAATGCCTTCCAACAGGCTTGGAAAAGTGTGTTCTATATCTCTGCCAAACAAACTCCCCGGAGGTTGAGCTTTCAGAAGCAAGTTTAACTCTAAGGGAGGAAGCAGCAGAATGTGCCTCTCACATCTAGCCTGTAGGAATTCAGGTTGGCAAGTTCTATGGGGAAGCCCATTGCTGCCTATGGTGGAAACGGCATGGGAGATTTCAGTTTCAAAATCTCTGTGAAAAAGCGTCAGAGAAGCTTCTCCGTTTAGAATCCAGCATATCTCACTGAACCGAAGAAGTGGTAGTTAGAAGGCAGTTAGAGCTGCAAGCAGTTTGGTTTGGGAAATTAGACGCGAAATTAAACTGCAAATGCCTTCCAACAGGCTTGGAAAAGTGTGTTCTATATCTCTGCCAAACAGACTCCCTGGAGGTTGAGCTTTCAGAAGCTAGTTTAACTCTAAGGGAGGAAGCAGCAGAATGTGCCTCTCACATCTAGCCTGTAGGAATTCAGGTTGGCAAGTTCTATGGGGAAGCCCATTGCTGCCTATGGTGGAAACGGCATGGGAGATTTCAGTTTCAAAATCTCTGTGAAAAAGCGTCAGAGAAGCTTCTCCGTTTAGAATCCAGCATATCTCACTGAACCGAAGAAGTGGTAGTTAGAAGGGAGTTAGAGCTGCAAGCAGTTTGGTTTGGGAAATTAGACGCGAAATGAAACTGCAAATGCCTTCCAACAGGCTTGGAAAAGTGTGTTCTATATCTCTGCCAAACAGACTCCCCGGAGGTTGAGCTTTCAGAAGCAAGTTTAACTCTAAGGGAGGAAGCAGCAGAATGTGCCTCTCACATCTAGCCTGTAGGAATTCAGGTTGGCAAGTTCTATGGCGAAGCCCATTGCTGCCTATGGTGGAAACGGCATGGGAGATTTCAGTTTCAAAATCTCTGTGAAAAAGCGTCAGAGAAGCTTCTCCGTTTAGAATCCAGCATATCTCACTGAACCGAAGAAGTGGTAGTTAGAAGGGAGTTAGAGCTGCAAGCAGTTTGGTTTGGGAAATTAGATGCGAAATGACACTGCAAAGGCCTTCCAACAGGCTTGGAAAAGTGTGTTCTATATCTCTGCCAAACAGAGTCCCCGGAGGTTGAGCTTTCAGAAGCAAGCTTAACTGTTAGGGAGGAAGCAGCAGAATGTGCCTCTCACATCTAGCCTGTAGGAATTCAGGTTGGCAAGTTCTATGGGGAAGCCCATTGCTGCCTATGGTGGAAATGGCATGGGAGATTTCAGTTTCAAAATCTCTGTGAAAAAGCGTCAGAGAAGCTTCTCCGTTTAGAATCCAGCATATCTCACTGAACCGAAGAAGTGGTAGTTAGAAGGGAGTTAGAGCTGCAAGCAGTTTGGTTTGGGAAATTAGACGCGAAATGAAACTGCAAATGCCTTCCAACAGGCTTGGAAAAGTGTGTTCTATATCTCTGCCAAACAGACTCCCCGGAGGTTGAGCTTTCAGAAGCAAGATTAACTCTTAGGGAGGAAGCAGCAGAATGTGCCTCTCACATCTAGCCTGTAGGAATTCAGGTTGGCAAGTTCTATGGGGAAGCCCATTGCTGCCTATGGTGGAAACGGCATGGGAGATTTCAGTTTCAAAATCTCTGTGAAAAAGCGTCAGAGAAGCTTCTCCGTTTAGAATCCAGCATATCTCACTGAACCGAAGAAGTGGTAGTTAGAAGGGAGTTAGAGCTGCAAGCAGTTTGGTTTGGGAAATTAGACGCGAAATGAAACTGCAAATGCCTTCCAACAGGCTTGGAAAAGTGTGTTCTATATCTCTGCCAAACAAACTCCCCGGAGGTTGAGCTTTCAGAAGCAAGTTTAACTCTAAGGGAGGAAGCAGCAGAATGTGCCTCTCACATCTAGCCTGTAGGAATTCAGGTTTGCAAGTTCTTTGGGGAAGCCCATTGCTGCCTATGGTGGAAACGGCATGGGAGATTTCAGTTTCAAAATCTCTGTGAAAAAGCGTCAGAGAAGCTTCTCCGTTTAGAATCCAGCATATCTCACTGAACCGAAGAAGTGGTAGTTAGAAGGGAGTTAGAGCTGCAAGCAGTTTGGTTTGGGAAATTAGACGCGAAATGAAACTGCAAATGCCTTCCAACAGGCTTGGAAAAGTGTGTTCTATATCTCTGCCAAACAGACTCCCTGGAGGTTGAGCTTTCAGAAGCTAGTTTAACTCTAAGGGAGGAAGCAGCAGAATGTGCCTCTCACATCTAGCCTGTAGGAATTCAGGTTGGCAAGTTCTATGGGGAAGCCCATTGGCGCCTTCGTTGGAAACGGGTTTGGAAATTTCAGTTTCAAAATCTCTGTGAAAAAGCGTCAGAGAAGCTTCTCCGTTTAGAATCCAGCATATCTCACTGAACCGAAGAAGTGGTAGTTAGAAGGGAGTTAGAGCTGCTAGCAGTTTGGTTTGGGAAATTAGACGCGAAATGAAACTGCAAAGGCCTTCCAACAGGGTTGGAAAAGTGTGTTCTATATCTCTGCCAAACAAACTCCCCGGAGGTTGAGCTTTCAGAAGCAAGTTTAACTCTAAGGGAGGAAGCAGCAGAATGTGCCTCTCACATCTAGCCTGTAGGAATTCAGGTTGGCAAGTTCTATGGGGAAGCCCATTGCTGCCTATGGTGGAAACGGCATGGGAGATTTCAGTTTCAAAATCTCTGTGAAAAAGCGTCAGAGAAGCTTCTCCGTTTAGAATCCAGCATATCTCACTGAACCGAAGAAGTGGTAGTTAGAAGGGAGTTAGAGCTGCAAGCAGTTCGGTTTGGGAAATTAGACGCGAAATGAAACTGCAAATGCCTTCCAACAGGCTTGGAAAAGTGTGTTCTATATCTCTGCCAAACAAACTCCCGGGAGGTTGAGCTTTCAGAAGCTAGTTTAACTCTAAGGGAGGAAGCAGCAGAATGTGCCTCTCACATCTAGCCTGTAGGAATTCAGGTTGGCAAGTTCTATGGGGAAGCCCATTGCTGCCTATGGTGGAAACGGCATGGGAGATTTCAGTTTCAAAATCTCTGTGAAAAACCGTCAGAGAAGCTTCTCCGTTTAGAATCCAGCATATCTCACTGAACCGAAGAAGTGGTAGTTAGAAGGGAGTTAGAGCTGCAAGCAGTTTGGTTTGGGAAATTAGATGCGAAATGACACTGCAAAGGCCTTCCAACAGGCTTGGAAAAGTGTGTTCTATATCTCTGCCAAACAGACTCCCCGGAGGTTGAGCTTTCAGAAGCAAGCTTAACTCTTAGGGAGGAAGCAGCAGAATGTGCCTCTCACATCTAGCCTGTAGGAATTCAGGTTGGCAAGTTCTATGGGGAAGCACATTGCTGCCTATGGTGGAAACGGCATGGGAGATTTCAGTTTCAAAATCTCTGTGAAAAAGCATCAGAGAAGCTTCTCCGTTTAGAATCCAGCATATCTCACTGAACCGAAGAAGTGGTAGTTAGAAGGGAGTTAGAGCTGCAAGCAGTTTGGTTTGGGAAATTAGATGCGAAATGACACTGCAAAGGCCTTCCAACAGGCTTGGAAAAGTGTGTTCTATATCTGTGCCAAACAGAGTCCCCGGAGGTTGAGCTTTCAGAAGCAAGCTTAACTGTTAGGGAGGAAGCAGCAGAATGTGCCTCTCACATCTAGCCTGTAGGAATTCAGGTTGGCAAGTTCTATGGGGAAGCCCATTGCTGCCTATGGTGGAAACGGCATGGGAGATTTCAGTTTCAAAATCTCTGTGAAAAAGCGTCAGAGAAGCTTCTCTGTTTAGAATCCAGCATATCTCCCTGAACCGAAGAAGTGGTAGTTAGAAGGGAGTTAGAGCTGCAAGCAGTTTGGTTTGGGAAATTAGACGCGAAATGAAACTGCAAATGCCTTCCAACAGGCTTGGAAAAGTGTGTTCTATATCTCTGCCAAACAAACTCCCCGGAGGTTGAGCTTTCAGAAGCTAGTTTAACTCTAAGGGAGGAAGCAGCAGAATGTGCCTCTCACATCTAGCCTGTAGGAATTCAGGTTGGCAAGTTCTATGGGGAAGCCCATTGGCGCCTTCGTTGGAAACGGGTTTGGAAATTTCAGTTTCAAAATCTCTGTGGAAAAGCGTCAGAGAAGCTTCTCCGTTTAGAATCCAGCATATCTCACTGAACCGAAGAAGTGGTAGTTAGAAGGGAGTTAGAGCTGCAAGCAGTTTGGTTTGGGAAATTAGATGCGAAATGACACTGCAAAGGCCTTCCAACAGGCTTGGAAAAGTGTGTTCTATATCTCTGCCAAACAGACTCCCCGGAGGTTGAGCTTTCAGAAGCAAGCTTAACTCTTAGGGAGGAAGCAGCAGAATGTGCCTCTCACATCTAGCCTGTAGGAATTCAGGTTGGCAAGTTCTATGGGGAAGCCCATTGCTGCCTATGGTGGAAACGGCATGGGAGATTTCAGTTTCAAAATCTCTGTGAAAAAGCGTCAGAGAAGCTTCTCGGTTTAGAATCCAGCATATCTCACTGAACCGAAGAAGTGGTAGTTAGAAGGGAGTTAGAGCTGCAAGCAGTTTGGTTTGGGAAATTAGACGCGAAATGAAACTGCAAATGCCTTCCAACAGGCTTGGAAAAGTGTGTTCTATATCTCTGCCAAACAGACTCCCTGGAGGTTGAGCTTTCAGAAGCTAGTTTAACTCTAAGGGAGGAAGCAGCAGAATGTGCCTCTCACATCTAGCCTGTAGGAATTCAGGTTGGCAAGTTCTATGGGGAAGCCCATTGCTGGCTATGGTGGAAACAGCATGGGAGATTTCAGTTTCAAAATCTCTGTGAAAAAGCATCAGAGAAGCTTCTCCGTTTAGAATCCAGCATATCTCACTGAACCGAAGAAGTGGTAGTTAGAAGGCAGTTAGAGCTGCAAGAAGTTTGGTTTGGGAAATTAGACGCGAAATGAAACTGCAAATGCCTTCCAACAGGCTTGGAAAAGTGTGTTCTATATCTCTGCCAAACAAACTCCCCGGAGGTTGAGCTTTCAGAAGCTAGTTTAACTCTAAGGGAGGAAGCAGCAGAATGTGCCTCTCACATCTAGCCTGTAGGAATTCAGGTTGGCAAGTTCTATGGGGAAGCCCATTGCTGCCTATGGTGGAAACGGCATGGGAGATTTCAGTTTCAAAATCTCTGTGAAAAAGCGTCAGAGAAGCTTCTCCGTTTAGAATCCAGCATATCTCACTGAACCGAAGAAGTGGTAGTTAGAAGGGAGTTAGAGCTGCAAGCAGTTTGGTTTGGGAAATTAGACGCGAAATGAAACTGCAAATGCCTTCCAACAGGCTTGGAAAAGTGTGTTCTATATCTCTGCCAAACAAATTCCCCGGAGGTTGAGCTTTCAGAAGCTAGTTTAACTCTAAGGGAGGAAGCAGCAGAATGTGCCTCTCACATCTAGCCTGTAGGAATTCAGGTTGGCAAGTTCTATGGGGAAGCCCATTGGCGCCTTCGTTGGAAACGGTTTTGGAAATTTCAGTTTCAAAATCTCTGTGAAAAAGCGTCAGAGAAGCTTCTCCGTTTAGAATCCAGCATATCTCACTGAACCGAAGAAGTGGTAGTTAGAAGGGAGTTAGAGCTGCAAGCAGTTTGGTTTGGGAAATTAGACGCGAAATTAAACTGCAAATGCCTTCCAACAGGCTTGGAAAAGTGTGTTCTATATCTCTGCCAAACAGACTCCCTGGAGGTTGAGCTTTCAGAAGCTAGTTTAACTCTAAGGGAGGAAGCAGCAGAATGTGCCTCTCACATCTAGCCTGTAGGAATTCAGGTTGGCAAGTTCTATGGGGAAGCCCATTGCTGCCTATGGTGGAAACGGCATGGGAGATTTCAGTTTCAAAATCTCTGTGAAAAAGCGTCAGAGAAGCTTCTCCGTTTAGAATCCAGCATATCTCACTGAACCGAAGAAGTGGTAGTTAGAAGGGAGTTAGAGCTGCAAGTAGTTTGGTTTGGGAAATTAGACGCGAAATGAAACTGCAAATGCCTTCCAACAGGCTTGGAAAAGTGTGTTCTATATCTCTGCCAAACAGACTCCCCGGAGGTTGAGCTTTCAGAAGCAAGTTTAACTCTAAGGGAGGAAGCAGCAGAATGTGCCTCTCACATCTAGCCTGTAGGAATTCAGGTTGGCAAGTTCTATGGGGAAGCCCATTGCTGCCTATGGTGGAAACGGCATGGGAGATTTCAGTTTCAAAATCTCTGTGAAAAAGCGTCAGAGAAGCTTCTCCGTTTAGAATCCAGCATATCTCACTGAACCGAAGAAGTGGTAGTTAGAAGGGAGTTAGAGCTGCCAGCAGTTTGGTTTGGGAAATTAGATGCGAAATGACACTGCAAAGGCCTTCCAACAGGCTTGGAAAAGTGTGTTCTATATCTCTGCCAAACAGAGTCCCCGGAGGTTGAGCTTTCAGAAGCAAGCTTAACTGTTAGGGAGGAAGCAGCAGAATGTGCCTCTCACATCTAGCCAGTAGGAATTCAGGTTGGCAAGTTCTATGGGGAAGCCCATTGCTGCCTATGGTGGAAACGGCATGGGAGATTTCAGTTTCAAAATCTCTGTGAAAAAGCGTCAGAGAAGCTTCTCCGTTTAGAATCCAGCATATCTCACTGAACCGAAGAAGTGGTAGTTAGAAGGGAGTTAGAGCTGCAAGCAGTTTGGTTTGGGAAATTAGACGCGAAATGAAACTGCAAATGCCTTCCAACAGGCTTGGAAAAGTGTGTTCTATATCTCTGCCAAACAGACTCCCTGGAGGTTAAGCTTTCAGAAGCTAGTTTAACTCTAAGGGAGGAAGCAGCAGAATGTGCCTCTCACATCTAGCCTGTAGGAATTCAGGTTGGCAAGTTCTATGGGGAAGCCCATTGGCGCCTTCGTTGGAAACGGGTTTGGAAATTTCAGTTTCAAAATCTCTGTGAAAAAGCGTCAGAGAAGCTTCTCCGTTTAGAATCCAGCATATCTCACTGAACCGAAGAAGTGGTAGTTAGAAGGGAGTTAGAGCTGCTAGCAGTTTGGTTTGGGAAATTAGACGCGAAATGAAACTGCAAAGGCCTTCCAACAGGGTTGGAAAAGTGTGTTCTATATCTCTGCCAAACAAACTCCCCGGAGGTTGAGCTTTCAGAAGCAAGTTTAACTCTAAGGGAGGAAGCAGCAGAATGTGCCTCTCACATCTAGCCTGTAGGAATTCAGGTTGGCAAGTTCTATGGGGAAGCCCATTGCTGCCTATGGTGGAAACGGCATGGGAGATTTCAGTTTCAAAATCTCTGTGAAAAAGCGTCAGAGAAGCTTCTCTGTTTAGAATCCAGCATATCTCCCTGAACCGAAGAAGTGGTAGTTAGAAGGGAGTTAGAGCTGCAAGCAGTTTGGTTTGGGAAATTAGACGCGAAATGAAACTGCAAATGCCTTCCAACAGGCTTGGAAAAGTGTGTTCTATATCTCTGCCAAGCAAACTCCCCGGAGGTTGAGCTTTCAGAAGCTAGTTTAACTCTAAGGGAGGAAGCAGCAGAATGTGCCTCTCACATCTAGCCTGTAGGAATTCAGGTTGGCAAGTTCTATGGGGAAGCCCATTGGCGCCTTCGTTGGAAACGGGTTTGGAAATTTCAGTTTCAAAATCTCTGTGGAAAAGCGTCAGAGAAGCTTCTCCGTTTAGAATCCAGCATATCTCACTGAACCGAAGAAGTGGTAGTTAGAAGGGAGTTAGAGCTGCAAGCAGTTTGGTTTGGGAAATTAGATGCGAAATGACACTGCAAAGGCCTTCCAACAGGCTTGGAAAAGTGTGTTCTATATCTCTGCCAAACAGACTCCCCGGAGGTTGAGCTTTCAGAAGCAAGCTTAACTCTTAGGGAGGAAGCAGCAGAATGTGCCTCTCACATCTAGCCTGTAGGAATTCAGGTTGGCAAGTTCTATGGGGAAGCCCATTGCTGCCTATGGTGGAAACGGCATGGGAGATTTCAGTTTCAAAATCTCTGTGAAAAAGCGTCAGAGAAGCTTCTCGGTTTAGAATCCAGCATATCTCACTGAACCGAAGAAGTGGTAGTTAGAAGGGAGTTAGAGCTGCAAGCAGTTTGGTTTGGGAAATTAGACGCGAAATGAAACTGCAAATGCCTTCCAACAGGCTTGGAAAAGTGTGTTCTATATCTCTGCCAAACAAACTCCCCGGAGGTTGAGCTTTCAGAAGCTAGTTTAACTCTAAGGGAGGAAGCAGCAGAATGTGCCTCTCACATCTAGCCTGTAGGAATTCAGGTTGGCAAGTTCTATGGGGAAGCCTATTGGCGCCTACGTTGGAAACGGCATGGGAGATTTCAGTTTCAAAATCTCTGTGAAAAAGCGTCAGAGAAGCTTCTCCGTTTAGAATCCAGCATATCTCACTGAACCGAAGAAGTGGTAGTTAGAAGGGAGTTAGAGCTGCAAGCAGTTTGGTTTGGGAAATTAGACGCGAAATGAAACTGCAAATGCCTTCCAACAGGCTTGGAAAAGTGTGTTCTATATCTCTGCCAAACAAATTCCCCAGAGGTTGAGCTTTCAGAAGCTAGTTTAACTCTAAGGGAGGAAGCAGCAGAATGTGCCTCTCACATCTAGCCTGTAGGAATTCAGGTTGGCAAGTTCTATGGGGAAGCCCATTGGCGCCTTCGTTGGAAACGGGTTTGGAAATTTCAGTTTCAAAATCTCTGTGAAAAAGCGTCAGAGAAGCTTCTCCGTTTAGAATCCAGCATATCTCACTGAACCGAAGAAGTGGTAGTTAGAAGGCAGTTAGAGCTGCAAGCAGTTTGGTTTGGGAAATTAGACGCGAAATTAAACTGCAAATGCCTTCCAACAGGCTTGGAAAAGTGTGTTCTATATCTCTGCCAAACAGACTCCCTGGAGGTTGAGCTTTCAGAAGCTAGTTTAACTCTAAGGGAGGAAGCAGCAGAATGTGCCTCTCACATCTAGCCTGTAGGAATTCAGGTTGGCAAGTTCTATGGGGAAGCCCATTGCTGCCTATGGTGGAAACGGCATGGGAGATTTCAGTTTCAAAATCTCTGTGAAAAAGCGTCAGAGAAGCTTCTCCGTTTAGAATCCAGCATATCTCACTGAACCGAAGAAGTGGTAGTTAGAAGGGAGTTAGAGCTGCAAGCAGTTTGGTTTGGGAAATTAGACGCGAAATGAAACTGCAAATGCCTTCCAACAGGCTTGGAAAAGTGTGTTCTATATCTCTGCCAAACAGACTCCCCGGAGGTTGAGCTTTCAGAAGCAAGTTTAACTCTAAGGGAGGAAGCAGCAGAATGTGCCTCTCACATCTAGCCTGTAGGAATTCAGGTTGGCAAGTTCTATGGCGAAGCCCATTGCTGCCTATGGTGGAAACGGCATGGGAGATTTCAGTTTCAAAATCTCTGTGAAAAAGCGTCAGAGAAGCTTCTCCGTTTAGAATCCAGCATATCTCACTGAACCGAAGAAGTGGTAGTTAGAAGGGAGTTAGAGCTGCAAGCAGTTTGGTTTGGGAAATTAGACGCGAAATGAAACTGCAAATGCCTTCCAACAGGCTTGGAAAAGTGTGTTCTATATCTCTGCCAAACAAACTCCCCGGAGGTTGAGCTTTCAGAAGCAAGTTTAACTCTAAGGGAGGAAGCAGCAGAATGTGCCTCTCACATCTAGCCTGTAGGAATTCAGGTTTGCAAGTTCTTTGGGGAAGCCCATTGCTGCCTATGGTGGAAACGGCATGGGAGATTTCAGTTTCAAAATCTCTGTGAAAAAGCGTCAGAGAAGCTTCTCCGTTTAGAATCCAGCATATCTCACTGAACCGAAGAAGTGGTAGTTAGAAGGGAGTTAGAGCTGCAAGCAGTTTGGTTTGGGAAATTAGACGCGAAATGAAACTGCAAATGCCTTCCAACAGGCTTGGAAAAGTGTGTTCTATATCTCTGCCAAACAGACTCCCTGGAGGTTGAGCTTTCAGAAGCTAGTTTAACTCTAAGGGAGGAAGCAGCAGAATGTGCCTCTCACATCTAGCCTGTAGGAATTCAGGTTGGCAAGTTCTATGGGGAAGCCCATTGGCGCCTTCGTTGGAAACGGGTTTGGAAATTTCAGTTTCAAAATCTCTGTGAAAAAGCGTCAGAGAAGCTTCTCCGTTTAGAATCCAGCATATCTCACTGAACCGAAGAAGTGGTAGTTAGAAGGGAGTTAGAGCTGCTAGCAGTTTGGTTTGGGAAATTAGACGCGAAATGAAACTGCAAAGGCCTTCCAACAGGGTTGGAAAAGTGTGTTCTATATCTCTGCCAAACAAACTCCCCGGAGGTTGAGCTTTCAGAAGCAAGTTTAACTCTAAGGGAGGAAGCAGCAGAATGTGCCTCTCACATCTAGCCTGTAGGAATTCAGGTTGGCAAGTTCTATGGGGAAGCCCATTGCTGCCTATGGTGGAAACGGCATGGGAGATTTCAGTTTCAAAATCTCTGTGAAAAAGCGTCAGAGAAGCTTCTCCGTTTAGAATCCAGCATATCTCACTGAACCGAAGAAGTGGTAGTTAGAAGGGAGTTAGAGCTGCAAGCAGTTCGGTTTGGGAAATTAGACGCGAAATGAAACTGCAAATGCCTTCCAACAGGCTTGGAAAAGTGTGTTCTATATCTCTGCCAAACAAACTCCCGGGAGGTTGAGCTTTCAGAAGCTAGTTTAACTCTAAGGGAGGAAGCAGCAGAATGTGCCTCTCACATCTAGCCTGTAGGAATTCAGGTTGGCAAGTTCTATGGGGAAGCCCATTGCTGCCTATGGTGGAAACGGCATGGGAGATTTCAGTTTCAAAATCTCTGTGAAAAACCGTCAGAGAAGCTTCTCCGTTTAGAATCCAGCATATCTCACTGAACCGAAGAAGTGGTAGTTAGAAGGGAGTTAGAGCTGCAAGCAGTTTGGTTTGGGAAATTAGATGCGAAATGACACTGCAAAGGCCTTCCAACAGGCTTGGAAAAGTGTGTTCTATATCTCTGCCAAACAGACTCCCCGGAGGTTGAGCTTTCAGAAGCAAGCTTAACTCTTAGGGAGGAAGCAGCAGAATGTGCCTCTCACATCTAGCCTGTAGGAATTCAGGTTGGCAAGTTCTATGGGGAAGCACATTGCTGCCTATGGTGGAAACGGCATGGGAGATTTCAGTTTCAAAATCTCTGTGAAAAAGCATCAGAGAAGCTTCTCCGTTTAGAATCCAGCATATCTCACTGAACCGAAGAAGTGGTAGTTAGAAGGGAGTTAGAGCTGCAAGCAGTTTGGTTTGGGAAATTAGATGCGAAATGACACTGCAAAGGCCTTCCAACAGGCTTGGAAAAGTGTGTTCTATATCTGTGCCAAACAGAGTCCCCGGAGGTTGAGCTTTCAGAAGCAAGCTTAACTGTTAGGGAGGAAGCAGCAGAATGTGCCTCTCACATCTAGCCTGTAGGAATTCAGGTTGGCAAGTTCTATGGGGAAGCCCATTGCTGCCTATGGTGGAAACGGCATGGGAGATTTCAGTTTCAAAATCTCTGTGAAAAAGCGTCAGAGAAGCTTCTCTGTTTAGAATCCAGCATATCTCCCTGAACCGAAGAAGTGGTAGTTAGAAGGGAGTTAGAGCTGCAAGCAGTTTGGTTTGGGAAATTAGACGCGAAATGAAACTGCAAATGCCTTCCAACAGGCTTGGAAAAGTGTGTTCTATATCTCTGCCAAACAAACTCCCCGGAGGTTGAGCTTTCAGAAGCTAGTTTAACTCTAAGGGAGGAAGCAGCAGAATGTGCCTCTCACATCTAGCCTGTAGGAATTCAGGTTGGCAAGTTCTATGGGGAAGCCCATTGGCGCCTTCGTTGGAAACGGGTTTGGAAATTTCAGTTTCAAAATCTCTGTGGAAAAGCGTCAGAGAAGCTTCTCCGTTTAGAATCCAGCATATCTCACTGAACCGAAGAAGTGGTAGTTAGAAGGGAGTTAGAGCTGCAAGCAGTTTGGTTTGGGAAATTAGATGCGAAATGACACTGCAAAGGCCTTCCAACAGGCTTGGAAAAGTGTGTTCTATATCTCTGCCAAACAGACTCCCCGGAGGTTGAGCTTTCAGAAGCAAGCTTAACTCTTAGGGAGGAAGCAGCAGAATGTGCCTCTCACATCTAGCCTGTAGGAATTCAGGTTGGCAAGTTCTATGGGGAAGCCCATTGCTGCCTATGGTGGAAACGGCATGGGAGATTTCAGTTTCAAAATCTCTGTGAAAAAGCGTCAGAGAAGCTTCTCGGTTTAGAATCCAGCATATCTCACTGAACCGAAGAAGTGGTAGTTAGAAGGGAGTTAGAGCTGCAAGCAGTTTGGTTTGGGAAATTAGACGCGAAATGAAACTGCAAATGCCTTCCAACAGGCTTGGAAAAGTGTGTTCTATATCTCTGCCAAACAGACTCCCTGGAGGTTGAGCTTTCAGAAGCTAGTTTAACTCTAAGGGAGGAAGCAGCAGAATGTGCCTCTCACATCTAGCCTGTAGGAATTCAGGTTGGCAAGTTCTATGGGGAAGCCCATTGCTGGCTATGGTGGAAACAGCATGGGAGATTTCAGTTTCAAAATCTCTGTGAAAAAGCATCAGAGAAGCTTCTCCGTTTAGAATCCAGCATATCTCACTGAACCGAAGAAGTGGTAGTTAGAAGGCAGTTAGAGCTGCAAGAAGTTTGGTTTGGGAAATTAGACGCGAAATGAAACTGCAAATGCCTTCCAACAGGCTTGGAAAAGTGTGTTCTATATCTCTGCCAAACAAACTCCCCGGAGGTTGAGCTTTCAGAAGCTAGTTTAACTCTAAGGGAGGAAGCAGCAGAATGTGCCTCTCACATCTAGCCTGTAGGAATTCAGGTTGGCAAGTTCTATGGGGAAGCCCATTGCTGCCTATGGTGGAAACGGCATGGGAGATTTCAGTTTCAAAATCTCTGTGAAAAAGCGTCAGAGAAGCTTCTCCGTTTAGAATCCAGCATATCTCACTGAACCGAAGAAGTGGTAGTTAGAAGGGAGTTAGAGCTGCAAGCAGTTTGGTTTGGGAAATTAGACGCGAAATGAAACTGCAAATGCCTTCCAACAGGCTTGGAAAAGTGTGTTCTATATCTCTGCCAAACAAATTCCCCGGAGGTTGAGCTTTCAGAAGCTAGTTTAACTCTAAGGGAGGAAGCAGCAGAATGTGCCTCTCACATCTAGCCTGTAGGAATTCAGGTTGGCAAGTTCTATGGGGAAGCCCATTGGCGCCTTCGTTGGAAACGGTTTTGGAAATTTCAGTTTCAAAATCTCTGTGAAAAAGCGTCAGAGAAGCTTCTCCGTTTAGAATCCAGCATATCTCACTGAACCGAAGAAGTGGTAGTTAGAAGGGAGTTAGAGCTGCAAGCAGTTTGGTTTGGGAAATTAGACGCGAAATTAAACTGCAAATGCCTTCCAACAGGCTTGGAAAAGTGTGTTCTATATCTCTGCCAAACAGACTCCCTGGAGGTTGAGCTTTCAGAAGCTAGTTTAACTCTAAGGGAGGAAGCAGCAGAATGTGCCTCTCACATCTAGCCTGTAGGAATTCAGGTTGGCAAGTTCTATGGGGAAGCCCATTGCTGCCTATGGTGGAAACGGCATGGGAGATTTCAGTTTCAAAATCTCTGTGAAAAAGCGTCAGAGAAGCTTCTCCGTTTAGAATCCAGCATATCTCACTGAACCGAAGAAGTGGTAGTTAGAAGGGAGTTAGAGCTGCAAGTAGTTTGGTTTGGGAAATTAGACGCGAAATGAAACTGCAAATGCCTTCCAACAGGCTTGGAAAAGTGTGTTCTATATCTCTGCCAAACAGACTCCCCGGAGGTTGAGCTTTCAGAAGCAAGTTTAACTCTAAGGGAGGAAGCAGCAGAATGTGCCTCTCACATCTAGCCTGTAGGAATTCAGGTTGGCAAGTTCTATGGGGAAGCCCATTGCTGCCTATGGTGGAAACGGCATGGGAGATTTCAGTTTCAAAATCTCTGTGAAAAAGCGTCAGAGAAGCTTCTCCGTTTAGAATCCAGCATATCTCACTGAACCGAAGAAGTGGTAGTTAGAAGGGAGTTAGAGCTGCCAGCAGTTTGGTTTGGGAAATTAGATGCGAAATGACACTGCAAAGGCCTTCCAACAGGCTTGGAAAAGTGTGTTCTATATCTCTGCCAAACAGAGTCCCCGGAGGTTGAGCTTTCAGAAGCAAGCTTAACTGTTAGGGAGGAAGCAGCAGAATGTGCCTCTCACATCTAGCCAGTAGGAATTCAGGTTGGCAAGTTCTATGGGGAAGCCCATTGCTGCCTATGGTGGAAACGGCATGGGAGATTTCAGTTTCAAAATCTCTGTGAAAAAGCGTCAGAGAAGCTTCTCCGTTTAGAATCCAGCATATCTCACTGAACCGAAGAAGTGGTAGTTAGAAGGGAGTTAGAGCTGCAAGCAGTTTGGTTTGGGAAATTAGACGCGAAATGAAACTGCAAATGCCTTCCAACAGGCTTGGAAAAGTGTGTTCTATATCTCTGCCAAACAGACTCCCTGGAGGTTAAGCTTTCAGAAGCTAGTTTAACTCTAAGGGAGGAAGCAGCAGAATGTGCCTCTCACATCTAGCCTGTAGGAATTCAGGTTGGCAAGTTCTATGGGGAAGCCCATTGGCGCCTTCGTTGGAAACGGGTTTGGAAATTTCAGTTTCAAAATCTCTGTGAAAAAGCGTCAGAGAAGCTTCTCC
The DNA here is from genome assembly GCF_027409185.1 of Cynocephalus volans. NCBI lineage: Eukaryota > Metazoa > Chordata > Mammalia > Dermoptera > Cynocephalidae > Cynocephalus > Cynocephalus volans. The sequence goes on along the minus strand of NW_026902372.1, from coordinate 547,616 downwards.
GTTTAGAATCCAGCATATCTCACTGAACCGAAGAAGTGGTAGTTAGAAGGGAGTTAGAGCTGCTAGCAGTTTGGTTTGGGAAATTAGACGCGAAATGAAACTGCAAAGGCCTTCCAACAGGGTTGGAAAAGTGTGTTCTATATCTCTGCCAAACAAACTCCCCGGAGGTTGAGCTTTCAGAAGCAAGTTTAACTCTAAGGGAGGAAGCAGCAGAATGTGCCTCTCACATCTAGCCTGTAGGAATTCAGGTTGGCAAGTTCTATGGGGAAGCCCATTGCTGCCTATGGTGGAAACGGCATGGGAGATTTCAGTTTCAAAATCTCTGTGAAAAAGCGTCAGAGAAGCTTCTCTGTTTAGAATCCAGCATATCTCCCTGAACCGAAGAAGTGGTAGTTAGAAGGGAGTTAGAGCTGCAAGCAGTTTGGTTTGGGAAATTAGACGCGAAATGAAACTGCAAATGCCTTCCAACAGGCTTGGAAAAGTGTGTTCTATATCTCTGCCAAGCAAACTCCCCGGAGGTTGAGCTTTCAGAAGCTAGTTTAACTCTAAGGGAGGAAGCAGCAGAATGTGCCTCTCACATCTAGCCTGTAGGAATTCAGGTTGGCAAGTTCTATGGGGAAGCCCATTGGCGCCTTCGTTGGAAACGGGTTTGGAAATTTCAGTTTCAAAATCTCTGTGGAAAAGCGTCAGAGAAGCTTCTCCGTTTAGAATCCAGCATATCTCACTGAACCGAAGAAGTGGTAGTTAGAAGGGAGTTAGAGCTGCAAGCAGTTTGGTTTGGGAAATTAGATGCGAAATGACACTGCAAAGGCCTTCCAACAGGCTTGGAAAAGTGTGTTCTATATCTCTGCCAAACAGACTCCCCGGAGGTTGAGCTTTCAGAAGCAAGCTTAACTCTTAGGGAGGAAGCAGCAGAATGTGCCTCTCACATCTAGCCTGTAGGAATTCAGGTTGGCAAGTTCTATGGGGAAGCCCATTGCTGCCTATGGTGGAAACGGCATGGGAGATTTCAGTTTCAAAATCTCTGTGAAAAAGCGTCAGAGAAGCTTCTCGGTTTAGAATCCAGCATATCTCACTGAACCGAAGAAGTGGTAGTTAGAAGGGAGTTAGAGCTGCAAGCAGTTTGGTTTGGGAAATTAGACGCGAAATGAAACTGCAAATGCCTTCCAACAGGCTTGGAAAAGTGTGTTCTATATCTCTGCCAAACAAACTCCCCGGAGGTTGAGCTTTCAGAAGCTAGTTTAACTCTAAGGGAGGAAGCAGCAGAATGTGCCTCTCACATCTAGCCTGTAGGAATTCAGGTTGGCAAGTTCTATGGGGAAGCCTATTGGCGCCTACGTTGGAAACGGCATGGGAGATTTCAGTTTCAAAATCTCTGTGAAAAAGCGTCAGAGAAGCTTCTCCGTTTAGAATCCAGCATATCTCACTGAACCGAAGAAGTGGTAGTTAGAAGGGAGTTAGAGCTGCAAGCAGTTTGGTTTGGGAAATTAGACGCGAAATGAAACTGCAAATGCCTTCCAACAGGCTTGGAAAAGTGTGTTCTATATCTCTGCCAAACAAATTCCCCAGAGGTTGAGCTTTCAGAAGCTAGTTTAACTCTAAGGGAGGAAGCAGCAGAATGTGCCTCTCACATCTAGCCTGTAGGAATTCAGGTTGGCAAGTTCTATGGGGAAGCCCATTGGCGCCTTCGTTGGAAACGGGTTTGGAAATTTCAGTTTCAAAATCTCTGTGAAAAAGCGTCAGAGAAGCTTCTCCGTTTAGAATCCAGCATATCTCACTGAACCGAAGAAGTGGTAGTTAGAAGGCAGTTAGAGCTGCAAGCAGTTTGGTTTGGGAAATTAGACGCGAAATTAAACTGCAAATGCCTTCCAACAGGCTTGGAAAAGTGTGTTCTATATCTCTGCCAAACAGACTCCCTGGAGGTTGAGCTTTCAGAAGCTAGTTTAACTCTAAGGGAGGAAGCAGCAGAATGTGCCTCTCACATCTAGCCTGTAGGAATTCAGGTTGGCAAGTTCTATGGGGAAGCCCATTGCTGCCTATGGTGGAAACGGCATGGGAGATTTCAGTTTCAAAATCTCTGTGAAAAAGCGTCAGAGAAGCTTCTCCGTTTAGAATCCAGCATATCTCACTGAACCGAAGAAGTGGTAGTTAGAAGGGAGTTAGAGCTGCAAGCAGTTTGGTTTGGGAAATTAGACGCGAAATGAAACTGCAAATGCCTTCCAACAGGCTTGGAAAAGTGTGTTCTATATCTCTGCCAAACAGACTCCCCGGAGGTTGAGCTTTCAGAAGCAAGTTTAACTCTAAGGGAGGAAGCAGCAGAATGTGCCTCTCACATCTAGCCTGTAGGAATTCAGGTTGGCAAGTTCTATGGCGAAGCCCATTGCTGCCTATGGTGGAAACGGCATGGGAGATTTCAGTTTCAAAATCTCTGTGAAAAAGCGTCAGAGAAGCTTCTCCGTTTAGAATCCAGCATATCTCACTGAACCGAAGAAGTGGTAGTTAGAAGGGAGTTAGAGCTGCAAGCAGTTTGGTTTGGGAAATTAGATGCGAAATGACACTGCAAAGGCCTTCCAACAGGCTTGGAAAAGTGTGTTCTATATCTCTGCCAAACAGAGTCCCCGGAGGTTGAGCTTTCAGAAGCAAGCTTAACTGTTAGGGAGGAAGCAGCAGAATGTGCCTCTCACATCTAGCCAGTAGGAATTCAGGTTGGCAAGTTCTATGGGGAAGCCCATTGCTGCCTATGGTGGAAATGGCATGGGAGATTTCAGTTTCAAAATCTCTGTGAAAAAGCGTCAGAGAAGCTTCTCCGTTTAGAATCCAGCATATCTCACTGAACCGAAGAAGTGGTAGTTAGAAGGGAGTTAGAGCTGCAAGCAGTTTGTTTTGGGAAATTAGACGCGAAATGAAACTGCAAATGCCTTCCAACAGGCTTGGAAAAGTGTGTTCTATATCTCTGCCAAACAGACTCCCCGGAGGTTGAGCTTTCAGAAGCAAGCTTAACTCTTAGGGAGGAAGCAGCAGAATGTGCCTCTCACATCTAGCCTGTAGGAATTCAGGTTGGCAAGTTCTATGGGGAAGCCCATTGCTGCCTATGGTGGAAACGGCATGGGAGATTTCAGTTTCAAAATCTCTGTGAAAAAGCGTCAGAGAAGCTTCTCCGTTTAGAATCCAGCATATCTCACTGAACCGAAGAAGTGGTAGTTAGAAGGGAGTTAGAGCTGCAAGCAGTTTGGTTTGGGAAATTAGACGCGAAATGAAACTGCAAATGCCTTCCAACAGGCTTGGAAAAGTGTGTTCTATATCTCTGCCAAACAAACTCCCCGGAGGTTGAGCTTTCAGAAGCAAGTTTAACTCTAAGGGAGGAAGCAGCAGAATGTGCCTCTCACATCTAGCCTGTAGGAATTCAGGTTTGCAAGTTCTTTGGGGAAGCCCATTGCTGCCTATGATGGAAACGGCATGGGAGATTTCAGTTTCAAAATCTCTGTGAAAAAGCGTCAGAGAAGCTTCTCCGTTTAGAATCCAGCATATCTCACTGAACCGAAGAAGTGGTAGTTAGAAGGGAGTTAGAGCTGCAAGCAGTTTGGTTTGGGAAATTAGACGCGAAATGAAACTGCAAATGCCTTCCAACAGGCTTGGAAAAGTGTGTTCTATATCTCTGCCAAACAGACTCCCTGGAGGTTGAGCTTTCAGAAGCTAGTTTAACTCTAAGGGAGGAAGCAGCAGAATGTGCCTCTCACATCTAGCCTGTAGGAATTCAGGTTGGCAAGTTCTATGGGGAAGCCCATTGGCGCCTTCGTTGGAAACGGCTTTGGAAATTTCAGTTTCAAAATCTCTGTGAAAAAGCGTCAGAGAAGCTTCTCCGTTTAGAATCCAGCATATCTCACTGAACCGAAGAAGTGGTAGTTAGAAGGGAGTTAGAGCTGCTAGCAGTTTGGTTTGGGAAATTAGACGCGAAATGAAACTGCAAAGGCCTTCCAACAGGGTTGGAAAAGTGTGTTCTATATCTCTGCCAAACAAACTCCCCGGAGGTTGAGCTTTCAGAAGCAAGTTTAACTCTAAGGGAGGAAGCAGCAGAATGTGCCTCTCACATCTAGCCTGTAGGAATTCAGGTTGGCAAGTTCTATGGGGAAGCCCATTGCTGCCTATGGTGGAAACGGCATGGGAGATTTCAGTTTCAAAATCTCTGTGAAAAAGCGTCAGAGAAGCTTCTCCGTTTAGAATCCAGCATATCTCACTGAACCGAAGAAGTGGTAGTTAGAAGGGAGTTAGAGCTGCAAGCAGTTCGGTTTGGGAAATTAGACGCGAAATGAAACTGCAAATGCCTTCCAACAGGCTTGGAAAAGTGTGTTCTATATCTCTGCCAAACAAACTCCCGGGAGGTTGAGCTTTCAGAAGCTAGTTTAACTCTAAGGGAGGAAGCAGCAGAATGTGCCTCTCACATCTAGCCTGTAGGAATTCAGGTTGGCAAGTTCTATGGGGAAGCCCATTGCTGCCTATGGTGGAAACGGCATGGGAGATTTCAGTTTCAAAATCTCTGTGAAAAAGCGTCAGAGAAGCTTCTCCGTTTAGAATCCAGCATATCTCACTGAACCGAAGAAGTGGTAGTTAGAAGGGAGTTAGAGCTGCAAGCAGTTTGGTTTGGGAAATTAGATGCGAAATGACACTGCAAAGGCCTTCCAACAGGCTTGGAAAAGTGTGTTCTATATCTCTGCCAAACAGACTCCCCGGAGGTTGAGCTTTCAGAAGCAAGCTTAACTCTTAGGGAGGAAGCAGCAGAATGTGCCTCTCACATCTAGCCTGTAGGAATTCAGGTTGGCAAGTTCTATGGGGAAGCACATTGCTGCCTATGGTGGAAACGGCATGGGAGATTTCAGTTTCAAAATCTCTGAGAAAAAGCATCAGAGAAGCTTCTCCGTTTAGAATCCAGCATATCTCACTGAACCGAAGAAGTGGTAGTTAGAAGGGAGTTAGAGCTGCAAGCAGTTTGGTTTGGGAAATTAGACGCGAAATGAAACTGCAAATGCCTTCCAACAGGCTTGGAAAAGTGTGTTCTATATCTGTGCCAAACAGAGTCCCCGGAGGTTGAGCTTTCAGAAGCAAGCTTAACTGTTAGGGAGGAAGCAGCAGAATGTGCCTCTCACATCTAGCCTGTAGGAATTCAGGTTGGCAAGTTCTATGGGGAAGCCCATTGCTGCCTATGGTGGAAACGGCATGGGAGATTTCAGTTTCAAAATCTCTGTGAAAAAGCGTCAGAGAAGCTTCTCTGTTTAGAATCCAGCATATCTCCCTGAACCGAAGAAGTGGTAGTTAGAAGGGAGTTAGAGCTGCAAGCAGTTTGGTTTGGGAAATTAGACGCGAAATGAAACTGCAAATGCCTTCCAACAGGCTTGGAAAAGTGTGTTCTATATCTCTGCCAAACAAACTCCCCGGAGGTTGAGCTTTCAGAAGCTAGTTTAACTCTAAGGGAGGAAGCAGCAGAATGTGCCTCTCACATCTAGCCTGTAGGAATTCAGGTTGGCAAGTTCTATGGGGAAGCCCATTGGCGCCTTCGTTGGAAACGGGTTTGGAAATTTCAGTTTCAAAATCTCTGTGGAAAAGCGTCAGAGAAGCTTCTCCGTTTAGAATCCAGCATATCTCACTGAACCGAAGAAGTGGTAGTTAGAAGGGAGTTAGAGCTGCAAGCAGTTTGGTTTGGGAAATTAGATGCGAAATGACACTGCAAAGGCCTTCCAACAGGCTTGGAAAAGTGTGTTCTATATCTCTGCCAAACAGACTCCCCGGAGGTTGAGCTTTCAGAAGCAAGCTTAACTCTTAGGGAGGAAGCAGCAGAATGTGCCTCTCACATCTAGCCTGTAGGAATTCAGGTTGGCAAGTTCTATGGGGAAGCCCATTGCTGCCTATGGTGGAAACGGCATGGGAGATTTCAGTTTCAAAATCTCTGTGAAAAAGCGTCAGAGAAGCTTCTCGGTTTAGAATCCAGCATATCTCACTGAACCGAAGAAGTGGTAGTTAGAAGGGAGTTAGAGCTGCAAGCAGTTTGGTTTGGGAAATTAGACGCGAAATGAAACTGCAAATGCCTTCCAACAGGCTTGGAAAAGTGTGTTCTATATCTCTGCCAAACAAACTCCCCGGAGGTTGAGCTTTCAGAAGCAAGTTTAACTCTAAGGGAGGAAGCAGCAGAATGTGCCTCTCACATCTAGCCTGTAGGAATTCAGGTTGGCAAGTTCTATGGGGAAGCCCATTGCTGCCTATGGTGGAAACGGCATGGGAGATTTCAGTTTCAAAATCTCTGTGAAAAAGCGTCAGAGAAGCTTCTCCGTTTAGAATCCAGCATATCTCACTGAACCGAAGAAGTGGTAGTTAGAAGGGAGTTAGAGCTGCAAGCAGTTTGGTTTGGGAAATTAGACGCGAAATGAAACTGCAAATGCCTTCCAACAGGCTTGGAAAAGTGTGTTCTATATCTCTGCCAAACAAATTCCCCGGAGGTTGAGCTTTCAGAAGCTAGTTTAACTCTAAGGGAGGAAGCAGCAGAATGTGCCTCTCACATCTAGCCTGTAGGAATTCAGGTTGGCAAGTTCTATGGGGAAGCCCATTGGCGCCTTCGTTGGAAACGGTTTTGGAAATTTCAGTTTCAAAATCTCTGTGAAAAAGCGTCAGAGAAGCTTCTCCGTTTAGAATCCAGGATATCTCACTGAACCGAAGAAGTGGTAGTTAGAAGGGAGTTAGAGCTGCAAGCAGTTTGGTTTGGGAAATTAGACGCGAAATGAAACTGCAAATGCCTTCCAACAGGCTTGGAAAAGTGTGTTCTATATCTCTGCCAAACAGACTCCCTGGAGGTTGAGCTTTCAGAAGCTAGTTTAACTCTAAGGGAGGAAGCAGCAGAATGTGCCTCTCACATCTAGCCTGTAGGAATTCAGGTTGGCAAGTTCTATGGGGAAGCCCATTGCTGCCTATGGTGGAAACGGCATGGGAGATTTCAGTTTCAAAATCTCTGTGAAAAAGCGTCAGAGAAGCTTCTCCGTTTAGAATCCAGCATATCTCACTGAACCGAAGAAGTGGTAGTTAGAAGGGAGTTAGAGCTGCAAGTAGTTTGGTTTGGGAAATTAGACGCGAAATGAAACTGCAAATGCCTTCCAACAGGCTTGGAAAAGTGTGTTCTATATCTCTGCCAAACAGACTCCCCGGAGGTTGAGCTTTCAGAAGCAAGTTTAACTCTAAGGGAGGAAGCAGCAGAATGTGCCTCTCACATCTAGCCTGTAGGAATTCAGGTTGGCAAGTTCTATGGGGAAGCCCATTGCTGCCTATGGTGGAAACGGCATGGGAGATTTCAGTTTCAAAATCTCTGTGAAAAAGCGTCAGAGAAGCTTCTCCGTTTAGAATCCAGCATATCTCACTGAACCGAAGAAGTGGTAGTTAGAAGGGAGTTAGAGCTGCAAGCAGTTTGGTTTGGGAAATTAGATGGGAAATGACACTGCAAAGGCCTTCCAACAGGCTTGGAAAAGTGTGTTCTATATCTCTGCCAAACAGAGTCCCCGGAGGTTGAGCTTTCAGAAGCAAGCTTAACTGTTAGGGAGGAAGCAGCAGAATGTGCCTCTCACATCTAGCCAGTAGGAATTCAGGTTGGCAAGTTCTATGGGGAAGCCCATTGCTGCCTATGGTGGAAACGGCATGGGAGATTTCAGTTTCAAAATCTCTGTGAAAAAGCGTCAGAGAAGCTTCTCCGTTTAGAATAAAGCATATCTCACTGAACCGAAGAAGTGGTAGTTAGAAGGCAGTTAGAGCTGCAAGCAGTTTGGTTTGGGAAATTAGACGCGAAATGAAACTGCAAATGCCTTCCAACGGGCTTGGAAAAGTGTGTTCTATATCTCTGCCAAACAGACTCCCCGGAGGTTGAGCTTTCAGAAGCTAGTTTAACTCTAAGGGAGGAAGCAGCAGAATGTGCCTCTCACATCTAGCCTGTAGGAATTCAGGTTGGCAAGTTCTATGGGGAAGCCCATTGCTGCCTATGGTGGAAACGGCATGGGAGATTTCAGTTTCAAAATCTCTGTGAAAAACCGTCAGAGAAGCTTCTCCGTTTAGAATCCAGCATATCTCACTGAACCGAAGAAGTGGTAGTTAGAAGGGAGTTAGAGCTGCAAGCAGTTTGGTTTGGGAAATTAGACGCGAAATGAAACTGCAAATGCCTTCCAACAGGCTTGGAAAAGTGTGTTCTATATCTCTGCCAAACAGACGCCCCGGAGGTTGAGCTTTCAGAAGCAAGTTTAACTCTAAGGGAGGAAGCAGCAGAATGTGCCTCTCACATCTAGCCTGTAGGAATTCAGGTTGGCAAGTTCTATGGGGAAGCCCATTGCTGCCTATGGTGGAAACGGCATGGGAGATTTCAGTTTCAAAATCTCTGTGAAAAAGCGTCAGAGAAGCTTCTCCGTTTAGAATCCAGCATATCTCACTGAACCGAAGAAGTGGTAGTTAGAAGGGAGTTAGAGCTGCAAGCAGTTTGGTTTGGGAAATTAGATGCGAAATGACACTGCAAAGGCCTTCCAACAGGCTTGGAAAAGTGTGTTCTATATCTCTGCCAAACAGACTCCCTAGAGGTTGAGCTTTCAGAAGCAAGCTTAACTCTTAGGGAGGAAGCAGCAGAATGTGCCTCTCACATCTAGCCTGTAGGAATTCAGGTTGGCAAGTTCTATGGGGAAGCCCATTGCTGCCTATGGTGGAAACGGCATGGGAGATTTCAGTTTCAAAATCTCTGTGAAAAAGCGTCAGAGAAGCTTCTCCGTTTAGAATCCAGCATATCTCACTGAACCGAAGAAGTGGTAGTTAGAAGGGAGTTAGAGCTGCAAGCAGTTTGGTTTGGGAAATTAGACGCGAAATGACACTGCAAAGGCCTTCCAACAGGCTTGGAAAAGTGTGTTCTATATCTCTGCCAAACAGACTCCCCGGAGGTTGAGCTTTCAGAAGCAAGCTTAACTCTTAGGGAGGAAGCAGCAGAATGTGCCTCTCACATCTAGCCTGTAGGAATTCAGGTTGGCAAGTTCTATGGGGAAGCCCATTGCTGCCTATGGTGGAAACGGCATGGGAGATTTCAGTTTCAAAATCTCTGTGAAAAAGCGTCAGAGAAGCTTCTCCGTTTAGAATCGAGCATATCTCACTGAACCGAAGAAGTGGTAGTTAGAAGGGAGTTAGAGCTGCAAGCAGTTTGGTTTGGGAAATTAGACGCGAAATGAAACTGCAAATGCCTTCCAACAGGCTTGGAAAAGTGTGTTCTATATCTCTGCCAAACAAACTCCCCGGAGGTTGAGCTTTCAGAAGCAAGTTTAACTCTAAGGGAGGAAGCAGCAGAATGTGCCTCTCACATCTAGCCTGTAGGAATTCAGGTTTGCAAGTTCTTTGGGGAAGCCCATTGCTGCCTATGGTGGAAACGGCATGGGAGATTTCAGTTTCAAAATCTCTGTGAAAAAGCGTCAGAGAAGCTTCTCCGTTTAGAATCCAGCATATCTCACTGAACCGAAGAAGTGGTAGTTAGAAGGGAGTTAGAGCTGCAAGCAGTTTGGTTTGGGAAATTAGACGCGAAATGAAACTGCAAATGCCTTCCAACAGGCTTGGAAAAGTGTGTTCTATATCTCTGCCAAACAGACTCCCTGGAGGTTAAGCTTTCAGAAGCTAGTTTAACTCTAAGGGAGGAAGCAGCAGAATGTGCCTCTCACATCTAGCCTGTAGGAATTCAGGTTGGCAAGTTCTATGGGGAAGCCCATTGGCGCCTTCGTTGGAAACGGGTTTGGAAATTTCAGTTTCAAAATCTCTGTGAAAAAGCGTCAGAGAAGCTTCTCCGTTTAGAATCCAGCATATCTCACTGAACCGAAGAAGTGGTAGTTAGAAGGGAGTTAGAGCTGCTAGCAGTTTGGTTTGGGAAATTAGACGCGAAATGAAACTGCAAAGGCCTTCCAACAGGGTTGGAAAAGTGTGTTCTATATCTCTGCCAAACAAACTCCCCGGAGGTTGAGCTTTCAGAAGCAAGTTTAACTCTAAGGGAGGAAGCAGCAGAATGTGCCTCTCACATCTAGCCTGTAGGAATTCAGGTTGGCAAGTTCTATGGGGAAGCCCATTGCTGCCTATGGTGGAAACGGCATGGGAGATTTCAGTTTCAAAATCTCTGTGAAAAAGCGTCAGAGAAGCTTCTCTGTTTAGAATCCAGCATATCCCCCTGAACCGAAGAAGTGGTAGTTAGAAGGGAGTTAGAGCTGCAAGCAGTTTGGTTTGGGAAATTAGACGCGAAATGAAACTGCAAATGCCTTCCAACAGGCTTGGAAAAGTGTGTTCTATATCTCTGCCAAGCAAACTCCCCGGAGGTTGAGCTTTCAGAAGCTAGTTTAACTCTAAGGGAGGAAGCAGCAGAATGTGCCTCTCACATCTAGCCTGTAGGAATTCAGGTTGGCAAGTTCTATGGGGAAGCCCATTGGCGCCTTCGTTGGAAACGGGTTTGGAAATTTCAGTTTCAAAATCTCTGTGGAAAAGCGTCAGAGAAGCTTCTCCGTTTAGAATCCAGCATATCTCACTGAACCAAAGAAGTGGTAGTTAGAAGGGAGTTAGAGCTGCAAGCAGTTTGGTTTGGGAAATTAGATGCGAAATGACACTGCAAAGGCCTTCCAACAGGCTTGGAAAAGTGTGTTCTATATCTCTGCCAAACAGACTCCCCGGAGGTTGAGCTTTCAGAAGCAAGCTTAACTCTTAGGGAGGAAGCAGCAGAATGTGCCTCTCACATCTAGCCTGTAGGAATTCAGGTTGGCAAGTTCTATGGGGAAGCCCATTGCTGCCTATGGTGGAAACGGCATGGGAGATTTCAGTTTCAAAATCTCTGTGAAAAAGCGTCAGAGAAGCTTCTCCGTTTAGAATCCAGCATATCTCACTGAACCGAAGAAGTGGTAGTTAGAAGGGAGTTAGAGCTGCAAGCAGTTTGGTTTGGGAAATTAGACGCGAAATGAAACTGCAAATGCCTTCCAACAGGCTTGGAAAAGTGTGTTCTATATCTCTGCCAAACAGACTCCCTGGAGGTTGAGCTTTCAGAAGCTAGTTTAACTCTAAGGGAGGAAGCAGCAGAATGTGCCTCTCACATCTAGCCTGTAGGAATTCAGGTTGGCAAGTTCTATGGGGAAGCCCATTGCTGGCTATGGTGGAAACAGCATGGGAGATTTCAGTTTCAAAATCTCTGTGAAAAAGCATCAGAGAAGCTTCTCCGTTTAGAATCCAGCATATCTCACTGAACCGAAGAAGTGGTAGTTAGAAGGCAGTTAGAGCTGCAAGCAGTTTGGTTTGGGAAATTAGACGCGAAATGAAACTGCAAAGGCCTTCCAACAGGCTTGGAAAAGTGTGTTCTATATCTCTGCCAAACAAACTCCCCGGAGGTTGAGCTTTCAGAAGCTAGTTTAACTCTAAGGGAGGAAGCAGCAGAATGTGCCTCTCACATCTAGCCTGTAGGAATTCAGGTTGGCAAGTTCTATGGGGAAGCCTATTGGCGCCTACGTTGGAAACGGCATGGGAGATTTCAGTTTCAAAATCTCTGTGAAAAAGCGTCAGAGAAGCTTCTCCGTTTAGAATCCAGCATATCTCACTGAACCGAAGAAGTGGTAGTTAGAAGGGAGTTAGAGCTGCAAGCAGTTTGGTTTGGGAAATTAGACGCGAAATGAAACTGCAAATGCCTTCCAACAGGCTTGGAAAAGTGTGTTCTATATCTCTGCCAAACAAATTCCCCAGAGGTTGAGCTTTCAGAAGCTAGTTTAACTCTAAGGGAGGAAGCAGCAGAATGTGCCTCTCACATCTAGCCTGTAGGAATTCAGGTTGGCAAGTTCTATGGGGAAGCCCATTGGCGCCTTCGTTGGAAACGGGTTTGGAAATTTCAGTTTCAAAATCTCTGTGAAAAAGCGTCAGAGAAGCTTCTCCGTTTAGAATCCAGCATATCTCACTGAACCGAAGAAGTGGTAGTTAGAAGGCAGTTAGAGCTGCAAGCAGTTTGGTTTGGGAAATTAGACGCGAAATTAAACTGCAAATGCCTTCCAACAGGCTTGGAAAAGTGTGTTCTATATCTCTGCCAAACAGACTCCCTGGAGGTTGAGCTTTCAGAAGCTAGTTTAACTCTAAGGGAGGAAGCAGCAGAATGTGCCTCTCACATCTAGCCTGTAGGAATTCAGGTTGGCAAGTTCTATGGGGAAGCCCATTGCTGCCTATGGTGGAAACGGCATGGGAGATTTCAGTTTCAAAATCTCTGTGAAAAAGCGTCAGAGAAGCTTCTCCGTTTAGAATCCAGCATATCTCACTGAACCGAAGAAGTGGTAGTTAGAAGGGAGTTAGAGCTGCAAGCAGTTTGGTTTGGGAAATTAGACGCGAAATGAAACTGCAAATGCCTTCCAACAGGCTTGGAAAAGTGTGTTCTATATCTCTGCCAAACAGACTCCCCGGAGGTTGAGCTTTCAGAAGCAAGTTTAACTCTAAGGGAGGAAGCAGCAGAATGTGCCTCTCACATCTAGCCTGTAGGAATTCAGGTTGGCAAGTTCTATGGGGAAGCCCATTGCTGCCTATGGTTTAAACGGCATGGGAGATTTCAGTTTCAAAATCTCTGTGAAAAAGCGTCAGAGAAGCTTCTCCGTTTAGAATCCAGCATATCTCACTGAACCGAAGAAGTGGTAGTTAGAAGGGAGTTAGAGCTGCAAGCAGTTTGGTTTGGGAAATTAGATGCGAAATGACACTGCAAAGGCCTTCCAACAGGCTTGGAAAAGTGTGTTCTATATCTCTGCCAAACAGAGTCCCCGGAGGTTGAGCTTTCAGAAGCAAGCTTAACTGTTAGGGAGGAAGCAGCAGAATGTGCCTCTCACATCTAGCCAGTAGGAATTCAGGTTGGCAAGTTCTATGGGGAAGCCCATTGCTGCCTATGGTGGAAATGGCATGGGAGATTTCAGTTTCAAAATCTCTGTGAAAAAGCGTCAGAGAAGCTTCTCCGTTTAGAATCCAGCATATCTCACTGAACCGAAGAAGTGGTAGTTAGAAGGGAGTTAGAGCTGCAAGCAGTTTGGTTTGGGAAATTAGACGCGAAATGAAACTGCAAATGCCTTCCAACAGGCTTGGAAAAGTGTGTTCTATATCTCTGCCAAACAGACTCCCCGGAGGTTGAGCTTTCAGAAGCAAGCTTAACTCTTAGGGAGGAAGCAGCAGAATGTGCCTCTCACATCTAGCCTGTAGGAATTCAGGTTGGCAAGTTCTATGGGGAAGCCCATTGCTGCCTATGGTGGAAACGGCATGGGAGATTTCAGTTTCAAAATCTCTGTGAAAAAGCGTCAGAGAAGCTTCTCCGTTTTGAATCCAGCATATCTCACTGAACCGAAGAAGTGGTAGTTAGAAGGGAGTTAGAGCTGCAAGCAGTTTGGTTTGGGAAATTAGACGCGAAATGAAACTGCAAATGCCTTCCAACAGGCTTGGAAAAGTGTGTTCTATATCTCTGCCAAACAAACTCCCCGGAGGTTGAGCTTTCAGAAGCAAGTTTAACTCTAAGGGAGGAAGCAGCAGAATGTGCCTCTCACATCTAGCCTGTAGGAATTCAGGTTTGCAAGTTCTTTGGGGAAGCCCATTGCTGCCTATGGTGGAAACGGCATGGGAGATTTCAGTTTCAAAATCTCTGTGAAAAAGCGTCAGAGAAGCTTCTCCGTTTAGAATCCAGCATATCTCACTGAACCGAAGAAGTGGTAGTTAGAAGGGAGTTAGAGCTGCAAGCAGTTTGGTTTGGGAAATTAGACGCGAAATGAAACTGCAAATGCCTTCCAACAGGCTTGGAAAAGTGTGTTCTATATCTCTGCCAAACAGACTCCCTGGAGGTTGAGCTTTCAGAAGCTAGTTTAACTCTAAGGGAGGAAGCAGCAGAATGTGCCTCTCACATCTAGCCTGTAGGAATTCAGGTTGGCAAGTTCTATGGGGAAGCCCATTGGCGCCTTCGTTGGAAACGGGTTTGGAAATTTCAGTTTCAAAATCTCTGTGAAAAAGCGTCAGAGAAGCTTCTCCGTTTAGAATCCAGCATATCTCACTGAACCGAAGAAGTGGTAGTTAGAAGGGAGTTAGAGCTGCTAGCAGTTTGGTTTGGGAAATTAGACGCGAAATGAAACTGCAAAGGCCTTCCAACAGGGTTGGAAAAGTGTGTTCTATATCTCTGCCAAACAAACTCCCCGGAGGTTGAGCTTTCAGAAGCAAGTTTAACTCTAAGGGAGGAAGCAGCAGAATGTGCCTCTCACATCTAGCCTGTAGGAATTCAGGTTGGCAAGTTCTATGGGGAAGCCCATTGCTGCCTATGGTGGAAACGGCATGGGAGATTTCAGTTTCAAAATCTCTGTGAAAAAGCGTCAGAGAAGCTTCTCCGTTTAGAATCCAGCATATCTCACTGAACCGAAGAAGTGGTAGTTAGAAGGGAGTTAGAGCTGCAAGCAGTTCGGTTTGGGAAATTAGACGCGAAATGAAACTGCAAATGCCTTCCAACAGGCTTGGAAAAGTGTGTTCTATATCTCTGCCAAACAAACTCCCGGGAGGTTGAGCTTTCAGAAGCTAGTTTAACTCTAAGGGAGGAAGCAGCAGAATGTGCCTCTCACATCTAGCCTGTAGGAATTCAGGTTGGCAAGTTCTATGGGGAAGCCCATTGCTGCCTATGGTGGAAACGGCATGGGAGATTTCAGTTTCAAAATCTCTGTGAAAAAGCGTCAGAGAAGCTTCTCCGTTTAGAATCCAGCATATCTCACTGAACCGAAGAAGTGGTAGTTAGAAGGGAGTTAGAGCTGCAAGCAGTTTGGTTTGGGAAATTAGATGCGAAATGACACTGCAAAGGCCTTCCAACAGGCTTGGAAAAGTGTGTTCTATATCTCTGCCAAACAGACTCCCCGGAGGTTGAGCTTTCAGAAGCAAGCTTAACTCTTAGGGAGGAAGCAGCAGAATGTGCCTCTCACATCTAGCCTGTAGGAATTCAGGTTGGCAAGTTCTATGGGGAAGCACATTGCTGCCTATGGTGGAAACGGCATGGGAGATTTCAGTTTCAAAATCTCTGTGAAAAAGCATCAGAGAAGCTTCTCCGTTTAGAATCCAGCATATCTCACTGAACCGAAGAAGTGGTAGTTAGAAGGGAGTTAGAGCTGCAAGCAGTTTGGTTTGGGAAATTAGATGCGAAATGACACTGCAAAGGCCTTCCAACAGGCTTGGAAAAGTGTGTTCTATATCTGTGCCAAACAGAGTCCCCGGAGGTTGAGCTTTCAGAAGCAAGCTTAACTGTTAGGGAGGAAGCAGCAGAATGTGCCTCTCACATCTAGCCTGTAGGAATTCAGGTTGGCAAGTTCTATGGGGAAGCCCATTGCTGCCTATGGTGGAAACGGCATGGGAGATTTCAGTTTCAAAATCTCTGTGAAAAAGCGTCAGAGAAGCTTCTCTGTTTAGAATCCAGCATATCTCCCTGAACCGAAGAAGTGGTAGTTAGAAGGGAGTTAGAGCTGCAAGCAGTTTGGTTTGGGAAATTAGACGCGAAATGAAACTGCAAATGCCTTCCAACAGGCTTGGAAAAGTGTGTTCTATATCTCTGCCAAACAAACTCCCCGGAGGTTGAGCTTTCAGAAGCTAGTTTAACTCTAAGGGAGGAAGCAGCAGAATGTGCCTCTCACATCTAGCCTGTAGGAATTCAGGTTGGCAAGTTCTATGGGGAAGCCCATTGGCGCCTTCGTTGGAAACGGGTTTGGAAATTTCAGTTTCAAAATCTCTGTGGAAAAGCGTCAGAGAAGCTTCTCCGTTTAGAATCCAGCATATCTCACTGAACCGAAGAAGTGGTAGTTAGAAGGGAGTTAGAGCTGCAAGCAGTTTGGTTTGGGAAATTAGATGCGAAATGACACTGCAAAGGCCTTCCAACAGGCTTGGAAAAGTGTGTTCTATATCTCTGCCAAACAGACTCCCCGGAGGTTGAGCTTTCAGAAGCAAGCTTAACTCTTAGGGAGGAAGCAGCAGAATGTGCCTCTCACATCTAGCCTGTAGGAATTCAGGTTGGCAAGTTCTATGGGGAAGCCCATTGCTGCCTATGGTGGAAACGGCATGGGAGATTTCAGTTTCAAAATCTCTGTGAAAAAGCGTCAGAGAAGCTTCTCGGTTTAGAATCCAGCATATCTCACTGAACCGAAGAAGTGGTAGTTAGAAGGGAGTTAGAGCTGCAAGCAGTTTGGTTTGGGAAATTAGACGCGAAATGAAACTGCAAATGCCTTCCAACAGGCTTGGAAAAGTGTGTTCTATATCTCTGCCAAACAGACTCCCTGGAGGTTGAGCTTTCAGAAGCTAGTTTAACTCTAAGGGAGGAAGCAGCAGAATGTGCCTCTCACATCTAGCCTGTAGGAATTCAGGTTGGCAAGTTCTATGGGGAAGCCCATTGCTGGCTATGGTGGAAACAGCATGGGAGATTTCAGTTTCAAAATCTCTGTGAAAAAGCATCAGAGAAGCTTCTCCGTTTAGAATCCAGCATATCTCACTGAACCGAAGAAGTGGTAGTTAGAAGGCAGTTAGAGCTGCAAGAAGTTTGGTTTGGGAAATTAGACGCGAAATGAAACTGCAAATGCCTTCCAACAGGCTTGGAAAAGTGTGTTCTATATCTCTGCCAAACAAACTCCCCGGAGGTTGAGCTTTCAGAAGCTAGTTTAACTCTAAGGGAGGAAGCAGCAGAATGTGCCTCTCACATCTAGCCTGTAGGAATTCAGGTTGGCAAGTTCTATGGGGAAGCCTATTGGCGCCTACGTTGGAAACGGGTTTGGAAATTTCAGTTTCAAAATCTCTGTGAAAAAGCGTCAGAGAAGCTTCTCCGTTTAGAATCCAGCATATCTCACTGAACCGAAGAAGTGGTAGTTAGAAGGGAGTTAGAGCTGCAAGCAGTTTGGTTTGGGAAATTAGACGCGAAATTAAACTGCAAATGCCTTCCAACAGGCTTGGAAAAGTGTGTTCTATATCTCTGCCAAACAAACTCCCCGGAGGTTGAGCTTTCAGAAGCAAGTTTAACTCTAAGGGAGGAAGCAGCAGAATGTGCCTCTCACATCTAGCCTGTAGGAATTCAGGTTGGCAAGTTCTATGGGGAAGCCCATTGCTGCCTATGGTGGAAACGGCATGGGAGATTTCAGTTTCAAAATCTCTGTGAAAAAGCGTCAGAGAAGCTTCTCCGTTTAGAATCCAGCATATCTCACTGAACCGAAGAAGTGGTAGTTAGAAGGGAGTTAGAGCTGCAAGCAGTTTGGTTTGGGAAATTAGACGCGAAATGAAACTGCAAATGCCTTCCAACAGGCTTGGAAAAGTGTGTTCTATATCTCTGCCAAACAAATTCCCCGGAGGTTGAGCTTTCAGAAGCTAGTTTAACTCTAAGGGAGGAAGCAGCAGAATGTGCCTCTCACATCTAGCCTGTAGGAATTCAGGTTGGCAAGTTCTATGGGGAAGCCCATTGGCGCCTTCGTTGGAAACGGTTTTGGAAATTTCAGTTTCAAAATCTCTGTGAAAAAGCGTCAGAGAAGCTTCTCCGTTTAGAATCCAGCATATCTCACTGAACCGAAGAAGTGGTAGTTAGAAGGGAGTTAGAGCTGCAAGCAGTTTGGTTTGGGAAATTAGACGCGAAATTAAACTGCAAATGCCTTCCAACAGGCTTGGAAAAGTGTGTTCTATATCTCTGCCAAACAGACTCCCTGGAGGTTGAGCTTTCAGAAGCTAGTTTAACTCTAAGGGAGGAAGCAGCAGAATGTGCCTCTCACATCTAGCCTGTAGGAATTCAGGTTGGCAAGTTCTATGGGGAAGCCCATTGCTGCCTATGGTGGAAACGGCATGGGAGATTTCAGTTTCAAAATCTCTGTGAAAAAGCGTCAGAGAAGCTTCTCCGTTTAGAATCCAGCATATCTCACTGAACCGAAGAAGTGGTAGTTAGAAGGGAGTTAGAGCTGCAAGTAGTTTGGTTTGGGAAATTAGACGCGAAATGAAACTGCAAATGCCTTCCAACAGGCTTGGAAAAGTGTGTTCTATATCTCTGCCAAACAGACTCCCCGGAGGTTGAGCTTTCAGAAGCAAGTTTAACTCTAAGGGAGGAAGCAGCAGAATGTGCCTCTCACATCTAGCCTGTAGGAATTCAGGTTGGCAAGTTCTATGGGGAAGCCCATTGCTGCCTATGGTGGAAACGGCATGGGAGATTTCAGTTTCAAAATCTCTGTGAAAAAGCGTCAGAGAAGCTTCTCCGTTTAGAATCCAGCATATCTCACTGAACCGAAGAAGTGGTAGTTAGAAGGGAGTTAGAGCTGCAAGCAGTTTGGTTTGGGAAATTAGATGCGAAATGACACTGCAAAGGCCTTCCAACAGGCTTGGAAAAGTGTGTTCTATATCTCTGCCAAACAGAGTCCCCGGAGGTTGAGCTTTCAGAAGCAAGCTTAACTGTTAGGGAGGAAGCAGCAGAATGTGCCTCTCACATCTAGCCAGTAGGAATTCAGGTTGGCAAGTTCTATGGGGAAGCCCATTGCTGCCTATGGTGGAAACGGCATGGGAGATTTCAGTTTCAAAATCTCTGTGAAAAAGCGTCAGAGAAGCTTCTCCGTTTAGAATCCAGCATATCTCACTGAACCGAAGAAGTGGTAGTTAGAAGGGAGTTAGAGCTGCAAGCAGTTTGGTTTGGGAAATTAGACGCGAAATGAAACTGCAAATGCCTTCCAACAGGCTTGGAAAAGTGTGTTCTATATCTCTGCCAAACAAACTCCCCGGAGGTTGAGCTTTCAGAAGCAAGTTTAACTCTAAGGGAGGAAGCAGCAGAATGTGCCTCTCACATCTAGCCTGTAGGAATTCAGGTTGGCAAGTTCTATGGGGAAGCCCTTTGCTGCCAATGGTGGAAACGGCATGGGAGATTTCAGTTTCAAAATCTCTGTGAAAAAGCGTCAGAGAAGCTTCTCCGTTTAGAATCCAGCATATCTCACTGAACCGAAGAAGTGGTAGTTAGAAGGGAGTTAGAGCTGCTAGCAGTTTGGTTTGGGAAATTAGACGCGAAATGAAACTGCAAAGGCCTTCCAACAGGGTTGGAAAAGTGTGTTCTATATCTCTGCCAAACAAACTCCCCGGAGGTTGAGCTTTCAGAAGCAAGTTTAACTCTAAGGGAGGAAGCAGCAGAATGTGCCTCTCACATCTAGCCTGTAGGAATTCAGGTTGGCAAGTTCTATGGGGAAGCCCTTTGCTGCCTATGGTGGAAACGGCATGGGAGATTTCAGTTTCAAAATCTCTGTGAAAAAGCGTCAGAGAAGCTTCTCCGTTTAGAATCCAGCATATCTCACTGAACCGAAGAAGTGGTAGTTAGAAGGGAGTTAGAGCTGCAAGCAGTTCGGTTTGGGAAATTAGACGCGAAATGAAACTGCAAATGCCTTCCAACAGGCTTGGAAAAGTGTGTTCTATATCTCTGCCAAACAAACTCCCGGGAGGTTGAGCTTTCAGAAGCTAGTTTAACTCTAAGGGAGGAAGCAGCAGAATGTGCCTCTCACATCTAGCCTGTAGGAATTCAGGTTGGCAAGTTCTATGGGGAAGCCCATTGCTGGCTATGGTGGAAACAGCATGGGAGATTTCAGTTTCAAAATCTCTGTGAAAAAGCATCAGAGAAGCTTCTCCGTTTAGAATCCAGCATATCTCACTGAACCGAAGAAGTGGTAGTTAGAAGGCAGTTAGAGCTGCAAGAAGTTTGGTTTGGGAAATTAGACGCGAAATGAAACTGCAAATGCCTTCCAACAGGCTTGGAAAAGTGTGTTCTATATCTCTGCCAAACAAACTCCCCGGAGGTTGAGCTTTCAGAAGCAAGCTTAACTGTTAGGGAGGAAGCAGCAGAATGTGCCTCTCACATCTAGCCAGTAGGAATTCAGGTTGGCAAGTTCTATGGGGAAGCCCATTGCTGCCTATGGTGGAAATGGCATGGGAGATTTCAGTTTCAAAATCTCTGTGAAAAAGCGTCAGAGAAGCTTCTCCGTTTAGAATCCAGCATATCTCACTGAACCGAAGAAGTGGTAGTTAGAAGGGAGTTAGAGCTGCAAGCAGTTTGGTTTGGGAAATTAGACGCGAAATGAAACTGCAAATGCCTTCCAACAGGCTTGGAAAAGTGTGTTCTATATCTCTGCCAAACAGAGTCCCCGGAGGTTGAGCTTTCAGAAGCAAGCTTAACTCTTAGGGAGGAAGCAGCAGAATGTGCCTCTCACATCTAGCCTGTAGGAATTCAGGTTGGCAAGTTCTATGGGGAAGCCCATTGCTGCCTATGGTGGAAACGGCATGGGAGATTTCAGTTTCAAAATCTCTGTGAAAAAGCGTCAGAGAAGCTTCTCCGTTTTGAATCCAGCATATCTCACTGAACCGAAGAAGTGGTAGTTAGAAGGGAGTTAGAGCTGCAAGCAGTTTGGTTTGGGAAATTAGACGCGAAATGAAACTGCAAATGCCTTCCAACAGGCTTGGAAAAGTGTGTTCTATATCTCTGCCAAACAAACTCCCCGGAGGTTGAGCTTTCAGAAGCAAGTTTAACTCTAAGGGAGGAAGCAGCAGAATGTGCCTCTCACATCTAGCCTGTAGGAATTCAGGTTTGCAAGTTCTTTGGGGAAGCCCATTGCTGCCTATGGTGGAAACGGCATGGGAGATTTCAGTTTCAAAATCTCTGTGAAAAAGCGTCAGAGAAGCTTCTCCGTTTAGAATCCAGCATATCTCACTGAACCGAAGAAGTGGTAGTTAGAAGGGAGTTAGAGCTGCAAGCAGTTTGGTTTGGGAAATTAGACGCGAAATGAAACTGCAAATGCCTTCCAACAGGCTTGGAAAAGTGTGTTCTATATCTCTGCCAAACAGACTCCCTGGAGGTTGAGCTTTCAGAAGCTAGTTTAACTCTAAGGGAGGAAGCAGCAGAATGTGCCTCTCACATCTAGCCTGTAGGAATTCAGGTTGGCAAGTTCTATGGGGAAGCCCATTGGCGCCTTCGTTGGAAACGGGTTTGGAAATTTCAGTTTCAAAATCTCTGTGAAAAAGCGTCAGAGAAGCTTCTCCGTTTAGAATCCAGCATATCTCACTGAACCGAAGAAGTGGTAGTTAGAAGGGAGTTAGAGCTGCTAGCAGTTTGGTTTGGGAAATTAGACGCGAAATGAAACTGCAAAGGCCTTCCAACAGGGTTGGAAAAGTGTGTTCTATATCTCTGCCAAACAAACTCCCCGGAGGTTGAGCTTTCAGAAGCAAGTTTAACTCTAAGGGAGGAAGCAGCAGAATGTGCCTCTCACATCTAGCCTGTAGGAATTCAGGTTGGCAAGTTCTATGGGGAAGCCCATTGCTGCCTATGGTGGAAACGGCATGGGAGATTTCAGTTTCAAAATCTCTGTGAAAAAGCGTCAGAGAAGCTTCTCCGTTTAGAATCCAGCATATCTCACTGAACCGAAGAAGTGGTAGTTAGAAGGGAGTTAGAGCTGCAAGCAGTTCGGTTTGGGAAATTAGACGCGAAATGAAACTGCAAATGCCTTCCAACAGGCTTGGAAAAGTGTGTTCTATATCTCTGCCAAACAAACTCCCGGGAGGTTGAGCTTTCAGAAGCTAGTTTAACTCTAAGGGAGGAAGCAGCAGAATGTGCCTCTCACATCTAGCCTGTAGGAATTCAGGTTGGCAAGTTCTATGGGGAAGCCCATTGCTGCCTATGGTGGAAACGGCATGGGAGATTTCAGTTTCAAAATCTCTGTGAAAAAGCGTCAGAGAAGCTTCTCCGTTTAGAATCCAGCATATCTCACTGAACCGAAGAAGTGGTAGTTAGAAGGGAGTTAGAGCTGCAAGCAGTTTGGTTTGGGAAATTAGATGCGAAATGACACTGCAAAGGCCTTCCAACAGGCTTGGAAAAGTGTGTTCTATATCTCTGCCAAACAGACTCCCCGGAGGTTGAGCTTTCAGAAGCAAGCTTAACTCTTAGGGAGGAAGCAGCAGAATGTGCCTCTCACATCTAGCCTGTAGGAATTCAGGTTGGCAAGTTCTATGGGGAAGCACATTGCTGCCTATGGTGGAAACGGCATGGGAGATTTCAGTTTCAAAATCTCTGTGAAAAAGCATCAGAGAAGCTTCTCCGTTTAGAATCCAGCATATCTCACTGAACCGAAGAAGTGGTAGTTAGAAGGGAGTTAGAGCTGCAAGCAGTTTGGTTTGGGAAATTAGATGCGAAATGACACTGCAAAGGCCTTCCAACAGGCTTGGAAAAGTGTGTTCTATATCTGTGCCAAACAGAGTCCCCGGAGGTTGAGCTTTCAGAAGCAAGCTTAACTGTTAGGGAGGAAGCAGCAGAATGTGCCTCTCACATCTAGCCTGTAGGAATTCAGGTTGGCAAGTTCTATGGGGAAGCCCATTGCTGCCTATGGTGGAAACGGCATGGGAGATTTCAGTTTCAAAATCTCTGTGAAAAAGCGTCAGAGAAGCTTCTCTGTTTAGAATCCAGCATATCTCCCTGAACCGAAGAAGTGGTAGTTAGAAGGGAGTTAGAGCTGCAAGCAGTTTGGTTTGGGAAATTAGACGCGAAATGAAACTGCAAATGCCTTCCAACAGGCTTGGAAAAGTGTGTTCTATATCTCTGCCAAACAAACTCCCCGGAGGTTGAGCTTTCAGAAGCTAGTTTAACTCTAAGGGAGGAAGCAGCAGAATGTGCCTCTCACATCTAGCCTGTAGGAATTCAGGTTGGCAAGTTCTATGGGGAAGCCCATTGGCGCCTTCGTTGGAAACGGGTTTGGAAATTTCAGTTTCAAAATCTCTGTGGAAAAGCGTCAGAGAAGCTTCTCCGTTTAGAATCCAGCATATCTCACTGAACCGAAGAAGTGGTAGTTAGAAGGGAGTTAGAGCTGCAAGCAGTTTGGTTTGGGAAATTAGATGCGAAATGACACTGCAAAGGCCTTCCAACAGGCTTGGAAAAGTGTGTTCTATATCTCTGCCAAACAGACTCCCCGGAGGTTGAGCTTTCAGAAGCAAGCTTAACTCTTAGGGAGGAAGCAGCAGAATGTGCCTCTCACATCTAGCCTGTAGGAATTCAGGTTGGCAAGTTCTATGGGGAAGCCCATTGCTGCCTATGGTGGAAACGGCATGGGAGATTTCAGTTTCAAAATCTCTGTGAAAAAGCGTCAGAGAAGCTTCTCGGTTTAGAATCCAGCATATCTCACTGAACCGAAGAAGTGGTAGTTAGAAGGGAGTTAGAGCTGCAAGCAGTTTGGTTTGGGAAATTAGACGCGAAATGAAACTGCAAATGCCTTCCAACAGGCTTGGAAAAGTGTGTTCTATATCTCTGCCAAACAGACTCCCTGGAGGTTGAGCTTTCAGAAGCTAGTTTAACTCTAAGGGAGGAAGCAGCAGAATGTGCCTCTCACATCTAGCCTGTAGGAATTCAGGTTGGCAAGTTCTATGGGGAAGCCCATTGCTGGCTATGGTGGAAACAGCATGGGAGATTTCAGTTTCAAAATCTCTGTGAAAAAGCATCAGAGAAGCTTCTCCGTTTAGAATCCAGCATATCTCACTGAACCGAAGAAGTGGTAGTTAGAAGGCAGTT
This sequence comes from Cynocephalus volans, assembly GCF_027409185.1. Classification (NCBI taxonomy): domain Eukaryota; kingdom Metazoa; phylum Chordata; class Mammalia; order Dermoptera; family Cynocephalidae; genus Cynocephalus; species Cynocephalus volans. The sequence goes on along the minus strand of NW_026902372.1, from coordinate 524,044 downwards.
AGAGCTGCAAGAAGTTTGGTTTGGGAAATTAGACGCGAAATGAAACTGCAAATGCCTTCCAACAGGCTTGGAAAAGTGTGTTCTATATCTCTGCCAAACAAACTCCCCGGAGGTTGAGCTTTCAGAAGCTAGTTTAACTCTAAGGGAGGAAGCAGCAGAATGTGCCTCTCACATCTAGCCTGTAGGAATTCAGGTTGGCAAGTTCTATGGGGAAGCCTATTGGCGCCTACGTTGGAAACGGGTTTGGAAATTTCAGTTTCAAAATCTCTGTGAAAAAGCGTCAGAGAAGCTTCTCCGTTTAGAATCCAGCATATCTCACTGAACCGAAGAAGTGGTAGTTAGAAGGGAGTTAGATCTGCAAGCAGTTTGGTTTGGGAAATTAGACGCGAAATGAAACTGCAAATGCCTTCCAACAGGCTTGGAAAAGTGTGTTCTATATCTCTGCCAAACAAACTCCCCGGAGGTTGAGCTTTCAGAAGCAAGTTTAACTCTAAGGGAGGAAGCAGCAGAATGTGCCTCTCACATCTAGCCTGTAGGAATTCAGGTTGGCAAGTTCTATGGGGAAGCCCATTGCTGCCTATGGTGGAAACGGCATGGGAGATTTCAGTTTCAAAATCTCTGTGAAAAAGCGTCAGAGAAGCTTCTCCGTTTAGAATCCAGCATATCTCACTGAACCGAAGAAGTGGTAGTTAGAAGGGAGTTAGAGCTGCAAGCAGTTTGGTTTGGGAAATTAGACGCGAAATGAAACTGCAAATGCCTTCCAACAGGCTTGGAAAAGTGTGTTCTATATCTCTGCCAAACAAATTCCCCGGAGGTTGAGCTTTCAGAAGCTAGTTTAACTCTAAGGGAGGAAGCAGCAGAATGTGCCTCTCACATCTAGCCTGTAGGAATTCAGGTTGGCAAGTTCTATGGGGAAGCCCATTGGCGCCTTCGTTGGAAACGGTTTTGGAAATTTCAGTTTCAAAATCTCTGTGAAAAAGCGTCAGAGAAGCTTCTCCGTTTAGAATCCAGCATATCTCACTGAACCGAAGAAGTGGTAGTTAGAAGGGAGTTAGAGCTGCAAGCAGTTTGGTTTGGGAAATTAGACACGAAATTAAACTGCAAATGCCTTCCAACAGGCTTGGAAAAGTGTGTTCTATATCTCTGCCAAACAGACTCCCTGGAGGTTGAGCTTTCAGAAGCTAGTTTAACTCTAAGGGAGGAAGCAGCAGAATGTGCCTCTCACATCTAGCCTGTAGGAATTCAGGTTGGCAAGTTCTATGGGGAAGCCCATTGCTGCCTATGGTGGAAACGGCATGGGAGATTTCAGTTTCAAAATCTCTGTGAAAAAGCGTCAGAGAAGCTTCTCCGTTTAGAATCCAGCATATCTCACTGAACCGAAGAAGTGGTAGTTAGAAGGGAGTTAGAGCTGCAAGTAGTTTGGTTTGGGAAATTAGACGCGAAATGAAACTGCAAATGCCTTCCAACAGGCTTGGAAAAGTGTGTTCTATATCTCTGCCAAACAGACTCCCCGGAGGTTGAGCTTTCAGAAGCAAGTTTAACTCTAAGGGAGGAAGCAGCAGAATGTGCCTCTCACATCTAGCCTGTAGGAATTCAGGTTGGCAAGTTCTATGGGGAAGCCCATTGCTGCCTATGGTGGAAACGGCATGGGAGATTTCAGTTTCAAAATCTCTGTGAAAAAGCGTCAGAGAAGCTTCTCCGTTTAGAATCCAGCATATCTCACTGAACCGAAGAAGTGGTAGTTAGAAGGGAGTTAGAGCTGCAAGCAGTTTGGTTTGGGAAATTAGATGCGAAATGACACTGCAAAGGCCTTCCAACAGGCTTGGAAAAGTGTGTTCTATATCTCTGCCAAACAGAGTCCCCGGAGGTTGAGCTTTCAGAAGCAAGCTTAACTGTTAGGGAGGAAGCAGCAGAATGTGCCTCTCACATCTAGCCAGTAGGAATTCAGGTTGGCAAGTTCTATGGGGAAGCCCATTGCTGCCTATGGTGGAAACGGCATGGGAGATTTCAGTTTCAAAATCTCTGTGAAAAAGCGTCAGAGAAGCTTCTCCGTTTAGAATCCAGCATATCTCACTGAACCGAAGAAGTGGTAGTTAGAAGGGAGTTAGAGCTGCAAGCAGTTTGGTTTGGGAAATTAGACGCGAAATGAAACTGCAAATGCCTTCCAACAGGCTTGGAAAAGTGTGTTCTATATCTCTGCCAAACAAACTCCCCGGAGGTTGAGCTTTCAGAAGCAAGTTTAACTCTAAGGGAGGAAGCAGCAGAATGTGCCTCTCACATCTAGCCTGTAGGAATTCAGGTTGGCAAGTTCTATGGGGAAGCCCTTTGCTGCCAATGGTGGAAACGGCATGGGAGATTTCAGTTTCAAAATCTCTGTGAAAAAGCGTCAGAGAAGCTTCTCCGTTTAGAATCCAGCATATCTCACTGAACCGAAGAAGTGGTAGTTAGAAGGGAGTTAGAGCTGCTAGCAGTTTGGTTTGGGAAATTAGACGCGAAATGAAACTGCAAAGGCCTTCCAACAGGGTTGGAAAAGTGTGTTCTATATCTCTGCCAAACAAACTCCCCGGAGGTTGAGCTTTCAGAAGCAAGTTTAACTCTAAGGGAGGAAGCAGCAGAATGTGCCTCTCACATCTAGCCTGTAGGAATTCAGGTTGGCAAGTTCTATGGGGAAGCCCATTGCTGCCTATGGTGGAAACGGCATGGGAGATTTCAGTTTCAAAATCTCTGTGAAAAAGCGTCAGAGAAGCTTCTCCGTTTAGAATCCAGCATATCTCACTGAACCGAAGAAGTGGTAGTTAGAAGGGAGTTAGAGCTGCAAGCAGTTCGGTTTGGGAAATTAGACGCGAAATGAAACTGCAAATGCCTTCCAACAGGCTTGGAAAAGTGTGTTCTATATCTCTGCCAAACAGAGTCCCCGGAGTTTGAGCTTTCAGAAGCAAGCTTAACTGTTAGGGAGGAAGCAGCAGAATGTGCCTCTCACATCTAGCCTGTAGGAATTCAGGTTGGCAAGTTCTATGGGGAAGCCCATTGCTGCCTATGGTGGAAACGGCATGGGAGATTTCAGTTTCAAAATCTCTGTGAAAAAGCGTCAGAGAAGCTTCTCCGTTTAGAATCCAGCATATCTCACTGAACCGAAGAAGTGGTAGTTAGAAGGGAGTTAGAGCTGCAAGCAGTTTGGTTTGGGAAATTAGACGCGAAATGAAACTGCAAATGCCTTCCAACAGGCTTGGAAAAGTGTGTTCTATATCTCTGCCAAACAAACTCCCCGGAGGTTGAGCTTTCAGAAGCAAGTTTAACTCTAAGGGAGGAAGCAACAGAATGTGCCTCTCACATCTAGCCTTTAGGAATTCAGGTTGGCAAGTTCTATGGGGAAGCCCATTGCTGCCTATGGTGGAAACGGCATGGGAGATTTCAGTTTCAAAATCTCTGTGAAAAAGCGTCAGAGAAGCTTCTCCGTTTAGAATCCAGCATATCTCACTGAACCGAAGAAGTGGTAGTTAGAAGGGAGTTAGAGCTGCAAGCAGTTTGGTTTGGGAAATTAGACGCGAAATGAAACTGCAAATGCCTTCCAACAGGCTTGGAAAAGTGTGTTCTATATCTCTGCCAAACAGACTCCCTGGAGGTTGAGCTTTCAGAAGCTAGTTTAACTCTAAGGGAGGAAGCAGCAGAATGTGCCTCTCACATCTAGCCTGTAGGAATTCAGGTTGGCAAGTTCTATGGGGAAGCCCATTGCTGCCTACGGTGGAAACAGCATGGGAGATTTCAGTTTCAAAATCTCTGTGAAAAAGCGTCAGAGAAGCTTCTCCGTTTAGAATCCAGCATATCTCACTGAACCGAAGAAGTGGTAGTTAGAAGGCAGTTAGAGCTGCAAGCAGTTTGTTTTGGGAAATTAGACGCGAAATGAAACTGCAAATGCCTTCCAACAGGCTTGGAAAAGTGTGTTCTATATCTCTGCCAAACAGACTCCCCGGAGGTTGAGCTTTCAGAAGCTAGTTTAACTCTAAGGGAGGAAGCAGCAGAATGTGCCTCTCACATCTAGCCTGTAGGAATTCAGGTTGGCAAGTTCTATGGGGAAGCCCATTGTCGCCTTCGTTGGAAACGGGCTTGGAAAGTTCAGTTTCAAAATCTCTGTGAAAAAGCGTCAGAGAAGCTTCTCCGTTTAGAATCCAGCATATCTCACTGAACCGAAGAAGTGGTAGTTAGAAGGGAGTTAGAGCTGCAAGCAGTTTGGTTTGGGAAATTAGATGCGAAATGACACTGCAAAGGCCTTCCAACAGGCTTGGAAAAGTGTGTTCTATATCTGTGCCAAACAGAGTCCCCGGAGGTTGAGCTTTCAGAAGCAAGCTTAACTGTTAGGGAGGAAGCAGCAGAATGTGCCTCTGACATCTAGCCTGTAGGAATTCAGGTTGGCAAGTTCTATGGGGAAGCCCATTGCTGCCTATGGTGGAAACGGCATGGGAGATTTCAGTTTCAAAATCTCTGTGAAAAAGCGTCAGAGAAGCTTCTCCGTTTAGAATCCAGCATATCTCACTGAACCGAAGAAGTGGTAGTTAGAAGGGAGTTAGAGCTGCAAGCAGTTTGGTTTGGGAAATTAGACGCGAAATGAAACTGCAAATGCCTTCCAACAGGCTTGGAAAAGTGTGTTCTATATCTCTGCCAAACAAACTCCCCGGAGGTTGAGCTTTCAGAAGCAAGTTTAACTCTAAGGGAGGAAGCAGCAGAATGTGCCTCTCACATCTAGCCTGTAGGAATTCAGGTTGGCAAGTTCTATGGGGAAGCCCATTGCTGCCTATGGTGGAAACGGCATGGGAGATTTCAGTTTCAAAATCTCTGTGAAAAAGCGTCAGAGAAGCTTCTCCGTTTAGAATCCAGCATATCTCACTGAACCGAAGAAGTGGTAGTTAGAAGGGAGTTAGAGCTGCAAGCAGTTTGGTTTGGGAAATTAGACGCAAAATGAAACTGCAAATGCCTTCCAACAGGCTTGGAAAAGTGTGTTCTATATCTCTGCCAAACAAACTCCCCGGAGGTTGAGCTTTCAGAAGCTACTTTAACTCTAAGGGAGGAAGCAGCAGAATGTGCCTCTCACATCTAGCCTGTAGGAATTCAGGTTGGCAAGTTCTATGGGGAAGCCCATTGCTGGCTATGGTGGAAACAGCATGGGAGATTTCAGTTTCAAAATCTCTGTGAAAAAGCGTCAGAGAAGCTTCTCCGTTTAGAATCCAGCATATCTCACTGAACCGAAGAAGTGGTAGTTAGAAGGCAGTTAGAGCTGCAAGCAGTTTGGTTTGGGAAATTAGACGCGAAATGAAACTGCAAATGCCTTCCAACAGGCTTGGAAAAGTGTGTTCTATATGTCTGCCAAACAGACTCCCCGGAGGTTGAGCTTTCAGAAGCTAGTTTAACTCTACGGGAGGAAGCAGCAGAATGTGCCTCTCACATCTAGCCTGTAGGAATTCAGGTTGGCAAGTTTATGGGGAAGCCAATTGCTGCCTATGGTGGAAACGGCATGGGAGATTTCAGTTTCAAAATCTCTGTGAAAAAGCGACAGAGAAGCTTCTCCGTTTAGAATCCAGCATATCTCACTGAACCGAAGAAGTGGTAGTTAGAAGGGAGTTAGAGCTGCAAGCAGTTTGGTTTGGGAAATTAGACGCGAAATGAAACTGCAAATGCCTTCCAACAGGCTTGGAAAAGTGTGTTCTATATCTCTGCCAAACAGACTCCCTGGAGGTTGAGCTTTCAGAAGCTAGTTTAACTCTAAGGGGGGAAGCAGCAGAATGTGCCTCTCACATCTAGCCTGTAGGAATTCAGGTTGGCAAGTTCTATGGGGAAGCCCATTGCTGCCTATGGTGGAAACAGCATGGGAGATTTCAGTTTCAAAATCTCTGTGAAAAAGCGTCAGAGAAGCTTCTCTGTTTAGAATCCAGCATATCTCACTGATCCGAAGAAGTGGTAGTTAGAAGGGAGTTAGAGCTGCAAGCAGTTTGGTTTGGGAAATTAGACGCGAAATGAAACTGCAAATGCCTTCCAACAGGCTTGGAAAAGTGTGTTCTATATCTCTGCCAAACAGACTCCCCGGAGGTTGAGCTTTCAGAAGCAAGTTTAACTCTAAGGGAGGAAGCAGCAGAATGTGCCTCTCACATCTAGCCTGTAGGAATTCAGGTTGGCAAGTTCTATGGGGAAGCCCATTGGCGCCTTCGTTGGAAACGGGTTTGGAAATTTCAGTTTCAAAATCTCTGTGAAAAAGCGTCAGAGAAGCTTCTCCGTTTAGAATCCAGCATATCTCACTGAACCGAAGAAGTGGTAGTTAGAAGGGAGTTAGAGCTGCAAGCAGTTTGGTTTGGGAAATTAGACGCGAAATTAAACTGCAAATGCCTTCCAACAGGCTTGGAAAAGTGTGTTCTATATCTCTGCCAAACAAACTCCCCGGAGGTTGAGCTTTCAGAAGCAAGTTTAACTCTAAGGGAGGAAGCAGCAGAATGTGCCTGTCACATCTAGCCTGTAGGAATTCAGGTTGGCAAGTTCTATGGGGAAGCCCATTGCTGCCTATGGTGGAAACGGCATGGGAGATTTCAGTTTCAAAATCTCTGTGAAAAAGCGTCAGAGAAGCTTCTCCGTTTAGAATCCAGCATATCTCACTGAACCGAAGAAGTGATAGTTAGAAGGGAGTTAGAGCTGCAAGCAGTTTGGTTTGGGAAATTAGACGCGAAATGAAACTGCAAATGCCTTCCAACAGGCTTGGAAAAGTGTGTTCTATATCTCTGCCAAACAAACTCCCCGGAGGTTGAGCTTTCAGAAGCTAGTTTAACTCTAAGGGAGGAAGCAGCAGAATATGCCTCTCACATCTAGCCTGTAGGAATTCAGGTTGGAAAGTTCTATGGGGAAGCCCATTGGCGCCTTCGTTGGAAACGGGCTTGGAAATTTCAGTTTCAAAATCTCTGTGAAAAAGCGTCAGAGAAGCTTCTCCGTTTAGAATCCAGCATATCTCACTGAACCGAAGAAGTGGTAGTTAGAAGGGAGTTAGAGCTGCAAGCAGTTTGGTTTGGGAAATTAGATGCGAAATGACACTGCAAAGGCCTTCCAACAGGCTTGGAAAAGTGTGTTCTATATCTGTGCCAAACAGAGTCCCCGGAGGTTGAGCTTTCAGAAGCAAGCTTAACTGTTAGGGAGGAAGCAGCAGAATGTGCCTCTGACATCTAGCCTGTAGGAATTCAGGTTGGCAAGTTCTATGGGGAAGCCCATTGCTGCCTATGGTGGAAACGGCATGGGAGATTTCAGTTTCAAAATCTCTGTGAAAAAGCGTCAGAGAAGCTTCTCCGTTTAGAATCCAGCATATCTCACTGAACCGAAGAAGTGGTAGTTAGAAGGGAGTTAGAGCTGCAAGCAGTTTGGTTTGGGAAATTAGACGCGAAATGAAACTGCAAATGCCTTCCAACAGGCTTGGAAAAGTGTGTTCTATATCTCTGCCAAACAAACTCCCCGGAGGTTGAGCTTTCAGAAGCAAGTTTAACTCTAAGGGAGGAAGCAGCAGAATGTGCCTCTCACATCTAGCCTGTAGGAATTCAGGTTGGCAAGTTCTATGGGGAAGCCCATTGCTGCCTATGGTGGAAACGGCATGGGAGATTTCAGTTTCAAAATCTCTGTGAAAAAGCGTCAGAGAAGCTTCTCCGTTTTGAATCCAGCATATCTCACTGAACCGAAGAAGTGGTAGTTAGAAGGGAGTTAGAGCTGCAAGCAGTTTGGTTTGGGAAATTAGACGCAAAATGAAACTGCAAATGCCTTCCAACAGGCTTGGAAAAGTGTGTTCTATATCTCTGCCAAACAAACTCCCCGGAGGTTGAGCTTTCAGAAGCTACTTTAACTCTAAGGGAGGAAGCAGCAGAATGTGCCTCTCACATCTAGCCTGTAGGAATTCAGGTTGGCAAGTTCTATGGGGAAGCCCATTGCTGGCTATGGTGGAAACAGCATGGGAGATTTCAGTTTCAAAATCTCTGTGAAAAAGCGTCAGAGAAGCTTCTCCGTTTAGAATCCAGCATATCTCACTGAACCGAAGAAGTGGTAGTTAGAAGGCAGTTAGAGCTGCAAGCAGTTTGGTTTGGGAAATTAGACGCGAAATGAAACTGCAAATGCCTTCCAACAGGCTTGGAAAAGTGTGTTCTATATGTCTGCCAAACAGACTCCCCGGAGGTTGAGCTTTCAGAAGCTAGTTTAACTCTACGGGAGGAAGCAGCAGAATGTGCCTCTCACATCTAGCCTGTAGGAATTCAGGTTGGCAAGTTCTATGGGGAAGCCAATTGCTGCCTATGGTGGAAACGGCATGGGAGATTTCAGTTTCAAAATCTCTGTGAAAAAGCGACAGAGAAGCTTCTCCGTTTAGAATCCAGCATATCTCACTGAACCGAAGAAGTGGTAGTTAGAAGGGAGTTAGAGCAGCAAGCAGTTTGGTTTGGGAAATTAGATGCGAAATGACACTGCAAAGGCCTTCCATCAGGCTTGGAAAAGTGTGTTCTATATCTCTGCCAAACAGAGTCCCCGGAGTTTGAGCTTTCAGAAGCAAGCTTAACTGTTAGGGAGGAAGCAGCAGAATGTGCCTCTCACATCTAGCCTGTAGGAATTCAGGTTGGCAAGTTCTATGGGGAAGCCCATTGCTGCCTATGGTGGAAACGGCATGGGAGATTTCAGTTTCAAAATCTCTGTGAAAAAGCGTCAGAGAAGCTTCTCCGTTTAGAATCCAGCATATCTCACTGAACCGAAGAAGTGGTAGTTAGAAGGCAGTTAGAGCTGCAAGCAGTTTGGTTTGGGAAATTAGACGCGAAATGAAACTGCAAATGCCTTCCAACAGGCTTGGAAAAGTGTGTTCTATATCTCTGCCAAACAGACTCCCCGGAGGTTGAGCTTTCAGAAGCTAGTTTAACTCTAAGGGAGGAAGCAGCAGAATGTGCCTCTCACATCTAGCCTGTAGGAATTCAGGTTGGCAAGTTCTATGGGGAAGCCCATTGTCGCCTTCGTTGGAAACGGGTTTGGAAATTTCAGTTTCAAAATCTCTGTGAAAAAGCGTCAGAGAAGCTTCTCCGTTTAGAATCCAGCATATCTCACTGAACCGAAGAAGTGGTAGTTAGAAGGGAGTTAGAGCTACAAGCAGTTTGGTTTGGGAAATTAGACGCGAAATGAAACTGCAAATGCCTTCCAACAGGCTTGGAAAAGTGTGTTCTATATCTCTGCCAAACAAACTCCCCGGAGGTTGAGCTTTCAGAAGCTAGTTTAACTCTAAGGGAGGAAGCAGCAGAATGTGCCTCTCACATCTAGCCTTTAGGAATTCAGGTTGGCAAGTTCTATGGGGAAGCCCATTGGCGCCTTCGTTGGAAACGGGTTTGGAAATTTCAGTTTCAAAATCTCTGTGAAAAAGCGTCAGAGAAGCTTCTCCGTTTAGAATCCAGCATATCTCACTGAACCGAAGAAGTGGTAGTTAGAAGGGAGTTAGAGCTGCAAGCAGTTTGGTTTGGGAAATTAGACGCGAAATGACACTGCAAATGCCTTCCAACAGCCTTGGAAAAGTGTGTTCTATATCTCTGCCAAACAAACTCCCCGGAGGTTGAGCTTTCAGAAGCAAGTTTAACTCTAAGGGAGGAAGCAGCAGAATGTGCCTCTCACATCTAGCCTGTAGGAATTCAGGTTGGCAAGTTCTATGGGGAAGCCCATTGCTGCCTATGGTGGAAACGGCATGGGAGATTTCAGTTTCAAAATCTCTGTGAAAAAGCGTCAGAGAAGCTTCTCCGTTTAGAATCCAGCATATCTCACTGAACCGAAGAAGTGGTAGTTAGAAGGGAGTTAGAGCTGCAAGCAGTTTGGTTTGGGAAATTAGACGCGAAATGAAACTGCAAATGCCTTCCAACAGGCTTGGAAAAGTGTGTTCTATATGTCTGCCAAACAGACTCCCCGGAGGTTGAGCTTTCAGAAGCTAGTTTAACTCTACGGGAGGAAGCAGCAGAATGTGCCTCTCACATCTAGCCTGTAGGAATTCAGGTTGGCAAGTTCTATGGGGAAGCCAATTGCTGCCTATGGTGGAAACGGCATGGGAGATTTCAGTTTCAAAATCTCTGTGAAAAAGCGACAGAGAAGCTTCTCCGTTTAGAATCCAGCATATCTCACTGAACCGAAGAAGTGGTAGTTAGAAGGGAGTTAGAGCTGCAAGCAGTTTGGTTTGGGAAATTAGATGCGAAATGACACTGCAAAGGCCTTCCAACAGGCTTGGAAAAGTGTGTTCTATATCTCTGCCAAACAGAGTCCCCGGAGTTTGAGCTTTCAGAAGCAAGCTTAACTGTTAGGGAGGAAGCAGCAGAATGTGCCTCTCACATCTAGCCTGTAGGAATTCAGGTTGGCAAGTTCTATGGGGAAGCCCATTGCTGCCTATGGTGGAAACGGCATGGGAGATTTCAGTTTCAAAATCTCTGTGAAAAAGCGTCAGAGAAGCTTCTCCGTTTAGAATCCAGCATATCTCACTGAACCGAAGAAGTGGTAGTTAGAAGGGAGTTAGAGCTGCAAGCAGTTTGGTTTGGGAAATTAGACGCGAAATGAAACTGCAAATGCCTTCCAACAGGCTTGGAAAAGTGTGTTCTATATCTCTGCCAAACAAACTCCCCGGAGGTTGAGCTTTCAGAAGCTAGTTTAACTCTAAGGGAGGAAGCAGCAGAATGTGCCTCTCACATCTAGCCTGTAGGAGTTCAGGTTGGCAAGTTCTATGGGGAAGCCCATTGGCGCCTTCGTTGGAAACGGGTTTGGAAATTTCAGTTTCAAAATCTCTGTGAAAAAGCGTCAGAGAAGCTTCTCCGTTTAGAATCCAGCATATCTCACTGAACCGAAGAAGTGGTAGTTAGAAGGGAGTTAGAGCTGCAAGCAGTTTGGTTTGGGAAATTAGACGCGAAATGACACTGCAAATGCCTTCCAACAGCCTTGGAAAAGTGTGTTCTATATCTCTGCCAAACAAACTCCCCGGAGGTTGAGCTTTCAGAAGCAAGTTTAACTCTAAGGGAGGAAGCAGCAGAATGTGCCTCTCACATCTAGCCTGTAGGAATTCAGGTTGGCAAGTTCTATGGGGAAGCCCATTGCTGCCTATGGTGGAAACGGCATGGGAGATTTCAGTTTCAAAATCTCTGTGAAAAAGCGTCAGAGAAGCTTCTCCGTTTAGAATCCAGCATATCTCACTGAACCGAAGAAGTGGTAGTTAGAAGGGAGTTAGAGCTGCAAGCAGTTTGGTTTGGGAAATTAGACGCGAAATGAAACTGCAAATGCCTTCCAACAGGCTTGGAAAAGTGTGTTCTATATCTCTGCCAAACAAACTCCCCGGAGGTTGAGCTTTCAGAAGCTAGTTTAACTCTAAGGGAGGAAGCAGCAGAATGTGCCTCTCACATCTAGCCTGTAGGAGTTCAGGTTGGCAAGTTCTATGGGGAAGCCCATTGGCGCCTTCGTTGGAAACGGGTTTGGAAATTTCAGTTTCAAAATCTCTGTGAAAAAGCGTCAGAGAAGCTTCTCCGTTTAGAATCCAGCATATCTCACTGAACCGAAGAAGTGGTAGTTAGAAGGGAGTTAGAGCTGCAAGCAGTTTGGTTTGGGAAATTAGATGCGAAATGACACTGCAAAGGCCTTCCAACAGGCTTGGAAAAGTGTGTTCTATATTTCTGCCAAACAGACTCCCTAGAGGTTGAGCTTTCAGAAGCAAGCTTAACTCTTAGGGAGGAAGCAGCAGAATGTGCCTCTCACATCTAGCCTGTAGGAATTCAGGTTGGCAAGTTCTATGGAGAAGCCCATTGCTGCCTATGGTGGAAACGGCATGGGAGATTTCAGTTTCAAAATCTCTGTGAAAAAGCGTCAGAGAAGCTTCTCCGTTTAGAATCCAGCATATCTCACTGAACCGAAGAAGTGGTAGTTAGAAGGGAGTTAGAGCTGCAAGCAGTTTGGTTTGGGAAATTAGATGCGAAATGACACTGCAAAGGCCTTCCAACAGGCTTGGAAAAGTGTGTTCTATATCTCTGCCAAACAGACTCCCCGGAGGTTGAGCTTTCAGAAGCAAGCTTAACTCTTAGGGAGGAAGCAGCAGAATGTGCCTCTCACATCTAGCCTGTAGGAATTCAGGTTGGCAAGTTCTATGGGGAAGCCCATTGCTGCCTATGGTGGAAACGGCATGGGAGATTTCAGTTTCAAAATCTCTGTGAAAAAGCGTCAGAGAAGCTTCTCCGTTTAGAATCCAGCATATCTCACTGAACCGAAGAAGTGGTAGTTAGAAGGGAGTTAGAGCTGCAAGCAGTTTGGTTTGGGAAATTAGACGCGAAATGAAACTGCAAATGCCTTCCAACAGGCTTGGAAAAGTGTGTTCTATATCTCTGCCAAACAAACTCCCCGGAGGTTGAGCTTTCAGAAGCCAGTTTAACTCTAAGGGAGGAAGCAGCAGAATGTGCCTCTCACATCTAGCCTGTAGGAATTCAGGTTGGCAAGTTCTATGGGGAAGCCCATTGCTGCCTATGGTGGAAACGGCATGGGAGATTTCAGTTTCAAAATCTCTGTGAAAAAGCGTCAGAGAAGCTTCTCCGTTTAGAATCCAGCATATCTCACTGAACCGAAGAAGTGGTAGTTAGAAGGGAGTTAGAGCTGCAAGCAGTTTGGTTTGGGAAATTAGACGCGAAATGAAACTGCAAATGCCTTCCAACAGGCTTGGAAAAGTGTGTTCTATATCTCTGCCAAACAGACTCCCTGGAGGTTGAGCTTTCAGAAGCTAGTTTAACTCTAAGGGAGGAAGCAGCAGAATGTGCCTCTCACATCTAGCCTGTAGGAATTCAGGTTGGCAAGTTCTATGGGGAAGCCCATTGGCGCCTTCGTTGGAAACGGGTTTGGAAATTTCAGTTTCAAAATCTCTGTGAAAAAGCGTCAGAGAAGCTTCTCCGTTTAGAATCCAGCATATCTCACTGAACCGAAGAAGTGGTAGTTAGAAGGGAGTTAGAGCTGCTAGCAGTTTGGTTTGGGAAATTAGACGCGAAATGAAACTGCAAAGGCCTTCCAACAGGGTTGGAAAAGTGTGTTCTATATCTCTGCCAAACAAACTCCCCGGAGGTTGAGCTTTCAGAAGCAAGTTTAACTCTAAGGGAGGAAGCAGCAGAATGTGCCTCTCACATCTAGCCTGTAGGAATTCAGGTTGGCAAGTTCTATGGGGAAGCCCATTGCTGCCTATGGTGGAAACGGCATGGGAGATTTGAGTTTCAAAATCTCTGTGAAAAAGCGTCAGAGAAGCTTCTCCGTTTAGAATCCAGCATATCTCACTGAACCGAAGAAGTGGTAGTTAGAAGGGAGTTAGAGCTCCAAGCAGTTTGGTTTGGGAAATTAGATGCGAAATGACACTGCAAAGGCGTTCCAACAGGCTTGGAAAAGTGTGTTCTATATCTCTGCCAAACACAGTCCCCGGAGGTTGAGCTTTCAGAAGCAAGCTTAACTGTTAGGGAGGAAGCAGCAGAATGTGCCTCTCACATCTAGCCAGTAGGAATTCAGGTTGGCAAGTTCTATGGGGAAGCCCATTGCTGCCTATGGTGGAAACGGCATGGGAGATTTCAGTTTCAAAATCTCTGTGAAAAAGCGTCAGAGAAGCTTCTCCGTTTAGAATCCAGCATATCTCACTGAACCGAAGAAGTGGTAGTTAGAAGGCAGTTAGAGCTGCAAGCAGTTTGGTTTGCTAAATTAGACGCGAAATGAAACTGCAAATGCCTTCCAACGGGCTTGGAAAAGTGTGTTCTATATCTCTGCCAAACAGACTCCCTGGAGGTTGAGCTTTCAGAAGCTAGTTTAACTCTAAGGGAGGAAGCAGCAGAATGTGCCTCTCACATCTAGCCTGTAGGAATTCAGGTTGGCAAGTTCTATGGGGAAGCCCATTGCTGCCTATGGTGGAAACGGCATGGGAGATTTCAGTTTCAAAATCTCTGTGAAAAACCGTCAGAGAAGCTTCTCCGTTTAGAATCCAGCATATCTCACTGAACCGAAGAAGTGGTAGTTAGAAGGGAGTTAGAGCTGCAAGCAGTTTGGTTTGGGAAATTAGACGCGAAATGAAACTGCAAATGCCTTCCAACAGGCTTGGAAAAGTGTGTTCTATATCTCTGCCAAACAGACTCCCCGGAGGTTGAGCTTTCAGAAGCTAGTTTAACTCTAAGGGAGGAAGCAGCAGAATGTGCCTCTCACATCTAGCCTGTAGGAATTCAGGTTGGCAAGTTCTATGGGGAAGCCCATTGTCGCCTTCGTTGGAAACGGGTTTGGAAATTTCAGTTTCAAAATCTCTGTGAAAAAGCGTCAGAGAAGCTTCTCCGTTTAGAATCCAGCATATCTCACTGAACCGAAGAAGTGGTAGTTAGAAGGGAGTTAGAGCTACAAGCAGTTTGGTTTGGGAAATTAGACGCGAAATGAAACTGCAAATGCCTTCCAACAGGCTTGGAAAAGTGTGTTCTATATCTCTGCCAAACAAACTCCCCGGAGGTTGAGCTTTCAGAAGCTAGTTTAACTCTAAGGGAGGAAGCAGCAGAATGTGCCTCTCACATCTAGCCTTTAGGAATTCAGGTTGGCAAGTTCTATGGGGAAGCCCATTGGCGCCTTCGTTGGAAACGGGTTTGGAAATTTCAGTTTCAAAATCTCTGTGAAAAAGCGTCAGAGAAGCTTCTCCGTTTAGAATCCAGCATATCTCACTGAACCGAAGAAGTGGTAGTTAGAAGGGAGTTAGAGCTGCAGGCAGTTTGGTTTGGGAAATTAGACGCGAAATGACACTGCAAATGCCTTCCAACAGCCTTGGAAAAGTGTGTTCTATATCTCTGCCAAACAAACTCCCCGGAGGTTGAGCTTTCAGAAGCAAGTTTAACTCTAAGGGAGGAAGCAGCAGAATGTGCCTCTCACATCTAGCCTGTAGGAATTCAGGTTGGCAAGTTCTATGGGGAAGCCCATTGCTGCCTATGGTGGAAACGGCATGGGAGATTTCAGTTTCAAAATCTCTGTGAAAAAGCGTCAGAGAAGCTTCTCCGTTTAGAATCCAGCATATCTCACTGAACCGAAGAAGTGGTAGTTAGAAGGGAGTTAGAGCTGCAAGCAGTTTGGTTTGGGAAATTAGACGCGAAATGAAACTGCAAATGCCTTCCAACAGGCTTGGAAAAGTGTGTTCTATATCTCTGCCAAACAAACTCCCCGGAGGTTGAGCTTTCAGAAGCTAGTTTAACTCTAAGGGAGGAAGCAGCAGAATGTGCCTCTCACATCTAGCCTGTAGGAATTCAGGTTGGCAAGTTCTATGGGGAAGCCCATTGGCGCCTTCGTTGGAAACGGGTTTGGAAATTTCAGTTTCAAAATCTCTGTGAAAAAGCGTCAGAGAAGCTTCTCCGTTTAGAATCCAGCATATCTCACTGAACCGAAGAAGTGGTAGTTAGAAGGGAGTTAGAGCTGCAAGCAGTTTGGTTTGGGAAATTAGATGCGAAATGACACTGCAAAGGCCTTCCAACAGGCTTGGAAAAGTGTGTTCTATATTTCTGCCAAACAGACTCCCTAGAGATTGAGCTTTCAGAAGCAAGCTTAACTCTTAGGGAGGAAGCAGCAGAATGTGCCTCTCACATCTAGCCTGTAGGAATTCAGGTTGGCAAGTTCTATGGAGAAGCCCATTGCTGCCTATGGTGGAAACGGCATGGGAGATTTCAGTTTCAAAATCTCTGTGAAAAAGCGTCAGAGAAGCTTCTCCGTTTAGAATCCAGCATATCTCACTGAACCGAAGAAGTGGTAGTTAGAAGGGAGTTAGAGCTGCAAGCAGTTTGGTTTGGGAAATTAGATGCGAAATGACACTGCAAAGGCCTTCCAACAGGCTTGGAAAAGTGTGTTCTATATCTCTGCCAAACAGACTCCCCGGAGGTTGAGCTTTCAGAAGCAAGCTTAACTCTTAGGGAGGAAGCAGCAGAATGTGCCTCTCACATCTAGCCTGTAGGAATTCAGGTTGGCAAGTTCTATGGGGAAGCCCATTGCTGCCTATGGTGGAAACGGCATGGGAGATTTCAGTTTCAAAATCTCTGTGAAAAAGCGTCAGAGAAGCTTCTCCGTTTAGAATCCAGCATATCTCACTGAACCGAAGAAGTGGTAGTTAGAAGGGAGTTAGAGCTGCAAGCAGTTTGGTTTGGGAAATTAGACGCGAAATGAAACTGCAAATGCCTTCCAACAGGCTTGGAAAAGTGTGTTCTATATCTCTGCCAAACAAACTCCCCGGAGGTTGAGCTTTCAGAAGCCAGTTTAACTCTAAGGGAGGAAGCAGCAGAATGTGCCTCTCACATCTAGCCTGTAGGAATTCAGGTTGGCAAGTTCTATGGGGAAGCCCATTGCTGCCTATGGTGGAAACGGCATGGGAGATTTCAGTTTCAAAATCTCTGTGAAAAAGCGTCAGAGAAGCTTCTCCGTTTAGAATCCAGCATATCTCACTGAACCGAAGAAGTGGTAGTTAGAAGGGAGTTAGAGCTGCAAGCAGTTTGGTTTGGGAAATTAGACGCGAAATGAAACTGCAAATGCCTTCCAACAGGCTTGGAAAAGTGTGTTCTATATCTCTGCCAAACAGACTCCCTGGAGGTTGAGCTTTCAGAAGCTAGTTTAACTCTAAGGGAGGAAGCAGCAGAATGTGCCTCTCACATCTAGCCTGTAGGAATTCAGGTTGGCAAGTTCTATGGGGAAGCCCATTGGCGCCTTCGTTGGAAACGGGTTTGGAAATTTCAGTTTCAAAATCTCTGTGAAAAAGCGTCAGAGAAGCTTCTCCGTTTAGAATCCAGCATATCTCACTGAACCGAAGAAGTGGTAGTTAGAAGGGAGTTAGAGCTGCTAGCAGTTTGGTTTGGGAAATTAGACGCGAAATGAAACTGCAAAGGCCTTCCAACAGGGTTGGAAAAGTGTGTTCTATATCTCTGCCAAACAAACTCCCTTGAGGTTGAGCTTTCAGAAGCAAGTTTAACTCTAAGGGAGGAAGCAGCAGAATGTGCCTCTCACATCTAGCCTGTAGGAATTCAGGTTGGCAAGTTCTATGGGGAAGCCCATTGCTGCCTATGGTGGAAACGGCATGGGAGATTTGAGTTTCAAAATCTCTGTGAAAAAGCGTCAGAGAAGCTTCTCCGTTTAGAATCCAGCATATCTCACTGAACCGAAGAAGTGGTAGTTAGAAGGGAGTTAGAGCTCCAAGCAGTTTGGTTTGGGAAATTAGATGCGAAATGACACTGCAAAGGCGTTCCAACAGGCTTGTAAAAGTGTGTTCTATATCTCTGCCAAACACAGTCCCCGGAGGTTGAGCTTTCAGAAGCAAGCTTAACTGTTAGGGAGGAAGCAGCAGAATGTGCCTCTCACATCTAGCCAGTAGGAATTCAGGTTGGCAAGTTCTATGGGGAAGCCCATTGCTGCCTATGGTGGAAACGGCATGGGAGATTTCAGTTTCAAAATCTCTGTGAAAAAGCGTCAGAGAAGCTTCTCCGTTTAGAATCCAGCATATCTCACTGAACCGAAGAAGTGGTAGTTAGAAGGCAGTTAGAGCTGCAAGCAGTTTGGTTTGCTAAATTAGACGCGAAATGAAACTGCAAATGCCTTCCAACGGGCTTGGAAAAGTGTGTTCTATATCTCTGCCAAACAGACTCCCTGGAGGTTGAGCTTTCAGAAGCTAGTTTAACTCTAAGGGAGGAAGCAGCAGAATGTGCCTCTCACATCTAGCCTGTAGGAATTCAGGTTGGCAAGTTCTATGGGGAAGCCCATTGCTGCCTATGGTGGAAACGGCATGGGAGATTTCAGTTTCAAAATCTCTGTGAAAAACCGTCAGAGAAGCTTCTCCGTTTAGAATCCAGCATATCTCACTGAACCGAAGAAGTGGTAGTTAGAAGGGAGTTAGAGCTGCAAGCAGTTTGGTTTGGGAAATTAGACGCGAAATGAAACTGCAAATGCCTTCCAACAGGCTTGGAAAAGTGTGTTCTATATCTCTGCCAAACAGACTCCCCGGAGGTTGAGCTTTCAGAAGCAAGTTTAACTCTAAGGGAGGAAGCAGCAGAATGTGCCTCTCACATCTAGCCTGTAGGAATTCAGGTTGGCAAGTTCTATGGGGAAGCCCATTGCTGCCTATGGTGGAAACGGCATGGGAGATTTCAGTTTCAAAATCTCTGTGAAAAAGCATCAGAGAAGCTTCTCCGTTTAGAATCCAGCATATCTCACTGAACCGAAGAAGTGGTAGTTAGAAGGGAGTTAGAGCTGCAAGCAGTTTGGTTTGGGAAATTAGATGCGAAATGACACTGCAAAGGCCTTCCAACAGGCTTGGAAAAGTGTGTTCTATATCTCTGCCAAACAGACTCCCCAGAGGTTGAGCTTTCAGAAGCAAGCTTAACTCTTAGGGAGGAAGCAGCAGAATGTGCCTCTCACATCTAGCCTGTAGGAATTCAGGTTGGCAAGTTCTATGGGGAAGCCCATTGCTGCCTATGGTGGAAACGGCATGGGAGATTTCAGTTTCAAAATCTCTGTGAAAAAGCGTCAGAGAAGCTTCTCCGTTTAGAATCCAGCATATCTCACTGAACCGAAGAAGTGGTAGTTAGAAGGGAGTTAGAGCTGCAAGCAGTTTGGTTTGGGAAATTAGACGCGAAATGAAACTGCAAATGCCTTCCAACAGGCTTGGAAAAGTGTGTTCTATATCTCTGCCAAACAAACTCCCCGGAGGTTGAGCTTTCAGAAGCAAGTTTAACTCTAAGGGAGGAAGCAGCAGAATGTGCCTCTCACATCTAGCCTGTAGGAATTCAGGTTGGCAAGTTCTATGGGGAAGCCCATTGCTGCCTATGGTGGAAACGGCATGGGAGATTTCAGTTTCAAAATCTCTGTGAAAAAGCGTCAGAGAAGCTTCTCCGTTTAGAATCCAGCATATCTCACTGAACCGAAGAAGTGGTAGTTAGAAGGGAGTTAGAGCTGCAAGCAGTTTGGTTTGGGAAATTAGACGCGAAATGAAACTGCAAATGCCTTCCAACAGGCTTGGAAAAGTGTGTTCTATATCTCTGCCAAACAGACTCCCTGGAGGTTGAGCTTTCAGAAGCTAGTTTAACTCTAAGGGAGGAAGCAGCAGAATGTGCCTCTCACATCTAGCCTGTAGGAATTCAGGTTGGCAAGTTCTATGGGGAAGCCCATTGGCGCCTTCGTTGGAAACGGGTTTGGAAATTTCAGTTTCAAAATCTCTGTGAAAAAGCGTCAGAGAAGCTTCTCCGTTTAGAATCCAGCATATCTCACTGAACCGAAGAAGTGGTAGTTAGAAGGGAGTTAGAGCTGCAAGCAGTTTGGTTTGGGAAATTAGACGCAAAATGAAACTGCAAATGCCTTCCAACAGGCTTGGAAAAGTGTGTTCTATATCTCTGCCAAACAAACTCCCCGGAGGTTGAGCTTTCAGAAGCTACTTTAACTCTAAGGGAGGAAGCAGCAGAATGTGCCTCTCACATCTAGCCTGTAGGAATTCAGGTTGGCAAGTTCTATGGGGAAGCCCATTGCTGCCTATGGTGGAAACGGCATGGGAGATTTCAGTTTCAAAATCTCTGTGAAAAAGCGTCAGAGAAGCTTCTCCGTTTAGAATCCAGCATATCTCACTGAACCGAAGAAGTGGTAGTTAGAAGGGAGTTAGAGCTGCAAGCAGTTTGGTTTGGGAAATTAGATGCGAAATGACACTGCAAAGGCCTTCCAACAGGCTTGGAAAAGTGTGTTCTATATCTCTGCCAAACAGACTCCCCGGAGGTTGAGCTTTCAGAAGCAAGCTTAACTCTTAGGGAGGAAGCAGCAGAATGTGCCTCTCACATCTGGCCTGTAGGAATTCAGGTTGGCAAGTTCTATGGGGAAGCACATTGCTGCCTATGGTGGAAACGGCATGGGAGATTTCAGTTTCAAAATCTCTGTGAAAAAGCGTCAGAGAAGCTTCTCCGTTTAGAATCCAGCATATCTCCCTGAACCGAAGAAGTGGTAGTTAGAAGGGAGTTAGATCTGCAAGCAGTTTGGTTTGGGTAATTAGACGCGAAATGAAACTGCAAATGCCTTCCAACAGGCTTGGAAAAGTGTGTTCTATATCTCTGCCAAACAAACTCCCCGGAGGTTGAGCTTTCAGAAGCTAGTTTAACTCTAAGGGAGGAAGCAGCAGAATGTGCCTCTCACATCTAGCCTGTAGGAATTCAGGTTGGCAAGTTCTATGGGGAAGCCCATTGGCGCCTTCGTTGGAAACGGGTTTGGAAATTTCAGTTTCAAAATCTCTGTGGAAAAGCGTCAGAGAAGCTTCTCCGTTTAGAATCCAGCATATCTCACTGAACCGAAGAAGTGGTAGTTAGAAGGGAGTTAGAGCTGCAAGCAGTTTGGTTTGGGAAATTAGATGCGAAATGACACTGCAAAGGCCTTCCAACAGGCTTGGAAAAGTGTGTTCTATATTTCTGCCAAACAGACTCCCTGGAGGTTGAGCTTTCAGAAGCTAGTTTAACTCTAAGGGAGGAAGCAGCAGAATGTGCCTCTCACATCTAGCCTGTAGGAATTCAGGTTGGCAAGTTCTATGGGGAAGCCCATTGCTGCCTATGGTGGAAACGGCATGGGAGATTTCAGTTTCAAAATCTCTGTGAAAAAGCGTCAGAGAAGCTTCTCCGTTTAGAATCCAGCATATCTCACTGAACCGAAGAAGTGGTAGTTAGAAGGGAGTTAGAGCTGCAAGCAGTTTGGTTTGGGAAATTAGACGCGAAATGAAACTGCAAATGCCTTCCAACAGGCTTGGAAAAGTGTGTTCTATATCTCTGCCAAACAAACTCCCCGGAGGTTGAGCTTTCAGAAGCAAGTTTAACTCTAAGGGAGGAAGCAGCAGAATGTGCCTCTCACATCTAGCCTGTAGGAATTCAGGTTGGCAAGTTCTATGGGGAAGCCCATTGCTGCCTATGGTGGAAACGGCATGGGAGATTTCAGTTTCAAAATCTCTGTGAAAAAGTGTCAGAGAAGCTTCTCCGTTTAGAATCCAGCATATCTCACTGAACCGAAGAAGTGGTAGTTAGAAGGGAGTTAGAGCTGCAAGCAGTTTGGTTTGGGAAATTAGACGCGAAATGAAACTGCAAATGCCTTCCAACAGGCTTGGAAAAGTGTGTTCTATATCTCTGCCAAACAGACTCCCTGGAGGTTGAGCTTTCAGAAGCTAGTTTAACTCTAAGGGAGGAAGCAGCAGAATGTGCCTCTCACATCTAGCCTGTAGGAATTCAGGTTGGCAAGTTCTATGGGGAAGCCCATTGGCGCCTTCGTTGGAAACGGGTTTGGAAATTTCAGTTTCAAAATCTCTGTGAAAAAGCGTCAGAGAAGCTTCTCCGTTTAGAATCCAGCATATCTCACTGAACCGAAGAAGTGGTAGTTAGAAGGGAGTTAGAGCTGCTAGCAGTTTGGTCTGGGAAATTAGACGCGAAATGAAACTGCAAAGGCCTTCCAACAGGCTTGGAAAAGTGTGTTCTATATCTCTGCCAAACAAACTCCCCGGAGGTTGAGCTTTCAGAAGCTAGTTTAACTCTAAGGGAGGAAGCAGCAGAATGTGCCTCTCACATCTAGCCTGTAGGAATTCAGGTTGGCAAGTTCTATGGGGAAGCCCATTGGCGCCTTCGTTGGAAACGGGTTTGGAAATTTCAGTTTCAAAATCTCTGTGAAAAAGCGTCAGAGAAGCTTCTCCGTTTAGAATCCAGCATATCTCACTGAACCGAAGAAGTGGTAGTTAGAAGGGAGTTAGAGCTGCAAGCAGTTTGGTTTGGGAAATTAGATGCGAAATGACACTGCAAAGGCCTTCCAACAGGCTTGGAAAAGTGTGTTCTATATTTCTGCCAAACAGACTCCCTAGAGGTTGAGCTTTCAGAAGCAAGCTTAACTCTTAGGGAGGAAGCAGCAGAATGTGCCTCTCACATCTAGCCTGTAGGAATTCAGGTTGGCAAGTTCTATGGAGAAGCCCATTGCTGCCTATGGTGGAAACGGCATGGGAGATTTCAGTTTCAAAATCTCTGTGAAAAAGCGTCAGAGAAGCTTCTCCGTTTAGAATCCAGCATATCTCACTGAACCGAAGAAGTGGTAGTTAGAAGGGAGTTAGAGCTGCAAGCAGTTTGGTTTGGGAAATTAGATGCGAAATGACACTGCAAAGGCCTTCCAACAGGCTTGGAAAAGTGTGTTCTATATCTCTGCCAAACAGACTCCCCGGAGGTTGAGCTTTCAGAAGCAAGCTTAACTCTTAGGGAGGAAGCAGCAGAATGTGCCTCTCACATCTAGCCTGTAGGAATTCAGGTTGGCAAGTTCTATGGGGAAGCCCATTGCTGCCTATGGTGGAAACGGCATGGGAGATTTCAGTTTCAAAATCTCTGTGAAAAAGCGTCAGAGAAGCTTCTCCGTTTAGAATCGAGCATATCTCACTGAACCGAAGAAGTGGTAGTTAGAAGGGAGTTAGAGCTGCAAGCAGTTTGGTTTGGGAAATTAGACGCGAAATGAAACTGCAAATGCCTTCCAACAGGCTTGGAAAAGTGTGTTCTATATCTCTGCCAAACAAACTCCCCGGAGGTTGAGCTTTCAGAAGCAAGTTTAACTCTAAGGGAGGAAGCAGCAGAATGTGCCTCTCACATCTAGCCTGTAGGAATTCAGGTTGGCAAGTTCTATGGGGAAGCCCATTGCTGCCTATGGTGGAAACGGCATGGGAGATTTCAGTTTCAAAATCTCTGTGAAAAAGCGTCAGAGAAGCTTCTCCGTTTAGAATCCAGCATATCTCACTGAACCGAAGAAGTGGTAGTTAGAAGGGAGTTAGAGCTGCAAGCAGTTTGGTTTGGGAAATTAGACGCGAAATGAAACTGCAAATGCCTTCCAACAGGCTTGGAAAAGTGTGTTCTATATCTCTGCCAAACAGACTCCCTGGAGGTTGAGCTTTCAGAAGCTAGTTTAACTCTAAGGGAGGAAGCAGCAGAATGTGCCTCTCACATCTAGCCTGTAGGAATTCAGGTTGGCAAGTTCTATGGGGAAGCCCATTGGCGCCTTCGTTGGAAACGGGTTTGGAAATTTCAGTTTCAAAATCTCTGTGAAAAAGCGTCAGAGAAGCTTCTCCGTTTAGAATCCAGCATATCTCACTGAACCGAAGAAGTGGTAGTTAGAAGGGAGTTAGAGCTGCTAGCAGTTTGGTTTGGGAAATTAGACGCGAAATGAAACTGCAAAGGCCTTCCAACAGGGTTGGAAAAGTGTGTTCTATATCTCTGCCAAACAAACTCCCCGGAGGTTGAGCTTTCAGAAGCAAGTTTAACTCTAAGGGAGGAAGCAGCAGAATGTGCCTCTCACATCTAGCCTGTAGGAATTCAGGTTGGCAAGTTCTATGGGGAAGCCCATTGCTGCCTATGGTGGAAACGGCATGGGAGATTTCAGTTTCAAAATCTCTGTGAAAAAGCGTCAGAGAAGCTTCTCCGTTTAGAATCCAGCATATCTCACTGAACCGAAGAAGTGGTAGTTAGAAGGGAGTTAGAGCTCCAAGCAGTTTGGTTTGGGAAATTAGATGCGAAATGACACTGCAAAGGCGGTCCAACAGGCTTGGAAAAGTGTGTTCTATATCTCTGCCAAACACAGTCCCCGGAGGTTGAGCTTTCAGAAGCAAGCTTAACTGTTAGGGAGGAAGCAGCAGAATGTGCCTCTCACATCTAGCCTGTAGGAATTCAGGTTGGCAAGTTCTATGGGGAAGCCCATTGCTGCCTATGGTGGAAACGGCATGGGAGATTTCAGTTTCAAAATCTCTGTGAAAAAGCGTCAGAGAAGCTTCTCCGTTTAGAATCCAGCATATCTCACTGAACCGAAGAAGTGGTAGTTAGAAGGGAGTTATAGCTGCAAGCAGTTTGGTTTGGGAAATTAGATGCGAAATGACACTGCAAAGGCCTTCCAACAGGCTTGGAAAAGTGTGTTCTATATCTCTGCCAAACAGACTCCCCAGAGGTTGAGCTTTCAGAAGCAAGCTTAACTCTTAGGGAGGAAGCAGCAGAATGTGCCTCTCACATCTAGCCTGTAGGAATTCAGGTTGGCAAGTTCTATGGGGAAGCCCATTGCTGCCTATGGTGGAAACGGCATGGGAGATTTCAGTTTCAAAATCTCTGTGAAAAAGCGTCAGAGAAGCTTCTCCGTTTAGAATCCAGCATATCTCACTGAACCGAAGAAGTGGTAGTTAGAAGGGAGTTAGAGCTGCAAGCAGTTTGGTTTGGGAAATTAGATGCGAAATGACACTGCAAAGGCCTTCCAACAGGCTTGGAAAAGTGTGTTCTATATCTCTGCCAAACAGACTCCCCGGAGGTTGAGCTTTCAGAAGCAAGCTTAACTCTTAGGGAGGAAGCAGCAGAATGTGCCTCTCACATCTAGCCTGTAGGAATTCAGGTTGGCAAGTTCTATGGGGAAGCCCATTGCTGCCTATGGTGGAAACGGCATGGGAGATTTCAGTTTCAAAATCTCTGTGAAAAAGCGTCAGAGAAGCTTCTCCGTTTAGAATCCAGCATATCTCACTGAACCGAAGAAGTGGTAGTTAGAAGGGAGTTAGAGCTGCAAGCAGTTTGGTTTGGGAAATTAGACGCGAAATGACACTGCAAAGGCCTTCCAACAGGCTTGGAAAAGTGTGTTCTATATCTCTGCCAAACAAACTCCCCGGAGGTTGAGCTTTCAGAAGCAAGTTTAACTCTAAGGGAGGAAGCAGCAGAATGTGCCTCTCACATCTAGCCTGTAGGAATTCAGGTTGGCAAGTTCTATGGGGAAGCCCATTGCTGCCTATGGTGGAAACGGCATGGGAGATTTCAGTTTCAAAATCTCTGTGAAAAAGCGTCAGAGAAGCTTCTCCGTTTAGAATCCAGCATATCTCACTGAACCGAAGAAGTGGTAGTTAGAAGGGAGTTAGAGCTGCAAGCAGTTTGGTTTGGGAAATTAGACGCGAAATGAAACTGCAAATGCCTTCCAACAGGCTTGGAAAAGTGTGTTCTATATCTCTGCCAAACAGACTCCCTGGAGGTTGAGCTTTCAGAAGCTAGTTTAACTCTAAGGGAGGAAGCAGCAGAATGTGCCTCTCACATCTAGCCTGTAGAAATTCAGGTTGGCAAGTTCTATGGGGAAGCCCATTGGCGCCTTCGTTGGAAATGGGTTTGGAAATTTCAGTTTCAAAATCTCTGTGAAAAAGCCTCAGAGAAGCTTCTCCGTTTAGAATCCAGCATATCTCACTGAACCGAAGAAGTGGTAGTTAGAAGGGAGTTAGAGCTGCAAGCAGTTTGGTTTGGGAAATTAGACGCAAAATGAAACTGCAAATGCCTTCCAACAGGCTTGGAAAAGTGTGTTCTATATCTCTGCCAAACAAACTCCCCGGAGGTTGAGCTTTCAGAAGCTACTTTAACTCTAAGGGAGGAAGCAGCAGAATGTGCCTCTCACATCTAGCCTGTAGGAATTCAGGTTGGCAAGTTCTATGGGGAAGCCCATTGCTGCCTATGGTGGAAACGGCATGGGAGATTTCAGTTTCAAAATCTCTGTGAAAAAGCGTCAGAGAAGCTTCTCCGTTTAGAATCCAGCATATCTCACTGAACCGAAGAAGTGGTAGTTAGAAGGGAGTTAGAGCTGCAAGCAGTTTGGTTTGGGAAATTAGATGCGAAATGACACTGCAAAGGCCTTCCAACAGGCTTGGAAAAGTGTGTTCTATATCTCTGCCAAACAGACTCCCCGGAGGTTGAGCTTTCAGAAGCAAGCTTAACTCTTAGGGAGGAAGCAGCAGAATGTGCCTCTCACATCTGGCCTGTAGGAATTCAGGTTGGCAAGTTCTATGGGGAAGCCCATTGCTGCCTATGGTGGAAACGGCATGGGAGATTTCAGTTTCAAAATCTCTGTGAAAAAGCGTCAGAGAAGCTTCTCCGTTTAGAATCCAGCATATCTCCCTGAACCGAAGAAGTGGTAGTTAGAAGGGAGTTAGATCTGCAAGCAGTTTGGTTTGGGAAATTAGACGCGAAATGAAACTGCAAATGCCTTCCAACAGGCTTGGAAAAGTGTGTTCTATATCTCTGCCAAACAAACTCCCCGGAGGTTGAGCTTTCAGAAGCTAGTTTAACTCTAAGGGAGGAAGCAGCAGAATGTGCCTCTCACATCTAGCCTGTAGGAATTCAGGTTGGCAAGTTCTATGGGGAAGCCCATTGGCGCCTTCGTTGGAAACGGGTTTGGAAATTTCAGTTTCAAAATCTCTGTGGAAAAGCGTCAGAGAAGCTTCTCCGTTTAGAATCCAGCATATCTCACTGAACCGAAGAAGTGGTAGTTAGAAGGGAGTTAGAGCTGCAAGCAGTTTGGTTTGGGAAATTAGATGCGAAATGACACTGCAAAGGCCTTCCAACAGGCTTGGAAAAGTGTGTTCTATATCTCTGCCAAACAGACTCCCTGGAGGTTGAGCTTTCAGAAGCTAGTTTAACTCTAAGGGAGGAAGCAGCAGAATGTGCCTCTCACATCTAGCCTGTAGGAATTCAGGTTGGCAAGTTCTATGGGGAAGCCCATTGCTGCCTATGGTGGAAACGGCATGGGAGATTTCAGTTTCAAAATCTCTGTGAAAAAGCGTCAGAGAAGCTTCTCCGTTTAGAATCCAGCATATCTCACTGAACCGAAGAAGTGGTAGTTAGAAGGGAGTTAGAGCTGCAAGCAGTTTGGTTTGGGAAATTAGACGCGAAATGAAACTGCAAATGCCTTCCAACAGGCTTGGAAAAGTGTGTTCTATATCTCTGCCAAACAAACTCCCCGGAGGTTGAGCTTTCAGAAGCAAGTTTAACTCTAAGGGAGGAAGCAGCAGAATGTGCCTCTCACATCTAGCCTGTAGGAATTCAGGTTGGCAAGTTCTATGGGGAAGCCCATTGCTGCCTATGGTGGAAACGGCATGGGAGATTTCAGTTTCAAAATCTCTGTGAAAAAGCGTCAGAGAAGCTTCTCCGTTTAGAATCCAGCATATCTCACTGAACCGAAGAAGTGGTAGTTAGAAGGGAGTTAGAGCTGCAAGCAGTTTGGTTTGGGAAATTAGACGCGAAATGAAACTGCAAATGCCTTCCAACAGGCTTGGAAAAGTGTGTTCTATATCTCTGCCAAACAGACTCCCTGGAGGTTGAGCTTTCAGAAGCTAGTTTAACTCTAAGGGAGGAAGCAGCAGAATGTGCCTCTCACATCTAGCCTGTAGGAATTCAGGTTGGCAAGTTCTATGGGGAAGCCCATTGGCGCCTTCGTTGGAAACGGGTTTGGAAATTTCAGTTTCAAAATCTCTGTGAAAAAGCGTCAGAGAAGCTTCTCCGTTTAGAATCCAGCATATCTCACTGAACCGAAGAAGTGGTAGTTAGAAGGGAGTTAGAGCTGCTAGCAGTTTGGTCTGGGAAATTAGACGCGAAATGAAACTGCAAAGGCCTTCCAACAGGCTTGGAAAAGTGTGTTCTATATCTCTGCCAAACAAACTCCCCGGAGGTTGAGCTTTCAGAAGCAAGTTTAACTCTAAGGGAGGAAGCAGCAGAATGTGCCTCTCACATCTAGCCTGTAGGAATTCAGGTTGGCAAGTTCTATGGGGAAGCCCATTGCTGCCTATGGTGGAAACGGCATGGGAGATTTCACTTTCAAAATCTCTGTGAAAAAGCGTCAGAGAAGCTTCTCCGTTTAGAATCCAGCATATCTCACTGAACCGAAGAAGTGGTAGTTAGAAGGGAGTTAGAGCTGCAAGCAGTTTGGTTTGGGAAATTAGACGCGAAATGAAACTGCAAATGCCTTCCAACAGGCTTGGAAAAGTGTGTTCTATATCTCTGCCAAACAAACTCACCGGAGGTTGAGCTTTCAGAAGCTAGTTTAACTCTAAGGGAGGAAGCAGCAGAATGTGCCTCTCACATCTAGCCTGTAGGAATTCAGGTTGGCAAGTTCTATGGGGAAGCCCATTGCTGCCTATGGTGGAAACGGCATGGGAGATTTCAGTTTCAAAATCTCTGTGAAAAAGCGTCAGAGAAGCTTCTCCGTTTAGAATCCAGCATATCTCACTGAACCGAAGAAGTGGTAGTTAGAAGGGAGTTAGAGCTGCAAGCAGTTTGGTTTGGGAAATTAGATGCGAAATGACACTGCAAAGGCCTTCCAACAGGCTTGGAAAAGTGTGTTCTATATCTCTGCCAAACAGACTCCCCGGAGGTTGAGCTTTCAGAAGCAAGCTTAACTCTTAGGGAGGAAGCAGCAGAATGTGCCTCTCACATCTAGCCTGTAGGAATTCAGGTTGGCAAGTTCTATGGGGAAGCACATTGCTGCCTATGGTGGAAACGGCATGGGAGATTTCAGTTTCAAAATCTCTGTGAAAAAGCGTCAGAGAAGCTTCTCCGTTTAGAATCCAGCATATCTCACTGAACCGAAGAAGTGGTAGTTAGAAGGGAGTTAGAGCTGCAAGCAGTTTGGTTTGGGAAATTAGACGCGAAATGAAACTGCAAATGCCTTCCAACAGGCTTGGAAAAGTGTGTTCTATATCTCTGCCAAACAAACTCCCCGGATGTTGAGCTTTCAGAAGCAAGTTTAACTCTAAGGGAGGAAGCAGCAGAATGTGCCTCTCACATCTAGCCTGTAGGAATTCAGGTTGGCAAGTTCTATGGGGAAGCCCATTGCTGCCTATGGTGGAAACGGCATGGGAGATTTCAGTTTCAAAATCTCTGTGAAAAAGCGTCAGAGAAGCTTCTCCGTTTAGAATCCAGCATATCTCACTGAACCGAAGAAGTGGTAGTTAGAAGGGAGTTAGAGCTGCAAGCAGTTTGGTTTGGGAAATTAGACGCGAAATGAAACTGCAAATGCCTTCCAACAGGCTTGGAAAAGTGTGTTCTATTTCTCTGCGAAACAAACTCCCCGGAGGCTGAGCTTTCAGAAGCAAGTTTAACTCTAAGGGAGGAAGCAGCAGAATGTGCCTCTCACATCTAGCCAGTAGGAATTCAGGTTGGCAAGTTCTATGGGGAAGCCTATTGGCGCCTATGGTGGAAACGGCATGGGAGATTTCAGTTTCAAAATCTCTGTGAAAAAGCGTCAGAGAAGCTTCTCCGTTTAGAATCCAGCATATCTCACTGAACCGAAGAAGTGGTAGTTAGAAGGGAGTTACAGCGGCAAGCAGTTTGGTTTGGGAAATTAGACGCAAAATGAAACTGCAAATGCCTTCCAACAGGCTTGGAAAAGTGTGTTCTATATCTCTGCCAAACAAACTCCCCGGAGGTTGAGCTTTCAGAAGCTACTTTAACTCTAAGGGAGGAAGCAGCAGAATGTGCCTCTCACATCTAGCCTGTAGGAATTCAGGTTGGCAAGTTCTATGGGGAAGCCCATTGCTGGCTATGGTGGAAACAGCATGGGAGATTTCAGTTTCAAAATCTCGGTGAAAAAGCGTCAGAGAAGCTTCTCCGTTTAGAATCCAGCATATCTCACTGAACCGAAGAAGTGGTAGTTAGAAGGCAGTTAGAGCTGCAAGCAGTTTGGTTTGGGAAATTAGACGCGAAATGAAACTGCAAATGCCTTCCAACAGGCTTGGAAAAGTGTGTTCTATATCTCTGCCAAACAAACTCCCCGGAGGTTGAGCTTTCAGAAGCTAGTTTAACTCTAAGGGAGGAAGCAGCAGAATGTGCCTCTCACATCTAGCCTGTAGGAATTCAGGTTGGCAAGTTCTATGGGGAAGCCAATTGCTGCCTATGGTGGAAATGGCATGGGAGATTTCAGTTTCAAAATCTCTGTAAAAAAGCGACAGAGAAGCTTCTCCGTTTAGAATCCAGCATATCTCACTGAACCGAAGAAGTGGTAGTTAGAAGGGAGTTAGAGCTGCAAGCAGTTTGGTTTGGGAAATTAGATGCGAAATGACACTGCAAAGGCCTTCCAACAGGCTTGGAAGAGTGTGTTCTATATCTCTGCCAAACAGACTCCCCGGAGGTTGAGCTTTCAGAAGCAAGCTTAACTCTTAGGGAGGAAGCAGCAGAATGTGCCTCTCACATCTAGCCTGTAGGAATTCAGGTTGGCAAGTTCTATGGGGAAGCCCATTGCTGCCTATGGTGGAAACGGCATGGGAGATTTCAGTTTCAAAATCTCTGTGAAAAAGCGTCAGAGAAGCTTCTCCGTTTAGAATCCAGCATATCTCACTGAACCGAAGAAGTGGTAGTTAGAAGGGAGTTAGAGCTGCAAGCAGTTTGGTTTGGGAAATTAGACGCGAAATGAAACTGCAAATGCCTTCCAACAGGCTTGGAAAAGTGTGTTCTATATCTCTGCCAAACAAACTCCCCGGAGGTTGAGCTTTCAGAAGCAAGTTTAACTCTAAGGGAGGAAGCAGCAGAATGTGCCTCTCACATCTAGCCTGTAGGAATTCAGGTTGGCAAGTTCTATGGGGAAGCCCATTGCTGCCTATGGTGGAAACGGCATGGGAGATTTCAGTTTCAAAATCTCTGTGAAAAAGCGTCAGAGAAGCTTCTCCGTTTAGAATCCAGCATATCTCACTGAACCGAAGAAGTGGTAGTTAGAAGGGAGTTAGAGCTGCAAGCAGTTTGGTTTTTGAAATTAGACGCGAAATGAAACTGCAAATGCCTTCCAACAGGCTTGGAAAAGTGTGTTCTATATCTCTGCCAAACAGACTCCCTGGAGGTTGAGCTTTCAGAAGCTAGTTTAACTCTAAGGGAGGAAGCAGCAGAATGTGCCTCTCACATCTAGCCTGTAGGAATTCAGGTTGGCAAGTTCTATGGGGAAGCCCATTGGCGCCTTCGTTGGAAACGGGTTTGGAAATTTCAGTTTCAAAATCTCTGTGAAAAAGCGTCAGAGAAGCTTCTCTGTTTAGAATCCAGCATATCTCACTGAACCGAAGAAGGGGTAGTTAGAAGGGAGTTAGAGCTGCTAGCAGTTTGGTTTGGGAAATTAGACGCGAAATGAAACTGCAAAGGCCTTCCAACAGGGTTGGAAAAGTGTGTTCTATATCTCTGCCAAACAAACTCCCCGGAGGTTGAGCTTTCAGAAGCAAGTTTAACTCTAACGGAGGAAGCAGCAGAATGTGCCTCTCACATCTAGCCTGTAGGAATTCAGGTTGGCAAGTTCTATGGGGAAGCCCATTGCTGCCTATGGTGGAAACGGCATGGGAGATTTCAGTTTCAAAATCTCGGTGAAAAAGCGTCAGAGAAGCTTCTCCGTTTAGAATCCAGCATATCTCACTGAACCGAAGAAGTGGTAGTTAGAAGGGAGTTAGAGCTCCAAGCAGTTTGGTTTGGGAAATTAGATGCGAAATGACACTGCAAAGGCCGTCCAACAGGCTTGGAAAAGTGTGTTCTATATCTCTGCCAAACACAGTCCCCGGAGGTTGAGCTTTCAGAAGCAAGCTTAACTGTTAGGGAGGAAGCAGCAGAATGTGCCTCTCACATCTAGCCTGTAGGAATTCAGGTTGGCAAGTTCTATGGGGAAGCCCATTGCTGCCTATGGTGGAAACGGCATGGGAGATTTCAGTTTCAAAATCTCTGTGAAAAAGCGTCAGAGAAGCTTCTCCGTTTAGAATCCAGCATATCTCACTGAACCGAAGAAGTGGTAGTTAGAAGGCAGTTAGAGCTGCAAGCAGTTTGGTTTGGGAAATTAGACGCGAAATGAAACTGCAAATGCCTTCCAACGGGCTTGGAAAAGTGTGTTCTATATCTCTGCCAAACAGACTCCCTGGAGGTTGAGCTTTCAGAAGCTAGTTTAACTCTAAGGGAGGAAGCAGCAGAATGTGCCTCTCACATCTAGCCTGTAGGAATTCAGGTTGGCAAGTTCTATGGGGAAGCCCATTGCTGCCTATGGTGGAAACGGCATGGGAGATTTCAGTTTCAAAATCTCTGTGAAAAACCGTCAGAGAAGCTTCTCCGTTTAGAATCCAGCATATCTCACTGAACCGAAGAAGTGGTAGTTAGAAGGGAGTTAGAGCTGCAAGCAGTTTGGTTTGGGAAATTAGACGCGAAATGAAACTGCAAATGCCTTCCAACAGGCTTGGAAAAGTGTGTTCTATATCTCTGCCAAACAGACTCCCCGGAGGTTGAGCTTTCAGAAGCAAGTTTAACTCTAAGGGAGGAAGCAGCAGAATGTGCCTCTCACATCTAGCCTGTAGGAATTCAGGTTGGCAAGTTCTATGGGGAAGCCCATTGCTGCCTATGGTGGAAACGGCATGGGAGATTTCAGTTTCAAAATCTCTGTGAAAAAGCGTCAGAGAAGCTTCTCCGTTTAGAATCCAGCATATCTCACTGAACCGAAGAAGTGGTAGTTAGAAGGGAGTTAGAGCTGCAAGCAGTTTGGTTTGGGAAATTAGATGCGAAATGACACTGCAAAGGCCTTCCAACAGGCTTGGAAAAGTGTGTTCTATATCTCTGCCAAACAGACTCCCCGGAGGTTGAGCTTTCAGAAGCAAGCTTAACTCTTAGGGAGGAAGCAGCAGAATGTGCCTCTCACATCTAGCCTGTAGGAATTCAGGTTGGCAAGTTCTATGGGGAAGCCCATTGCTGCCTATGGTGGAAACGGCATGGGAGATTTCAGTTTCAAAATCTCTGTGAAAAAGCGTCAGAGAAGCTTCTCCGTTTAGAATCCAGCATATCTCACTGAACCGAAGAAGTGGTAGTTAGAAGGGAGTTAGAGCTGCAAGCAGTTTGGTTTGGGAAATTAGACGCGAAATGAAACTGCAAATGCCTTCCAACAGGCTTGGAAAAGTGTGTTCTATATCTCTGCCAAACAAACTCCCCAGAGGTTGAGCTTTCAGAAGCAAGTTTAACTCTAAGGGAGGAAGCAGCAGAATGTGCCTCTCACATCTAGCCTGTAGGAATTCAGGTTGGCAAGTTCTATGGGGAAGCCCATTGCTGCCTATGGTGGAAACGGCATGGGAGATTTCAGTTTCAAAATCTCTGTGAAAAAGCGTCAGAGAAGCTTCTCCGTTTAGAATCCAGCATATCTCACTGAACCGAAGAAGTGGTAGTTAGAAGGGAGTTAGAGCTGCAAGCAGTTTGGTTTGGGAAATTAGACGCGAAATGAAACTGCAAATGCCTTCCAACAGGCTTGGAAAAGTGTGTTCTATATCTCTGCCAAACAGACTCCCTGGAGGTTGAGCTTTCAGAAGCTAGTTTAACTCTAAGGGAGGAAGCAGCAGAATGTGCCTCTCACATCTAGCCTGTAGGAATTCAGGTTGGCAAGTTCTATGGGGAAGCCCATTGGCGCCTTCGTTGGAAACGGGTTTGGAAATTTCAGTTTCAAAATCTCTGTGAAAAAGCGTCAGAGAAGCTTCTCCGTTTAGAATCCAGCATATCTCACTGAACCGAAGAAGTGGTAGTTAGAAGGCAGTTAGAGCTGCAAGCAGTTTGGTTTGGGAAATTAGACGCGAAATGAAACTGCAAATGCCTTCCAACAGGCTTGGAAAAGTGTGTTCTATATCTCTGCCAAACAAACTCCCCGGAGGTTGAGCTTTCAGAAGCTACTTTAACTCTAAGGGAGGAAGCAGCAGAATGTGCCTCTCACATCTAGCCTGTAGGAATTCAGGTTGGCAAGTTCTATGGGGAAGCCCATTGCTGCCTATGGTGGAAACGGCATGGGAGATTTCAGTTTCAAAATCTCTGTGAAAAAGCGTCAGAGAAGCTTCTCCGTTTAGAATCCAGCATATCTCACTGAACCGAAGAAGTGGTAGTTAGAAGGGAGTTAGAGCTGCAAGCAGTTTGGTTTGGGAAATTAGATGCGAAATGACACTGCAAAGGCCTTCCAACAGGCTTGGAAAAGTGTGTTCTATATCTCTGCCAAACAGACTCCCTGGAGGTTGAGCTTTCAGAAGCTAGTTTAACTCTAAGGGAGGAAGCAGCAGAATGTGCCTCTCACATCTAGCCTGTAGGAATTCAGGTTGGCAAGTTCTATGGGGAAGCCCATTGCTGCCTATGGTGGAAACGGCATGGGAGATTTCAGTTTCAAAATCTCTGTAAAAAAGCGACAGAGAAGCTTCTCCGTTTAGAATCCAGCATATCTCACTGAACCGAAGAAGTGGTAGTTAGAAGGGAGTTAGAGCTGCAAGCAGTTTGGTTTGGGAAATTAGATGCGAAATGACACTGCAAAGGCCTTCCAACAGGCTTGGAAAAGTGTGTTCTATATCTCTGCCAAACAGACTCCCCGGAGGTTGAGCTTTCAGAAGCAAGCTTAACTCTTAGGGAGGAAGCAGCAGAATGTGCCTCTCACATCTAGCCTGTAGGAATTCAGGTTGGCAAGTTCTATGGGGAAGCCCATTGCTGCCTATGGTGGAAACGGCATGGGAGATTTCAGTTTCAAAATCTCTGTGAAAAAGCGTCAGAGAAGCTTCTCCGTTTAGAATCCAGCATATCTCACTGAACCGAAGAAGTGGTAGTTAGAAGGGAGTTAGAGCTGCAAGCAGTTTGGTTTGGGAAATTAGACGCGAAATGAAACTGCAAATGCCTTCCAACAGGCTTGGAAAAGTGTGTTCTATATCTCTGCCAAACAAACTCCCCGGAGGTTGAGCTTTCAGAAGCAAGTTTAACTCTAAGGGAGGAAGCAGCAGAATGTGCCTCTCACATCTAGCCTGTAGGAATTCAGGTTGGCAAGTTCTATGGGGAAGCCCATTGCTGCCTATGGTGGAAACGGCATGGGAGATTTCAGTTTCAAAATCTCTGTGAAAAAGCGTCAGAGAAGCTTCTCCGTTTAGAATCCAGCATATCTCACTGAACCGAAGAAGTGGTAGTTAGAAGGGAGTTAGAGCTGCAAGCAGTTTGGTTTGGGAAATTAGACGCGAAATGAAACTGCAAATGCCTTCCAACAGGCTTGGAAAAGTGTGTTCTATATCTCTGCCAAACAGACTCCCTGGAGGTTGAGCTTTCAGAAGCTAGTTTAACTCTAAGGGAGGAAGCAGCAGAATGTGCCTCTCACATCTAGCCTGTAGGAATTCAGGTTGGCAAGTTCTATGGGGAAGCCCATTGGCGCCTTCGTTGGAAACGGGTTTGGAAATTTCAGTTTCAAAATCTCTGTGAAAAAGCGTCAGAGAAGCTTCTCTGTTTAGAATCCAGCATATCTCACTGAACCGAAGAAGGGGTAGTTAGAAGGGAGTTAGAGCTGCTAGCAGTTTGGTTTGGGAAATTAGACGCGAAATGAAACTGCAAAGGCCTTCCAACAGGGTTGGAAAAGTGTGTTCTATATCTCTGCCAAACAAACTCCCCGGAGGTTGAGCTTTCAGAAGCAAGTTTAACTCTAAGGGAGGAAGCAGCAGAATGTGCCTCTCACATCTAGCCTGTAGGAATTCAGGTTGGCAAGTTCTATGGGGAAGCCCATTGCTGCCTATGGTGGAAACGGCATGGGAGATTTCAGTTTCAAAATCTCGGTGAAAAAGCGTCAGAGAAGCTTCTCCGTTTAGAATCCAGCATATCTCACTGAACCGAAGAAGTGGTAGTTAGAAGGGAGTTAGAGCTCCAAGCAGTTTGGTTTGGGAAATTAGATGCGAAATGACACTGCAAAGGCCGTCCAACAGGCTTGGAAAAGTGTGTTCTATATCTCTGCCAAACACAGTCCCCGGAGGTTGAGCTTTCAGAAGCAAGCTTAACTGTTAGGGAGGAAGCAGCAGAATGTGCCTCTCACATCTAGCCAGTAGGAATTCAGGTTGTCAAGTTCTATGGGGAAGCCCATTGCTGCCTATGGTGGAAACGGCATGGGAGATTTCAGTTTCAAAATCTCTGTGAAAAAGCGTCAGAGAAGCTTCTCCGTTTAGAATCCAGCATATCTCACTGAACCGAAGAAGTGGTAGTTAGAAGGCAGTTAGAGCTGCAAGCAGTTTGGTTTGGGAAATTAGACGCGAAATGAAACTGCAAATGCCTTCCAACGGGCTTGGAAAAGTGTGTTCTATATCTCTGCCAAACAGACTCCCTGGAGGTTGAGCTTTCAGAAGCTAGTTTAACTCTAAGGGAGGAAGCAGCAGAATGTGCCTCTCACATCTAGCCTGTAGGAATTCAGGTTGGCAAGTTCTATGGGGAAGCCCATTGCTGCCTATGGTGGAAACGGCATGGGAGATTTCAGTTTCAAAATCTCTGTGAAAAAGCGACAGAGAAGCTTCTCCGTTTAGAATCCAGCATATCTCACTGAACCGAAGAAGTGGTAGTTAGAAGGGAGTTAGAGCTGCAAGCAGTTTGGTTTGGGAAATTAGACGCGAAATGAAACTGCAAATGCCTTCCAACAGGCTTGGAAAAGTGTGTTCTATATCTCTGCCAAACAGACTCCCCGGAGGTTGAGCTTTCAGAAGCAAGTTTAACTCTAAGGGAGGAAGCAGCAGAATGTGCCTCTCACATCTAGCCTGTAGGAATTCAGGTTGGCAAGTTCTATGGGGAAGCCCATTGCTGCCTATGGTGGAAACGGCATGGGAGATTTCAGTTTCAAAATCTCTGTGAAAAAGCGTCAGAGAAGCTTCTCCGTTTAGAATCCAGCATATCTCACTGAACCGAAGAAGTGGTAGTTAGAAGGGAGTTAGAGCTGCAAGCAGTTTGGTTTGGGAAATTAGATGCGAAATGACACTGCAAAGGCCTTCCAACAGGCTTGGAAAAGTGTGTTCTATATCTCTGCCAAACAGACTCCCCGGAGGTTGAGCTTTCAGAAGCAAGCTTAACTCTTAGGGAGGAAGCAGCAGAATGTGCCTCTCACATCTAGCCTGTAGGAATTCAGGTTGGCAAGTTCTATGGGGAAGCACATTGCTGCCTATGGTGGAAACGGCATGGGAGATTTCAGTTTCAAAATCTCTGTGAAAAAGCGTCAGAGAAGCTTCTCCGTTTAGAATCCAGCATATCTCACTGAACCGAAGAAGTGGTAGTTAGAAGGGAGTTAGAGCTGCAAGCAGTTTGGTTTGGGAAATTAGACGCGAAATGAAACTGCAAATGCCTTCCAACAGGCTTGGAAAAGTGTGTTCTATATCTCTGCCAAACAGACTCCCTGGAGGTAGAGCTTTCAGAAGCTAGTTTAACTCTAAGGGAGGAAGCAGCATAATGTGCCTCTCACATCTAGCCTGTAGGAATTCAGGTTGGCAAGTTCTATGGGGAAGCCCATTGGCGCCTTCGTTGGAAACGGGTTTGGAAATTTCAGTTTCAAAATCTCTGTGAAAAAGCGTCAGAGAAGCTTCTCCGTTTAGAATCCAGCATATCTCACTGAACCGAAGAAGTGGTAGTTAGAAGGCAGTTAGAGCTGCAAGCAGTTTGGTTTGGGAAATTAGACGCGAAATGAAACAGCAAATGCCTTCCAACAGGCTTGGAAAAGTGTGTTCTATATCTCTGCCAAACAAACTCCCCGGAGGTTGAGCTTTCAGAAGCTACTTTAACTCTAAGGGAGGAAGCAGCAGAATGTGCCTCTCACATCTAGCCTGTAGGAATTCAGGTTGGCAAGTTCTATGGGGAAGCCCATTGCTGCCTATGGTGGAAACGGCATGGGAGATTTCAGTTTCAAAATCTCTGTGAAAAAGCGTCAGAGAAGCTTCTCCGTTTAGAATCCAGCATATCTCACTGAACCGAAGAAGTGGTAGTTAGAAGGGAGTTAGAGCTGCAAGCAGTTTGGTTTGGGAAATTAGATGCGAAATGACACTGCAAAGGCCTTCCAACAGGCTTGGAAAAGTGTGTTCTATATCTCTGCCAAACAGACTCCCCGGAGGTTGAGCTTTCAGAAGCAAGCTTAACTCTTAGGGAGGAAGCAGCAGAATGTGCCTCTCACATCTGGCCTGTAGGAATTCAGGTTGGCAAGTTCTATGGGGAAGCACATTGCTGCCTATGGTGGAAGCGGCATGGGAGATTTCAGTTTCAAAATCTCTGTGAAAAAGCGTCAGAGAAGCTTCTCCGTTTAGAATCCAGCATATCTCCCTGAACCGAAGAAGTGGTAGTTAGAAGGGAGTTAGAGCTGCAAGCAGTTTGGTTTGGGAAATTAGACGCGAAATGAAACTGCAAATGCCTTCCAACAGGCTTGGAAAAGTGTGTTCTATATCTCTGCCAAACAAACTCCCCGGAGGTTGAGCTTTCAGAAGCTAGTTTAACTCTAAGGGAGGAAGCAGCAGAATGTGCCTCTCACATTTAGCCTGTAGGAATTCAGGTTGGCAAGTTCTATGGGGAAGCCCATTGGCGCCTACGTTGGAAACAGGTTTGGAAATTTCAGTTTCAAAATCTCTGTGGAAAAGCGTCAGAGAAGCTTCTCCGTTTAGAATCCAGCATATCTCACTGAACCGAAGAAGTGGTAGTTAGAAGGGAGTTAGAGCTGCAAGCAGTTTGGTTTGGGAAATTAGATGCGAAATGACACTGCAAAGGCCTTCCAACAGGCTTGGAAAAGTGTGTTCTATATCTCTGCCAAACAGACTCCCTGGAGGTTGAGCTTTCAGAAGCTAGTTTAACTCTAAGGGAGGAAGCAGCAGAATGTGCCTCTCACATCTAGCCTGTAGGAATTCAGGTTGGCAAGTTCTATGGGGAAGCCCATTGCTGCCTATGGTGGAAACGGCATGGGAGATTTCAGTTTCAAAATCTCTGTGAAAAAGCGTCAGAGAAGCTTCTCCGTTTAGAATCCAGCATATCTCACTGAACCGAAGAAGTGGTAGTTAGAAGGGAGTTAGAGCTGCAAGCAGTTTGGTTTGGGAAATTAGACGCGAAATGAAACTGCAAATGCCTTCCAACAGGCTTGGAAAAGTGTGTTCTATATCTCTGCCAAACAGACTCCCTGGAGGTTGAGCTTTCAGAAGCTAGTTTAACTCTAAGGGAGGAAGCAGCAGAATGTGCCTCTCACATCTAGCCTGTAGGAATTCAGGTTGGCAAGTTCTATGGGGAAGCCCATTGGCGCCTTCGTTGGAAACGGGTTTGGAAATTTCAGTTTCAAAATCTCTGTGAAAAAGCGTCAGAGAAGCTTCTCCGTTTAGAATCCAGCATATCTCACTGAACCGAAGAAGTGGTAGTTAGAAGGGAGTTAGAGCTGCTAGCAGTTTGGTTTGGGAAATTAGACGCGAAATGAAACTGCAAAGGCCTTCCAACAGGCTTGGAAAAGTGTGTTCTATATCTCTGCCAAACAAACTCCCCGGAGGTTGAGCTTTCAGAAGCAAGTTTAACTCTAAGGGAGGAAGCAGCAGAATGTGCCTCTCACATCTAGCCTGTAGGAATTCAGGTTGGCAAGTTCTATGGGGAAGCCCATTGCTGCCTATGGTGGAAACGGCATGGGAGATTTCAGTTTCAAAATCTCTGTGAAAAAGCGTCAGAGAAGCTTCTCCGTTTAGAATCCAGCATATCTCACTGAACCGAAGAAGTGGTAGTTAGAAGGGAGTTAGAGCTGCAAGCAGTTTGGTTTGGGAAATTAGACGCGAAATGAAACTGCAAATGCCTTCCAACAGGCTTGGAAAAGTGTGTTCTATATCTCTGCCAAACAAACTCCCCGGAGGTTGAGCTTTCAGAAGCTAGTTTAACTCTAAGGGAGGAAGCAGCAGAATGTGCCTCTCACATCTAGCCTGTAGGAATTCAGGTTGGCAAGTTCTATGGGGAAGCCCATTGCTGCCTATGGTGGAAACGGCATGGGAGATTTCAGTTTCAAAATCTCTGTGAAAAAGCGTCAGAGAAGCTTCTCCGTTTAGAATCCAGCATATCTCACTGAACCGAAGAAGTGGTAGTTAGAAGGGAGTTAGAGCTGCAAGCAGTTTGGTTTGGGAAAGTAGATGCGAAATGACACTGCAAAGGCCTTCCAACAGGCTTGGAAAAGTGTGTTCTATATCTCTGCCAAACAGACTCCCTGGAGGTTGAGCTTTCAGAAGCTAGTTTAACTCTAAGGGAGTAAGCAGCAGAATGTGCCTCTCACATCTAGCCTGTAGGAATTCAGGTTGGCAAGTTCTATGGGGAAGCCCATTGTCGCCTTCGTTGGAAACGGGTTTGGAAATTTCAGTTTCAAAATCTCTGTGAAAAAGCGTCAGAGAAGCTTCTCCGTTTAGAATCCAGCTTATCTCACTGAACCGAAGAAGTGATAGTTAGAAGGGAGTTAGAGCTGCAAGCAGTTTGGTTTGGGAAATTAGACGCGAAATGAAACTGCAAATGCCTTCCAACAGGCTTGGAAAAGTGTGTTCTATATCTGTGCCAAACAGAGTCCCCGGAGGTTGAGCTTTCAGAAGCAAGCTTAACTGTTAGGGAGGAAGCAGCAGAATGTGCCTCTCACATCTAGCCTGTAGGAATTCAGGTTGGCAAGTTCTATGTGGAAGCCCATTGCTGGCTATGGTCGAAACAGCATGGGAGATTTCAGTTTCAAAATCTCTGTGAAAAAGCGTCAGAGAAGCTTCTCCGTTTAGAATCCAGCATATCTCACTGAACCGAAGAAGTGGTAGTTAGAAGGCAGTTAGAGCTGCAAGCAGTTTGGTTTGGGAAATTAGACGCGAAATGAAACTGCAAATGCCTTCCAACAGGCTTGGAAAAGTGTGTTCTATATCTCTGCCAAACAAACTCCCCGGAGGTTAAGCTTTCAGAAGCAAGTTTAACTCTAAGGGAGGAAGCAGCAGAATGTGCCTCTCACATCTAGCCTGTAGGAATTCAGGTTGGCAAGTTCTATGGGGAAGCCCATTGCTGTCTATGGTGGAAACGGGTTTGGAAATTTCAGTTTCAAAATCTCTGTGAAAAAGTGTCACAGAAGCTTCTCCGTTTAGAATCCAGCATATCTCACTGAACCGAAGAAGTGGTAGCTAGAAGGGAGTTAGAGCTGCAAGCAGTTTGGTTTGGGAAATTAGACGCGAAATGAAACTGCAAATGCCTTCCAACAGGCTTGGAAAAGTGTGTTCTATATCTCTGCCAAACAAACTCCCCGGAGGTTGAGCTTTCAGAAGCAAGTTTAACTCTAAGGGAGGAAGCAGCAGAATGTGCCTCTCACATCTAGCCTGTAGGAATTCAGGTTGGCAAGTTCTATGGGGAAGCCCATTGCTGCCTATGGTGGAAACGGCATGGGAGATTTCAGTTTCAAAATCTCTGTGAAAAAGCGTCAGAGAAGCTTCTCCGTTTAGAATCCAGCATATCTCACTGAACCGAAGAAGTGGTAGTTAGAAGGGAGTTAGAGCTGCAAGCAATTTGGTTTGGGAAATTAGACGCGAAATGAAACTGCAAATGCCTTCCAAGAGGCTTGGAAAAGTGTGTTCTATATCTCTGCCAAACAAACTCCCCGGAGGTTGAGCTTTCAGAAGCTAGTTTAACTCTAAGGGAGGAAGCAGCAGAATGTGCCTCTCACATCTAGCCTGTAGGAATTCAGGTTGGCAAGTTCTATTGGGAAGCCCATTGGCGCCTTCGTTGGAAACGGGTTTGGAAATTTCAGTTTCAAAATCTCTGTGAAAAAGCGTCAGAGAAGCTTCTCCGTTTAGAATCCAGCATATCTCACTGAACCGAAGAAGTGGTAGTTAGAAGGGAGTTAGAGCTGCAAGCAGTTTGGTTTGGGAAATTAGACGCGAAATGAAACTGCAAATGCCTTCCAACAGGCTTGGAAAAGTGTGTTCTATATCTCTGCCAAACAAACTCCCCTGAGGTTGAGCTTTCAGAAGCAAGTTTAACTCTAAGGGAGGAAGCAGCAGAATGTGCCTCTCACATCTAGCCTGTAGGAATTCAGGTTGGCAAGTTCTATGGGGAAGCCCATTGCTGCCTATGGTGGAAACGGCATGGGAGATTTCAGTTTCAAAATCTCTGTGAAAAAGCGTCAGAGAAGCTTCTCCGTTTAGAATCCAGCATATCTCACCGAACCAAAGAAGTGGTAGTTAGAAGGGAGTTAGAGCTGCAAGCAGTTTGGTTTGGGAAATTAGACGCGAAATGAAACTGCAAATGCCTTCCAACAGGCTTGGAAAAGTGTGTTCTATATCTCTGCCAAACAGACTCCCCGGAGGTTGAGCTTTCAGAAGCTAGTTTAACTCTAAGGGAGGAAGCAGCAGAATGTGCCTCTCACATCTAGCCTGTAGGAATTCAGGTTGGCAAGTTCTATGGTGAAGCCCATTGGCGCCTTCGTTGGAAACGGGTTTGGAAATTTCAGTTTCAAAATCTCTGTGAAAAAGCGTCAGAGGAGGTTCTCCGTTTAGAATCCAGCATATCTCACTGAACCGAAGAAGTGGTAGTTAGAAGGCAGTTAGAGCTGCAAGCAGTTTGGTTTGGGAAATTAGACGCGAAATGAAACT
Source organism: Cynocephalus volans (assembly GCF_027409185.1). Lineage (NCBI taxonomy): Eukaryota > Metazoa > Chordata > Mammalia > Dermoptera > Cynocephalidae > Cynocephalus > Cynocephalus volans. The sequence continues at coordinate 481,878 of NW_026902372.1, read as the reverse complement.
GCAAATGCCTTCCAACAGGCTTGGAAAAGTGTGTTCTATATCTCTGCCAAACAGACTCCCTGGAGGTTGAGCTTTCAGAAGCTAGTTTAACTCTAAGGGAGGAAGCAGCAGAATGTGCCTCTCACATCTAGCCTGTAGGAATTCAGGTTGGCAAGTTCTATGGGGAAGCCCATTGCTGCCTATGGTGGAAACGGCATGGGAGATTTCAGTTTCAAAATCTCTGTGAAAAAGCGTCAGAGAAGCTTCTCCGTTTAGAATCCAGCATATCTCACTGAACCGAAGAAGTGGTAGTTAGAAGGCAGTTAGAGCTGCAAGCAGTTTGGTTTGGGAAATTAGACGCGAAATGAAACTGCAAATGCCTTCCAACAGGCTTGGAAAAGTGTGTTCTATATCTCTGCCAAACAAACTCCCCGGAGGTTGAGCTTTCAGAAGCTAGTTTAACTCTAAGGGAGGAAGCAGCAGAATGTACCTCTCACATCTAGCCTGTAGGAATTCAGGTTGGCAAGTTCTATGGGGAAGCCCATTGCTGCCTATGGTGGAAACGGCATGGGAGATTTCAGTTTCAAAATCTCTGTGAAAAAGCGTCAGAGAAGCTTCTCCGTTTAGAATCCAGCATATCTCACTGAACCGAAGAAGTGGTAGTTAGAAGGGAGTTAGAGCTGCAAGCAGTTTGGTTTGGGAAATTAGATGCGAAATGACACTGCAAAGGCCTTCCAAAAGGCTTGGAAAAGTGTGTTCTATATCTGTGCCGAACAGAGTCCCCGGAGGTTGAGCTTTCAGAAGCAAGCTTAACTGTTAGGGAGGAAGCAGCAGAATGTGCCTCTCACATCTAGCCTGTAGGAATTCAGGTTGGCAAGTTCTATGTGGAAGCCCATTGCTGGCTGTGGTCGAAACAGCATGGGAGATTTCAGTTTCAAAATCTCTGTGAAAAAGCGTCAGAGAAGCTTCTCCGTTTAGAATCCAGCATATCTCACTGAACCGAAGAAGTGGTAGTTAGAAGGCAGTTAGAGCTGCAAGCAGTTTGGTTTGGGAAATTAGACGCGAAATGAAACTGCAAATGCCTTCCAACAGGCTTGGAAAAGTGTGTTCTATATCTCTGCCAAACAAACTCCCCGGAGGTTAAGCTTTCAGAAGCAAGTTTAACTCTAAGGGAGGAAGCAGCAGAATGTGCCTCTCACATCTAGCCTGTAGGAATTCAGGTTGGCAAGTTCTATGGGGAAGCCCATTGCTGTCTATGGTGGAAACGGGTTTGGAAATTTCAGTTTCAAAATCTCTGTGAAAAAGTGTCAGAGAAGCTTCTCCGTTTAGAATCCAGCATATCTCACTGAACCGAAGAAGTGGTAGTTAGAAGGGAGTTAGAGCTGCAAGCAGTTTGGTTTGGGAAATTAGACGCGAAATGAAACTGCAAATGCCTTCCAACAGGCTTGGAAAAGTGTGTTCTATATCTCTGCCAAACAAACTCCCCGGAGGTTGAGCTTTCAGAAGCAAGTTTAACTCTAAGGGAGGAAGCAGCAGAATGTGCCTCTCACATCTAGCCTGTAGGAATTCAGGTTGGCAAGTTCTATGGGGAAGCCCATTGCTGCCTATGGTGGAAACGGCATGGGAGATTTCAGTTTCAAAATCTCTGTGAAAAAGCGTCAGAGAAGCTTCTCCGTTTAGAATCCAGCATATCTCACTGAACCGAAGAAGTGGTAGTTAGAAGGGAGTTAGAGCTGCAAGCAGTTTGGTTTGGGAAATTAGACGCGAAATGAAACTGCAAATGCCTTCCAACAGGCTTGGAAAAGTGTGTTCTATATCTCTGCCAAACAAACTGCCCGGAGGTTGAGCTTTCAGAAGCTAGTTTAACTCTAAGGGAGGAAGCAGCAGAATGTGCCTCTCACATCTAGCCTGTAGGAATTCAGGTTGGCAAGTTCTATTGGGAAGCCCATTGGCGCCTTCGTTGGAAACGGGTTTGGAAATTTCAGTTTCAAAATCTCTGTGAAAAAGCGTCAGAGAAGCTTCTCCGTTTAGAATCCAGCATATCTCACTGAACCGAAGAAGTGGTAGTTAGAAGGGAGTTAGAGCTGCAAGCAGTTTGGTTTGGGAAATTAGACGCGAAATGAAACTGCAAATGCCTTCCAACAGGCTTGGAAAAGTGTGTTCTATATCTCTGCCAAACAAACTCCCCTGAGGTTGAGCTTTCAGAAGCAAGTTTAACTCTAAGGGAGGAAGCAGCAGAATGTGCCTCTCACATCTAGCCTGTAGGAATTCAGGTTGGCAAGTTCTATGGGGAAGCCCATTGCTGCCTATGGTGGAAACGGCATGGGAGATTTCAGTTTCAAAATCTCTGTGAAAAAGCGTCAGAGAAGCTTCTCCGTTTAGAATCCAGCATATCTCACTGAACGGAAGAAGTGGTAGTTAGAAGGGAGTTAGAGCTGCAAGCAGTTTGGTTTGGGAAATTAGACGCGAAATGAAACTGCAAATGCCTTCCAACAGGCTTGGAAAAGTGTGTTCTATATCTCTGCCAAACAAACTCCCCGGAGGTTGAGCTTTCAGAAGCAAGTTTAACTCTAAGGGAGGAAGCAGCAGAATGTGCCTCTCACATCTAGCCTGTAGGAATTCAGGTTGGCAAGTTCTATGGGGAAGCCCATTGCTGCCTATGGTGGAAACGGCATGGGAGATTTCAGTTTCAAAATCTCTGTGAAAAAGCGTCAGAGAAGCTTCTCCGATTAGAATCCAGCATATCTCACTGAACCGAAGAAGTGGTAGTTAGAAGGGAGTTAGAGCTGCAAGCAGTTTGGTTTGGGAAATTAGATGCGAAATGACACTGCAAAGGCCTTCCAACAGGCTTGGAAAATTGTGTTCTATATCTCTGCCAAACAGACTCCACGGAGGTTGAGCTTTCAGAAGCAAGCTTAACTCTTAGGGAGGAAGCAGCAGAATGTGCCTCTCACATCTAGCCTGTAGGAATTCAGGTTGGCAAGTTCTATGGGGAAGCCCATTGCTGCCTATGGTGGAAACGGCATGGGAGATTTCAGTTTCAAAATCTCTGTGAAAAAGCGTCAGAGAAGCTTCTCCGTTTAGAATCCAGCATATCTCACTGAACCGAAGAAGTGGTAGTTAGAAGGGAGTTAGAGCTGCAAGCAGTTTGGTTTGGGAAATTAGACGCGAAATGAAACTGCAAATGCCTTCCAACAGGCTTGGAAAAGTGTGTTCTATATCTCTGCCAAACAAACTCCCCGGAGGTTGAGCTTTCAGAAGCTAGTTTAACTCTAAGGGAGGAAGCAGCAGAATGTGCCTCTCACATCTAGCCTGTAGGAATTCAGGTTGCCAAGTTCTATGGGGAAGCCCATTGCTGGCTACGGTGGAAACAGCATGGGAGATTTCAGTTTCAAAATCTCTGTGAAAAAGCGTCAGAGAAGCTTCTCCGTTTAGAATCCAGCATATCTCACTGAACCGAAGAAGTGGTAGTTAGAAGGCAGTTAGAGCTGCAAGCAGTTTGGTTTGGGAAATTAGACGCGAAATGAAACTGCAAATGCCTTCCAACAGGCTTGGAAAATTGTGTTCTATATCTCTGCCAAACAAACTCCCCGGAGGTTGAGCTTTCAGAAGCTAGTTTAACTCTAAGGGGGGAAGCAGCAGAATGTGCCTCTCACATCTAGCCTGTAGGAATTCAGGTTGGCAAGTTCTATGGGGAAGCCCATTGGCGCCTTCGTTGGAAACGGGTTTGGAAATTTCAGTTTCAAAATCTCTGTGAAAAAGCGTCAGAGAAGCTTCTCCGTTTAGAATCCAGCATATCTCACTGAACCGAAGAAGTGGTAGTTAGAAGGGAGTTAGAGCTACAAGCAGTTTGGTTTGGGAAATTAGACGCGAAATGAAACTGCAAATGCCTTCCAACAGGCTTGAAAAAGTGTGTTCTATATCTCTGCCAAACAAACTCCCCGGAGGTTGAGCTTTCAGAAGCAAGTTTAACTCTAAGGAAGGAAGCAGCAGAATGTGCCTCTCACATCTAGCCTGTAGGAATTCAGGTTGGCAAGTTCTATGGGGAAGCCCATTGCTGCCTATGGTGGAAACGGGTTTGGAAATTTCAGTTTCAAAATCTCTGTGAAAAAGTGTCAGAGAAGCTTCTCCGTTTAGAATCCAGCATATCTCACTGAACCGAAGAAGTGGTAGTTAGAAGGGAGTTAGAGCTGCAAACAGTTTGGTTTGGGAAATTAGACGCGAAATGAAACTGCAAATGCCTTCCAACAGGCTTGGAAAAGTGTGTTCTATATCTCTGCCAAACAAACTCCCCGGAGGTTGAGCTTTCAGAAGCAAGTTTAACTCTAAGGGAGGAAGCAGCAGAATGTGCCTCTCACATCTAGCCTGTAGGAATTCAGGTTGGCAAGTTCTATGGGGAAGCCCATTGCTGCCTATGGTGGAAACGGCATGGGAGATTTCAGTTTCAAAATCTCTGTGAAAAAGCGTCAGAGAAGCTTCTCCGTTTAGAATCCAGCATATCTCACTGAACCGAAGAAGTGGTAGTTAGAAGGGAGTTAGAGCTGCAAGCAGTTTGGTTTGGGAAATTAGACGCGAAATGAAACTGCAAATGCCTTCCAACAGGCTTGGAAAAGTGTGTTCTATATCTCTGCCAAACAAACTCCCCGGAGGTTGAGCTTTCAGAAGCTAGTTTAACTCTAAGGGAGGAAGCAGCAGAATGTACCTCTCACATCTAGCCTTTAGGAATTCAGGTTGGCAAGTTCTATGGGGAAGCCCATTGCTGCCTATGGTGGAAACGGCATGGGAGATTTCAGTTTCAAAATCTCTGTGAAAAAGCGTCAGAGAAGCTTCTCCGTTTAGAATCCAGCATATCTCACTGAACCGAAGAAGTGGTAGTTAGAAGGGAGTTAGAGCTGCAAGCAGTTTGGTTTGGGAAATTAGATGCGAAATGACACTGCAAAGGCCTTCCAACAGGCTTGGAAAAGTGTGTTCTATATCTGTGCCAAACAGAGTCCCCGGAGGTTGAGCTTTCAGAAGCAAGCTTAACTGTTAGGGAGGAAGCAGCAGAATGTGCCTCTCACATCTAGCCTGTAGGAATTCAGGTTGGCAAGTTCTATGTGGAAGCCCATTGCTGGCTATGGTCGAAACAGCATGGGAGATTTCAGTTTCAAAATCTCTGTGAAAAAGCGTCAGAGAAGCTTCTCCGTTTAGAATCCAGCATATCTCACTGAACCGAAGAAGTGGTAGTTAGAAGGGAGTTAGAGCTGCAAGCAGTTTGGTTTGGGAAATTAGACGCGAAATGAAACTGCAAATGCCTTCCAACAGGCTTGGAAAAGTGTGTTCTATATCTCTGCCAAACAAACTCCCCGGAGATTAAGCTTTCAGAAGCAAGTTTAACTCTAAGGGAGGAAGCAGCAGAATGTGCCTCTCACATCTAGCCTGTAGGAATTCAGGTTGGCAAGTTCTATGGGGAAGCCCATTGCTGTCTATGGTGGAAACGGGTTTGGAAATTTCAGTTTCAAAATCTCTGTGAAAAAGTGTCACAGAAGCTTCTCCGTTTAGAATCCAGCATATCTCACTGAACCGAAGAAGTGGTAGCTAGAAGGGAGTTAGAGCTGCAAGCAGTTTGGTTTGGGAAATTAGACGCGAAATGAAACTGCAAATGCCTTCCAACAGGCTTGGAAAAGTGTGTTCTATATCTCTGCCAAACAAACTCCCCGGAGGTTGAGCTTTCAGAAGCAAGTTTAACTCTAAGGGAGGAAGCAGCAGAATGTGCCTCTCACATCTAGCCTGTAGGAATTCAGGTTGGCAAGTTCTATGGGGAAGCCCATTGCTGCCTATGGTGGAAACGGCATGGGAGATTTCAGTTTCAAAATCTCTGTGAAAAAGCGTCAGAGAAGCTTCTCCGTTTAGAATCCAGCATATCTCACTGAACCGAAGAAGTGGTAGTTAGAAGGGAGTTAGAGCTGCAAGCAATTTGGTTTGGGAAATTAGACGCGAAATGAAACTGCAAATGCCTTCCAAGAGGCTTGGAAAAGTGTGTTCTATATCTGTGCCAAACAAACTCCCCGGAGGTTGAGCTTTCAGAAGCTAGTTTAACTCTAAGGGAGGAAGCAGCAGAATGTGCCTCTCACATCTAGCCTGTAGGAATTCAGGTTGGCAAGTTCTATGGGGAAGCCCATTGCTGCCTATGGTGGAAACGGCATGGGAGATTTCAGTTTCAAAATCTCTGTGAAAAAGCGTCAGAGAAGCTTCTCCGTTTAGAATCCAGCATATCTCACCGAACCAAAGAAGTGGTAGTTAGAAGGGAGTTAGAGCTGCAAGCAGTTTGGTTTGGGAAATTAGACGCGAAATGAAACTGCAAATGCCTTCCAACAGGCTTGGAAAAGTGTGTTCTATATCTCTGCCAAACAAACTCCCCGGAGGTTGAGCTTTCACAAGCCAGTTTAACTCTAAGGGAGGAAGCAGCAGAATGTGCCTCTCACATCTAGCCTGTAGGAATTCAGGTTGGCAAGTTCTATGGTGAAGCCCATTCGCGCCTTCGTTGGAAACGGGTTTGGAAATTTCAGTTTCAAAATCTCTGTGAAAAAGCGTCAGAGAAGCTTCTCCGTTTAGAATCCAGCATATCTCACTGAACCGAAGAAGTGGTAGTTAGAAGGCAGTTAGAGCTGCAAGCAGTTTGGTTTGGGAAATTAGACGCGAAATGAAACTGCAAATGCCTTCCAACAGGCTTGGAAAAGTGTGTTCTATATCTCTACCAAACAGACTCCCTGGAGGTTGAGCTTTCAGAAGCTAGTTTAACTCTAAGGGAGGAAGCAGCAGAATATGCCTCTCACATCTAGCCTGTAGGAATTCAGGTTGGCAAGTTCTATGGGGAAGCCCATTGCTGCCTATGGTGGAAACAGCATGGGAGATTTCAGTTTCAAAATCTCTGTGAAAAAGCGTCAGAGAAGCTTCTCCGTTTAGAATCCAGCATATCTCACTGAACCGAAGAAGTGGTAGTTAGAAGGCAGTTAGAGCTGCAAGCAGTTTGGTTTGGGAAATTAGACGCGAAATGAAACTGCAAATGCCTTCCAACAGGCTTGGAAAAGTGTGTTCTATATCTCTGCCAAACAAACTCCCCGGAGGTTGAGCTTTCAGAAGCTAGTTTAACTCTAAGGGAGGAAGCAGCAGAATGTACCTCTCACATCTAGCCTGTAGGAATTCAGGTTGGCAAGTTCTATGGGGAAGCCCATTGCTGCCTATGGTGGAAACGGCATGGGAGATTTCAGTTTCAAAATCTCTGTGAAAAAGCGTCAGAGAAGCTTCTCCGTTTAGAATCCAGCATATCTCACTGAACCGAAGAAGTGGTAGTTAGAAGGGAGTTAGAGCTGCAAGCAGTTTGGTTTGGGAAATTAGATGCGAAATGACACTGCAAAGGCCTTCCAACAGGCTTGGAAAAGTGTGTTCTATATCTGTGCCGAACAGAGTCCCCGGAGGTTGAGCTTTCAGAAGCAAGCTTAACTGTTAGGGAGGAAGCAGCAGAATGTGCCTCTCACATCTAGCCTGTAGGAATTCAGGTTGGCAAGTTCTATGTGGAAGCCCATTGCTGGCTATGGTCGAAACAGCATGGGAGATTTCAGTTTCAAAATCTCTGTGAAAAAGCGTCAGAGAAGCTTCTCCGTTTAGAATCCAGCATATCTCACTGAACCGAAGAAGTGGTAGTTAGAAGGCAGTTAGAGCTGCAAGCAGTTTGGTTTGGGAAATTAGACGCGAAATGAAACTGCAAATGCCTTCCAACAGGCTTGGAAAAGTGTGTTCTATATCTCTGCCAAACAAACTCCCCGGAGGTTAAGCTTTCAGAAGCAAGTTTAACTCTAAGGGAGGAAGCAGCAGAATGTGCCTCTCACATCTAGCCTGTAGGAATTCAGGTTGGCAAGTTCTATGGGGAAGCCCATTGCTGTCTATGGTGGAAACGGGTTTGGAAATTTCAGTTTCAAAATCTCTGTGAAAAAGTGTCAGAGAAGCTTCTCCGTTTAGAATCCAGCATATCTCACTGAACCGAAGAAGTGGTAGTTAGAAGGGAGTTAGAGCTGCAAGCAGTTTGGTTTGGGAAATTAGACGCGAAATGAAACTGCAAATGCCTTCCAACAGGCTTGGAAAAGTGTGTTCTATATCTCTGCCAAACAAACTCCCCGGAGGTTGAGCTTTCAGAAGCAAGTTTAACTCTAAGGGAGGAAGCAGCAGAATGTGCCTCTCACATCTAGCCTGTAGGAATTCAGGTTGGCAAGTTCTATGGGGAAGCCCATTGCTGCCTATGGTGGAAACGGCATGGGAGATTTCAGTTTCAAAATCTCTGTGAAAAAGCGTCAGAGAAGCTTCTCCGTTTAGAATCCAGCATATCTCACTGAACCGAAGAAGTGGTAGTTAGAAGGGAGTTAGAGCTGCAAGCAGTTTGGTTTGGGAAATTAGACGCGAAATGAAACTGCAAATGCCTTCCAACAGGCTTGGAAAAGTGTGTTCTATATCTCTGCCAAACAAACTCCCCGGAGGTTGAGCTTTCAGAAGCAAGTTTAACTCTAAGGGAGGAAGCAGCAGAATGTGCCTCTCACATCTAGCCTGTAGGAATTCAGGTTGGCAAGTTCTATGGGGAAGCCCATTGCTGCCTATGGTGGAAACGGCATGGGAGATTTCAGTTTCAAAATCTCTGTGAAAAAGCGTCAGAGAAGCTTCTCCGTTTAGAATCCAGCATATCTCACTGAACCGAAGAAGTGGTAGTTAGAAGGGAGTTAGAGCTGCAAGCAGTTTGGTTTGGGAAATTAGACGCGAAATGAAACTGCAAATGCCTTCCAACAGGCTTGGAAAAGTGTGTTCTATATCTCTGCCAAACCAACTCCCCGGAGTTTGAGCTTTCAGAAGCTAGTTTAACTCTAAGGGAGGAAGCAGCAGAATGTGCCTCTCACATCTAGCCTGTAGGAATTCAGGTTGGCAAGTTCTATGGGGAAGCCCATTGCTGCCTATGGTGGAAACGGCATGGGAGATTTCAGTTTCAAAATCTCTGTGAAAAAGCGTCAGAGAAGCTTCTCCGTTTAGAATCCAGCATATCTCACTGAACCGAAGAAGTGGTAGTTAGAAGGGAGATAGAGCTGCAAGCAGTTTGGTTTGGGAAATTAGATGCGAAATGACACTGCAAAGGCCTTCCAACAGGCTTGGAAAAGTGTGTTCTATATCTCTGACAAACAGACTCCCCGGAGGTTGAGCTTTCAGAAGCAAGCTTAACTCTTAGGGAGGAAGCAGCAGAATGTGCCTCTCACATCTAGCCTGTAGGAATTCAGGTTGGCAAGTTCTATGGGGAAGCCCATTGCTGCCTATGGTGGAAACGGCATGGGAGATTTCAGTTTCAAAATCTCTGTGAAAAAGCGTCAGAGAAGCTTCTCCATTTAGAATCCAGCATATCTCACTGAACCGAAGAAGTGGTAGTTAGAAGGCAGTTAGAGCTGCAAGCAGTTTGGTTTGGGAAATTAGACGCGAAATGAAACTGCAAATGCCTTCCAACAGGCTTGGAAAAGTGTGTTCTATATCTCTGCCAAACAGACTCCCTGGAGGTTGAGCTTTCAGAAGCTAGTTTAATTCTAAGGGAGGAAGCAGCAGAATGTGCCTCTCACATCTAGCCTGTAGGAATTCAGGTTGGCAAGTTCTATGGGGAAGCCCATTGCTGCCTATGGTGGAAACAGCATGGGAAGTTTCAGTTTCAAAATCTCTGTGAAAAAGCGTCAGAGAAGCTTCTCCGTTTAGAATCCAGCATATCTCACTGAACCGAAGAAGTGGTAGTTAGAAGGCAGTTAGAGCTGCAAGCAGTTTTGTTTGGGAAATTAGACGCGAAATGAAACTGCAAATGCCTTCCAACAGGCTTGGAAAAGTGTGTTCTATATCTCTGCCAAACAAACTCCCCGGAGGTTGAGCTTTCAGAAGCTAGTTTAACTCTAAGGGAGGAAGCAGCAGAATGTGCCTCTCACATCTAGCCTGTAGGAATTCAGGTTGGCAAGTTCTATGGGGAAGCCCATTGTCGCCTTCGTTGGAAACGGGTTTGGAAATTTCAGTTTCAAAATCTCTGTGAAAAAGCGTCAGAGAAGCTTCTCCGTTTAGAATCCAGCTTATCTCACTGAACCGAAGAAGTGGTAGTTAGAAGGCAGTTAGAGCTGCAAGCAGTTTGGTTTGGGAAATTAGACGCGAAATGAAACTGCAAATGCCTTCCAACAGGCTTGGAAAAGTGTGTTCTATATCTCTGCCAAACAAACTCCCCGGAGGTTGAGCTTTCAGAAGCTAGTTTAACTCTAAGGGAGGAAGCAGCAGAATGTGCCTCTCACATCTAGCCTTTAGGAATTCAGGTTGGCAAGTTCTATGGGGAAGCCCATTGCTGCCTATGGTGGAAACGGCATGGGAGATTTCAGTTTCAAAATCTCTGTGAAAAAGCGTCAGAGAAGCTTCTCCGTTTAGAATCCAGCATATCTCACTGAACCGAAGAAGTGGTAGTTAGAAGGGAGTTAGAGCTGCAAGCAGTTTGGTTTGGGAAATTAGATGCGAAATGACACTGCAAAGGCCTTCCACCAGGCTTGGAAAAGTGTGTTCTATATCTGTGCCAAACAGAGTCCCCGGAGGTTGAGCTTTCAGAAGCAAGCTTAACTGTTAGGGAGGAAGCAGCAGAATGTGCCTCTCACATCTAGCCTGTAGGAATTCAGGTTGGCAAGTTCTATGTGGAAGCCCATTGCTGGCTATGGTCGAAACAGCATGGGAGATTTCAGTTTCAAAATCTCTGTGAAAAAGCGTCAGAGAAGCTTCTCCGTTTAGAATCCAGCATATCTCACTGAACCGAAGAAGTGGTAGTTAGAAGGCAGTTAGAGCTGCAAGCAGTTTGGTTTGGGAAATTAGACGCGAAATGAAACTGCAAATGCCTTCCAACAGGCTTGGAAAAGTGTGTTCTATATCTCTGCCAAACAAACTCCCCGGAGGTTGAGCTTTCAGAAGCTAGTTTAACTCTAAGGGAGGAAGCAGCAGAATGTGCCTCTCACATCTAGCCTGTAGGAATTCAGGTTGGCAAGTTCTATGGGGAAGCCCATTGCTGCCTATGGTGGAAACGGCATGGGAGATTTCAGTTTCAAAATCTCTGTGAAAAAGCGTCAGAGAAGCTTCTCCGTTTAGAATCCAGCATATCTCACTGAACCGAAGAAGTGGTAGTTAGAAGGGAGATAGAGCTGCAAGCAGTTTGGTTTGGGAAATTAGATGCGAAATGACACTGCAAAGGCCTTCCAACAGGCTTGGAAAAGTGTGTTCTATATCTCTGACAAACAGACTCCCCGGAGGTTGAGCTTTCAGAAGCAAGCTTAACTCTTAGGGAGGAAGCAGCAGAATGTGCCTCTCACATCTAGCCTGTAGGAATTCAGGTTGGCAAGTTCTATGGGGAAGCCCATTGCTGCCTATGGTGGAAACGGCATGGGAGATTTCAGTTTCAAAATCTCTGTGAAAAAGCGTCAGAGAAGCTTCTCCATTTAGAATCCAGCATATCTCACTGAACCGAAGAAGTGGTAGTTAGAAGGCAGTTAGAGCTGCAAGCAGTTTGGTTTGGGAAATTAGACGCGAAATGAAACTGCAAATGCCTTCCAACAGGCTTGGAAAAGTGTGTTCTATATCTCTGCCAAACAGACTCCCTGGAGGTTGAGCTTTCAGAAGCTAGTTTAATTCTAAGGGAGGAAGCAGCAGAATGTGCCTCTCACATCTAGCCTGTAGGAATTCAGGTTGGCAAGTTCTATGGGGAAGCCCATTGCTGCCTATGGTGGAAACAGCATGGGAAGTTTCAGTTTCAAAATCTCTGTGAAAAAGCGTCAGAGAAGCTTCTCCGTTTAGAATCCAGCATATCTCACTGAACCGAAGAAGTGGTAGTTAGAAGGCAGTTAGAGCTGCAAGCAGTTTTGTTTGGGAAATTAGACGCGAAATGAAACTGCAAATGCCTTCCAACAGGCTTGGAAAAGTGTGTTCTATATCTCTGCCAAACAAACTCCCCGGAGGTTGAGCTTTCAGAAGCTAGTTTAACTCTAAGGGAGGAAGCAGCAGAATGTGCCTCTCACATCTAGCCTGTAGGAATTCAGGTTGGCAAGTTCTATGGGGAAGCCCATTGTCGCCTTCGTTGGAAACGGGTTTGGAAATTTCAGTTTCAAAATCTCTGTGAAAAAGCGTCAGAGAAGCTTCTCCGTTTAGAATCCAGCTTATCTCACTGAACCGAAGAAGTGGTAGTTAGAAGGCAGTTAGAGCTGCAAGCAGTTTGGTTTGGGAAATTAGACGCGAAATGAAACTGCAAATGCCTTCCAACAGGCTTGGAAAAGTGTGTTCTATATCTCTGCCAAACAAACTCCCCGGAGGTTGAGCTTTCAGAAGCAAGTTTAACTCTAAGGGAGGAAGCAGCAGAATGTGCCTCTCACATCTAGCCTTTAGGAATTCAGGTTGGCAAGTTCTATGGGGAAGCCCATTGCTGCCTATGGTGGAAACGGCATGGGAGATTTCAGTTTCAAAATCTCTGTGAAAAAGCGTCAGAGAAGCTTCTCCGTTTAGAATCCAGCATATCTCACTGAACCGAAGAAGTGGTAGTTAGAAGGGAGTTAGAGCTGCAAGCAGTTTGGTTTGGGAAATTAGATGCGAAATGACACTGCAAAGGCCTTCCACCAGGCTTGGAAAAGTGTGTTCTATATCTGTGCCAAACAGAGTCCCCGGAGGTTGAGCTTTCAGAAGCAAGCTTAACTGTTAGGGAGGAAGCAGCAGAATGTGCCTCTCACATCTAGCCTGTAGGAATTCAGGTTGGCAAGTTCTATGGGGAAGCCCATTGCTGCCTATGGTGGAAACGGCATGGGAGATTTCAGTTTCAAAATCTCTGTGAAAAAGCGTCAGAGAAGCTTCTCCATTTAGAATCCAGCATATCTCACTGAACCGAAGAAGTGGTAGTTAGAAGGCAGTTAGAGCTGCAAGCAGTTTGGTTTGGGAAATTAGACGCGAAATGAAACTGCAAATGCCTTCCAACAGGCTTGGAAAAGTGTGTTCTATATCTCTGCCAAACAGACTCCCTGGAGGTTGAGCTTTCAGAAGCTAGTTTAACTCTAAGGGAGGAAGCAGCAGAATGTGCCTCTCACATCTAGCCTGTAGGAATTCAGGTTGGCAAGTTCTATGGGGAAGCCCATTGGCGCCTTCGTTGGAAACGGGTTTGGAAATTTCAGTTTCAAAATCTCTGTGAAAAAGCGTCAGAGAAGCTTCTCCGTTTAGAATCCAGCTTATCTCACTGAACTGAAGAAGTGGTAGTTAGAAGGCAGTTAGAGCTGCAAGCAGTTTGGTTTGGGAAATTAGACGCGAAATGAAACTGCAAATGCCTTCCAACAGGCTTGGAAAAGTGTGTTCTATATCTCTGCCAAACAAACTCCCCGGAGGTTGATCTTTCAGAAGCAAGTTTAACTCTAAGGGAGGAAGCAGCAGAATGTGCCTCTCACATCTAGCCTTTAGGAATTCAGGTTGGCAAGTTCTATGGGGAAGCCCATTGCTGCCTATGGTGGAAACGGCATGGGAGATTTCAGTTTCAAAATCTCTGTGAAAAAGCGTCAGAGAAGCTTCTCCGTTTAGAATCCAGCATATCTCACTGAACCGAAGAAGTGGTAGTTAGAAGGGAGTTAGAGCTGCAAGCAGTTTGGTTTGGGAAATTAGATGCGAAATGACACTGCAAAGGCCTTCCAACAGGCTTGGAAAAGTGTGTTCTATATCTGTGCCAAACAGAGTCCCCGGAGGTTGAGCTTTCAGAAGCAAGCTTAACTGTTAGGGAGGAAGCAGCAGAATGTGCCTCTCACATCTAGCCTGTAGGAATTCAGGTTGGCAAGTTCTATGTGGAAGCCCATTGCTGGCTATGGTCGAAACAGCATGGGAGATTTCAGTTTCAAAATCTCTGTGAAAAAGCGTCAGAGAAGCTTCTCCGTTTAGAATCCAGCATATCTCACTGAACCGAAGAAGTGGTAGTTAGAAGGCAGTTAGAGCTGCAAGCAGTTTGGTTTGGGAAATTAGACGCGAAATGAAACTGCAAATGCCTTCCAACAGGCTTGGAAAAGTGTGTTCTATATCTCTGCCAAACAAACTCCCCGGAGGTTGAGCTTTCAGAAGCTAGTTTAACTCTAAGGGAGGAAGCAGCAGAATGTGCCTCTCACATCTAGCCTGTAGGAATTCAGGTTGGCAAGTTCTATGGGGAAGCCCATTGCTGCCTATGGTGGAAACGGGTTTGGAAATTTCAGTTTCAAAATCTCTGTGAAAAAGCGTCAGAGAAGCTTCTCCGTTTAGAATCCAGCATATCTCACTGAACCGAAGAAGTGGTAGTTAGAAGGGAGTTAGAGCTGCAAGCAGTTTGGTTTGGGAAATTAGACGCGAAATTAAACTGCAAATGCCTTCCAACAGGCTTGGAAAAGTGTGTTCTATATCTCTGCCAAACAAACTCCCCGGAGGTTGAGCTTTCAGAAGCAAGTTTAACTCTAAGGGAGGAAGCAGCAGAATGTGCCTCTCACATCTAGCCTGTAGGAATTCAGGTTGGCAAGTTCTATGGGGAAGCCCATTGCTGCCTATGGTGGAAACGGCATGGGAGATTTCAGTTTCAAAATCTCTGTGAAAAAGCGTCAGAGAAGCTTCTCCGTTTAGAATCCAGCATATCTCACTGAACCGAAGAAGTGGTAGTTAGAAGGCAGTTAGAGCTGCAAGCAGTTTGGTTTGGGAAATTAGACGCGAAATGAAACTGCAAATGCCTTCCAACAGGCTTGGAAAAGTGTGTTCTATATCTCTGCCAAACAAACTCCCCGGAGGTTGAGCTTTCAGAAGCAAGTTTAACTCTAAGGGAGGAAGCAGCAGAATGTGCCTCTCACATCTAGCCTGTAGGAATTCAGGTTGGCAAGTTCTATGGGGAAGCCCATTGCTGCCTATGGTGGAAACGGCATGGGAGATTTCAGTTTCAAAATCTCTGTGAAAAAGCGTCAGAGAAGCTTCTCCGTTTAGAATCCAGCATATCTCACTGAACCGAAGAAGTGGTAGTTAGAAGGGAGTTAGAGCTGCAAGCAGTTTGGTTTGGGAAATTAGACGCGAAATGAAACTGCAAATGCCTTCCAACAGGCTTGGAAAAGTGTGTTCTATATCTCTGCCAAACAAACTCCCCAGAGGTTGAGCTTTCAGAAGCTAGTTTAACTCTAAGGGAGGAAGCAGCAGAATGTGCCTCTCACATCTAGCCTGTAGGAATTCAGGTTGGCAAGTTCTATGGGGAAGCCCATTGCTGCCTATGGTGGAAACGGCATGGGAGATTTCAGTTTCAAAATCTCTGTGAAAAAGCGTCAGAGAAGCTTCTCCGTTTAGAATCCAGCATATCTCACTGAACCGAAGAAGTGGTAGTTAGAAGGGAGATAGAGCTGCAAGCAGTTTGGTTTGGGAAATTAGATGCGAAATGACACTGCAAAGGCCTTCCAACAGGCTTGGAAAAGTGTGTTCTATATCTCTGACAAACAGACTCCCCGGAGGTTGAGCTTTCAGAAGCAAGCTTAACTCTTAGGGAGGAAGCAGCAGAATGTGCCTCTCACATCTAGCCTGTAGGAATTCAGGTTGGCAAGTTCTATGGGGAAGCCCATTGCTGCCTATGGTGGAAACGGCATGGGAGATTTCAGTTTCAAAATCTCTGTGAAAAAGCGTCAGAGAAGCTTCTCCATTTAGAATCCAGCATATCTCACTGAACCGAAGAAGTGGTAGTTAGAAGGCAGTTAGAGCTGCAAGCAGTTTGGTTTGGGAAATTAGACGCGAAATGAAACTGCAAATGCCTTCCAACAGGCTTGGAAAAGTGTGTTCTATATCTCTGCCAAACAAACTCCCCGGAGGTTGATCTTTCAGAAGCAAGTTTAACTCTAAGGGAGGAAGCAGCAGAATGTGCCTCTCACATCTAGCCTTTAGGAATTCAGGTTGGCAAGTTCTATGGGGAAGCCCATTGCTGCCTATGGTGGAAACGGCATGGGAGATTTCAGTTTCAAAATCTCTGTGAAAAAGCGTCAGAGAAGCTTCTCCGTTTAGAATCCAGCATATCTCACTGAACCGAAGAAGTGGTAGTTAGAAGGGAGTTAGAGCTGCAAGCAGTTTGGTTTGGGAAATTAGATGCGAAATGACACTGCAAAGGCCTTCCAACAGGCTTGGAAAAGTGTGTTCTATATCTGTGCCAAACAGAGTCCCCGGAGGTTGAGCTTTCAGAAGCAAGCTTAACTGTTAGGGAGGAAGCAGCAGAATGTGCCTCTCACATCTAGCCTGTAGGAATTCAGGTTGGCAAGTTCTATGTGGAAGCCCATTGCTGGCTATGGTCGAAACAGCATGGGAGATTTCAGTTTCAAAATCTCTGTGAAAAAGCGTCAGAGAAGCTTCTCCGTTTAGAATCCAGCATATCTCACTGAACCGAAGAAGTGGTAGTTAGAAGGCAGTTAGAGCTGCAAGCAGTTTGGTTTGGGAAATTAGACGCGAAATGAAACTGCAAATGCCTTCCAACAGGCTTGGAAAAGTGTGTTCTATATCTCTGCCAAACAAACTCCCCGGAGGTTGAGCTTTCAGAAGCTAGTTTAACTCTAAGGGAGGAAGCAGCAGAATGTGCCTCTCACATCTAGCCTGTAGGAATTCAGGTTGGCAAGTTCTATGGGGAAGCCCATTGCTGCCTATGGTGGAAACGGGTTTGGAAATTTCAGTTTCAAAATCTCTGTGAAAAAGCGTCAGAGAAGCTTCTCCATTTAGAATCCAGCATATCTCACTGAACCGAAGAAGTGGTAGTTAGAAGGCAGTTAGAGCTGCAAGCAGTTTGGTTTGGGAAATTAGACGCGAAATGAAACTGCAAATGCCTTCCAACAGGCTTGGAAAAGTGTGTTCTATATCTCTGCCAAACAGACTCCCTGGAGGTTGAGCTTTCAGAAGCTAGTTTAATTCTAAGGGAGGAAGCAGCAGAATGTGCCTCTCACATCTAGCCTGTAGGAATTCAGGTTGGCAAGTTCTATGGGGAAGCCCATTGCTGCCTATGGTGGAAACAGCATGGGAAGTTTCAGTTTCAAAATCTCTGTGAAAAAGCGTCAGAGAAGCTTCTCCGTTTAGAATCCAGCATATCTCACTGAACCGAAGAAGTGGTAGTTAGAAGGCAGTTAGAGCTGCAAGCAGTTTTGTTTGGGAAATTAGACGCGAAATGAAACTGCAAATGCCTTCCAACAGGCTTGGAAAAGTGTGTTCTATATCTCTGCCAAACAAACTCCCCGGAGGTTGAGCTTTCAGAAGCTAGTTTAACTCTAAGGGAGGAAGCAGCAGAATGTGCCTCTCACATCTAGCCTCTAGGAATTCAGGTTGGCAAGTTCTATGGGGAAGCCCATTGTCGCCTTCGTTGGAAACGGGTTTGGAAATTTCAGTTTCAAAATCTCTGTGAAAAAGCGTCAGAGAAGCTTCTCCGTTTAGAATCCAGCTTATCTCACTGAACCGAAGAAGTGGTAGTTAGAAGGCAGTTAGAGCTGCAAGCACTTTGGTTTGGGAAATTAGACGCGAAATGAAACTGCAAATGCCTTCCAACAGGCTTGGAAAAGTGTGTTCTATATCTCTGCCAAACAAACTCCCCGGAGGTTGAGCTTTCAGAAGCAAGTTTAACTCTAAGGGAGGAAGCAGCAGAATGTGCCTCTCACATCTAGCCTTTAGGAATTCAGGTTGGCAAGTTCATTGGGGAAGCCCATTGCTGCCTATGGTGGAAACGGCATGGGAGATTTCAGTTTCAAAATCTCTGTGAAAAAGCGTCAGAGAAGCTTCTCCGTTTAGAATCCAGCATATCTCACTGAACCGAAGAAGTGGTAGTTAGAAGGGAGTTAGAGCTGCAAGCAGTTTGGTTTGGGAAATTAAATGCGAAATGACACGGCAAAGGCCTTCCAACAGGCTTGGAAAAGTGTGTTCTATATCTGTGCCAAACAGAGTCCCCGGAGGTTGAGCTTTCAGAAGCAAGCTTAACTGTTAGGGAGGAAGCAGCAGAATGTGCCTCTCACATCTAGCCTGTAGGAATTCAGGTTGGCAAGTTCTATGTGGAAGCCCATTGCTGGCTATGGTCGAAACAGCATGGGAGATTTCAGTTTCAAAATCTCTGTGAAAAAGCGTCAGAGAAGCTTCTCCGTTTAGAATCCAGCATATCTCACTGAACCGAAGAAGTGGTAGTCAGAAGGGAGTTAGAGCTGCAAGCAGTTTGGTTTGGGAAATTAGACGCGAAATGAAACTGCAAATGCCTTCCAACAGGCTTGGAAAAGTGTGTTCTATATCTCTGCCAAACAAACTCCCCGGAGGTTGAGCTTTCAGAAGCTAGTTTAACTCTAAGGGAGGAAGCAGCAGAATGTGCCTCTCACATCTAGCCTGTAGGAATTCAGGTTGGCAAGTTCTATGGGGAAGCCCATTGCTGCCTATGGTGGAAACGGCATGGGAGATTTCAGTTTCAAAATCTCTGTGAAAAAGCGTCAGAGAAGCTTCTCCGTTTAGAATCCAGCATATCTCACTGAACCGAAGAAGTGGTAGTTAGAAGGGAGATAGAGCTGCAAGCAGTTTGGTTTGGGAAATTAGATGCGAAATGACACTGCAAAGGCCTTCCAACAGGCTTGGAAAAGTGTGTTCTATATCTCTGACAAACAGACTCCCCGGAGGTTGAGCTTTCAGAAGCAAGCTTAACTCTTAGGGAGGAAGCAGCAGAATGTGCCTCTAACATCTAGCCTGTAGGAATTCAGGTTGGCAAGTTCTATGGGGAAGCCCATTGCTGCCTATGGTGGAAACGGCATGGGAGATTTCAGTTTCAAAATCTCTGTGAAAAAGCGTCAGAGAAGCTTCTCCATTTAGAATCCAGCATATCTCACTGAACCGAAGAAGTGGTAGTTAGAAGGCAGTTAGAGCTGCAAGCAGTTTGGTTTGGGAAATTAGACGCGAAATGCAACTGCAAATGCCTTCCAACAGGCTTGGAAAAGTGTGTTCTATATCTCTGCCAAACAGACTCCCTGGAGGTTGAGCTTTCAGAAGCTAGTTTAACTCTAAGGGAGGAAGCAGCAGAATGTGCCTCTCACATCTAGCCTGTAGGAATTCAGGTTGGCAAGTTCTATGGGGAAGCCCATTGGCGCCTTCGTTGGAAACGGGTTTGGAAATTTCAGTTTCAAAATCTCTGTGAAAAAGCGTCAGAGAAGCTTCTCCGTTTAGAATCCAGCATATCTCACTGAACCGAAGAAGTGGTAGTTAGAAGGGAGTTAGAGCTGCAAGCAGTTTGGTTTGGGAAATTAGATGCGAAATGACACTGCAAAGGCCTTCCAACAGGCTTGGAAAAGTGTGTTCTATATCTGTGCCAAACAGAGTCCCCGGAGGTTGAGCTTTCAGAAGCAAGCTTAACTGTTAGGGAGGAAGCAGCAGAATGTGCCTCTCACATCTAGCCTGTAGGAATTCAGGTTGGCAAGTTCTATGTGGAAGCCCATTGCTGGCTATGGTCGAAACAGCATGGGAGATTTCAGTTTCAAAATCTCTGTGAAAAAGCGTCAGAGAAGCTTCTCCGTTTAGAATCCAGCATATCTCACTGAACCGAAGAAGTGGTAGTTAGAAGGCAGTTAGAGCTGCAAGCAGTTTGGTTTGGGAAATTAGACGCGAAATGAAACTGCAAATGCCTTCCAACAGGCTTGGAAAAGTGTGTTCTATATCTCTGCCAAACAAACTCCCCGGAGGTTGAGCTTTCAGAAGCTAGTTTAACTCTAAGGGAGGAAGCAGCAGAATGTGCCTCTCACATCTAGCCTGTAGGAATTCAGGTTGGCAAGTTCTATGGGGAAGCCCATTGCTGCCTATGGTGGAAACGGCATGGGAGATTTCAGTTTCAAAATCTCTGTGAAAAAGCGTCAGAGAAGCTTCTCCGTTTAGAATCCAGCATATCTCACTGAACCGAAGAAGTGGTAGTTAGAAGGGAGTTAGAGATGCAAGCAGTTTGGTTTGGGAAATTAGACGCGAAATGAAACTGCAAATGCCTTCCAACAGGCTTGGAAAAGTGTGTTCTATATCTCTGCCAAACAAACTCCCCGGAGGTTGAGCTTTCAGAAGCTAGTTTAACTCTAAGGGAGGAAGCAGCAGAATGTGCCTCTCACATCTAGCCTGTAGGAATTCAGGTTGGCAAGTTCTATGGGGAAGCCCATTGCTGCCTATGGTGGAAACGGCATGGGAGATTTCAGTTTCAAAATCTCTGTGAAAAAGCGTCAGAGAAGCTTCTCCGTTTAGAATCCAGCATATCTCACTGAACCGAAGAAGTGGTAGTTAGAAGGGAGATAGAGCTGCAAGCAGTTTGGTTTGGGAAATTAGATGCGAAATGACACTGCAAAGGCCTTCCAACAGGCTTGGAAAAGTGTGTTCTATATCTCTGACAAACAGACTCCCCGGAGGTTGAGCTTTCAGAAGCAAGCTTAACTCTTAGGGAGGAAGCAGCAGAATGTGCCTCTCACATCTAGCCTGTAGGAATTCAGGTTGGCAAGTTCTATGGGGAAGCCCATTGCTGCCTATGGTGGAAACGGCATGGGAGATTTCAGTTTCAAAATCTCTGTGAAAAAGCGTCAGAGAAGCTTCTCCATTTAGAATCCAGCATATCTCACTGAACCGAAGAAGTGGTAGTTAGAAGGCAGTTAGAGCTGCAAGCAGTTTGGTTTGGGAAATTAGACGCGAAATGAAACTGCAAATGCCTTCCAACAGGCTTGGAAAAGTGTGTTCTATATCTCTGCCAAACAGACTCCCTGGAGGTTGAGCTTTCAGAAGCTAGTTTAACTCTAAGGGAGGAAGCAGCAGAATGTGCCTCTCACATCTAGCCTGTAGGAATTCAGGTTGGCAAGTTCTATGGGGAAGCCCATTGGCGCCTTCGTTGGAAACGGGTTTGGAAATTTCAGTTTCAAAATCTCTGTGAAAAAGCGTCAGAGAAGCTTCTCCGTTTAGAATCCAGCTTATCTCACTGAACCGAAGAAGTGGTAGTTAGAAGGCAGTTAGAGCTGCAAGCAGTTTGGTTTGGGAAATTAGACGCGAAATGAAACTGCAAATGCCTTCCAACAGGCTTGGAAAAGTGTGTTCTATATCTCTGCCAAACAAACTCCCCGGAGGTTGAGCTTTCAGAAGCAAGTTTAACTCTAAGGGAGGAAGCAGCAGAATGTGCCTCTCACATCTAGCCTTTAGGAATTCAGGTTGGCAAGTTCTATGGGGAAGCCCATTGCTGCCTATGGTGGAAACGGCATGGGAGATTTCAGTTTCAAAATCTCTGTGAAAAAGCGTCAGAGAAGCTTCTCCGTTTAGAATCCAGCATATCTCACTGAACCGAAGAAGTGGTAGTTAGAAGGGAGTTAGAGCTGCAAGCAGTTTGGTTTGGGAAATTAGATGCGAAATGACACTGCAAAGGCCTTCCAACAGGCTTGGAAAAGTGTGTTCTATATCTGTGCCAAACAGAGTCCCCGGAGGTTGAGCTTTCAGATGCAAGCTTAACTGTTAGGGAGGAAGCAGCAGAATGTGCCTCTCACATCTAGCCTGTAGGAATTCAGGTTGGCAAGTTCTATGTGGAAGCCCATTGCTGGCTATGGTCGAAACAGCATGGGAGATTTCAGTTTCAAAATCTCTGTGAAAAAGCGTCAGAGAAGCTTCTCCGTTTAGAATCCAGCATATCTCACTGAACCGAAGAAGTGGTAGTTAGAAGGCAGTTAGAGCTGCAAGCAGTTTGGCTTGGGAAATTAGACGCGAAATGAAACTTCAAATGCCTTCCAACAGGCTTGGAAAAGTGTGTTCTATATCTCTGCCAAACAAACTCCCCGGAGGTTGAGCTTTCAGAAGCTAGTTTAACTCTAAGGGAGGAAGCAGCAGAATGTGCCTCTCACATCTAGCCTGTAGGAATTCAGGTTGGCAAGTTCTATGGGGAAGCCCATTGCTGCCTATGGTGGAAACGGCATGGGAGATTTCAGTTTCAAAATCTCTGTGAAAAAGCGTCAGAGAAGCTTCTCCGTTTAGAATCCAGCATATCTCACTGAACCGAAGAAGTGGTAGTTAGAAGGGAGTTAGAGATGCAAGCAGTTTGGTTTGGGAAATTAGACGCGAAATGAAACTGCAAATGCCTTCCAACAGGCTTGGAAAAGTGTGTTCTATATCTCTGCCAAACAAACTCCCCGGAGGTTGAGCTTTCAGAAGCTAGTTTAACTCTAAGGGAGGAAGCAGCAGAATGTGCCTCTCACATCTAGCCTGTAGGAATTCAGGTTGGCAAGTTCTATGGGGAAGCCCATTGCTGCCTATGGTGGAAACGGCATGGGAGATTTCAGTTTCAAAATCTCTGTGAAAAAGCGTCAGAGAAGCTTCTCCGTTTAGAATCCAGCATATCTCACTGAACCGAAGAAGTGGTAGTTAGAAGGGAGATAGAGCTGCAAGCAGTTTGGTTTGGGAAATTAGATGCGAAATGACACTGCAAAGGCCTTCCAACAGGCTTGGAAAAGTGTGTGCTATATCTCTGACAAACAGACTCCCCGGAGGTTGAGCTTTCAGAAGCAAGCTTAACTCTTAGGGAGGAAGCAGCAGAATGTGCCTCTCACATCTAGCCTGTAGGAATTCAGGTTGGCAAGTTCTATGGGGAAGCCCATTGCTGCCTATGGTGGAAACGGCATGGGAGATTTCAGTTTCAAAATCTCTGTGAAAAAGCGTCAGAGAAGCTTCTCCATTTAGAATCCAGCATATCTCACTGAACCGAAGAAGTGGTAGTTAGAAGGCAGTTAGAGCTGCAAGCAGTTTGGTTTGGGAAATTAGACGCGAAATGAAACTGCAAATGCCTTCCAACAGGCTTGGAAAAGTGTGTTCTATATCTCTGCCAAACAGACTCCCTGGAGGTTGAGCTTTCAGAAGCTAGTTTAACTCTAAGGGAGGAAGCAGCAGAATGTGCCTCTCACATCTAGCCTGTAGGAATTCAGGTTGGCAAGTTCTATGGGGAAGCCCATTGCTGCCTATGGTGAAAACAGCATGGGAGATTTCAGTTTCAAAATCTCTGTGAAAAAGCGTCAGAGAAGCTTCTCCGTTTAGAATCCAGCATATCTCACTGAACCGAAGAAGTGGTAGTTAGAAGGCAGTTAGAGCTGCAAGCAGTTTGGTTTGGGAAATTAGACGCGAAATGAAACTGCAAATGCCTTCCAACAGGCTTGGAAAAGTGTGTTCTATATCTCTGCCAAACAAACTCCCCGGAGGTTGAGCTTTCAGAAGCTAGTTTAACTCTAAGGGAGGAAGCAGCAGAATGTGCCTCTCACATCTAGCCTGTAGGAATTCAGGTTGGCAAGTTCTATGGGGAAGCCCATTGTCGCCTTCGTTGGAAACGGATTTGGAAATTTCAGTTTCAAAATCTCTGTGAAAAAGCGTCAGAGAAGCTTCTCCGTTTAGAATCCAGCATATCTCACTGAACCGAAGAAGTGGTAGTTAGAAGGGAGTTAGAGCTGCAAGCAGTTTGGTTTGGGAAATTAGACGCGAAATGAAACTGCAAATGCCTTCCAACAGGCTTGGAAAAGTGTGTTCTATATCTCTGCCAAAGAAACTCCCCGGAGGTTGAGCTTTCAGAAGCAAGTTTAACTCTAAGGGAGGAAGCAGCAGAATGTGCCTCTCACATCTAGCCTGTAGGAATTCAGGTTGGCAAGTTCTATGGGGAAGCCCATTGCTGCCTATGGTGGAAACGGCATGGGAGATTTCAGTTTCAAAATCTCTGTGAAAAAGCGTCAGAGAAGCTTCTCCGTTTAGAATCCAGCATATCTCACCGAACCGAAGAAGTGGTAGTTAGAAGGGAGTTAGAGCTGCAAGCAGTTTGGTTTGGGAAATTAGACGCGAAATGAAACTGCAAATGCCTTCCAAGAGGCTTGGAAAAGTGTGTTCTATATCTCTGCCAAACAAACTCCCCGGAGGTTGAGCTTTCACAAGCTAGTTTAACTCTAAGGGAGGAAGCAGCAGAATGTGCCTCTCACATCTAGCCTGTAGGAATTCAGGTTGGCAAGTTCTATGGTGAAGCCCATTGGCGCCTTCGTTGGAAACGGGTTTGGAAATTTCAGTTTCAAAATCTCTGTGAAAAAGCGTCAGAGAAGCTTCTCCGTTTAGAATCCAGCATATCTCACTGAACCGAAGAAGTGGTAGTTAGAAGGGAGATAGAGCTGCAAGCAGTTTGGTTTGGGAAATTAGATGCGAAATGACACTGCAAAGGCCTTCCAACAGGCTTGGAAAATTGTGTTCTATATCTCTGACAAACAGACTCCCCGGAGGTTGAGCTTTCAGAAGCAAGCTTAACTCTTAGGGAGGAAGCAGCAGAATGTGCCTCTCACATCTAGCCTGTAGGAATTCAGGTTGGCAAGTTCTATGGGGAAGCCCATTGCTGCCTATGGTGGAAACGGCATGGGAGATTTCAGTTTCAAAATCTCTGTGAAAAAGCGTCAGAGAAGCTTCTCCATTTAGAATCCAGCATATCTCACTGAACCGAAGAAGTGGTAGTTAGAAGGCAGTTAGAGCTGCAAGCAGTTTGGTTTGGGAAATTAGACGCGAAATGAAACTGCAAATGCCTTCCAACAGGCTTGGAAAAGTGTGTTCTATATCTCTGCCAAACAGACTCCCTGGAGGTTGAGCTTTCAGAAGCTAGTTTTACTCTAAGGGAGGAAGCAGCAGAATGTGCCTCTCACATCTAGCCTGTAGGAATTCAGGTTGGCAAGTTCTATGGGGAAGCCCATTGCTGCCTATGGTGGAAACAGCATGGGAGATTTCAGTTTCAAAATCTCTGTGAAAAAGCGTCAGAGAAGCTTCTCCGTTTAGAATCCAGCATATCTCACTGAACCGAAGAAGTGGTAGTTAGAAGGCAGTTAGAGCTGCAAGCACTTTGGTTTGGGAAATTAGACGCGAAATGAAACTGCAAATGCCTTCCAACAGGCTTGGAAAAGTGTGTTCTATATCTCTGCCAAACAAACTCCCCGGAGGTTGAGCTTTCAGAACCTAGTTTAACTCTAAGGGAGGAAGCAGCAGAATGTGCCTCTCACATCTAGCCTGTAGGAATTCAGGTTGGCAAGTTCTATGGGGAAGCCCATTGTCGCCTTCGTTGGAAACGGGTTTGGAAATTTCAGTTTCAAAATCTCTGTGAAAAAGCGTCAGAGAAGCTTCTCCGTTTAGAATCCAGCTTATCTCACTGAACCGAAGAAGTGATAGTTAGAAGGGAGTTAGAGCTGCAAGCAGTTTGGTTTGGGAAATTAGACGCGAAATGAAACTGCAAATGCCTTCCAACAGGCTTGGAAAAGTGTGTTCTATATCTCTGCCAAACAAACTCCCCGGAGGTTGAGCTTTCAGAAGCAAGTTTAACTCTAAGGGAGGAAGCAGCAGAATGTGCCTCTCACATCTAGCCTGTAGGAATTCAGGTTGGCAAGTTCTATGGGGAAGCCCATTGCTGCCTATGGTGGAAACGGCATGGGAGATTTCAGTTTCAAAATCTCTGTGAAAAAGCGTCAGAGAAGCTTCTCCGTTTAGAATCCAGCATATCTCACTGAACCGAAGAAGTGGTAGTTAGAAGGCAGTTAGAGCTGCAAGCAGTTTGGTTTGGGAAATTAGATGCGAAATGACACTGCAAGGGCCTTCCAACAGGCTTGGAAAAGTGTGTTCTATATCTGTGCCAAACAGAGTCCCCGGAGGTTGAGCTTTCAGAAGCAAGCTTAACTGTTAGGGAGGAAGCAGCAGAATGTGCCTCTCACATCTAGCCTGTAGGAATTCAGGTTGGCATGTTCTATGTGGAAGCCCATTGCTGGCTATGGTCGAAACAGCATGGGAGATTTCAGTTTCAAAATCTCTGTGAAAAAGCGTCAGAGAAGCTTCTCCGTTTAGAATCCAGCATATCTCACTGAACCGAAGAAGTGGTAGTTAGAAGGCAGTTAGAGCTGCAAGCAGTTTGGTTTGGGAAATTAGACGCGAAATGAAACTGCAAATGCCTTCCAACAGGCTTGGAAAATTGTGTTCTATATCTCTGCCAAACAAACTCCCCGGAGGTTGAGCTTTCAGAAGCTAGTTTAACTCTAAGGGAGGAAGCAGCAGAATGTGCCTCTCACATCTAGCCTGTAGGAATTCAGGTTGGCAAGTTCTATGGGGAAGCCCATTGCTGCCTATGGTGGAAACGGCAAGGGAGATTTCAGTTTCAAAATCTCTGTGAAAAAGCGTCAGAGAAGCTTCTCCGTTTAGAATCCAGCATATCTCACTGAACCGAAGAAGTGGTAGTTAGAAGATAGATAGAGCTGCAAGCAGTTTGGTTTGGGAAATTAGATGCGAAATGACACTGCAAAGGCCTTCCAACAGGCTTGGAAAAGTGTGTTCTATATCTCTGACAAACAGACTCCCCGGAGGTTGAGCTTTCAGAAGCAAGCTTAACTCTTAGGGAGGAAGCAGCAGAATGTGCCTCTCACATCTAGCCTGTAGGAATTCAGGTTGGCAAGTTCTATGGGGAAGCCCATTGCTGCCTATGGTGGAAACGGCATGGGAGATTTCAGTTTCAAAATCTCTGTGAAAAAGCGTCAGAGAAGCTTCTCCATTTAGAATCCAGCATATCTCACTGAACCGAAGAAGTGGTAGTTAGAAGGCAGTTAGAGCTGCAAGCAGTTTGGTTTGGGAAATTAGACGCGAAATGAAACTGCAAATGCCTTCCAACAGGCTTGGAAAAGTGTGTTCTATATCTCTGCCAAACAGACTCCCTGGAGGTTGAGCTTTCAGAAGCTAGTTTAACTCTAAGGGAGGAAGCAGCAGAATGTGCCTCTCACATCTAGCCTGTAGGAATTCAGGTTGGCAAGTTCTATGGGGAAGCCCATTGCTGCCTATGGTGAAAACAGCATGGGAGATTTCAGTTTCAAAATCTCTGTGAAAAAGCGTCAGAGAAGCTTCTCCGTTTAGAATCCAGCATATCTCACTGAACCGAAGAAGTGGTAGTTAGAAGGCAGTTAGAGCTGCAAGCAGTTTGGTTTGGGAAATTAGACGCGAAATGAAACTGCAAATGCCTTCCAACAGGCTTGGAAAAGTGTGTTCTATATCTCTGCCAAACAAACTCCCCGGAGGTTGAGCTTTCAGAAGCTAGTTTAACTCTAAGGGAGGAAGCAGCAGAATGTGCCTCTCACATCTAGCCTGTAGGAATTCAGGTTGGCAAGTTCTATGGGGAAGCCCATTGTCGCCTTCGTTGGAAACGGATTTGGAAATTTCAGTTTCAAAATCTCTGTGAAAAAGCGTCAGAGAAGCTTCTCCGTTTAGAATCCAGCATATCTCACTGAACCGAAGAAGTGGTAGTTAGAAGGGAGTTAGAGCTGCAAGCAGTTTGGTTTGGGAAATTAGACGCGAAATGAAACTGCAAATGCCTTCCAACAGGCTTGGAAAAGTGTGTTCTATATCTCTGCCAAAGAAACTCCCCGGAGGTTGAGCTTTCAGAAGCAAGTTTAACTCTAAGGGAGGAAGCAGCAGAATGTGCCTCTCACATCTAGCCTGTAGGAATTCAGGTTGGCAAGTTCTATGGGGAAGCCCATTGCTGCCTATGGTGGAAACGGCATGGGAGATTTCAGTTTCAAAATCTCTGTGAAAAAGCGTCAGAGAAGCTTCTCCGTTTAGAATCCAGCATATCTCACCGAACCGAAGAAGTGGTAGTTAGAAGGGAGTTAGAGCTGCAAGCAGTTTGGTTTGGGAAATTAGACGCGAAATGAAACTGCAAATGCCTTCCAAGAGGCTTGGAAAAGTGTGTTCTATATCTCTGCCAAACAAACTCCCCGGAGGTTGAGCTTTCACAAGCTAGTTTAACTCTAAGGGAGGAAGCAGCAGAATGTGCCTCTCACATCTAGCCTGTAGGAATTCAGGTTGGCAAGTTCTATGGTGAAGCCCATTGGCGCCTTCGTTGGAAACGGGTTTGGAAATTTCAGTTTCAAAATCTCTGTGAAAAAGCGTCAGAGAAGCTTCTCCGTTTAGAATCCAGCATATCTCACTGAACCGAAGAAGTGGTAGTTAGAAGGGAGATAGAGCTGCAAGCAGTTTGGTTTGGGAAATTAGATGCGAAATGACACTGCAAAGGCCTTCCAACAGGCTTGGAAAATTGTGTTCTATATCTCTGACAAACAGACTCCCCGGAGGTTGAGCTTTCAGAAGCAAGCTTAACTCTTAGGGAGGAAGCAGCAGAATGTGCCTCTCACATCTAGCCTGTAGGAATTCAGGTTGGCAAGTTCTATGGGGAAGCCCATTGCTGCCTATGGTGGAAACGGCATGGGAGATTTCAGTTTCAAAATCTCTGTGAAAAAGCGTCAGAGAAGCTTCTCCATTTAGAATCCAGCATATCTCACTGAACCGAAGAAGTGGTAGTTAGAAGGCAGTTAGAGCTGCAAGCAGTTTGGTTTGGGAAATTAGACGCGAAATGAAACTGCAAATGCCTTCCAACAGGCTTGGAAAAGTGTGTTCTATATCTCTGCCAAACAGACTCCCTGGAGGTTGAGCTTTCAGAAGCTAGTTTTACTCTAAGGGAGGAAGCAGCAGAATGTGCCTCTCACATCTAGCCTGTAGGAATTCAGGTTGGCAAGTTCTATGGGGAAGCCCATTGCTGCCTATGGTGGAAACAGCATGGGAGATTTCAGTTTCAAAATCTCTGTGAAAAAGCGTCAGAGAAGCTTCTCCGTTTAGAATCCAGCATATCTCACTGAACCGAAGAAGTGGTAGTTAGAAGGCAGTTAGAGCTGCAAGCACTTTGGTTTGGGAAATTAGACGCGAAATGAAACTGCAAATGCCTTCCAACAGGCTTGGAAAAGTGTGTTCTATATCTCTGCCAAACAAACTCCCCGGAGGTTGAGCTTTCAGAACCTAGTTTAACTCTAAGGGAGGAAGCAGCAGAATGTGCCTCTCACATCTAGCCTGTAGGAATTCAGGTTGGCAAGTTCTATGGGGAAGCCCATTGTCGCCTTCGTTGGAAACGGGTTTGGAAATTTCAGTTTCAAAATCTCTGTGAAAAAGCGTCAGAGAAGCTTCTCCGTTTAGAATCCAGCTTATCTCACTGAACCGAAGAAGTGATAGTTAGAAGGGAGTTAGAGCTGCAAGCAGTTTGGTTTGGGAAATTAGACGCGAAATGAAACTGCAAATGCCTTCCAACAGGCTTGGAAAAGTGTGTTCTATATCTCTGCCAAACAAACTCCCCGGAGGTTGAGCTTTCAGAAGCAAGTTTAACTCTAAGGGAGGAAGCAGCAGAATGTGCCTCTCACATCTAGCCTGTAGGAATTCAGGTTGGCAAGTTCTATGGGGAAGCCCATTGCTGCCTATGGTGGAAACGGCATGGGAGATTTCAGTTTCAAAATCTCTGTGAAAAAGCGTCAGAGAAGCTTCTCCGTTTAGAATCCAGCATATCTCACTGAACCGAAGAAGTGGTAGTTAGAAGGCAGTTAGAGCTGCAAGCAGTTTGGTTTGGGAAATTAGATGCGAAATGACACTGCAAGGGCCTTCCAACAGGCTTGGAAAAGTGTGTTCTATATCTGTGCCAAACAGAGTCCCCGGAGGTTGAGCTTTCAGAAGCAAGCTTAACTGTTAGGGAGGAAGCAGCAGAATGTGCCTCTCACATCTAGCCTGTAGGAATTCAGGTTGGCATGTTCTATGTGGAAGCCCATTGCTGGCTATGGTCGAAACAGCATGGGAGATTTCAGTTTCAAAATCTCTGTGAAAAAGCGTCAGAGAAGCTTCTCCGTTTAGAATCCAGCATATCTCACTGAACCGAAGAAGTGGTAGTTAGAAGGCAGTTAGAGCTGCAAGCAGTTTGGTTTGGGAAATTAGACGCGAAATGAAACTGCAAATGCCTTCCAACAGGCTTGGAAAAGTGTGTTCTATATCTCTGCCAAACAAACTCCCCGGAGGTTGAGCTTTCAGAAGCTAGTTTAACTCTAAGGGAGGAAGCAGCAGAATGTGCCTCTCACATCTAGCCTGTAGGAATTCAGGTTGGCAAGTTCTATGGGGAAGCCCATTGCTGCCTATGGTGGAAACGGCAAGGGAGATTTCAGTTTCAAAATCTCTGTGAAAAAGCGTCAGAGAAGCTTCTCCGTTTAGAATCCAGCATATCTCACTGAACCGAAGAAGTGGTAGTTAGAAGATAGATAGAGCTGCAAGCAGTTTGGTTTGGGAAATTAGATGCGAAATGACACTGCAAAGGCCTTCCAACAGGCTTGGAAAAGTGTGTTCTATATCTCTGACAAACAGACTCCCCGGAGGTTGAGCTTTCAGAAGCAAGCTTAACTCTTAGGGAGGAAGCAGCAGAATGTGCCTCTCACATCTAACCTGTAGGAATTCAGGTTGGCAAGTTCTATGGGGAAGCCCATTGCTGCCTATGGTGGAAACGGCATGGGAGATTTCAGTTTCAAAATCTCTGTGAAAAAGCGTCAGAGAAGCTTCTCCGTTTAGAATCCAGCATATCTCACTGAACCGAAGAAGTGGTAGTTAGAAGGCAGTTAGAGCTGCAAGCAGTTTGGTTTGGGAAATTAGACGCGAAATGAAACTGCAAATGCCTTCCAACAGGCTTGGAAAAGTGTGTTCTATATCTCTGCCAAACAGACTCCCTGGAGGTTGAGCTTTCACAAGCTAGTTTAACTCTAAGGGAGGAAGCAGCAGAATGTGCCTCTCACATCTAGCCAGTAGGAATTCAGGTTGGCAAGTTCTATGGGGAAGCCCGTTGCTGCCTATGGTGGAAACGGCATGGGAGATTTCAGTTTCAAAATCTCTGTGAAAAAGCGTCAGAGAAGCTTCTCCGTTTAGAATCCAGCATATCTCACTGAACCGAAGAAGTGGTAGTTAGAAGGCAGTTAGAGCTGCAAGCAGTTTGGTTTGGGAAATTAGACGCGAAATGAAACTGCAAATGCCTTCCAACGGGCTTGGAAAAGTGTGTTCTATATCTCTGCCAAACAGACTCCCTGGAGGTTGAGCTTTCAGAAGCTAGTTTAACTCTAAGGGAGGAAGCAGCAGAATGTGCCTCTCACATCTAGCCTGTAGGAATTCAGGTTGGCAAGTTCTATGGGGAAGCCCATTGCTGCCTATGGTGGAAACGGCATGGGAGACTTCAGTTTCAAAATCTCTGTGAAAAAGCGTCAGAGAAGCTTCTCCGTTTAGAATCCAGCATATCTCACTGAACCGAAGAAGTGGTAGTTAGAAGGGAGTTAGAGCTGCAAGCAGTTTGGTTTGGGAAATTAGACGCGAAATTAAACTGCAAATGCCTTCCAACAGGCTTGGAAAAGTGTGTTCTATATCTCTGCCGAACAAACTCCCCGGAGGTTGAGCTTTCAGAAGCAAGTTTAACTCTAAGGGAGGAAGCAGCAGAATGTGCCTCTCACATCTAGCCTGTAGGAATTCAGGTTGGCAAGTTCTATGGGGAAGCCCATTGCTGCCTATGGTGGAAACGGCATGGGAGATTTCAGTTTCAAAATCTCTGTGAAAAAGCGTCAGAGAAGCTTCTCCGTTTAGAATCCAGCATATCTCACTGAACCGAAGAAGTGGTAGTTAGAAGGGAGTTAGAGCTGCAAGCAGTTTGGTTTGGGAAATTAGATGCGAAATGACACTGCAAAGGCCTTCCAACAGGCTTGGAAAAGTGTGTTCTATATCTCTGCCAAACAGACTCCCCAGAGGTTGAGCTTTCAGAAGCAAGCTGAACTCTTAGGGAGGAAGCAGCAGAATGTGCCTCTCACATCTAGCCTGTAGGAATTCAGGTTGGCAAGTTCTATGGGGAAGCCCATTGCTGCCTATGGTGGAAACGGCATGGGAGATTTCAGTTTCAAAATCTCTGTGAAAAAGCGTCAGAGAAGCTTCTCCGTTTAGAATCCAGCATATCTCACTGAACCGAAGAAGTGGTAGTTAGAAGGGAGTTAGAGCTGCAAGCAGTTTGGTTTGGGAAATTAGACGCGAAATGAAACTGCAAATGCCTTCCAACAGGCTTGGAAAAGTGTGTTCTATATCTCTGCCAAACAAACTCCGCGGAGGTTGAGCTTTCAGAAGCTAGTTTAACTCTAAGGGAGGAAGCAGCAGAATGTGCCTCTCACATCTAGCCTGTAGGAATTCAGGTTGGCAAGTTCTATGAGGAAGCCCATTGGCGCCTTCGTTGGAAACGGGTTTGGAAATTTCAGTTTCAAAATCTCTGTGAAAAAGCGTCAGAGAAGC
Organism: Cynocephalus volans; assembly: GCF_027409185.1. NCBI lineage: Eukaryota > Metazoa > Chordata > Mammalia > Dermoptera > Cynocephalidae > Cynocephalus > Cynocephalus volans. The sequence goes on along the minus strand of NW_026902372.1, from coordinate 449,694 downwards.
TTCTCCGTTTAGAATCCAGCATATCTCACTGAACCGAAGAAGTGGTAGTTAGAAGGGAGTTAGAGCTGCAAGCAGTTTGGTTTGGGAAATTAGATGCGAAATGACACTGCAAAGGCCTTCAAACAGGCTTGGAAAAGTGTGTTCTATATCTCTGCCAAACAGACTCCCCGGAGGTTGAGCTTTCAGAAGCAAGCTTAACTCTTAGGGAGGAAGCAGCAGAATGTGCCTCTCACATCTAGCCTGTAGGAATTCAGGTTGGCAAGTTCTATGGGGAAGCCCATTGCTGCCTATGGTGGAAACGGCATGGGAGATTTGAGTTTCAAAATCTCTGTGAAAAAGCGTCAGAGAAGCTTCTCCGTTTAGAATCCAGCATATCTCACTGAACCGAAGAAGTGGTAGTTAGAAGGGAGTTAGAGCTGCAAGCAGTTTGGTTTGGGAAATTAGACGCGAAATGAAACTGCAAATGCCTTCCAACAGGCTTGGAAAAGTGTGTTCTATATCTCTGCCAAACAGACTCCCTGGAGGTTGAGCTTTCAGAAGCTAGTTTAACTCTAAGGGAGGAAGCAGCAGAATGTGCCTCTCACATCTAGCCTGTAGGAATTCAGGTTGGCAAGTTCTATGGGGAAGCCCATTGCTGGCTATGGTGGAAACAGCATGGGAGATTTCAGTTTCAAAATCTCTGTGAAAAAGCGTCAGAGAAGCTTCTCCGTTTAGAATCCAGCATATCTCACTGAACCGAAGAAGTGGTAGTTAGAAGGCAGTTAGAGCTGCAAGCAGTTTGGTTTGGGACATTAGACGCGAAATGAAACTGCAAATGCCTTCCAACAGGCTTGGAAAAGTGTGTTCTATATCTCTGCCAAACAAACTCCCCGGAGGTTGAGCTTTCAGAAGCTAGTTTAACTCTAAGGGAGGAAGCAGCAGAATGTGCCTCTCACATCTAGCCTGTAGGAATTCAGGTTGGCAAGTTTATGGGGAAGCCTATTGGCGCCTTCGTTGGAAACGGGTTTGGAAATTTCAGTTTCAAAGTCTCTGTGAAAAAGCGTCAGAGAAGCTTCTCCGTTTAGAATCCAGCATATCTCACTGAACCGAAGAAGTGGTAGTTAGAAGGGAGTTAGAGCTGCAAGCAGTTTGGTTTGGGAAATTAGACGCGAAATGAAACTGCAAATGCCTTCCAACAGGCTTGGAAAAGTGTGTTCTATATCTCTGCCAAACAAAATCCCCGGAGGTTGAGCTTTCAGAAGCAAGTTTAACTCTAAGGGAGGAAGCAGCAGAATGTGCCTCTCACATCTAGCCTGTAGGAATTCAGGTTGGCAAGTTCTATGGGGAAGCCCATTGCTGCCTATGGTGGAAACGGCATGGGAGATTTCAGTTTCAAAATCTCTGTGAAAAAGCGTCAGAGAAGCTTCTCCATTTAGAATCCAGCATATCTCACTGAACCGAAGAAGTGGTAGTTAGAAGGCAGTTAGAGCTGCAAGCAGTTTGGTTTGGGAAATTAGACGCGAAATGAAACTGCAAATGCCTTCCAACAGGCTTGGAAAAGTGTGTTCTATATCTCTGCCAAAAAAACTCCCCGGAGGTTCAGCTTTCAGAAGCTAGTTTAACTCTAAGGGAGGAAGCAGCAGAATGTGCCTCTCACATCTAGCCTGTAGGAATTCAGGTTGGCATGTTCTATGGGGAAGCCCATTGGCGCCTTCGTTGGAAACGGGTTTGGAAATTTCAGTTTCAAAATCTCTGTGAAAAAGCGTCAGAGAAGCTTCTCCATTTAGAATCCAGCATATCTCACTGAACCGAAGAAGTGGTAGTTAGAAGGCAGTTAGAGCTGCAAGCAGTATGGTTTGGGAAATTAGACGCGAAATGAAACTGCAAATGCCTTCCAACAGGCTTGGAAAAGTGTGTTCTATATCTCTGCCAAACAAACTCCCCGGAGGTTGAGCTTTCTGAAGCAAGTTTAACTCTAAGGGAGGAAGCAGCAGAATGTGCCTCTCACATCTAGCCTTTAGGAATTCAGGTTGGCAAGTTCTATGGGGAAGCCCATTGCTGCCTATGGTGGAAACGGCATGGGAGATTTGAGTTTCAAAATCTCTGTGAAAAAGCGTCAGAGAAGCTTCTCCGTTTAGAATCCAGCATATCTCACTGAACCGAAGAAGTGGTAGTTAGAAGGGAGTTAGAGCTGCAAGCAGTTTGGTTTGGGAAATTAGACGTGAAATGAAACTGCAAATGCCTTCCAACGGGCTTGGAAAAGTGTGTTCTATATCTCTGCCAAACAGACTCCCTGGAGGTTGAGCTTTCAGAAGCTAGTTTAACTCTAAGGGAGGAAGCAGCAGAATGTGCCTCTCACATCTAGCCTGTAGGAATTCAGGTTGGCAAGTTCTATGGGGAAGCCCATTGCTGCCTATGGTGGAAACGGCATGGGAGATTTCAGTTTCAAAATCTCTGTGAAAAACCGTGAGAGAAGCTTCTCCGTTTAGAATCCAGCATATCTCACTGAACCGAAGAAGTGGTAGTTAGAAGGGAGTTAGAGCTGCAAGCAGTTTGGTTTGGGAAATTAGACGCGAAATTAAACAGCAAATGCCTTCCAACAGGCTTGGAAAAGTGTGTTCTATATCTCTGCCAAACAGACTCCCTGGAGGTTGAGCTTTCAGAAGCTAGTTTAACTCTAAGGGAGGAAGCAGCAGAATGTGCCTCTCACATCTAGCCTGTAGGAATTCAGGTTGGCAAGTTCTATGGGGAAGCCCATTGCTGCCTATGGTGGAAACGGCATGGGAGATTTCAGTTTCAAAATCTCTGTGAAAAACCATCAGAGAAGCTTCTCCGTTTAGAATCCAGCATATCTCACTGAACCGAAGAAGTGGTAGTTAGAAGGGAGTTAGAGCTGCAAGCAGTTTGGTTTGGGAAATTAGACGCGAAATTAAACTGCAAATGCCTTCCAACAGGCTTGGAAAAGTGTGTTCTATATCTCTGCCAAACAGACTCCCCGGAGGTTGAGCTTTCAGAAGCAAGTTTAACTCTAAGGGAGGAAGCAGCAGAATGTGCCTCTCACATCTAGCCTGTAGGAATTCAGGTTGGCAAGTTCTATGGGGAAGCCCATTGCTGCCTACGGTGGAAACAGCATGGGAAGTTTCAGTTTCAAAATCTCTGTGAAAAAGCGTCAGAGAAGCTTCTCCGTTTAGAATCCAGCATATCTCACTGAACCGAAGAAGTGGTAGTTAGAAGGGAGATAGAGCTGCAAGCAGTTTGGTTTGGGAAATTAGATGCGAAATGACACTGCAAAGGCCTTCCAACAGGCTTGGAAAAGTGTGTTCTATATCTCTGCCAAACAGACTCCCCAGAGGTTGAGCTTTCAGAAGCAAGCTTAACTCTTAGGGAGGAAGCAGCAGAATGTGCCTCTCACATCTAGCCTGTAGGAATTCAGGTTGGCAAGTTCTATGGGGAAGCCCATTGCTGCCTATGGTGGAAACGGCATGGGAGATTTCAGTTTCAAAATCTCTGTGAAAAAGCGTCAGAGAAGCTTCTCCGTTTAGAATCCAGCATATCTCACTGAACCGAAGAAGTGGTAGTTAGAAGGGAGTTAGAGCTGCAAGCAGTTTGGTTTGGGAAATTAGATGCGAAATGACACTGCAAAGGCCTTCCAACAGGCTTGGAAAAGTGTGTTCTATATCTCTGCCAAACAGACTCCCCGGAGGTTGAGCTTTCAGAAGCAAGCTTAACTCTTAGGGAGGAAGCAGCAGAATGTGCCTCTCACATCTAGCCTGTAGGAATTCAGGTTGGCAAGTTCTATGGGGAAGCCCATTGCTGCCTATGGTGGAAACGGCATGGGAGATTTCAGTTTCAAAATCTCTGTGAAAAAGCGTCAGAGAAGCTTCTCCGTTTAGAATCCAGCATATCTCACTGAACCGAAGAAGTGGTAGTTAGAAGGGAGTTAGAGCTGCAAGCAGTTTGGTTTGGGAAATTAGACGCGAAATGAAACTGCAAATGCCTTCCAACAGGCTTGGAAAAGTTTGTTCTATATCTCTGCCAAACAAACTCCCCGGAGGTTGAGCTTTCAGAAGCAAGTTTAACTCTAAGGGAGGAAGCAGCAGAATGTGCCTCTCACATCTAGCCTGTAGGAATTCAGGTTGGCAAGTTCTATGGGGAAGCCCATTGCTGCCTATGGTGGAAACGGCATGGGAGATTTCAGTTTCAAAATCTCTGTGAAAAAGCGTCAGAGAAGCTTCTCCGTTTAGAATCCAGCATATCTCACTGAACCGAAGAAGTGGTAGTTATTAGGCAGTTAGAGCTGCCAGCAGTTTGGTTTGGGAAATTAGACGCGAAATGAAACTGCAAATGCCTTCCAACAGGCTTGGAAAAGTGTGTTCTATATCTCTGCCAAACAGACTCCCTGGAGGTTGAGCTTCCAGAAGCTAGTTTAACTCTAAGGGAGGAAGCAGCAGAATGTGCCTCTCACATCTAGCCTTTAGGAATTCAGGTTGGCAAGTTCTATGGGGAAGCCCATTGCTGCCTATGGTGGAAACGGCATGGGAGATTTGAGTTTCAAAATCTCTGTGAAAAAGCGTCAGAGAAGCTTCTCCGTTTAGAATCCAGCATATCTCACTGAACCGAAGAAGTGGTAGTTAGAAGGGAGTTAGAGCTGCAAGCAGTTTGGTTTGGGAAATTAGATGCGAAATGACACTGCAAAGGCCTTCCAACAGGCTTGGAAAAGTGTGTTCTATATCTCTGCCAAACAGAGTCCCCGGAGGTTGAGCTTTCAGAAGCAAGCGTAACTGTTAGGGAGGAAGCAGCAGAATGTGCCTCTCACATCTAGCCAGTAGGAATTCAGGTTGGCAAGTTCTATGGGGAAGCCCATTGCTGCCTATGGTGGAAACGGCATGGGAGATTTCAGTTTCAAAATCTCTGTGAAAAAGCGTCAGAGAAGCTTCTCCGTTTAGAATCCAGCATATCTCACTGAACCGAAGAAGTGGTAGTTAGAAGGCAGTTAGAGCTGCAAGCAGTTTGGTTTGGGAAATTAGACGCGAAATGAAACTGCAAATGCCTTCCAACGGGCTTGGAAAAGTGTGTTCTATATCTCTGCCAAACAGACTCCCTGGAGGTTGAGCTTTCAGAAGCTAGTTTAACTCTAAGGGAGGAAGCAGCAGAATGTGCCTCTCACATCTAGCCTGTAGGAATTCAGGTTGGCAAGTTCTATGGGGAAGCCCATTGCTGCCTATGGTGGAAACGGCATGGGAGATTTCAGTTTCAAAATCTCTGTGAAAAAGCGTCAGAGAAGCTTCTCCGTTTAGAATCCAGCATATCTCACTGAACCGAAGAAGTGGTAGTTAGAAGGGAGTTAGAGCTGCAAGCAGTTTGGTTTGGGAAATTAGACGCGAAATGAAACTGCAAATGCCTTCCAACAGGCTTGGAAAAGTGTGTTCTATATCTCTGCCAAACAAACTCCCCGGAGGTTGAGCTTTCAGAAGCAAGTTTAACTCTAAGGGAGGAAGCAGCAGAATGTGCCTCTCACATCTAGCCTGTAGGAATTCAGGTTGGCAAGTTCTATGGGGAAGCCCATTGCTGCCTATGGTGGAAACGGCATGGGAGATTTCAGTTTCAAAATCTCTGTGAAAAAGCGTCAGAGAAGCTTCTCCGTTTAGAATCCAGCATATCTCACTGAACCGAAGAAGTGGTAGTTAGAAGGGAGTTAGAGCTGCAAGCAGTTTGGTTTGGGAAATTAGATGCGAAATGACACTGCAAAGGCCTTCCAACAGGCTTGGAAAAGTGTGTTCTATATCTCTGCCAAACAGACTCCCCAGAGGTTGAGCTTTCAGAAGCAAGCTTAACTCTTAGGGAGGAAGCAGCAGAATGTGCCTCTCACATCTAGCCTGTAGGAATTCAGGTTGGCTAGTTCTATGGGGAAGCCCATTGCTGCCTATGGTGGAAACGGCATGGGAGATTTCAGTTTCAAAATCTCTGTGAAAAAGCGTCAGAGAAGCTTCTCCGTTTAGAATCCAGCATATCTCACTGAACCGAAGAAGTGGTAGTTAGAAGGGAGTTAGAGCTGCAAGCAGTTTGGTTTGGGAAATTAGATGCGAAATGACACTGCAAAGGCCTTCCAACAGGCTTGGAAAAGTGTGTTCTATATCTCTGCCAAACAGACTCCCCGGAGGTTGAGCTTTCAGAAGCAAGCTTAACTCTTAGGGAGGAAGCAGCAGAATGTGCCTCTCACATCTAGCCTGTAGGAATTCAGGTTGGCAAGTTCTATGGGGAAGCCCATTGCTGCCTATGGTGGAAACGGCATGGGAGATTTCAGTTTCAAAATCTCTGTGAAAAAGCGTCAGAGAAGCTTCTCCGTTTAGAATCCAGCATATCTCACTGAACCGAAGAAGTGGTAGTTAGAAGGGAGTTAGAGCTGCAAGCAGTTTGGTTTGGGAAATTAGACGCGAAATGAAACTGCAAATGCCTTCCAACAGGCTTGGAAAAGTTTGTTCTATATCTCTGCCAAACAAACTCCCCGGAGGTTGAGCTTTCAGAAGCAAGTTTAACTCTAAGGGAGGAAGCAGCAGAATGTGCCTCTCACATCTAGCCTGTAGGAATTCAGGTTGGCAAGTTCTATGGGGAAGCCCATTGCTGCCTATGGTGGAAACGGCATGGGAGATTTCAGTTTCAAAATCTCTGTGAAAAAGCGTCAGAGAAGCTTCTCCGTTTAGAATCCAGCATATCTCACTGAACCGAAGAAGTGGTAGTTAGAAGGGAGTTAGAGCTGCAAGCAGTTTGGTTTGGGAAATTAGACGCGAAATGAAACTGCAAATGCCTTCCAACAGGCTTGGAAAAGTGTGTTCTATATCTCTGCCAAACAAACTCCCCGGAGGTTGAGCTTTCAGAAGCAAGTTTAACTCTAAGGGAGGAAGCAGCAGAATGTGCCTCTCACATCTAGCCTGTAGGAATTCAGGTTGGCAAGTTCTATGGGGAAGCCCATTGCTGCCTATGGTGGAAACGGCATGGGAGATTTCAGTTTCAAAATCTCTGTGAAAAAGCGTCAGAGAAGCTTCTCCGTTTAGAATCCAGCATATCTCACTGAACCGAAGAAGTGGTAGTTAGAAGGGAGTTAGAGCTGCAAGCAGTTTGGTTTGGGAAATTAGACGCGAAATGAAACTGCAAATGCCTTCCAACAGGCTTGGAAAAGTGTGTTCTATATCTCTGCCAAACAAACTCCCCGGAGGTTGAGCTTTCAGAAGCTAGTTTAACTCTAAGGGAGGAAGCAGCAGAATGTGCCTCTCACATCTAGCCTGTAGGAATTCAGGTTGGCAAGTTCTATGGGGAAGCCCATTGCTGCCTATGGTGGAAACGGCAAGGGAGATTTCAGTTTCAAAATCTCTGTGAAAAAGCGTCAGAGAAGCTTCTCCGTTTAGAATCCAGCATATCTCACTGAACCGAAGAAGTGGTAGTTAGAAGATAGATAGAGCTGCAAGCAGTTTGGTTTGGGAAATTAGATGCGAAATGACACTGCAAAGGCCTTCCAACAGGCTTGGAAAAGTGTGTTCTATATCTCTGACAAACAGACTCCCCGGAGGTTGAGCTTTCAGAAGCAAGCTTAACTCTTAGGGAGGAAGCAGCAGAATGTGCCTCTCACATCTAACCTGTAGGAATTCAGGTTGGCAAGTTCTATGGGGAAGCCCATTGCTGCCTATGGTGGAAACGGCATGGGAGATTTCAGTTTCAAAATCTCTGTGAAAAAGCGTCAGAGAAGCTTCTCCGTTTAGAATCCAGCATATCTCACTGAACCGAAGAAGTGGTAGTTAGAAGGCAGTTAGAGCTGCAAGCAGTTTGGTTTGGGAAATTAGACGCGAAATGAAACTGCAAATGCCTTCCAACAGGCTTGGAAAAGTGTGTTCTATATCTCTGCCAAACAGACTCCCTGGAGGTTGAGCTTTCACAAGCTAGTTTAACTCTAAGGGAGGAAGCAGCAGAATGTGCCTCTCACATCTAGCCAGTAGGAATTCAGGTTGGCAAGTTCTATGGGGAAGCCCATTGCTGCCTATGGTGGAAACGGCATGGGAGATTTCAGTTTCAAAATCTCTGTGAAAAAGCGTCAGAGAAGCTTCTCCGTTTAGAATCCAGCATATCTCACTGAACCGAAGAAGTGGTAGTTAGAAGGCAGTTAGAGCTGCAAGCAGTTTGGTTTGGGAAATTAGACGCGAAATGAAACTGCAAATGCCTTCCAACGGGCTTGGAAAAGTGTGTTCTATATCTCTGCCAAACAGACTCCCTGGAGGTTGAGCTTTCAGAAGCTAGTTTAACTCTAAGGGAGGAAGCAGCAGAATGTGCCTCTCACATCTAGCCTGTAGGAATTCAGGTTGGCAAGTTCTATGGGGAAGCCCATTGCTGCCTATGGTGGAAACGGCATGGGAGACTTCAGTTTCAAAATCTCTGTGAAAAAGCGTCAGAGAAGCTTCTCCGTTTAGAATCCAGCATATCTCACTGAACCGAAGAAGTGGTAGTTAGAAGGGAGTTAGAGCTGCAAGCAGTTTGGTTTGGGAAATTAGACGCGAAATGAAACTGCAAATGCCTTCCAACGGGCTTGGAAAAGTGTGTTCTATATCTCTGCCAAAAAAACTCCCCGGAGGTTCAGCTTTCAGAAGCTAGTTTAACTCTAAGGGAGGAAGCAGCAGAATGTGCCTCTCACATCTAGCCTGTAGGAATTCAGGTTGGCAAGTTCTATGGGGAAGCACATTGCTGCCTATGGTGGAAACGGCATGGGAGATTTCAGTTTCAAAATCTCTGTGAAAAACCGTCAGAGAAGCTTCTCCGTTTAGAATCCAGCATATCTCACTGAACCGAAGAAGTGGTAGTTAGAAGGGAGTTAGAGCTGCAAGCAGTTTGGTTTGGGAAATTAGACGCGAAATTAAACAGCAAATGCCTTCCAACAGGCTTGGAAAAGTGTGTTCTATATCTCTGCCAAACAGACTCCCTGGAGGTTGAGCTTTCAGAAGCTAGTTTAACTCTAAGGGAGGAAGCAGCAGAATGTGCCTCTCACATCTAGCCTGTAGGAATTCAGGTTGGCAAGTTCTATGGGGAAGCCCATTGCTGCCTATGGTGGAAACGGCATGGGAGATTTCAGTTTCAAAATCTCTGTGAAAAACCGTCAGAGAAGCTTCTCCGTTTAGAATCCAGCATATCTCACTGAACCGAAGAAGTGGTAGTTAGAAGGGAGTTAGAGCTGCAAGCAGTTTGGTTTGGGAAATTAGACGCGAAATTAAACTGCAAATGCCTTCCAACAGGCTTGGAAAAGTGTGTTCTATATCTCTGCCAAACAGACTCCCCGGAGGTTGAGCTTTCAGAAGCAAGTTTAACTCTAAGGGAGGAAGCAGCAGAATGTGCCTCTCACATCTAGCCTGTAGGAATTCAGGTTGGCAAGTTCTATGGGGAAGCCCATTGCTGCCTATGGTGGAAACAGCATGGGAAGTTTCAGTTTCAAAATCTCTGTGAAAAAGCGTCAGAGAAGCTTCTCCGTTTAGAATCCAGCATATCTCACTGAACCGAAGAAGTGGTAGTTAGAAGGGAGTTAGAGCTGCAAGCAGTTTGGTTTGGGAAATTAGATGCGAAATGACACTGCAAAGGCCTTCCAACAGGCTTGGAAAAGTGTGTTCTATATCTCTGCCAAACAGACTCCCCAGAGGTTGAGCTTTCAGAAGCAAGCTTAACTCTTAGGGAGGAAGCAGCAGAATGTGCCTCTCACATCTAGCCTGTAGGAATTCAGGTTGGCAAGTTCTATGGGGAAGCCCATTGCTGCCTATGGTGGAAACGGCATGGGAGATTTCAGTTTCAAAATCTCTGTGAAAAAGCGTCAGAGAAGCTTCTCCGTTTAGAATCCAGCATATCTAACTGAACCGAAGAAGTGGTAGTTAGAAGGGAGTTAGAGCTGCAAGCAGTTTGGTTTTGGAAATTAGATGCGAAATGACACTGCAAAGGCCTTCCAACAGGCTTGGAAAAGTGTGTTCTATATCTCTGCCAAACAGACTCCCCGGAGGTTGAGCTTTCAGAAGCAAGCTTAACTCTTAGGGAGGAAGCAGCAGAATGTGCCTCTCACATCTAGCCTGTAGGAATTCAGGTTGGCAAGTTCTATGGGGAAGCCCATTGCTGCCTATGGTGGAAACGGCATGGGAGATTTCAGTTTCAAAATCTCTGTGAAAAAGCGTCAGAGAAGCTTCTCCGTTTAGAATCCAGCATATCTCACTGAACCGAAGAAGTGGTAGTTAGAAGGGAGTTAGAGCTGCAAGCAGTTTGGTTTGGGAAATTAGACGCGAAATGAAACTGCAAATGCCTTCCAACAGGCTTGGAAAAGTTTGTTCTATATCTCTGCCAAACAAACTCCCCGGAGGTTGAGCTTTCAGAAGCAAGTTTAACTCTAAGGGAGGAAGCAGCAGAATGTGCCTCTCACATCTAGCCTGTAGGAATTCAGGTTGGCAAGTTCTATGGGGAAGCCCATTGCTGCCTATGGTGGAAACGGCATGGGAGATTTCAGTTTCAAAATCTCTGTGAAAAAGCGTCAGAGAAGCTTCTCCGTTTAGAATCCAGCATATCTCACTGAACCGAAGAAGTGGTAGTTATTAGGCAGTTAGAGCTGCCAGCAGTTTGGTTTGGGAAATTAGACGCGAAATGAAACTGCAAATGCCTTCCAACAGGCTTGGAAAAGTGTGTTCTATATCTCTGCCAAACAGACTCCCTGGAGGTTGAGCTTCCAGAAGCTAGTTTAACTCTAAGGGAGGAAGCAGCAGAATGTGCCTCTCACATCTAGCCTTTAGGAATTCAGGTTGGCAAGTTCTATGGGGAAGCCCATTGCTGCCTATGGTGGAAACGGCATGGGAGATTTGAGTTTCAAAATCTCTGTGAAAAAGCGTCAGAGAAGCTTCTCCGTTTAGAATCCAGCATATCTCACTGAACCGAAGAAGTGGTAGTTAGAAGGGAGTTAGAGCTGCAAGCAGTTTGGTTTGGGAAATTAGATGCGAAATGACACTGCAAAGGCCTTCCAACAGGCTTGGAAAAGTGTGTTCTATATCTCTGCCAAACAGAGTCCCCGGAGGTTGAGCTTTCAGAAGCAAGCGTAACTGTTAGGGAGGAAGCAGCAGAATGTGCCTCTCACATCTAGCCAGTAGGAATTCAGGTTGGCAAGTTCTATGGGGAAGCCCATTGCTGCCTATGGTGGAAACGGCATGGGAGATTTCAGTTTCAAAATCTCTGTGAAAAAGCGTCAGAGAAGCTTCTCCGTTTAGAATCCAGCATATCTCACTGAACCGAAGAAGTGGTAGTTAGAAGGCAGTTACAGCTGCAAGCAGTTTGGTTTGGGAAATTAGACGCGAAATGAAACTGCAAATGCCTTCCAACGGGCTTGGAAAAGTGTGTTCTATATCTCTGCCAAACAGACTCCCTGGAGGTTGAGCTTTCAGAAGCTAGTTTAACTCTAAGGGAGGAAGCAGCAGAATGTGCCTCTCACATCTAGCCTGTAGGAATTCAGGTTGGCAAGTTCTATGGGGAAGCCCATTGCTGCCTATGGTGGAAACGGCATGGGAGATTTCAGTTTCAAAATCTCTGTGAAAAAGCGTCAGAGAAGCTTCTCCGTTTAGAATCCAGCATATCTCACTGAACCGAAGAAGTGGTAGTTAGAAGGGAGTTAGAGCTGCAAGCAGTTTGGTTTGGGAAATTAGACGCGAAATTAAACTGCAAATGCCTTCCAACAGGCTTGGAAAAGTGTGTTCTATATCTCTGCCAAACAAACTCCCCGGAGGTTGAGCTTTCAGAAGCAAGTTTAACTCTAAGGGAGGAAGCAGCACAATGTGCCTCTCACATCTAGCCTGTAGGAATTCAGGTTGGCAAGTTCTATGGGGAAGCCCATTGCTGCCTATGGTGGAAACGGCATGGGAGATTTCAGTTTCAAAATCTCTGTGAAAAAGCGTCAGAGAAGCTTCTCCGTTTAGAATCCAGCATATCTCACTGAACCGAAGAAGTGGTAGTTAGAAGGCAGTTAGAGCTGCAAGCAGTTTGGTTGGGAAATTAGACGCGAAATGAAACTGCAAATGCCTTCCAACGGGCTTGGAAAAGTGTGTTCTATATCTCTGCCAAACAGACTCCCTGGAGGTTGAGCTTTCAGAAGCTAGTTTAACTCTAAGGGAGGAAGCAGCAGAATGTGCCTCTCACATCTAGCCTGTAGGAATTCAGGTTGGCAAGTTCTATGGGGAAGCCCATTGCTGCCTATGGTGGAAACGGCATGGGAGATTTCAGTTTCAAAATCTCTGTGAAAAAGCGTCAGAGAAGCTTCTCCGTTTAGAATCCAGCATATCTCACTGAACCGAAGAAGTGGTAGTTAGAAGGCAGTTAGAGCTGCAAGCAGTTTGGTTTGGGAAATTAGACGCGAAATGAAACTGCAAATTCCTTCCAACAGGCTTGGAAAAGTGTGTTCTATATCTCTGCCAAACAAACTCCCCGGAGGTTGAGCTTTCAGAAGCAAGTTTAACTCTAAGGGAGGAAGCAGCAGAATGTGCCTCTCACATCTAGCCTGTAGGAATTCAGGTTGGCAAGTTCTATGGGGAAGCCCATTGCTGCCTATGGTGGAAACGGCATGGGAGATTTCAGTTTCAAAATCTCTGTGAAAAAGCGTCAGAGAAGCTTCTCCGTTTAGAATCCAGCATATCTCACTGAACCGAAGAAGTGGTAGTTAGAAGGGAGTTAGAGCTGCAAGCAGTTTGGTTTGGGAAATTAGATGCGAAATGACACTGCAAAGGCCTTCCAACAGGCTTGGAAAAGTGTGTTCTATATCTCTGCCAAACAGACTCCCCAGAGGTTGAGCTTTCAGAAGCAAGCTTAACTCTTAGGGATGAAGCAGCAGAATGTGCCTCTCACATCTAGCCTGTAGGAATTCAGGTTGGCAAGTTCTATGGGGAAGCCCATTGCTGCCTATGGTGGAAACGGCATGGGAGATTTCAGTTTCAAAATCTCTGTGAAAAAGCGTCAGAGAAGCTTCTCCGTTTAGAATCCAGCATATCTCACTGAACCGAAGAAGTGGTAGTTAGAAGGGAGTTAGAGCTGCAAGCAGTTTGGTTTGGGAAATTAGATGCGAAATGAAACTGCAAAGGCCTTCCAACAGGCTTGGAAAAGTGTGTTCTATATCTCTGCCAAACAGACTCCCCGGAGGTTGAGCTTTCAGAAGCAAGCTTAACTCTTAGGGAGGAAGCAGCAGAATGTGCCTCTCACATCTAGCCTGTAGGAATTCAGGTTGGCAAGTTCTATGGGGAAGCCCATTGCTGCCTATGGTGGAAACGGCATGGGAGATTTCAGTTTCAAAATCTCTGTGAAAAAGCGTCAGAGAAGCTTCTCCGTTTAGAATCCAGCATATCTCACTGAACCGAAGAAGTGGTAGTTAGAAGGCAGTTAGAGCTGCAAGCAGTTTGGTTTGGGAAATTAGACGCGAAATGAAACTGCAAATGCCTTCCAACAGGCTTGGAAAAGTTTGTTCTATATCTCTGCCAAACAAACTCCCCGGAGGTTGAGCTTTCAGAAGCAAGTTTAACTCTAAGGGAGGAAGCAGCAGAATGTGCCTCTCACATCTAGCCTGTAGGAATTCAGGTTGGCAAGTTCTATGGGGAAGCCCATTGCTGCCTATGGTGGAAACGGCATGGGAGATTTCAGTTTCAAAATCTCTGTGAAAAAGCGTCAGAGAAGCTTCTCCGTTTAGAATCCAGCATATCTCACTGAACCGAAGAAGTGGTAGTTAGAAGGGAGTTAGAGCTGCAAGCAGTTTGGTTTGGGAAATTAGATGCGAAATGACACTGCAAAGGCCTTCCAACAGGCTTGGAAAAGTGTGTTCTATATCTCTGCCAAACAGAGTCCCCGGAGGTTGACCTTTCAGAAGCAAGCGTAACTGTTAGGGAGGAAGCAGCAGAATGTGCCTCTCACATCTAGCCAGTAGGAATTCAGGTTGGCAAGTTCTATGGGGAAGCCCATTGCTGCCTATGGTGGAAACGGCATGGGAGATTTCAGTTTCAAAATCTCTGTGAAAAAGCGTCAGAGAAGCTTCTCCGTTTAGAATCCAGCATATCTCACTGAACCGAAGAAGTGGTAGTTAGAAGGCAGTTACAGCTGCAAGCAGTTTGGTTTGGGAAATTAGACGCGAAATGAAACTGCAAATGCCTTCCAACGGGCTTGGAAAAGTGTGTTCTATATCTCTGCCAAACAGACTCCCTGGAGGTTGAGCTTTCAGAAGCTAGTTTAACTCTAAGGGAGGAAGCAGCAGAATGTGCCTCTCACATCTAGCCTGTAGGAATTCAGGTTGGCAAGTTCTATGGGGAAGCCCATTGCTGCCTATGGTGGAAACGGCATGGGAGATTTCAGTTTCAAAATCTCTGTGAAAAAGCGTCAGAGAAGCTTCTCCGTTTAGAATCCAGCATATCTCACTGAACCGAAGAAGTGGTAGTTAGAAGGGAGTTAGAGCTGCAAGCAGTTTGGTTTGGGAAATTAGACGCGAAATTAAACTGCAAATGCCTTCCAACAGGCTTGGAAAAGTGTGTTCTATATCTCTGCCAAACAAACTCCCCGGAGGTTGAGCTTTCAGAAGCAAGTTTAACTCTAAGGGAGGAAGCAGCACAATGTGCCTCTCACATCTAGCCTGTAGGAATTCAGGTTGGCAAGTTCTATGGGGAAGCCCATTGCTGCCTATGGTGGAAACGGCATGGGAGATTTCAGTTTCAAAATCTCTGTGAAAAAGCGTCAGAGAAGCTTCTCCGTTTAGAATCCAGCATATCTCACTGAACCGAAGAAGTGGTAGTTAGAAGGCAGTTAGAGCTGCAAGCAGTTTGGTTTGGGAAATTAGACGCGAAATGAAACTGCAAATGCCTTCCAACGGGCTTGGAAAAGTGTGTTCTATATCTCTGCCAAACAGACTCCCTGGAGGTTGAGCTTTCAGAAGCTAGTTTAACTCTAAGGGAGGAAGCAGCAGAATGTGCCTCTCACATCTAGCCTGTAGGAATTCAGGTTGGCAAGTTCTATGGGGAAGCCCATTGCTGCCTATGGTGGAAACGGCATGGGAGATTTCAGTTTCAAAATCTCTGTGAAAAAGCGTCAGAGAAGCTTCTCCGTTTAGAATCCAGCATATCTCACTGAACCGAAGAAGTGGTAGTTAGAAGGGAGTTAGAGCTGCAAGCAGTTTGGTTTGGGAAATTAGACGCGAAATTAAACTGCAAATGCCTTCCAACAGGCTTGGAAAAGTGTGTTCTATATCTCTGCCAAACAAACTCCCCGGAGGTTGAGCTTTCAGAAGCAAGTTTAACTCTAAGGGAGGAAGCAGCAGAATGTGCCTCTCACATCTAGCCTGTAGGAATTCAGGTTGGCAAGTTCTATGGGGAAGCCCATTGCTGCCTATGGTGGAAACGGCATGGGAGATTTCAGTTTCAAAATCTCTGTGAAAAAGCGTCAGAGAAGCTTCTCCGTTTAGAATCCAGCATATCTCACTGAACCGAGGAAGTGGTAGTTAGAAGGGAGTTAGAGCTGCAAGCAGTTTGGTTTGGGAAATTAGATGCGAAATGACACTGCAAAGGCCTTCCAACAGGCTTGGAAAAGTGTGTTCTATATCTCTGCCAAACAGACTCCCCAGAGGTTGAGCTTTCAGAAGCAAGCTGAACTCTTAGGGAGGAAGCAGCAGAATGTGCCTCTCACATCTAGCCTGTAGGAATTCAGGTTGGCAAGTTCTATGGGGAAGCCCATTGCTGCCTATGGTGGAAACGGCATGGGAGATTTCAGTTTCAAAATCTCTGTGAAAAAGCGTCAGAGAAGCTTCTCCGTTTAGAATCCAGCATATCTCACTGAACCGAAGAAGTGGTAGTTAGAAGGGAGTTAGAGCTGCAAGCAGTTTGGTTTGGGAAATTAGACGCGAAATGAAACTGCAAATGCCTTCCAACAGGCTTGGAAAAGTGTGTTCTATATCTCTGCCAAACAAACTCCGCGGAGGTTGAGCTTTCAGAAGCTAGTTTAACTCTAAGGGAGGAAGCAGCAGAATGTGCCTCTCACATCTAGCCTGTAGGAATTCAGGTTGGCAAGTTCTATGGGGAAGCCCATTGGCGCCTTCGTTGGAAACGGGTTTGGAAATTTCAGTTTCAAAATCTCTGTGAAAAAGCGTCAGAGAAGCTTCTCCGTTTAGAATCCAGCATATCTAACTGAACCGAAGAAGTGGTAGTTAGAAGGGAGTTAGAGCTGCAAGCAGTTTGGTTTGGGAAATTAGATGCGAAATGACACTGCAAAGGCCTTCCAACAGGCTTGGAAAAGTGTGTTCTATATCTCTGCCAAACAGACTCCCCGGAGGTTGAGCTTTCAGAAGCAAGCTTAACTCTTAGGGAGGAAGCAGTAGAATGTGCCTCTCACATCTAGCCTGTAGGAATTCAGGTTGGCAAGTTCTATGGGGAAGCCCATTGCTGCCTATGGTGGAAACGGCATGGGAGATTTGAGTTTCAAAATCTCTGTGAAAAAGCGTCAGAGAAGCTTCTCCGTTTAGAATCCAGCATATCTCACTGAACCGAAGAAGTGGTAGTTAGAAGGGAGTTAGAGCTGCAAGCAGTTTGGTTTCGGAAATTAGACGCGAAATGAAACTGCAAATGCCTTCCAACAGGCTTGGAAAAGTGTGTTCTATATCTCTGCCAAACAGACTCCCTGGAGGTTGAGCTTTCAGAAGCTAGTTTAACTCTAAGGGAGGAAGCAGCAGAATGTGCCTCTCACATCTAGCCTGTAGGAATTCAGGTTGGCAAGTTCTATGGGGAAGCCCATTGCTGGCTATGGTGGAAACAGCATGGGAGATTTCAGTTTCAAAATCTCTGTGAAAAAGCATCAGAGAAGCTTCTCCGTTTAGAATCCAGCATATCTCACTGAACCGAAGAAGTGGTAGTTAGAAGGCAGTTAGGGCTGCAAGCAGTTTGGTTTGGGAAATTAGACGCGAAATGAAACTGCAAATGCCTTCCAACAGGCTTGGAAAAGTGTGTTCTATATCTCTGCCAAACAAACTCCCCGGAGGTTGAGCTTTCAGAAGCTAGTTTAACTCTAAGGGAGGAAGCAGCAGAATGTGCCTCTCACATCTAGCCTGTAGGAATTCAGGTTGGCAAGTTCTATGGGGAAGCCTATTGGCGCCTTCGTTGGAAACGGGTTTGGAAATTTCAGTTTCAAAGTCTCTGTGAAAAAGCGTCAGAGAAGCTTCTCCGTTTAGAATCCAGCATATCTCACTGAACCGAAGAAGTGGTAGTTAGAAGGGAGTTAGAGCTGCAAGCAGTTTGGTTTGGGAAATTAGACGCGAAATGAAACTGCAAATGCCTTCCAACAGGCTTGGAAAAGTGTGTTCTATATCTCTGCCAAACAAAATCCCCGGAGGTTGAGCTTTCAGAAGCAAGTTTAACTCTAAGGGAGGAAGCAGCAGAATGTGCCTCTCACATCTAGCCTGTAGGAATTCAGGTTGGCAAGTTCTATGGGGAAGCCCATTGCTGCCTATGGTGGAAACGGCATGGGAGATTTCAGTTTCAAAATCTCTGTGAAAAAGCGTCAGAGAAGCTTCTCCATTTAGAATCCAGCATATCTCACTGAACCGAAGAAGTGGTAGTTAGAAGGCAGTTAGAGCTGCAAGCAGTTTGGTTTGGGAAATTAGACGCGAAATGAAACTGCAAATGCCTTCCAACAGGCTTGGAAAAGTGTGTTCTATATCTCTGCCAAAAAAACTCCCCGGAGGTTCAGCTTTCAGAAGCTAGTTTAACTCTAAGGGAGGAAGCAGCAGAATGTGCCTCTCACATCTAGCCTGTAGGAATTCAGGTTGGCATGTTCTATGGGGAAGCCCATTGGCGCCTTCGTTGGAAACGGGTTTGGAAATTTCAGTTTCAAAATCTCTGTGAAAAAGCGTCAGAGAAGCTTCTCCGTTTAGAATCCAGCATATCTCACTGAACCGAAGAAGTGGTAGTTAGAAGGCAGTTAGAGCTGCAAGCAGTATGGTTTGGGAAATTAGACGCGAAATGAAACTGCAAATGCCTTCCAACAGGCTTGGAAAAGTGTGTTCTATATCTCTGCCAAACAAACTCCCCGGAGGTTGAGCTTTCTGAAGCACGTTTAACTCTAAGGGAGGAAGCAGCAGAATGTGCCTCTCACATCTAGCCTTTAGGAATTCAGGTTGGCAAGTTCTATGGGGAAGCCCATTGCTGCCTATGGTGGAAACGGCATGGGAGATTTGAGTTTCATAATCTCTGTGAAAAAGCGTCAGAGAAGCTTCTCCGTTTAGAATCCAGCATATCTCACTGAACCGAAGAAGTGGTAGTTAGAAGGGAGTTAGAGCTGCAAGCAGTTTGGTTTGGGAAATTAGATGCGAAATGACACTGCAAAGGCCTTCCAACAGGCTTGGAAAAGTGTGTTCTATATCTCTGCCAAACAGAGTCCCCGGAGGTTGAGCTTTCAGAAGCAAGCGTAACTGTTAGGGAGGAAGCAGCAGAATGTGCCTCTCACATCTAGCCAGTAGGAATTCAGGTTGGCAAGTTCTATGGGGAAGCCCATTGCTGCCTATGGTGGAAACGGCATGGGAGATTTCAGTTTCAAAATCTCTGTGAAAAAGCGTCAGAGAAGCTTCTCCGTTTAGAATCCAGCATATCTCACTGAACCGAAGAAGTGGTAGTTAGAAGGCAGTTAGAGCTGCAAGCAGTTTGGTTTGGGAAATTAGACGCGAAATGAAACTGCAAATGCCTTCCAACGGGCTTGGAAAAGTGTGTTCTATATCTCTGCCAAACAGACTAGCTGGAGGTTGAGCTTTCAGAAGCTAGTTTAACTCTAAGGGAGGAAGCAGCAGAATGTGCCTCTCACATCTAGCCTGTAGGAATTCAGGTTGGCAAGTTCTAAGGGGAAGCCCATTGCTGCCTATGGTGGAAACGGCATGGGAGATTTCAGTTTCAAAATCTCTGTGAAAAACCGTCAGAGAAGCTTCTCCGTTTAGAATCCAGCATATCTCACTGAACCGAAGAAGTGGTAGTTAGAAGGGAGTTAGAGCTGCAAGCAGTTTGGTTTGGGAAATTAGACGCGAAATTAAACTGCAAATGCCTTCCAACAGGCTTGGAAAAGTGTGTTCTATATCTCTGCCAAACAGACTCCCTGGAGGTTGAGCTTTCAGAAGCTAGTTTAACTCTAAGGGAGGAAGCAGCAGAATGTGCCTCTCACATCTAGCCTGTAGGAATTCAGGTTGGCAAGTTCTATGGGGAAGCCCATTGCTGCCTATGGTGGAAACGGCATGGGAGATTTCAGTTTCAAAATCTCTGTGAAAAACCGTCAGAGAAGCTTCTCCGTTTAGAATCCAGCATATCTCACTGAACCGAAGAAGTGGTAGTTAGAAGGGAGTTAGAGCTGCAAGCAGTTTGGTTTGGGAAATTAGACGCGAAATTAAACTGCAAATGCCTTCCAACAGGCTTGGAAAAGTGTGTTCTATATCTCTGCCAAACAGACTCCCCGGAGGTTGAGCTTTCAGAAGCAAGTTTAACTCTAAGGGAGGAAGCAGCAGAATGTGCCTCTCACATCTAGCCTGTAGGAATTCAGGTTGGCAAGTTCTATGGGGAAGCCCATTGCTGCCTATGGTGGAAACAGCATGGGAAGTTTCAGTTTCAAAATCTCTGTGAAAAAGCGTCAGAGAAGCTTCTCCGTTTAGAATCCAGCATATCTCACTGAACCGAAGAAGTGGTAGTTAGAAGGGAGTTAGAGCTGCAAGCAGTTTGGTTTGGGAAATTAGATGCGAAATGACACTGCAAAGGCCTTCCAACAGGCTTGGAAAAGTGTGTTCTATATCTCTGCCAAACAGACTCCCCAGAGGTTGAGCTTTCAGAAGCAAGCTTAACTCTTAGGGAGGAAGCAGCAGAATGTGCCTCTCACATCTAGCCTGTAGGAATTCAGGTTGGCAAGTTCTATGGGGAAGCCCATTGCTGCCTATGGTGGAAACGGCATGGGAGATTTCAGTTTCAAAATCTCTGTGAAAAAGCGTCAGAGAAGCTTCTCCGTTTAGAATCCAGCATATCTCACTGAACCGAAGAAGTGGTAGTTAGAAGGGAGTTAGAGCTGCAAGCAGTTTGGTTTGGGAAATTAGACGCGAAATGAAACTGCAAATGCCTTCCAACAGGCTTGGAAAAGTTTGTTCTATATCTCTGCCAAACAAACTCCCCGGAGGTTGAGCTTTCAGAAGCAAGTTTAACTCTAAGGGAGGAAGCAGCAGAATGTGCCTCTCACATCTAGCCTGTAGGAATTCAGGTTGGCAAGTTCTATGGGGAAGCCCATTGGCGCCTTCGTTGGAAACGGGTTTGGAAATTTCAGTTTCAAAATCTCTGTGAAAAAGCGTCAGAGAAGCTTCTCCGTTTAGAATCCAGCATATCTCACTGAACCGAAGAAGTGGTAGTTAGAAGGGAGTTAGAGCTGCTAGCAGTTTGGTTTGGGAAATTAGACGCGAAATGAAACTGCAAAGGCATTCCAACAGGGTTGGAAAAGTGTGTTCTATATCTCTGCCAAACAGACTACCTGGAGGTTGAGCTTTCAGAAGCTAGTTTAACTCTAAGGGAGGAAGCAGCAGAATGTGCCTCTCACATCTAGCCTGTAGGAATTCAGGTTGGCAAGTTCTAAGGGGAAGCCCATTGCTGCCTATGGTGGAAACGGCATGGGAGATTTCAGTTTCAAAATCTCTGTGAAAAACCGTCAGAGAAGCTTCTCCGTTTAGAATCCAGCATATCTCACTGAACCGAAGAAGTGGTAGTTAGAAGGGAGTTAGAGCTGCAAGCAGTTTGGTTTGGGAAATTAGACGCGAAATGAAACTGCAAATGCCTTCCAACAGGCTTGGAAAAGTGTGTTCTATATCTCTGCCAAACAAAATCCCCGGAGGTTGAGCTTTCAGAAGCAAGTTTAACTCTAAGGGAGGAAGCAGCAGAATGTGCCTCTCACATCTAGCCTGTAGGAATTCAGGTTGGCAAGTTCTATGGGGAAGCCCATTGCTGCCTATGGTGGAAACGGCATGGGAGATTTCAGTTTCAAAATCTCTGTGAAAAAGCGTCAGAGAAGCTTCTCCGTTTAGAATCCAGCATATCTCACTGAACCGAAGAAGTGGTAGTTAGAAGGGAGTTAGAGCTGCAAGCAGTTTGGTTTGGGAAATTAGATGCGAAATGACACTGCAAAGGCCTTCCAACAGGCTTGGAAAAGTGTGTTCTATATCTCTGCCAAACAGACTCCCTAGAGGTTGAGCTTTCAGAAGCAAGCTTAACTCTTAGGGAGGAAGCAGCAGAATGTGCCTCTCACATCTAGCCTGTAGGAATTCAGGTTGGCAAGTTCTATGGGGAAGCCCATTGCTGCCTATGGTGGAAACGGCATGGGAGATTTCAGTTTCAAAATCTCTGTGAAAAAGCGTCAGAGAAGCTTCTCCGTTTAGAATCCAGCATATCTCACTGAACCGAAGAAGTGGTAGTTAGAAGGGAGTTAGAGCTGCCAGCAGTTTGGTTTGGGAAATTAGATGCGAAATGACACTGCAAAGGCCTTCCAACAGGCTTGGAAAAGTGTGTTCTATATCTCTGCCAAACAGAGTCCCCGGAGGTTGAGCTTTCAGAAGCAAGCGTAACTGTTAGGGAGGAAGCAGCAGAATGTGCCTCTCACATCTAGCCAGTAGGAATTCAGGTTGGCAAGTTCTATGGGGAAGCCCATTGCTGCCTATGGTGGAAACGGCATGGGAGATTTCAGTTTCAAAATCTCTGTGAAAAAGCGTCAGAGAAGCTTCTCCGTTTAGAATCCAGCATATCTCACTGAACCGAAGAAGTGGTAGTTAGAAGGCAGTTAGAGCTGCAAGCAGTTTGGTTTGGGAAATTAGACGCGAAATGAAACTGCAAATGCCTTCCAACGGGCTTGGAAAAGTGTGTTCTATATCTCTGCCAAACAGACTCCCTGGAGGTTGAGCTTTCAGAAGCTAGTTTAACTCTAAGGGAGGAAGCAGCAGAATGTGCCTCTCACATCTAGCCTGTAGGAATTCAGGTTGGCAAGTTCTATGGGGAAGCCCATTGCTGCCTATGGTGGAAACGGCATGGGAGATTTCAGTTTCAAAATCTCTGTGAAAAAGCGTCAGAGAAGCTTCTCCGTTTAGAATCCAGCATATCTCACTGAACCGAAGAAGTGGTAGTTAGAAGGGAGTTAGAGCTGCAAGCAGTTTGGTTTGGGAAATTAGACGCGAAATGAAACTGCAAATGCCTTCCAACAGGCTTGGAAAAGTGTGTTCTATATCTCTGCCAAACAAACTCCCCGGAGGTTGAGCTTTCAGAAGCAAGTTTAACTCTAAGGGAGGAAGCAGCACAATGTGCCTCTCACATCTAGCCTGTAGGAATTCAGGTTGGCAAGTTCTATGGGGAAGCCCATTGCTGCCTATGGTGGAAACGGCATGGGAGATTTCAGTTTCAAAATCTCTGTGAAAAAGCGTCAGAGAAGCTTCTCCGTTTAGAATCCAGCATATCTCACTGAACCGAAGAAGTGGTAGTTAGAAGGGAGTTAGAGCTGCAAGCAGTTTGGTTTGGGAAATTAGATGCGAAATGACACTGCAAAGGCCTTCCAACAGGCTTGGAAAAGTGTGTTCTATATCTCTGCCAAACAGACTCCCCAGAGGTTGAGCTTTCAGAAGCAAGCTTAACTCTTAGGGAGGAAGCAGCAGAATGTGCCTCTCACATCTAGCCTGTAGGAATTCAGGTTGGCTAGTTCTATGGGGAAGCCCATTGCTGCCTATGGTGGAAACGGCATGGGAGATTTCAGTTTCAAAATCTCTGTGAAAAAGCGTCAGAGAAGCTTCTCCGTTTAGAATCCAGCATATCTCACTGAACCGAAGAAGTGGTAGTTAGAAGGGAGTTAGAGCTGCAAGCAGTTTGGTTTGGGAAATTAGATGCGAAATGACACTGCAAAGGCCTTCCAACAGGCTTGGAAAAGTGTGTTCTATATCTCTGCCAAACAGACTCCCCGGAGGTTGAGCTTTCAGAAGCAAGCTTAACTCTTAGGGAGGAAGCAGCAGAATGTGCCTCTCACATCTAGCCTGTAGGAATTCAGGTTGGCAAGTTCTATGGGGAAGCCCATTGCTGCCTATGGTGGAAACGGCATGGGAGATTTCAGTTTCAAAATCTCTGTGAAAAAGCGTCAGAGAAGCTTCTCCGTTTAGAATCCAGCATATCTCACTGAACCGAAGAAGTGGTAGTTAGAAGGGAGTTAGAGCTGCAAGCAGTTTGGTTTGGGAAATTAGACGCGAAATGAAACTGCAAATGCCTTCCAACAGGCTTGGAAAAGTTTGTTCTATATCTCTGCCAAACAAACTCCCCGGAGGTTGAGCTTTCAGAAGCAAGTTTAACTCTAAGGGAGGAAGCAGCAGAATGTGCCTCTCACATCTAGCCTGTAGGAATTCAGGTTGGCAAGTTCTATGGGGAAGCCCATTGCTGCCTATGGTGGAAACGGCATGGGAGATTTCAGTTTCAAAATCTCTGTGAAAAAGCGTCAGAGAAGCTTCTCCGTTTAGAATCCAGCATATCTCACTGAACCGAAGAAGTGGTAGTTAGAAGGGAGTTAGAGCTGCAAGCAGTTTGGTTTGGGAAATTAGACGCGAAATGAAACTGCAAATGCCTTCCAACAGGCTTGGAAAAGTGTGTTCTATATCTCTGCCAAACAAACTCCCCGGAGGTTGAGCTTTCAGAAGCAAGTTTAACTCTAAGGGAGGAAGCAGCAGAATGTGCCTCTCACATCTAGCCTGTAGGAATTCAGGTTGGCAAGTTCTATGGGGAAGCACATTGCTGCCTATGGTGGAAACGGCATGGGAGATTTCAGTTTCAAAATCTCTGTGAAAAAGCGTCAGAGAAGCTTCTCCGTTTAGAATCCAGCATATCTCACTGAACCGAAGAAGTGGTAGTTAGAAGGGAGTTAGAGCTGCAAGCAGTTTGGTTTGGGAAATTAGACGCGAAATGAAACTGCAAATGCCTTCCAACAGGCTTGGAAAAGTGTGTTCTATATCTCTGCCAAACAAACTCCCCGGAGGTTGAGCTTTCAGAAGCTAGTTTAACTCTAAGGGAGGAAGCAGCAGAATGTGCCTCTCACATCTAGCCTGTAGGAATTCAGGTTGGCAAGTTCTATGGGGAAGCCCATTGCTGCCTACGGTGGAAACGGCAAGGGAGATTTCAGTTTCAAAATCTCTGTGAAAAAGCGTCAGAGAAGCTTCTCCGTTTAGAATCCAGCATATCTCACTGAACCGAAGAAGTGGTAGTTAGAAGATAGATAGAGCTGCAAGCAGTTTGGTTTGGGAAATTAGATGCGAAATGACACTGCAAAGGCCTTCCAACAGGCTTGGAAAAGTGTGTTCTATATCTCTGACAAACAGACTCCCCGGAGGTTGAGCTTTCAGAAGCAAGCTTAACTCTTAGGGAGGAAGCAGCAGAATGTGCCTCTCACATCTAACCTGTAGGAATTCAGGTTGGCAAGTTCTATGGGGAAGCCCATTGCTGCCTATGGTGGAAACGGCATGGGAGATTTCAGTTTCAAAATCTCTGTGAAAAAGCGTCAGAGAAGCTTCTCCGTTTAGAATCCAGCATATCTCACTGAACCGAAGAAGTGGTAGTTAGAAGGCAGTTAGAGCTGCAAGCAGTTTGGTTTGGGAAATTAGACGCGAAATGAAACTGCAAATGCCTTCCAACAGGCTTGGAAAAGTGTGTTCTATATCTCTGCCAAACAGACTCCCTGGAGGTTGAGCTTTCACAAGCTAGTTTAACTCTAAGGGAGGAAGCAGCAGAATGTGCCTCTCACATCTAGCCAGTAGGAATTCAGGTTGGCAAGTTCTATGGGGAAGCCCATTGCTGCCTATGGTGGAAACGGCATGGGAGATTTCAGTTTCAAAATCTCTGTGAAAAAGCGTCAGAGAAGCTTCTCCGTTTAGAATCCAGCATATCTCACTGAACCGAAGAAGTGGTAGTTAGAAGGCAGTTAGAGCTGCAAGCAGTTTGGTTTGGGAAATTAGACGCGAAATGAAACTGCAAATGCCTTCCAACGGGCTTGGAAAAGTGTGTTCTATATCTCTGCCAAACAGACTCCCTGGAGGTTGAGCTTTCAGAAGCTAGTTTAACTCTAAGGGAGGAAGCAGCAGAATGTGCCTCTCACATCTAGCCTGTAGGAATTCAGGTTGGCAAGTTCTATGGGGAAGCCCATTGCTGCCTATGGTGGAAACGGCATGGGAGACTTCAGTTTCAAAATCTCTGTGAAAAAGCGTCAGAGAAGCTTCTCCGTTTAGAATCCAGCATATCTCACTGAACCGAAGAAGTGGTAGTTAGAAGGGAGTTAGAGCTGCAAGCAGTTTGGTTTGGGAAATTAGACGCGAAATGAAACTGCAAATGCCTTCCAACGGGCTTGGAAAAGTGTGTTCTATATCTCTGCCAAAAAAACTCCCCGGAGGTTCAGCTTTCAGAAGCTAGTTTAACTCTAAGGGAGGAAGCAGCAGAATGTGCCTCTCACATCTAGCCTGTAGGAATTCAGGTTGGCAAGTTCTATGGGGAAGCACATTGCTGCCTATGGTGGAAACGGCATGGGAGATTTCAGTTTCAAAATCTCTGTGAAAAACCGTCAGAGAAGCTTCTCCGTTTAGAATCCAGCATATCTCACTGAACCGAAGAAGTGGTAGTTAGAAGGGAGTTAGAGCTGCAAGCAGTTTGGTTTGGGAAATTAGACGCGAAATTAAACAGCAAATGCCTTCCAACAGGCTTGGAAAAGTGTGTTCTATATCTCTGCCAAACAGACTCCCTGGAGGTTGAGCTTTCAGAAGCTAGTTTAACTCTAAGGGAGGAAGCAGCAGAATGTGCCTCTCACATCTAGCCTGTAGGAATTCAGGTTGGCAAGTTCTATGGGGAAGCCCATTGCTGCCTATGGTGGAAACGGCATGGGAGATTTCAGTTTCAAAATCTCTGTGAAAAACCGTCAGAGAAGCTTCTCCGTTTAGAATCCAGCATATCTCACTGAACCGAAGAAGTGGTAGTTAGAAGGGAGTTAGAGCTGCAAGCAGTTTGGTTTGGGAAATTAGACGCGAAATTAAACTGCAAATGCCTTCCAACAGGCTTGGAAAAGTGTGTTCTATATCTCTGCCAAACAGACTCCCCGGAGGTTGAGCTTTCAGAAGCAAGTTTAACTCTAAGGGAGGAAGCAGCAGAATGTGCCTCTCACATCTAGCCTGTAGGAATTCAGGTTGGCAAGTTCTATGGGGAAGCCCATTGCTGCCTATGGTGGAAACAGCATGGGAAGTTTCAGTTTCAAAATCTCTGTGAAAAAGCGTCAGAGAAGCTTCTCCGTTTAGAATCCAGCATATCTCACTGAACCGAAGAAGTGGTAGTTAGAAGGGAGTTAGAGCTGCAAGCAGTTTGGTTTGGGAAATTAGATGCGAAATGACACTGCAAAGGCCTTCCAACAGGCTTGGAAAAGTGTGTTCTATATCTCTGCCAAACAGACTCCCCAGAGGTTGAGCTTTCAGAAGCAAGCTTAACTCTTAGGGAGGAAGCAGCAGAATGTGCCTCTCACATCTAGCCTGTAGGAATTCAGGTTGGCAAGTTCTATGGGGAAGCCCATTGCTGCCTATGGTGGAAACGGCATGGGAGATTTCAGTTTCAAAATCTCTGTGAAAAAGCGTCAGAGAAGCTTCTCCGTTTAGAATCCAGCATATCTAACTGAACCGAAGAAGTGGTAGTTAGAAGGGAGTTAGAGCTGCAAGCAGTTTGGTTTTGGAAATTAGATGCGAAATGACACTGCAAAGGCCTTCCAACAGGCTTGGAAAAGTGTGTTCTATATCTCTGCCAAACAGACTCCCCGGAGGTTGAGCTTTCAGAAGCAAGCTTAACTCTTAGGGAGGAAGCAGCAGAATGTGCCTCTCACATCTAGCCTGTAGGAATTCAGGTTGGCAAGTTCTATGGGGAAGCCCATTGCTGCCTATGGTGGAAACGGCATGGGAGATTTCAGTTTCAAAATCTCTGTGAAAAAGCGTCAGAGAAGCTTCTCCGTTTAGAATCCAGCATATCTCACTGAACCGAAGAAGTGGTAGTTAGAAGGGAGTTAGAGCTGCAAGCAGTTTGGTTTGGGAAATTAGACGCGAAATGAAACTGCAAATGCCTTCCAACAGGCTTGGAAAAGTTTGTTCTATATCTCTGCCAAACAAACTCCCCGGAGGTTGAGCTTTCAGAAGCAAGTTTAACTCTAAGGGAGGAAGCAGCAGAATGTGCCTCTCACATCTAGCCTGTAGGAATTCAGGTTGGCAAGTTCTATGGGGAAGCCCATTGCTGCCTATGGTGGAAACGGCATGGGAGATTTCAGTTTCAAAATCTCTGTGAAAAAGCGTCAGAGAAGCTTCTCCGTTTAGAATCCAGCATATCTCACTGAACCGAAGAAGTGGTAGTTATTAGGCAGTTAGAGCTGCCAGCAGTTTGGTTTGGGAAATTAGACGCGAAATGAAACTGCAAATGCCTTCCAACAGGCTTGGAAAAGTGTGTTCTATATCTCTGCCAAACAGACTCCCTGGAGGTTGAGCTTCCAGAAGCTAGTTTAACTCTAAGGGAGGAAGCAGCAGAATGTGCCTCTCACATCTAGCCTTTAGGAATTCAGGTTGGCAAGTTCTATGGGGAAGCCCATTGCTGCCTATGGTGGAAACGGCATGGGAGATTTCAGTTTCAAAATCTCTGTGAAAAAGCGTCAGAGAAGCTTCTCCGTTTAGAATCCAGCATATCTCACTGAACCGAAGAAGTGGTAGTTAGAAGGGAGTTAGAGCTGCAAGCAGTTTGGTTTGGGAAATTAGATGCGAAATGACACTGCAAAGGCCTTCCAACAGGCTTGGAAAAGTGTGTTCTATATCTCTGCCAAACAGAGTCCCCGGAGGTTGAGCTTTCAGAAGCAAGCGTAACTGTTAGGGAGGAAGCAGCAGAATGTGCCTCTCACATCTAGCCAGTAGGAATTCAGGTTGGCAAGTTCTATGGGGAAGCCCATTGCTGCCTATGGTGGAAACGGCATGGGAGATTTCAGTTTCAAAATCTCTGTGAAAAAGCGTCAGAGAAGCTTCTCCGTTTAGAATCCAGCATATCTCACTGAACCGAAGAAGTGGTAGTTAGAAGGCAGTTACAGCTGCAAGCAGTTTGGTTTGGGAAATTAGACGCGAAATGAAACTGCAAATGCCTTCCAACGGGCTTGGAAAAGTGTGTTCTATATCTCTGCCAAACAGACTCCCTGGAGGTTGAGCTTTCAGAAGCTAGTTTAACTCTAAGGGAGGAAGCAGCAGAATGTGCCTCTCACATCTAGCCTGTAGGAATTCAGGTTGGCAAGTTCTATGGGGAAGCCCATTGCTGCCTATGGTGGAAACGGCATGGGAGATTTCAGTTTCAAAATCTCTGTGAAAAAGCGTCAGAGAAGCTTCTCCGTTTAGAATCCAGCATATCTCACTGAACCGAAGAAGTGGTAGTTAGAAGGGAGTTAGAGCTGCAAGCAGTTTGGTTTGGGAAATTAGACGCGAAATTAAACTGCAAATGCCTTCCAACAGGCTTGGAAAAGTGTGTTCTATATCTCTGCCAAACAAACTCCCCGGAGGTTGAGCTTTCAGAAGCAAGTTTAACTCTAAGGGAGGAAGCAGCACAATGTGCCTCTCACATCTAGCCTGTAGGAATTCAGGTTGGCAAGTTCTATGGGGAAGCCCATTGCTGCCTATGGTGGAAACGGCATGGGAGATTTCAGTTTCAAAATCTCTGTGAAAAAGCGTCAGAGAAGCTTCTCCGTTTAGAATCCAGCATATCTCACTGAACCGAAGAAGTGGTAGTTAGAAGGCAGTTAGAGCTGCAAGCAGTTTGGTTGGGAAATTAGACGCGAAATGAAACTGCAAATGCCTTCCAACGGGCTTGGAAAAGTGTGTTCTATATCTCTGCCAAACAGACTCCCTGGAGGTTGAGCTTTCAGAAGCTAGTTTAACTCTAAGGGAGGAAGCAGCAGAATGTGCCTCTCACATCTAGCCTGTAGGAATTCAGGTTGGCAAGTTCTATGGGGAAGCCCATTGCTGCCTATGGTGGAAACGGCATGGGAGATTTCAGTTTCAAAATCTCTGTGAAAAAGCGTCAGAGAAGCTTCTCCGTTTAGAATCCAGCATATCTCACTGAACCGAAGAAGTGGTAGTTAGAAGGCAGTTAGAGCTGCAAGCAGTTTGGTTTGGGAAATTAGACGCGAAATGAAACTGCAAATGCCTTCCAACAGGCTTGGAAAAGTGTGTTCTATATCTCTGCCAAACAAACTCCCCGGAGGTTGAGCTTTCAGAAGCAAGTTTAACTCTAAGGGAGGAAGCAGCAGAATGTGCCTCTCACATCTAGCCTGTAGGAATTCAGGTTGGCAAGTTCTATGGGGAAGCCCATTGCTGCCTATGGTGGAAACGGCATGGGAGATTTCAGTTTCAAAATCTCTGTGAAAAAGCGTCAGAGAAGCTTCTCCGTTTAGAATCCAGCATATCTCACTGAACCGAAGAAGTGGTAGTTAGAAGGGAGTTAGAGCTGCAAGCAGTTTGGTTTGGGAAATTAGATGCGAAATGACACTGCAAAGGCCTTCCAACAGGCTTGGAAAAGTGTGTTCTATATCTCTGCCAAACAGACTCCCCAGAGGTTGAGCTTTCAGAAGCAAGCTTAACTCTTAGGGATGAAGCAGCAGAATGTGCCTCTCACATCTAGCCTGTAGGAATTCAGGTTGGCAAGTTCTATGGGGAAGCCCATTGCTGCCTATGGTGGAAACGGCATGGGAGATTTCAGTTTCAAAATCTCTGTGAAAAAGCGTCAGAGAAGCTTCTCCGTTTAGAATCCAGCATATCTCACTGAACCGAAGAAGTGGTAGTTAGAAGGGAGTTAGAGCTGCAAGCAGTTTGGTTTGGGAAATTAGATGCGAAATGAAACTGCAAAGGCCTTCCAACAGGCTTGGAAAAGTGTGTTCTATATCTCTGCCAAACAGACTCCCCGGAGGTTGAGCTTTCAGAAGCAAGCTTAACTCTTAGGGAGGAAGCAGCAGAATGTGCCTCTCACATCTAGCCTGTAGGAATTCAGGTTGGCAAGTTCTATGGGGAAGCCCATTGCTGCCTATGGTGGAAACGGCATGGGAGATTTCAGTTTCAAAATCTCTGTGAAAAAGCGTCAGAGAAGCTTCTCCGTTTAGAATCCAGCATATCTCACTGAACCGAAGAAGTGGTAGTTAGAAGGGAGTTAGAGCTGCAAGCAGTTTGGTTTGGGAAATTAGACGCGAAATGAAACTGCAAATGCCTTCCAACAGGCTTGGAAAAGTTTGTTCTATATCTCTGCCAAACAAACTCCCCGGAGGTTGAGCTTTCAGAAGCAAGTTTAACTCTAAGGGAGGAAGCAGCAGAATGTGCCTCTCACATCTAGCCTGTAGGAATTCAGGTTGGCAAGTTCTATGGGGAAGCCCATTGCTGCCTATGGTGGAAACGGCATGGGAGATTTCAGTTTCAAAATCTCTGTGAAAAAGCGTCAGAGAAGCTTCTCCGTTTAGAATCCAGCATATCTCACTGAACCGAAGAAGTGGTAGTTAGAAGGGAGTTAGAGCTGCAAGCAGTTTGGTTTGGGAAATTAGATGCGAAATGACACTGCAAAGGCCTTCCAACAGGCTTGGAAAAGTGTGTTCTATATCTCTGCCAAACAGAGTCCCCGGAGGTTGAGCTTTCAGAAGCAAGCGTAACTGTTAGGGAGGAAGCAGCAGAATGTGCCTCTCACATCTAGCCAGTAGGAATTCAGGTTGGCAAGTTCTATGGGGAAGCCCATTGCTGCCTATGGTGGAAACGGCATGGGAGATTTCAGTTTCAAAATCTCTGTGAAAAAGCGTCAGAGAAGCTTCTCCGTTTAGAATCCAGCATATCTCACTGAACCGAAGAAGTGGTAGTTAGAAGGCAGTTACAGCTGCAAGCAGTTTGGTTTGGGAAATTAGACGCGAAATGAAACTGCAAATGCCTTCCAACGGGCTTGGAAAAGTGTGTTCTATATCTCTGCCAAACAGACTCCCTGGAGGTTGAGCTTTCAGAAGCTAGTTTAACTCTAAGGGAGGAAGCAGCAGAATGTGCCTCTCACATCTAGCCTGTAGGAATTCAGGTTGGCAAGTTCTATGGGGAAGCCCATTGCTGCCTATGGTGGAAACGGCATGGGAGATTTCAGTTTCAAAATCTCTGTGAAAAAGCGTCAGAGAAGCTTCTCCGTTTAGAATCCAGCATATCTCACTGAACCGAAGAAGTGGTAGTTAGAAGGGAGTTAGAGCTGCAAGCAGTTTGGTTTGGGAAATTAGACGCGAAATTAAACTGCAAATGCCTTCCAACAGGCTTGGAAAAGTGTGTTCTATATCTCTGCCAAACAAACTCCCCGGAGGTTGAGCTTTCAGAAGCAAGTTTAACTCTAAGGGAGGAAGCAGCACAATGTGCCTCTCACATCTAGCCTGTAGGAATTCAGGTTGGCAAGTTCTATGGGGAAGCCCATTGCTGCCTATGGTGGAAACGGCATGGGAGATTTCAGTTTCAAAATCTCTGTGAAAAAGCGTCAGAGAAGCTTCTCCGTTTAGAATCCAGCATATCTCACTGAACCGAAGAAGTGGTAGTTAGAAGGCAGTTAGAGCTGCAAGCAGTTTGGTTTGGGAAATTAGACGCGAAATGAAACTGCAAATGCCTTCCAACGGGCTTGGAAAAGTGTGTTCTATATCTCTGCCAAACAGACTCCCTGGAGGTTGAGCTTTCAGAAGCTAGTTTAACTCTAAGGGAGGAAGCAGCAGAATGTGCCTCTCACATCTAGCCTGTAGGAATTCAGGTTGGCAAGTTCTATGGGGAAGCCCATTGCTGCCTATGGTGGAAACGGCATGGGAGATTTCAGTTTCAAAATCTCTGTGAAAAAGCGTCAGAGAAGCTTCTCCGTTTAGAATCCAGCATATCTCACTGAACCGAAGAAGTGGTAGTTAGAAGGGAGTTAGAGCTGCAAGCAGTTTGGTTTGGGAAATTAGACGCGAAATTAAACTGCAAATGCCTTCCAACAGGCTTGGAAAAGTGTGTTCTATATCTCTGCCAAACAAACTCCCCGGAGGTTGAGCTTTCAGAAGCAAGTTTAACTCTAAGGGAGGAAGCAGCAGAATGTGCCTCTCACATCTAGCCTGTAGGAATTCAGGTTGGCAAGTTCTATGGGGAAGCCCATTGCTGCCTATGGTGGAAACGGCATGGGAGATTTCAGTTTCAAAATCTCTGTGAAAAAGCGTCAGAGAAGCTTCTCCGTTTAGAATCCAGCATATCTCACTGAACCGAGGAAGTGGTAGTTAGAAGGGAGTTAGAGCTGCAAGCAGTTTGGTTTGGGAAATTAGATGCGAAATGACACTGCAAAGGCCTTCCAACAGGCTTGGAAAAGTGTGTTCTATATCTCTGCCAAACAGACTCCCCAGAGGTTGAGCTTTCAGAAGCAAGCTGAACTCTTAGGGAGGAAGCAGCAGAATGTGCCTCTCACATCTAGCCTGTAGGAATTCAGGTTGGCAAGTTCTATGGGGAAGCCCATTGCTGCCTATGGTGGAAACGGCATGGGAGATTTCAGTTTCAAAATCTCTGTGAAAAAGCGTCAGAGAAGCTTCTCCGTTTAGAATCCAGCATATCTCACTGAACCGAAGAAGTGGTAGTTAGAAGGGAGTTAGAGCTGCAAGCAGTTTGGTTTGGGAAATTAGACGCGAAATGAAACTGCAAATGCCTTCCAACAGGCTTGGAAAAGTGTGTTCTATATCTCTGCCAAACAAACTCCGCGGAGGTTGAGCTTTCAGAAGCTAGTTTAACTCTAAGGGAGGAAGCAGCAGAATGTGCCTCTCACATCTAGCCTGTAGGAATTCAGGTTGGCAAGTTCTATGGGGAAGCCCATTGGCGCCTTCGTTGGAAACGGGTTTGGAAATTTCAGTTTCAAAATCTCTGTGAAAAAGCGTCAGAGAAGCTTCTCCGTTTAGAATCCAGCATATCTCACTGAACCGAAGAAGTGGTAGTTAGAAGGGAGTTAGAGCTGCAAGCAGTTTGGTTTGGGAAATTAGATGCGAAATGACACTGCAAAGGCCTTCCAACAGGCTTGGAAAAGTGTGTTCTATATCTCTGCCAAACAGACTCCCCGGAGGTTGAGCTTTCAGAAGCAAGCTTAACTCTTAGGGAGGAAGCAGCAGAATGTGCCTCTCACATCTAGCCTGTAGGAATTCAGGTTGGCAAGTTCTATGGGGAAGCCCATTGCTGCCTATGGTGGAAACGGCATGGGAGATTTGAGTTTCAAAATCTCTGTGAAAAAGCGTCAGAGAAGCTTCTCCGTTTAGAATCCAGCATATCTCACTGAACCGAAGAAGTGGTAGTTAGAAGGGAGTTAGAGCTGCAAGCAGTTTGGTTTCGGAAATTAGACGCGAAATGAAACTGCAAATGCCTTCCAACAGGCTTGGAAAAGTGTGTTCTATATCTCTGCCAAACAGACTCCCTGGAGGTTGAGCTTTCAGAAGCTAGTTTAACTCTAAGGGAGGAAGCAGCAGAATGTGCCTCTCACATCTAGCCTGTAGGAATTCAGGTTGGCAAGTTCTATGGGGAAGCCCATTGCTGGCTATGGTGGAAACAGCATGGGAGATTTCAGTTTCAAAATCTCTGTGAAAAAGCATCAGAGAAGCTTCTCCGTTTAGAATCCAGCATATCTCACTGAACCGAAGAAGTGGTAGTTAGAAGGCAGTTAGGGCTGCAAGCAGTTTGGTTTGGGAAATTAGACGCGAAATGAAACTGCAAATGCCTTCCAACAGGCTTGGAAAAGTGTGTTCTATATCTCTGCCAAACAAACTCCCCGGAGGTTGAGCTTTCAGAAGCTAGTTTAACTCTAAGGGAGGAAGCAGCAGAATGTGCCTCTCACATCTAGCCTGTAGGAATTCAGGTTGGCAAGTTCTATGGGGAAGCCTATTGGCGCCTTCGTTGGAAACGGGTTTGGAAATTTCAGTTTCAAAGTCTCTGTGAAAAAGCGTCAGAGAAGCTTCTCCGTTTAGAATCCAGCATATCTCACTGAACCGAAGAAGTGGTAGTTAGAAGGGAGTTAGAGCTGCAAGCAGTTTGGTTTGGGAAATTAGACGCGAAATGAAACTGCAAATGCCTTCCAACAGGCTTGGAAAAGTGTGTTCTATATCTCTGCCTAACAAAATCCCCGGAGGTTGAGCTTTCAGAAGCAAGTTTAACTCTAAGGGAGGAAGCAGCAGAATGTGCCTCTCACATCTAGCCTGTAGGAATTCAGGTTGGCAAGTTCTATGGGGAAGCCCATTGCTGCCTATGGTGGAAAAGGCATGGGAGATTTCAGTTTCAAAATCTCTGTGAAAAAGCGTCAGAGAAGCTTCTCCATTTAGAATCCAGCATATCTCACTGAACCGAAGAAGTGGTAGTTAGAAGGCAGTTAGAGCTGCAAGCAGTTTGGTTTGGGAAATTAGACGCGAAATGAAACTGCAAATGCCTTCCAACAGGCTTGGAAAAGTGTGTTCTATATCTCTGCCAAACAAACTCCCCGGAGGTTGAGCTTTCTGAAGCACGTTTAACTCTAAGGGAGGAAGCAGCAGAATGTGCCTCTCACATCTAGCCTTTAGGAATTCAGGTTGGCAAGTTCTATGGGGAAGCCCATTGCTGCCTATGGTGGAAACGGCATGGGAGATTTGAGTTTCATAATCTCTGTGAAAAAGCGTCAGAGAAGCTTCTCCGTTTAGAATCCAGCATATCTCACTGAACCGAAGAAGTGGTAGTTAGAAGGGAGTTAGAGCTGCAAGCAGTTTGGTTTGGGAAATTAGATGCGAAATGACACTGCAAAGGCCTTCCAACAGGCTTGGAAAAGTGTGTTCTATATCTCTGCCAAACAGAGTCCCCGGAGGTTGAGCTTTCAGAAGCAAGCGTAACTGTTAGGGAGGAAGCAGCAGAATGTGCCTCTCACATCTAGCCAGTAGGAATTCAGGTTGGCAAGTTCTATGGGGAAGCCCATTGCTGCCTATGGTGGAAACGGCATGGGAGATTTCAGTTTCAAAATCTCTGTGAAAAAGCGTCAGAGAAGCTTCTCCATTTAGAATCCAGCATATCTCACTGAACCGAAGAAGTGGTAGTTAGAAGGCAGTTAGAGCTGCAAGCAGTTTGGTTTGGGAAATTAGACGCGAAATGAAACTGCAAATGCCTTCCAACGGGCTTGGAAAAGTGTGTTCTATATCTCTGCCAAACAGACTAGCTGGAGGTTGAGCTTTCAGAAGCTAGTTTAACTCTAAGGGAGGAAGCAGCAGAATGTGCCTCTCACATCTAGCCTGTAGGAATTCAGGTTGGCAAGTTCTAAGGGGAAGCCCATTGCTGCCTATGGTGGAAACGGCATGGGAGATTTCAGTTTCAAAATCTCTGTGAAAAACCGTCAGAGAAGCTTCTCCGTTTAGAATCCAGCATATCTCACTGAACCGAAGAAGTGGTAGTTAGAAGGGAGTTAGAGCTGCAAGCAGTTTGGTTTGGGAAATTAGACGCGAAATTAAACTGCAAATGCCTTCCAACAGGCTTGGAAAAGTGTGTTCTATATCTCTGCCAAACAGACTCCCTGGAGGTTGAGCTTTCAGAAGCTAGTTTAACTCTAAGGGAGGAAGCAGCAGAATGTGCCTCTCACATCTAGCCTGTAGGAATTCAGGTTGGCAAGTTCTATGGGGAAGCCCATTGCTGCCTATGGTGGAAACGGCATGGGAGATTTCAGTTTCAAAATCTCTGTGAAAAACCGTCAGAGAAGCTTCTCCGTTTAGAATCCAGCATATCTCACTGAACCGAAGAAGTGGTAGTTAGAAGGGAGTTAGAGCTGCAAGCAGTTTGGTTTGGGAAATTAGACGCGAAATTAAACTGCAAATGCCTTCCAACAGGCTTGGAAAAGTGTGTTCTATATCTCTGCCAAACAGACTCCCCGGAGGTTGAGCTTTCAGAAGCAAGTTTAACTCTAAGGGAGGAAGCAGCAGAATGTGCCTCTCACATCTAGCCTGTAGGAATTCAGGTTGGCAAGTTCTATGGGGAAGCCCATTGCTGCCTATGGTGGAAACAGCATGGGAAGTTTCAGTTTCAAAATCTCTGTGAAAAAGCGTCAGAGAAGCTTCTCCGTTTAGAATCCAGCATATCTCACTGAACCGAAGAAGTGGTAGTTAGAAGGGAGTTAGAGCTGCAAGCAGTTTGGTTTGGGAAATTAGATGCGAAATGACACTGCAAAGGCCTTCCAACAGGCTTGGAAAAGTGTGTTCTATATCTCTGCCAAACAGACTCCCCAGAGGTTGAGCTTTCAGAAGCAAGCTTAACTCTTAGGGAGGAAGCAGCAGAATGTGCCTCTCACATCTAGCCTGTAGGAATTCAGGTTGGCAAGTTCTATGGGGAAGCCCATTGCTGCCTATGGTGGAAACGGCATGGGAGATTTCAGTTTCAAAATCTCTGTGAAAAAGCGTCAGAGAAGCTTCTCCGTTTAGAATCCAGCATATCTCACTGAACCGAAGAAGTGGTAGTTAGAAGGGAGTTAGAGCTGCAAGCAGTTTGGTTTGGGAAATTAGACGCGAAATGAAACTGCAAATGCCTTCCAACAGGCTTGGAAAAGTTTGTTCTATATCTCTGCCAAACAAACTCCCCGGAGGTTGAGCTTTCAGAAGCAAGTTTAACTCTAAGGGAGGAAGCAGCAGAATGTGCCTCTCACATCTAGCCTGTAGGAATTCAGGTTGGCAAGTTCTATGGGGAAGCCCATTGGCGCCTTCGTTGGAAACGGGTTTGGAAATTTCAGTTTCAAAATCTCTGTGAAAAAGCGTCAGAGAAGCTTCTCCGTTTAGAATCCAGCATATCTCACTGAACCGAAGAAGTGGTAGTTAGAAGGGAGTTAGAGCTGCTAGCAGTTTGGTTTGGGAAATTAGATGCGAAATGACACTGCAAAGGCCTTCCAACAGGCTTGGAAAAGTGTGTTCTATATCTCTGCCAAACAGACTCCCTAGAGGTTGAGCTTTCAGAAGCAAGCTTAACTCTTAGGGAGGAAGCAGCAGAATGTGCCTCTCACATCTAGCCTGTAGGAATTCAGGTTGGCAAGTTCTATGGGGAAGCCCATTGCTGCCTATGGTGGAAACGGCATGGGAGATTTCAGTTTCAAAATCTCTGTGAAAAAGCGTCAGAGAAGCTTCTCCGTTTAGAATCCAGCATATCTCACTGAACCGAAGAAGTGGTAGTTAGAAGGGAGTTAGAGCTGCAAGCAGTTTGGTTTGGGAAATTAGATGCGAAATGACACTGCAAAGGCCTTCCAACAGGCTTGGAAAAGTGTGTTCTATATCTCTGCCAAACAGACTCCCCGGAGGTTGAGCTTTCAGAAGCAAGCTTGACTCTTAGGGAGGAAGCAGCAGAATGTGCCTCTCACATCTAGCCTGTAGGAATTCAGGTTGGCAAGTTCTATGGGGAAGCCCATTGGCGCCTTCGTTGGAAACGGGTTTGGAAATTTCAGTTTCAAAATCTCTGTGAAAAAGCGTCAGAGAAGCTTCTCCGTTTAGAATCCAGCATATCTCACTGAACCGAAGAAGTGGTAGTTAGAAGGGAGTTAGAGCTGCTAGCAGTTTGGTTTGGGAAATTAGACGCGAAATGAAACTGCAAAGGCATTCCAACAGGGTTGGAAAAGTGTGTTCTATATCTCTGCCAAACAGACTCCCTGGAGGTTGAGCTTTCAGAAGCTAGTTTAACTCTAAGGGAGGAAGCAGCAGAATGTGCCTCTCACATCTAGCCTGTAGGAATTCAGGTTGGCAAGTTCTAAGGGGAAGCCCATTGCTGCCTATGGTGGAAACGGCATGGGAGATTTCAGTTTCAAAATCTCTGTGAAAAACCGTCAGAGAAGCTTCTCCGTTTAGAATCCAGCATATCTCACTGAACCGAAGAAGTGGTAGTTAGAAGGGAGTTAGAGCTGCAAGCAGTTTGGTTTGGGAAATTAGACGCGAAATGAAACTGCAAATGCCTTCCAACAGGCTTGGAAAAGTGTGTTCTATATCTCTGCCAAACAAAATCCCCGGAGGTTGAGCTTTCAGAAGCAAGTTTAACTCTAAGGGAGGAAGCAGCAGAATGTGCCTCTCACATCTAGCCTGTAGGAATTCAGGTTGGCAAGTTCTATGGGGAAGCCCATTGCTGCCTATGGTGGAAACGGCATGGGAGATTTCAGTTTCAAAATCTCTGTGAAAAAGCGTCAGAGAAGCTTCTCCGTTTAGAATCCAGCATATCTCACTGAACCGAAGAAGTGGTAGTTAGAAGGGAGTTAGAGCTGCAAGCAGTTTGGTTTGGGAAATTAGATGCGAAATGACACTGCAAAGGCCTTCCAACAGGCTTGGAAAAGTGTGTTCTATATCTCTGCCAAACAGACTCCCTAGAGGTTGAGCTTTCAGAAGCAAGCTTAACTCTTAGGGAGGAAGCAGCAGAATGTGCCTCTCACATCTAGCCTGTAGGAATTCAGGTTGGCAAGTTCTATGGGGAAGCCCATTGCTGCCTATGGTGGAAACGGCATGGGAGATTTCAGTTTCAAAATCTCTGTGAAAAAGCGTCAGAGAAGCTTCTCCGTTTAGAATCCAGCATATCTCACTGAACCGAAGAAGTGGTAGTTAGAAGGGAGTTAGAGCTGCAAGCAGTTTGGTTTGGGAAATTAGATGCGAAATGACACTGCAAAGGCCTTCCAACAGGCTTGGAAAAGTGTGTTCTATATCTCTGCCAAACAGACTCCCCGGAGGTTGAGCTTTCAGAAGCAAGCTTGACTCTTAGGGAGGAAGCAGCAGAATGTGCCTCTCACATCTAGCCTGTAGGAATTCAGGTTGGCAAGTTCTATGGGGAAGCCCATTGCTGCCTATGGTGGAAACGGCATGGGAGATTTCAGTTTCAAAATCTCTGTGAAAAAGCGTCAGAGAAGCTTCTCCGTTTAGAATCCAGCATATCTCACTGAACCGAAGAAGTGGTAGTTAGAAGGGAGTTAGAGCTGCAAGCAGTTTGGTTTGGGAAATTAGACGCGAAATGAAACTGCAAATGCCTTCCAACAGGCTTGGAAAAGTGTGTTCTATATCTCTGCCAAACAAACTCCCCGGAGGTTGAGCTTTCAGAAGCAAGTTTAACTCTAAGGGAGGAAGCAGCAGAATGTGCCTCTCACATCTAGCCTGTAGGAATTCAGGTTTGCAAGTTCTTTGGGGAAGCCCATTGCTGCCTATGGTGGAAACGGCATGGGAGATTTCAGTTTCAAAATCTCTGTGAAAAAGCGTCAGAGAAGCTTCTCCGTTTAGAATCCAGCATATCTCACTGAACCGAAGAAGTGGTAGTTAGAAGGGAGTTAGAGCTGCAAGCAGTTTGGTTTGGGAAATTAGACGCGAAATGAAACTGCAAATGCCTTCCAACAGGCTTGGAAAAGTGTGTTCTATATCTCTGCCAAACAGACTCCCTGGAGGTTAAGCTTTCAGAAGCTAGTTTAACTCTAAGGGAGGAAGCAGCAGAATGTGCCTCTCACATCTAGCCTGTAGGAATTCAGGTTGGCAAGTTCTATGGGGAAGCCCATTGGCGCCTTCGTTGGAAACGGGTTTGGAAATTTCAGTTTCAAAATCTCTGTGAAAAAGCGTCAGAGAAGCTTCTCCGTTTAGAATCCAGCATATCTCACTGAACCGAAGAAGTGGTAGTTAGAAGGGAGTTAGAGCTGCTAGCAGTTTGGTTTGGGAAATTAGACGCGAAATGAAACTGCAAAGGCATTCCAACAGGGTTGGAAAAGTGTGTTCTATATCTCTGCCAAACAGACTCCCTGGAGGTTGAGCTTTCAGAAGCTAGTTTAACTCTAAGGGAGGAAGCAGCAGAATGTGCCTCTCACATCTAGCCTGTAGGAATTCAGGTTGGCAAGTTCTAAGGGGAAGCCCATTGCTGCCTATGGTGGAAACGGCATGGGAGATTTCAGTTTCAAAATCTCTGTGAAAAACCGTCAGAGAAGCTTCTCCGTTTAGAATCCAGCATATCTCACTGAACCGAAGAAGTGGTAGTTAGAAGGGAGTTAGAGCTGCAAGCAGTTTGGTTTGGGAAATTAGACGCGAAATTAAACTGCAAATGCCTTCCAACAGGCTTGGAAAAGTGTGTTCTATATCTCTGCCAAACAGACTCCCTGGAGGTTGAGCTTTCAGAAGCTAGTTTAACTCTAAGGGAGGAAGCAGCAGAATGTGCCTCTCACATCTAGCCTGTAGGAATTCAGGTTGGCAAGTTCTATGGGGAAGCCCATTGCTGCCTATGGTGGAAACGGCATGGGAGATTTCAGTTTCAAAATCTCTGTGAAAAACCGTCAGAGAAGCTTCTCCGTTTAGAATCCAGCATATCTCACTGAACCGAAGAAGTGGTAGTTAGAAGGGAGTTAGAGCTGCAAGCAGTTTGGTTTGGGAAATTAGACGCGAAATTAAACTGCAAATGCCTTCCAACAGGCTTGGAAAAGTGTGTTCTATATCTCTGCCAAACAAACTCCCCGGAGGTTGAGCTTTCAGAAGCAAGTTTAACTCTAAGGGAGGAAGCAGCACAATGTGCCTCTCACATCTAGCCTGTAGGAATTCAGGTTGGCAAGTTCTATGGGGAAGCCCATTGCTGCCTATGGTGGAAACGGCATGGGAGATTTCAGTTTCAAAATCTCTGTGAAAAAGCGTCAGAGAAGCTTCTCCGTTTAGAATCCAGCATATCTCACTGAACCGAAGAAGTGGTAGTTAGAAGGCAGTTAGAGCTGCAAGCAGTTTGGTTTGGGAAATTAGACGCGAAATGAAACTGCAAATGCCTTCCAACGGGCTTGGAAAAGTGTGTTCTATATCTCTGCCAAACAGACTCCCTGGAGGTTGAGCTTTCAGAAGCTAGTTTAACTCTAAGGGAGGAAGCAGCAGAATGTGCCTCTCACATCTAGCCTGTAGGAATTCAGGTTGGCAAGTTCTATGGGGAAGCCCATTGCTGCCTATGGTGGAAACGGCATGGGAGATTTCAGTTTCAAAATCTCTGTGAAAAAGCGTCAGAGAAGCTTCTCCGTTTAGAATCCAGCATATCTCACTGAACCGAAGAAGTGGTAGTTAGAAGGGAGTTAGAGCTGCAAGCAGTTTGGTTTGGGAAATTAGACGCGAAATTAAACTGCAAATGCCTTCCAACAGGCTTGGAAAAGTGTGTTCTATATCTCTGCCAAACAAACTCCCCGGAGGTTGAGCTTTCAGAAGAAAGTTTAACTCTAAGGGAGGAAGCAGCAGAATGTGCCTCTCACATCTAGCCTGTAGGAATTCAGGTTGGCAAGTTCTATGGGGAAGCCCATTGCTGCCTATGGTGGAAACGGCATGGGAGATTTCAGTTTCAAAATCTCTGTGAAAAAGCGTCAGAGAAGCTTCTCCGTTTAGAATCCAGCATATCTCACTGAACCGAAGAAGTGGTAGTTAGAAGGGAGTTAGAGCTGCAAGCAGTTTGGTTTGGGAAATTAGATGCGAAATGACACTGCAAAGGCCTTCCAACAGGCTTGGAAAAGTGTGTTCTATATCTCTGCCAAACAGACTCCCCAGAGGTTGAGCTTTCAGAAGCAAGCTGAACTCTTAGGGAGGAAGCAGCAGAATGTGCCTCTCACATCTAGCCTGTAGGAATTCAGGTTGGCAAGTTCTATGGGGAAGCCCATTGCTGCCTATGGTGGAAACGGCATGGGAGATTTCAGTTTCAAAATCTCTGTGAAAAAGCGTCAGAGAAGCTTCTCCGTTTAGAATCCAGCATATCTCACTGAACCGAAGAAGTGGTAGTTAGAAGGGAGTTAGAGCTGCAAGCAGTTTGGTTTGGGAAATTAGACGCGAAATGAAACTGCAAATGCCTTCCAACAGGCTTGGAAAAGTGTGTTCTATATCTCTGCCAAACAAACTCCGCGGAGGTTGAGCTTTCAGAAGCTAGTTTAACTCTAAGGGAGGAAGCAGCAGAATGTGCCTCTCACATCTAGCCTGTAGGAATTCAGGTTGGCAAGTTCTATGGGGAAGCCCATTGGCGCCTTCGTTGGAAACGGGTTTGGAAATTTCAGTTTCAAAATCTCTGTGAAAAAGCGTCAGAGAAGCTTCTCCGTTTAGAATCCAGCATATCTCACTGAACCGAAGAAGTGGTAGTTAGAAGGGAGTTAGAGCTGCAAGCAGTTTGGTTTGGGAAATTAGATGCGAAATGACACTGCAAAGGCCTTCCAACAGGCTTGGAAAAGTGTGTTCTATATCTCTGCCAAACAGACTCCCCGGAGGTTGAGCTTTCAGAAGCAAGCTTAACTCTTAGGGAGGAAGCAGCAGAATGTGCCTCTCACATCTAGCCTGTAGGAATTCAGGTTGGCAAGTTCTATGGGGAAGCCCATTGCTGCCTATGGTGGAAACGGCATGGGAGATTTGAGTTTCAAAATCTCTGTGAAAAAGCGTCAGAGAAGCTTCTCCGTTTAGAATCCAGCATATCTCACTGAACCGAAGAAGTGGTAGTTAGAAGGGAGTTAGAGCTGCAAGCAGTTTGGTTTCGGAAATTAGACGCGAAATGAAACTGCAAATGCCTTCCAACAGGCTTGGAAAAGTGTGTTCTATATCTCTGCCAAACAGACTCCCTGGAGGTTGAGCTTTCAGAAGCTAGTTTAACTCTAAGGGAGGAAGCAGCAGAATGTGCCTCTCACATCTAGCCTGTAGGAATTCAGGTTGGCAAGTTCTATGGGGAAGCCCATTGCTGGCTATGGTGGAAACAGCATGGGAGATTTCAGTTTCAAAATCTCTGTGAAAAAGCATCAGAGAAGCTTCTCCGTTTAGAATCCAGCATATCTCACTGAACCGAAGAAGTGGTAGTTAGAAGGCAGTTAGGGCTGCAAGCAGTTTGGTTTGGGAAATTAGACGCGAAATGAAACTGCAAATGCCTTCCAACAGGCTTGGAAAAGTGTGTTCTATATCTCTGCCAAACAAACTCCCCGGAGGTTGAGCTTTCAGAAGCTAGTTTAACTCTAAGGGAGGAAGCAGCAGAATGTGCCTCTCACATCTAGCCTGTAGGAATTCAGGTTGGCAAGTTCTATGGGGAAGCCTATTGGCGCCTTCGTTGGAAACGGGTTTGGAAATTTCAGTTTCAAAGTCTCTGTGAAAAAGCGTCAGAGAAGCTTCTCCGTTTAGAATCCAGCATATCTCACTGAACCGAAGAAGTGGTAGTTAGAAGGGAGTTAGAGCTGCAAGCAGTTTGGTTTGGGAAATTAGACGCGAAATGAAACTGCAAATGCCTTCCAACAGGCTTGGAAAAGTGTGTTCTATATCTCTGCCAAACAAAATCCCCGGAGGTTGAGCTTTCAGAAGCAAGTTTAACTCTAAGGGAGGAAGCAGCAGAATGTGCCTCTCACATCTAGCCTGTAGGAATTCAGGTTGGCAAGTTCTATGGGGAAGCCCATTGCTGCCTATGGTGGAAACGGCATGGGAGATTTCAGTTTCAAAATCTCTGTGAAAAAGCGTCAGAGAAGCTTCTCCATTTAGAATCCAGCATATCTCACTGAACCGAAGAAGTGGTAGTTAGAAGGCAGTTAGAGCTGCAAGCAGTTTGGTTTGGGAAATTAGACGCGAAATGAAACTGCAAATGCCTTCCAACAGGCTTGGAAAAGTGTGTTCTATATCTCTGCCAAAAAAACTCCCCGGAGGTTCAGCTTTCAGAAGCTAGTTTAACTCTAAGGGAGGAAGCAGCAGAATGTGCCTCTCACATCTAGCCTGTAGGAATTCAGGTTGGCATGTTCTATGGGGAAGCCCATTGGCGCCTTCGTTGGAAACGGGTTTGGAAATTTCAGTTTCAAAATCTCTGTGAAAAAGCGTCAGAGAAGCTTCTCCGTTTAGAATCCAGCATATCTCACTGAACCGAAGAAGTGGTAGTTAGAAGGCAGTTAGAGCTGCAAGCAGTATGGTTTGGGAAATTAGACGCGAAATGAAACTGCAAATGCCTTCCAACAGGCTTGGAAAAGTGTGTTCTATATCTCTGCCAAACAAACTCCCCGGAGGTTGAGCTTTCTGAAGCACGTTTAACTCTAAGGGAGGAAGC
The DNA here is from genome assembly GCF_027409185.1 of Cynocephalus volans. NCBI lineage: Eukaryota > Metazoa > Chordata > Mammalia > Dermoptera > Cynocephalidae > Cynocephalus > Cynocephalus volans. The sequence goes on along the minus strand of NW_026902372.1, from coordinate 405,608 downwards.
AGCAGAATGTGCCTCTCACATCTAGCCTTTAGGAATTCAGGTTGGCAAGTTCTATGGGGAAGCCCATTGCTGCCTATGGTGGAAACGGCATGGGAGATTTGAGTTTCATAATCTCTGTGAAAAAGCGTCAGAGAAGCTTCTCCGTTTAGAATCCAGCATATCTCACTGAACCGAAGAAGTGGTAGTTAGAAGGGAGTTAGAGCTGCAAGCAGTTTGGTTTGGGAAATTAGATGCGAAATGACACTGCAAAGGCCTTCCAACAGGCTTGGAAAAGTGTGTTCTATATCTCTGCCAAACAGAGTCCCCGGAGGTTGAGCTTTCAGAAGCAAGCGTAACTGTTAGGGAGGAAGCAGCAGAATGTGCCTCTCACATCTAGCCAGTAGGAATTCAGGTTGGCAAGTTCTATGGGGAAGCCCATTGCTGCCTATGGTGGAAACGGCATGGGAGATTTCAGTTTCAAAATCTCTGTGAAAAAGCGTCAGAGAAGCTTCTCCGTTTAGAATCCAGCATATCTCACTGAACCGAAGAAGTGGTAGTTAGAAGGCAGTTAGAGCTGCAAGCAGTTTGGTTTGGGAAATTAGACGCGAAATGAAACTGCAAATGCCTTCCAACGGGCTTGGAAAAGTGTGTTCTATATCTCTGCCAAACAGACTCCCTGGAGGTTGAGCTTTCAGAAGCTAGTTTAACTCTAAGGGAGGAAGCAGCAGAATGTGCCTCTCACATCTAGCCTGTAGGAATTCAGGTTGGCAAGTTCTAAGGGGAAGCCCATTGCTGCCTATGGTGGAAACGGCATGGGAGATTTCAGTTTCAAAATCTCTGTGAAAAACCGTCAGAGAAGCTTCTCCGTTTAGAATCCAGCATATCTCACTGAACCGAAGAAGTGGTAGTTAGAAGGGAGTTAGAGCTGCAAGCAGTTTGGTTTGGGAAATTAGACGCGAAATTAAACTGCAAATGCCTTCCAACAGGCTTGGAAAAGTGTGTTCTATATCTCTGCCAAACAGACTCCCTGGAGGTTGAGCTTTCAGAAGCTAGTTTAACTCTAAGGGAGGAAGCAGCAGAATGTGCCTCTCACATCTAGCCTGTAGGAATTCAGGTTGGCAAGTTCTATGGGGAAGCCCATTGCTGCCTATGGTGGAAACGGCATGGGAGATTTCAGTTTCAAAATCTCTGTGAAAAACCGTCAGAGAAGCTTCTCCGTTTAGAATCCAGCATATCTCACTGAACCGAAGAAGTGGTAGTTAGAAGGGAGTTAGAGCTGCAAGCAGTTTGGTTTGGGAAATTAGACGCGAAATTAAACTGCAAATGCCTTCCAACAGGCTTGGAAAAGTGTGTTCTATATCTCTGCCAAACAGACTCCCCGGAGGTTGAGCTTTCAGAAGCAAGTTTAACTCTAAGGGAGGAAGCAGCAGAATGTGCCTCTCACATCTAGCCTGTAGGAATTCAGGTTGGCAAGTTCTATGGGGAAGCCCATTGCTGCCTATGGTGGAAACAGCATGGGAAGTTTCAGTTTCAAAATCTCTGTGAAAAAGCGTCAGAGAAGCTTCTCCGTTTAGAATCCAGCATATCTCACTGAACCGAAGAAGTGGTAGTTAGAAGGGAGTTAGAGCTGCAAGCAGTTTGGTTTGGGAAATTAGATGCGAAATGACACTGCAAAGGCCTTCCAACAGGCTTGGAAAAGTGTGTTCTATATCTCTGCCAAACAGACTCCCCAGAGGTTGAGCTTTCAGAAGCAAGCTTAACTCTTAGGGAGGAAGCAGCAGAATGTGCCTCTCACATCTAGCCTGTAGGAATTCAGGTTGGCAAGTTCTATGGGGAAGCCCATTGCTGCCTATGGTGGAAACGGCATGGGAGATTTCAGTTTCAAAATCTCTGTGAAAAACCGTCAGAGAAGCTTCTCCGTTTAGAATCCAGCATATCTCACTGAACCGAAGAAGTGGTAGTTAGAAGGGAGTTAGAGCTGCAAGCAGTTTGGTTTGGGAAATTAGACGCGAAATGAAACTGCAAATGCCTTCCAACAGGCTTGGAAAAGTTTGTTCTATATCTCTGCCAAACAAACTCCCCGGAGGTTGAGCTTTCAGAAGCAAGTTTAACTCTAAGGGAGGAAGCAGCAGAATGTGCCTCTCACATCTAGCCTGTAGGAATTCAGGTTGGCAAGTTCTATGGGGAAGCCCATTGGCGCCTTCGTTGGAAACGGGTTTGGAAATTTCAGTTTCAAAATCTCTGTGAAAAAGCGTCAGAGAAGCTTCTCCGTTTAGAATCCAGCATATCTCACAGAACCGAAGAAGTGGTAGTTAGAAGGGAGTTAGAGCTGCTAGCAGTTTGGTTTGGGAAATTAGACGCGAAATGAAACTGCAAAGGCATTCCAACAGGGTTGGAAAAGTGTGTTCTATATCTCTGCCAAACAGACTCCCTGGAGGTTGAGCTTTCAGAAGCTAGTTTAACTCTAAGGGAGGAAGCAGCAGAATGTGCCTCTCACATCTAGCCTGTAGGAATTCAGGTTGGCAAGTTCTAAGGGGAAGCCCATTGCTGCCTATGGTGGAAACGGCATGGGAGATTTCAGTTTCAAAATCTCTGTGAAAAACCGTCAGAGAAGCTTCTCCGTTTAGAATCCAGCATATCTCACTGAACCGAAGAAGTGGTAGTTAGAAGGGAGTTAGAGCTGCAAGCAGTTTGGTTTGGGAAATTAGACGCGAAATGAAACTGCAAATGCCTTCCAACAGGCTTGGAAAAGTGTGTTCTATATCTCTGCCAAACAAAATCCCCGGAGGTTGAGCTTTCAGAAGCAAGTTTAACTCTAAGGGAGGAAGCAGCAGAATGTGCCTCTCACATCTAGCCTGTAGGAATTCAGGTTGGCAAGTTCTATGGGGAAGCCCATTGCTGCCTATGGTGGAAACGGCATGGGAGATTTCAGTTTCAAAATCTCTGTGAAAAAGCGTCAGAGAAGCTTCTCCGTTTAGAATCCAGCATATCTCACTGAACCGAAGAAGTGGTAGTTAGAAGGCAGTTAGAGCTGCAAGCAGTTTGGTTTGGGAAATTAGACGCGAAATGAAACTGCAAATGCCTTCCAACAGGCTTGGAAAAGTGTGTTCTATATCTCTGCCAAACAAACTCCCCGGAGGTTGAGCTTTCAGAAGCTAGTTTAACTCTAAGGGAGGAAGCAGCAGAATGTGCCTCTAACATCTAGCCTGTAGGAATTCAGGTTGGCAAGTTCTATGGGGAAGCCCATTGGCGCCTTCGTTGGAAACGGGTTTGGAAATTTCAGTTTCAAAATCTCTGTGAAAAAGCGTCAGAGAAGCTTCTCCGTTTAGAATCCAGCATATCTCACTGAACCGAAGAAGTGGTAGTTAGAAGGCAGTTAGAGCTGCAAGCAGTTTGGTTTGGGAAATTAGACGCGAAATGAAACTGCAAATGCCTTCCAACAGGCTTGGAAAAGTGTGTTCTATATCTCTGCCAAACAGACGCCCCGGAGGTTGAGCTTTCAGAAGCAAGTTTAACTCTAAGGGAGGAAGCAGCAGAATGTGCCTCTCACATCTAGCCTGTAGGAATTCAGGTTGGCAAGTTCTATGGGGAAGCCCATTGCTGCCTATGGTGGAAACGGCATGGGAGATTTCAGTTTCAAAATCTCTGTGAAAAAGCGTCAGAGAAGCTTCTCCGTTTAGAATCCAGCATATCTCCCTGAACCGAAGAAGTGGTAGTTAGAAGGGAGTTAGAGCTGCAAGCAGTTTGGTTTGGGAAATTAGATGCGAAATGACACTGCAAAGGCCTTCCAACAGGCTTGGAAAAGTGTGTTCTATATCTCTGCCAAACAGACTCCCTAGAGGTTGAGCTTTCAGAAGCAAGCTTAACTCTTAGGGAGGAAGCAGCAGAATGTGCCTCTCACATCTAGCCTGTAGGAATTCAGGTTGGCAAGTTCTATGGGGAAGCCCATTGCTGCCTATGGTGGAAACGGCATGGGAGATTTCAGTTTCAAAATCTCTGTGAAAAAGCGTCAGAGAAGCTTCTCCGTTTAGAATCCAGCATATCTCACTGAACCGAAGAAGTGGTAGTTAGAAGGGAGTTAGAGCTGCAAGCAGTTTGGTTTGGGAAATTAGATGCGAAATGACACTGCAAAGGCCTTCCAACAGGCTTGGAAAAGTGTGTTCTATATCTCTGCCAAACAGACTCCCCGGAGGTTGAGCTTTCAGAAGCAAGCTTAACTCTTAGGGAGGAAGCAGCAGAATGTGCCTCTCACATCTAGCCTGTAGGAATTCAGGTTGGCAAGTTCTATGGGGAAGCCCATTGCTGCCTATGGTGGAAACGGCATGGGAGATTTCAGTTTCAAAATCTCTGTGAAAAAGCGTCAGAGAAGCTTCTCCGTTTAGAATCCAGCATATCTCACTGAACCGAAGAAGTGGTAGTTAGAAGGGAGTTAGAGCTGCAAGCAGTTTGGTTTGGGAAATTAGACGCGAAATGAAACTGCAAATGCCTTCCAACAGGCTTGGAAAAGTGTGTTCTATATCTCTGCCAAACAAACTCCCCGGAGGTTGAGCTTTCAGAAGCAAGTTTAACTCTAAGGGAGGAAGCAGCAGAATGTGCCTCTCACATCTAGCCTGTAGGAATTCAGGTTTGCAAGTTCTTTGGGGAAGCCCATTGCTGCCTATGGTGGAAACGGCATGGGAGATTTCAGTTTCAAAATCTCTGTGAAAAAGCGTCAGAGAAGCTTCTCCGTTTAGAATCCAGCATATCTCACTGAACCGAAGAAGTGGTAGTTAGAAGGGAGTTAGAGCTGCAAGCAGTTTGGTTTGGGAAATTAGACGCGAAATGAAACTGCAAATGCCTTCCAACAGGCTTGGAAAAGTGTGTTCTATATCTCTGCCAAACAGACTCCCTGGAGGTTAAGCTTTCAGAAGCTAGTTTAACTCTAAGGGAGGAAGCAGTAGAATGTGCCTCTCACATCTAGCCTGTAGGAATTCAGGTTGGCAAGTTCTATGGGGAAGCCCATTGGCGCCTTCGTTGGAAACGGGTTTGGAAATTTCAGTTTCAAAATCTCTGTGAAAAAGCGTCAGAGAAGCTTCTCCGTTTAGAATCCAGCATATCTCACTGAACCGAAGAAGTGGTAGTTAGAAGGGAGTTAGAGCTGCTAGCAGTTTGGTTTGGGAAATTAGACGCGAAATGAAACTGCAAAGGCATTCCAACAGGGTTGGAAAAGTGTGTTCTATATCTCTGCCAAACAGACTCCCTGGAGGTTGAGCTTTCAGAAGCTAGTTTAACTCTAAGGGAGGAAGCAGCAGAATGTGCCTCTCACATCTAGCCTGTAGGAATTCAGGTTGGCAAGTTCTAAGGGGAAGCCCATTGCTGCCTATGGTGGAAACGGCATGGGAGATTTCAGTTTCAAAATCTCTGTGAAAAACCGTCAGAGAAGCTTCTCCGTTTAGAATCCAGCATATCTCACTGAACCGAAGAAGTGGTAGTTAGAAGGGAGTTAGAGCTGCAAGCAGTTTGGTTTGGGAAATTAGACGCGAAATTAAACTGCAAATGCCTTCCAACAGGCTTGGAAAAGTGTGTTCTATATCTCTGCCAAACAGACTCCCCAGAGGTTGAGCTTTCAGAAGCAAGCTTAACTCTTAGGGAGGAAGCAGCAGAATGTGCCTCTCACATCTAGCCTGTAGGAATTCAGGTTGGCAAGTTCTATGGGGAAGCCCATTGCTGCCTATGGTGGAAACGGCATGGGAGATTTCAGTTTCAAAATCTCTGTGAAAAAGCGTCAGAGAAGCTTCTCCGTTTAGAATCCAGCATATCTCACTGAACCGAAGAAGTGGTAGTTAGAAGGGAGTTAGAGCTGCAAGCAGTTTGGTTTGGGAAATTAGATGCGAAATGACACTGCAAAGGCCTTCCAACAGGCTTGGAAAAGTGTGTTCTATATCTCTGCCAAACAGACTCCCCGGAGGTTGAGCTTTCAGAAGCAAGCTTAACTCTTAGGGAGGAAGCAGCAGAATGTGCCTCTCACATCTAGCCTGTAGGAATTCAGGTTGGCAAGTTCTATGGGGAAGCCCATTGCTGCCTATGGTGGAAACGGCATGGGAGATTTCAGTTTCAAAATCTCTGTGAAAAAGCGTCAGAGAAGCTTCTCCGTTTAGAATCCAGCATATCTCACTGAACCGAAGAAGTGGTAGTTAGAAGGGAGTTAGAGCTGCTAGCAGTTTGGTTTGGGAAATTAGACGCGAAATGAAACTGCAAAGGCATTCCAACAGGGTTGGAAAAGTGTGTTCTATATCTCTGCCAAACAGACTCCCTGGAGGTTGAGCTTTCAGAAGCTAGTTTAACTCTAAGGGAGGAAGCAGCAGAATGTGCCTCTCACATCTAGCCTGTAGGAATTCAGGTTGGCAAGTTCTAAGGGGAAGCCCATTGCTGCCTATGGTGGAAACGGCATGGGAGATTTCAGTTTCAAAATCTCTGTGAAAAACCGTCAGAGAAGCTTCTCCGTTTAGAATCCAGCATATCTCACTGAACCGAAGAAGTGGTAGTTAGAAGGGAGTTAGAGCTGCAAGCAGTTTGGTTTGGGAAATTAGACGCGAAATGAAACTGCAAATGCCTTCCAACAGGCTTGGAAAAGTGTGTTCTATATCTCTGCCAAACAAAATCCCCGGAGGTTGAGCTTTCAGAAGCAAGTTTAACTCTAAGGGAGGAAGCAGCAGAATGTGCCTCTCACATCTAGCCTGTAGGAATTCAGGTTGGCAAGTTCTATGGGGAAGCCCATTGCTGCCTATGGTGGAAACGGCATGGGAGATTTCAGTTTCAAAATCTCTGTGAAAAAGCGTCAGAGAAGCTTCTCCGTTTAGAATCCAGCATATCTCACTGAACCGAAGAAGTGGTAGTTAGAAGGCAGTTAGAGCTGCAAGCAGTTTGGTTTGGGAAATTAGACGCGAAATGAAACTGCAAATGCCTTCCAACAGGCTTGGAAAAGTGTGTTCTATATCTCTGCCAAACAAACTCCCCGGAGGTTGAGCTTTCAGAAGCTAGTTTAACTCTAAGGGAGGAAGCAGCAGAATGTGCCTCTAACATCTAGCCTGTAGGAATTCAGGTTGGCAAGTTCTATGGGGAAGCCCATTGGCGCCTTCGTTGGAAACGGGTTTGGAAATTTCAGTTTCAAAATCTCTGTGAAAAAGCGTCAGAGAAGCTTCTCCGTTTAGAATCCAGCATATCTCACTGAACCGAAGAAGTGGTAGTTAGAAGGCAGTTAGAGCTGCAAGCAGTTTGGTTTGGGAAATTAGACGCGAAATGAAACTGCAAATGCCTTCCAACAGGCTTGGAAAAGTGTGTTCTATATCTCTGCCAAACAGACGCCCCGGAGGTTGAGCTTTCAGAAGCAAGTTTAACTCTAAGGGAGGAAGCAGCAGAATGTGCCTCTCACATCTAGCCTGTAGGAATTCAGGTTGGCAAGTTCTATGGGGAAGCCCATTGCTGCCTATGGTGGAAACGGCATGGGAGATTTCAGTTTCAAAATCTCTGTGAAAAAGCGTCAGAGAAGCTTCTCCGTTTAGAATCCAGCATATCTCCCTGAACCGAAGAAGTGGTAGTTAGAAGGGAGTTAGAGCTGCAAGCAGTTTGGTTTGGGAAATTAGATGCGAAATGACACTGCAAAGGCCTTCCAACAGGCTTGGAAAAGTGTGTTCTATATCTCTGCCAAACAGACTCCCTAGAGGTTGAGCTTTCAGAAGCAAGCTTAACTCTTAGGGAGGAAGCAGCAGAATGTGCCTCTCACATCTAGCCTGTAGGAATTCAGGTTGGCAAGTTCTATGGGGAAGCCCATTGCTGCCTATGGTGGAAACGGCATGGGAGATTTCAGTTTCAAAATCTCTGTGAAAAAGCGTCAGAGAAGCTTCTCCGTTTAGAATCCAGCATATCTCACTGAACCGAAGAAGTGGTAGTTAGAAGGGAGTTAGAGCTGCAAGCAGTTTGGTTTGGGAAATTAGATGCGAAATGACACTGCAAAGGCCTTCCAACAGGCTTGGAAAAGTGTGTTCTATATCTCTGCCAAACAGACTCCCCGGAGGTTGAGCTTTCAGAAGCAAGCTTAACTCTTAGTGAGGAAGCAGCAGAATGTGCCTCTCACATCTAGCCTGTAGGAATTCAGGTTGGCAAGTTCTATGGGGAAGCCCATTGCTGCCTATGGTGGAAACGGCATGGGAGATTTCAGTTTCAAAATCTCTGTGAAAAAGCGTCAGAGAAGCTTCTCCGTTTAGAATCCAGCATATCTCACTGAACCGAAGAAGTGGTAGTTAGAAGGGAGTTAGAGCTGCAAGCAGTTTGGTTTGGGAAATTAGACGCGAAATGAAACTGCAAATGCCTTCCAACAGGCTTGGAAAAGTGTGTTCTATATCTCTGCCAAACAAACTCCCCGGAGGTTGAGCTTTCAGAAGCAAGTTTAACTCTAAGGGAGGAAGCAGCAGAATGTGCCTCTCACATCTAGCCTGTAGGAATTCAGGTTTGCAAGTTCTTTGGGGAAGCCCATTGCTGCCTATGGTGGAAACGGCATGGGAGATTTCAGTTTCAAAATCTCTGTGAAAAAGCGTCAGAGAAGCTTCTCCGTTTAGAATCCAGCATATCTCACTGAACCGAAGAAGTGGTAGTTAGAAGGGAGTTAGAGCTGCAAGCAGTTTGGTTTGGGAAATTAGACGCGAAATGAAACTGCAAATGCCTTCCAACAGGCTTGGAAAAGTGTGTTCTATATCTCTGCCAAACAGACTCCCTGGAGGTTAAGCTTTCAGAAGCTAGTTTAACTCTAAGGGAGGAAGCAGTAGAATGTGCCTCTCACATCTAGCCTGTAGGAATTCAGGTTGGCAAGTTCTATGGGGAAGCCCATTGGCGCCTTCGTTGGAAACGGGTTTGGAAATTTCAGTTTCAAAATCTCTGTGAAAAAGCGTCAGAGAAGCTTCTCCGTTTAGAATCCAGCATATCTCACTGAACCGAAGAAGTGGTAGTTAGAAGGGAGTTAGAGCTGCAAGCAGTTTGGTTTGGGAAATTAGATGCGAAATGACACTGCAAAGGCCTTCCAACAGGCTTGGAAAAGTGTGTTCTATATCTGTGCCAAACAGAGTCCCCGGAGGTTGAGCTTTCAGAAGCAAGCTTAACTGTTAGGGAGGAAGCAGCAGAATGTGCCTCTCACATCTAGCCTGTAGGAATTCAGGTTGGCAAGTTCTATGGGGAAGCCCATTGCTGCCTATGGTGGAAACGGCATGGGAGATTTCAGTTTCAAAATCTCTGTGAAAAAGCGTCAGAGAAGCTTCTCTGTTTAGAATCCAGCATATCTCCCTGAACCGAAGAAGTGGTAGTTAGAAGGGAGTTAGAGCTGCAAGCAGTTTGGTTTGGGAAATTAGACGCGAAATGAAACTGCAAATGCCTTCCAACAGGCTTGGAAAAGTGTGTTCTATATCTCTGCCAAACAAACTCCCCGGAGGTTGAGCTTTCAGAAGCTAGTTTAACTCTAAGGGAGGAAGCAGCAGAATGTGCCTCTCACATCTAGCCTGTAGGAATTCAGGTTGGCAAGTTCTATGGGGAAGCCCATTGGCGCCTTCGTTGGAAACGGGTTTGGAAATTTCAGTTTCAAAATCTCTGTGAAAAAGCGTCAGAGAAGCTTCTCCGTTTAGAATCCAGCATATCTCACTGAACCGAAGAAGTGGTAGTTAGAAGGGAGTTAGAGCTGCTAGCAGTTTGGTTTGGGAAATTAGACGCGAAATGAAACTGCAAAGGCCTTCCAACAGGGTTGGAAAAGTGTGTTCTATATCTCTGCCAAACAAACTCCCCGGAGGTTGAGCTTTCAGAAGCAAGTTTAACTCTAAGGGAGGAAGCAGCAGAATGTGCCTCTCACATCTAGCCTGTAGGAATTCAGGTTGGCAAGTTCTATGGGGAAGCCCATTGCTGCCTACGGTGGAAACGGCATGGGAGATTTCAGTTTCAAAATCTCTGTGAAAAAGCGTCAGAGAAGCTTCTCCGTTTAGAATCCAGCATATCTCACTGAACCGAAGAAGTGGTAGTTAGAAGGGAGTTAGAGCTGCAAGCAGTTTGGTTTGGGAAATTAGATGCGAAATGACACTGCAAAGGCATTCCAACAGGCTTGGAAAAGTGTGTTCTATATCTCTGCCAAACAGAGTCCCCGGAGGTTGAGCTTTCAGAAGCAAGCTTAACTGTTAGGGAGGAAGCAGCAGAATGTGCCTCTCACATCTAGCCAGTAGGAATTCAGGTTGGCAAGTTCTATGGGGAAGCCCATTGCTGCCTATGGTGGAAACGGCATGGGAGATTTCAGTTTCACAATCTCTGTGAAAAAGCGTCAGAGAAGCTTCTCCGTTTAGAATAAAGCATATCTCACTGAACCGAAGAAGTGGTAGTTAGAAGGCAGTTAGAGCTGCAAGCAGTTTGGTTTGGGAAATTAGACGCGAAATGAAACTGCAAATGCCTTCCAACGGGCTTGGAAAAGTGTGTTCTATATCTCTGCCAAACAGACTCCCCGGAGGTTGAGCTTTCAGAAGCTAGTTTAACTCTAAGGGAGGAAGCAGCAGAATGTGCCTCTCACATCTAGCCTGTAGGAATTCAGGTTGGCAAGTTCTATGGGGAAGCCCATTGCTGCCTATGGTGGAAACGGCATGGGAGATTTCAGTTTCAAAATCTCTGTGAAAAACCGTCAGAGAAGCTTCTCCGTTTAGAATCCAGCATATCTCACTGAACCGAAGAAGTGGTAGTTAGAAGGGAGTTAGAGCTGCAAGCAGTTTGGTTTGGGAAATTAGACGCGAAATGAAACTGCAAATGCCTTCCAACAGGCTTGGAAAAGTGTGTTCTATATCTCTGCCAAACAGACGCCCCGGAGGTTGAGCTTTCAGAAGCAAGTTTAACTCTAAGGGAGGAAGCAGCAGAATGTGCCTCTCACATCTAGCCTGTAGGAATTCAGGTTGGCAAGTTCTATGGGGAAGCCCATTGCTGCCTATGGTGGAAACGGCATGGGAGATTTCAGTTTCAAAATCTCTGTGAAAAAGCGTCAGAGAAGCTTCTCCGTTTAGAATCCAGCATATCTCACTGAACCGAAGAAGTGGTAGTTAGAAGGGAGTTAGAGCTGCAAGCAGTTTGGTTTGGGAAATTAGATGCGAAATGACACTGCAAAGGCCTTCCAACAGGCTTGGAAAAGTGTGTTCTATATCTCTGCCAAACAGACTCCCTAGAGGTTGAGCTTTCAGAAGCAAGCTTAACTCTTAGGGAGGAAGCAGCAGAATGTGCCTCTCACATCTAGCCTGTAGGAATTCAGGTTGGCAAGTTCTATGGGGAAGCCCATTGCTGCCTATGGTGGAAACGGCATGGGAGATTTCAGTTTCAAAATCTCTGTGAAAAAGCGTCAGAGAAGCTTCTCCGTTTAGAATCCAGCATATCTCACTGAACCGAAGAAGTGGTAGTTAGAAGGGAGTTAGAGCTGCAAGCAGTTTGGTTTGGGAAATTAGATGCGAAATGACACTGCAAAGGCCTTCCAACAGGCTTGGAAAAGTGTGTTCTATATCTCTGCCAAACAGACTCCCCGGAGGTTGAGCTTTCAGAAGCAAGCTTAACTCTAAGGGAGGAAGCAGCAGAATGTGCCTCTCACATCTAGCCTGTAGGAATTCAGGTTTGCAAGTTCTTTGGGGAAGCCCATTGCTGCCTATGGTGGAAACGGCATGGGAGATTTCAGTTTCAAAATCTCTGTGAAAAAGCGTCAGAGAAGCTTCTCCGTTTAGAATCCAGCATATCTCACTGAACCGAAGAAGTGGTAGTTAGAAGGGAGTTAGAGCTGCAAGCAGTTTGGTTTGGGAAATTAGACGCGAAATGAAACTGCAAATGCCTTCCAACAGGCTTGGAAAAGTGTGTTCTATATCTCTGCCAAACAGACTCCCTGGAGGTTAAGCTTTCAGAAGCTAGTTTAACTCGAAGGGAGGAAGCAGCAGAATGTGCCTCTCACATCTAGCCTGTAGGAATTCAGGTTGGCAAGTTCTATGGGGAAGCCCATTGGCGCCTTCGTTGGAAACGGGTTTGGAAATTTCAGTTTCAAAATCTCTGTGAAAAAGCGTCAGAGAAGCTTCTCCGTTTAGAATCCAGCATATCTCACTGAACCGAAGAAGTGGTAGTTAGAAGGGAGTTAGAGCTGCAAGCAGTTTGGTTTGGGAAATTAGATGCGAAATGACACTGCAAAGGCCTTCCAACAGGCTTGGAAAAGTGTGTTCTATATCTGTGCCAAACAGAGTCCCCGGAGGTTGAGCTTTCAGAAGCAAGCTTAACTGTTAGGGAGGAAGCAGCAGAATGTGCCTCTCACATCTAGCCTGTAGGAATTCAGGTTGGCAAGTTCTATGGGGAAGCCCATTGCTGCCTATGGTGGAAACGGCATGGGAGATTTCAGTTTCAAAATCTCTGTGAAAAAGCGTCAGAGAAGCTTCTCTGTTTAGAATCCAGCATATCTCCCTGAACCGAAGAAGTGGTAGTTAGAAGGGAGTTAGAGCTGCAAGCAGTTTGGTTTGGGAAATTAGACGCGAAATGAAACTGCAAATGCCTTCCAACAGGCTTGGAAAATTGTGTTCTATATCTCTGCCAAACAAACTCCCCGGAGGTTGAGCTTTCAGAAGCTAGTTTAACTCTAAGGGAGGAAGCAGCAGAATGTGCCTCTCACATCTAGCCTGTAGGAATTCAGGTTGGCAAGTTCTATGGGGAAGCCCATTGGCGCCTTCGTTGGAAACGGGTTTGGAAATTTCAGTTTCAAAATCTCTGTGGAAAAGCGTCAGAGAAGCTTCTCCGTTTAGAATCCAGCATATCTCACTGAACCGAAGAAGTGGTAGTTAGAAGGGAGTTAGAGCTGCAAGCAGTTTGGTTTGGGAAATTAGATGCGAAATGACACTGCAAAGGCCTTCCAACAGGCTTGGAAAAGTGTGTTCTATATCTCTGCCAAACAGACTCCCCGGAGGTTGAGCTTTCAGAAGCAAGCTTAACTCTTAGGGAGGAAGCAGCAGAATGTGCCTCTCACATCTAGCCTGTAGGAATTCAGGTTGGCAAGTTCTATGGGGAAGCCCATTGCTGCCTATGGTGGAAACGGCATGGGAGATTTCAGTTTCAAAATCTCTGTGAAAAAGCGTCAGAGAAGCTTCTCCGTTTAGAATCCAGCATATCTCACTGAACCGAAGAAGTGGTAGTTAGAAGGGAGTTAGAGCTGCAAGCAGTTTGGTTTGGGAAATTAGACGCGAAATGAAACTGCAAATGCCTTCCAACAGGCTTGGAAAAGTGTGTTCTATATCTCTGCCAAACAGACTCCCTGGAGGTTGAACTTTCAGAAGCTAGTTTAACTCTAAGGGAGGAAGCATCAGAATGTGCCTCTCACATCTAGCCTGTAGGAATTCAGGTTGGCAAGTTCTATGGGGAAGCCCATTGCTGGCTATGGTGGAAACAGCATGGGAGATTTCAGTTTCAAAATCTCTGTGAAAAAGCATCAGAGAAGCTTCTCCGTTTAGAATCCAGCATATCTCACTGAACCGAAGAAGTGGTAGTTAGAAGGCAGTTAGAGCTGCAAGCAGTTTGGTTTGGGAAATTAGACGCGAAATGACACTGCAAAGGCCTTCCAACAGGCTTGGAAAAGTGTGTTCTATATCTCTGCCAAACAGACTCCCCGGAGGTTGAGCTTTCAGAAGCAAGCTTAACTCTTAGGGAGGAAGCAGCAGAATGTGCCTCTCACATCTAGCCTGTAGGAATTCAGGTTGGCAAGTTCTATGGGGAAGCACATTGCTGCCTATGGTGGAAACGGCATGGGAGATTTCAGTTTCAAAATCTCTGTGAAAAAGCATCAGAGAAGCTTCTCCGTTTAGAATCCAGCATATCTCACTGAACCGAAGAAGTGGTAGTTAGAAGGGAGTTAGAGCTGCAAGCAGTTTGGTTTGGGAAATTAGATGCGAAATGACACTGCAAAGGCCTTCCAACAGGCTTGGAAAAGTGTGTTCTATATCTGTGCCAAACAGAGTCCCCGGAGGTTGAGCTTTCAGAAGCAAGCTTAACTGTTAGGGAGGAAGCAGCAGAATGTGCCTCTCACATCTAGCCTGTAGGAATTCAGGTTGGCAAGTTCTATGGGGAAGCCCATTGCTGCCTATGGTGGAAACGGCATGGGAGATTTCAGTTTCAAAATCTCTGTGAAAAAGCGTCAGAGAAGCTTCTCTGTTTAGAATCCAGCATATCTCCCTGAACCGAAGAAGTGGTAGTTAGAAGGGAGTTAGAGCTGCAAGCAGTTTGGTTTGGGAAATTAGACGCGAAATGAAACTGCAAATGCCTTCCAACAGGCTTGGAAAAGTGTGTTCTATATCTCTGCCAAACAAACTCCCCGGAGGTTGAGCTTTCAGAAGCTAGTTTAACTCTAAGGGAGGAAGCAGCAGAATGTGCCTCTCACATCTAGCCTGTAGGAATTCAGGTTGGCAAGTTCTATGGGGAAGCCCATTGGCGCCTTCGTTGGAAACGGGTTTGGAAATTTCAGTTTCAAAATCTCTGTGAAAAAGCGTCAGAGAAGCTTCTCCGTTTAGAATCCAGCATATCTCACTGAACCGAAGAAGTGGTAGTTAGAAGGGAGTTAGAGCTGCTAGCAGTTTGGTTTGGGAAATTAGACGCGAAATGAAACTGCAAAGGCCTTCCAACAGGGTTGGAAAAGTGTGTTCTATATCTCTGCCAAACAAACTCCCCGGAGGTTGAGCTTTCAGAAGCAAGTTTAACTCTAAGGGAGGAAGCAGCAGAATGTGCCTCTCACATCTAGCCTGTAGGAATTCAGGTTGGCAAGTTCTATGGGGAAGCCCATTGCTGCCTACGGTGGAAACGGCATGGGAGATTTCAGTTTCAAAATCTCTGTGAAAAAGCGTCAGAGAAGCTTCTCCGTTTAGAATCCAGCATATCTCACTGAACCGAAGAAGTGGTAGTTAGAAGGGAGTTAGAGCTGCAAGCAGTTTGGTTTGGGAAATTAGATGCGAAATGACACTGCAAAGGCATTCCAACAGGCTTGGAAAAGTGTGTTCTATATCTCTGCCAAACAGAGTCCCCGGAGGTTGAGCTTTCAGAAGCAAGCTTAACTGTTAGGGAGGAAGCAGCAGAATGTGCCTCTCACATCTAGCCAGTAGGAATTCAGGTTGGCAAGTTCTATGGGGAAGCCCATTGCTGCCTATGGTGGAAACGGCATGGGAGATTTCAGTTTCACAATCTCTGTGAAAAAGCGTCAGAGAAGCTTCTCCGTTTAGAATAAAGCATATCTCACTGAACCGAAGAAGTGGTAGTTAGAAGGCAGTTAGAGCTGCAAGCAGTTTGGTTTGGGAAATTAGACGCGAAATGAAACTGCAAATGCCTTCCAACGGGCTTGGAAAAGTGTGTTCTATATCTCTGCCAAACAGACTCCCCGGAGGTTGAGCTTTCAGAAGCTAGTTTAACTCTAAGGGAGGAAGCAGCAGAATGTGCCTCTCACATCTAGCCTGTAGGAATTCAGGTTGGCAAGTTCTATGGGGAAGCCCATTGCTGCCTATGGTGGAAACGGCATGGGAGATTTCAGTTTCAAAATCTCTGTGAAAAACCGTCAGAGAAGCTTCTCCGTTTAGAATCCAGCATATCTCACTGAACCGAAGAAGTGGTAGTTAGAAGGGAGTTAGAGCTGCAAGCAGTTTGGTTTGGGAAATTAGACGCGAAATGAAACTGCAAATGCCTTCCAACAGGCTTGGAAAAGTGTGTTCTATATCTCTGCCAAACAGACGCCCCGGAGGTTGAGCTTTCAGAAGCAAGTTTAACTCTAAGGGAGGAAGCAGCAGAATGTGCCTCTCACATCTAGCCTGTAGGAATTCAGGTTGGCAAGTTCTATGGGGAAGCCCATTGCTGCCTATGGTGGAAACGGCATGGGAGATTTCAGTTTCAAAATCTCTGTGAAAAAGCGTCAGAGAAGCTTCTCCGTTTAGAATCCAGCATATCTCACTGAACCGAAGAAGTGGTAGTTAGAAGGGAGTTAGAGCTGCAAGCAGTTTGGTTTGGGAAATTAGATGCGAAATGACACTGCAAAGGCCTTCCAACAGGCTTGGAAAAGTGTGTTCTATATCTCTGCCAAACAGACTCCCTAGAGGTTGAGCTTTCAGAAGCAAGCTTAACTCTTAGGGAGGAAGCAGCAGAATGTGCCTCTCACATCTAGCCTGTAGGAATTCAGGTTGGCAAGTTCTATGGGGAAGCCCATTGCTGCCTATGGTGGAAACGGCATGGGAGATTTCAGTTTCAAAATCTCTGTGAAAAAGCGTCAGAGAAGCTTCTCCGTTTAGAATCCAGCATATCTCACTGAACCGAAGAAGTGGTAGTTAGAAGGGAGTTAGAGCTGCAAGCAGTTTGGTTTGGGAAATTAGATGCGAAATGACACTGCAAAGGCCTTCCAACAGGCTTGGAAAAGTGTGTTCTATATCTCTGCCAAACAGACTCCCCGGAGGTTGAGCTTTCAGAAGCAAGCTTAACTCTAAGGGAGGAAGCAGCAGAATGTGCCTCTCACATCTAGCCTGTAGGAATTCAGGTTTGCAAGTTCTTTGGGGAAGCCCATTGCTGCCTATGGTGGAAACGGCATGGGAGATTTCAGTTTCAAAATCTCTGTGAAAAAGCGTCAGAGAAGCTTCTCCGTTTAGAATCCAGCATATCTCACTGAACCGAAGAAGTGGTAGTTAGAAGGGAGTTAGAGCTGCAAGCAGTTTGGTTTGGGAAATTAGACGCGAAATGAAACTGCAAATGCCTTCCAACAGGCTTGGAAAAGTGTGTTCTATATCTCTGCCAAACAGACTCCCTGGAGGTTAAGCTTTCAGAAGCTAGTTTAACTCGAAGGGAGGAAGCAGCAGAATGTGCCTCTCACATCTAGCCTGTAGGAATTCAGGTTGGCAAGTTCTATGGGGAAGCCCATTGGCGCCTTCGTTGGAAACGGGTTTGGAAATTTCAGTTTCAAAATCTCTGTGAAAAAGCGTCAGAGAAGCTTCTCCGTTTAGAATCCAGCATATCTCACTGAACCGAAGAAGTGGTAGTTAGAAGGGAGTTAGAGCTGCAAGCAGTTTGGTTTGGGAAATTAGATGCGAAATGACACTGCAAAGGCCTTCCAACAGGCTTGGAAAAGTGTGTTCTATATCTGTGCCAAACAGAGTCCCCGGAGGTTGAGCTTTCAGAAGCAAGCTTAACTGTTAGGGAGGAAGCAGCAGAATGTGCCTCTCACATCTAGCCTGTAGGAATTCAGGTTGGCAAGTTCTATGGGGAAGCCCATTGCTGCCTATGGTGGAAACGGCATGGGAGATTTCAGTTTCAAAATCTCTGTGAAAAAGCGTCAGAGAAGCTTCTCTGTTTAGAATCCAGCATATCTCCCTGAACCGAAGAAGTGGTAGTTAGAAGGGAGTTAGAGCTGCAAGCAGTTTGGTTTGGGAAATTAGACGCGAAATGAAACTGCAAATGCCTTCCAACAGGCTTGGAAAATTGTGTTCTATATCTCTGCCAAACAAACTCCCCGGAGGTTGAGCTTTCAGAAGCTAGTTTAACTCTAAGGGAGGAAGCAGCAGAATGTGCCTCTCACATCTAGCCTGTAGGAATTCAGGTTGGCAAGTTCTATGGGGAAGCCCATTGGCGCCTTCGTTGGAAACGGGTTTGGAAATTTCAGTTTCAAAATCTCTGTGGAAAAGCGTCAGAGAAGCTTCTCCGTTTAGAATCCAGCATATCTCACTGAACCGAAGAAGTGGTAGTTAGAAGGGAGTTAGAGCTGCAAGCAGTTTGGTTTGGGAAATTAGATGCGAAATGACACTGCAAAGGCCTTCCAACAGGCTTGGAAAAGTGTGTTCTATATCTCTGCCAAACAGACTCCCCGGAGGTTGAGCTTTCAGAAGCAAGCTTAACTCTTAGGGAGGAAGCAGCAGAATGTGCCTCTCACATCTAGCCTGTAGGAATTCAGGTTGGCAAGTTCTATGGGGAAGCCCATTGCTGCCTATGGTGGAAACGGCATGGGAGATTTCAGTTTCAAAATCTCTGTGAAAAAGCGTCAGAGAAGCTTCTCCGTTTAGAATCCAGCATATCTCACTGAACCGAAGAAGTGGTAGTTAGAAGGGAGTTAGAGCTGCAAGCAGTTTGGTTTGGGAAATTAGACGCGAAATGAAACTGCAAATGCCTTCCAACAGGCTTGGAAAAGTGTGTTCTATATCTCTGCCAAACAGACTCCCTGGAGGTTGAACTTTCAGAAGCTAGTTTAACTCTAAGGGAGGAAGCATCAGAATGTGCCTCTCACATCTAGCCTGTAGGAATTCAGGTTGGCAAGTTCTATGGGGAAGCCCATTGCTGGCTATGGTGGAAACAGCATGGGAGATTTCAGTTTCAAAATCTCTGTGAAAAAGCATCAGAGAAGCTTCTCCGTTTAGAATCCAGCATATCTCACTGAACCGAAGAAGTGGTAGTTAGAAGGCAGTTAGAGCTGCAAGCAGTTTGGTTTGGGAAATTAGACGCGAAATGAAACTGCAAATGCCTTCCAACAGGCTTGGAAAAGTGTGTTCTATATCTCTGCCAAACAAACTCCCCGGAGGTTGAGCTTTCAGAAGCTAGTTTAACTCTAAGGGAGGAAGCAGCAGAATGTGCCTCTCACATCTAGCCTGTAGGAATTCAGGTTGGCAAGTTCTATGGGGAAGCCTATTGGCGCCTACGTTGGAAACGGGTTTGGAAATTTCAGTTTCAAAATCTCTGTGAAAAAGCGTCAGAGAAGCTTCTCCGTTTAGAATCCAGCATATCTCACTGAACCGAAGAAGTGGTAGTTAGAAGGGAGTTAGAGCTGCAAGCAGTTTGGTTTGGGAAATTAGATGCGAAATGACACTGCAAAGGCCTTCCAACAGGCTTGGAAAAGTGTGTTCTATATCTGTGCCAAACAGAGTCCCCGGAGGTTGAGCTTTCAGAAGCAAGCTTAACTGTTAGGGAGGAAGCAGCAGAATGTGCCTCTCACATCTAGCCTGTAGGAATTCAGGTTGGCAAGTTCTATGGGGAAGCCCATTGCTGCCTATGGTGGAAACGGCATGGGAGATTTCAGTTTCAAAATCTCTGTGAAAAAGCGTCAGAGAAGCTTCTCTGTTTAGAATCCAGCATATCTCCCTGAACCGAAGAAGTGGTAGTTAGAAGGGAGTTAGAGCTGCAAGCAGTTTGGTTTGGGAAATTAGACGCGAAATGAAACTGCAAATGCCTTCCAACAGGCTTGGAAAAGTGTGTTCTATATCTCTGCCAAACAAACTCCCCGGAGGTTGAGCTTTCAGAAGCAAGTTTAACTCTAAGGGAGGAAGCAGCAGAATGTGCCTCTCACATCTAGCCTGTAGGAATTCAGGTTGGCAAGTTCTATGGGGAAGCCCATTGGCGCCTTCGTTGGAAACGGGTTTGGAAATTTCAGTTTCAAAATCTCTGTGAAAAAGCGTCAGAGAAGCTTCTCCGTTTAGAATCCAGCATATCTCACTGAACCGAAGAAGTGGTAGTTAGAAGGGAGTTAGAGCTGCTAGCAGTTTGGTTTGGGAAATTAGACGCGAAATGAAACTGCAAAGGCCTTCCAACAGGGTTGGAAAAGTGTGTTCTATATCTCTGCCAAACAAACTCCCCGGAGGTTGAGCTTTCAGAAGCAAGTTTAACTCTAAGGGAGGAAGCAGCAGAATGTGCCTCTCACATCTAGCCTGTAGGAATTCAGGTTGGCAAGTTCTATGGGGAAGCCCATTGCTGCCTACGGTGGAAACGGCATGGGAGATTTCAGTTTCAAAATCTCTGTGAAAAAGCGTCAGAGAAGCTTCTCCGTTTAGAATCCAGCATATCTCACTGAACCGAAGAAGTGGTAGTTAGAAGGGAGTTAGAGCTGCAAGCAGTTTGGTTTGGGAAATTAGATGCGAAATGACACTGCAAAGGCATTCCAACAGGCTTGGAAAAGTGTGTTCTATATCTCTGCCAAACAGAGTCCCCGGAGGTTGAGCTTTCAGAAGCAAGCTTAACTGTTAGGGAGGAAGCAGCAGAATGTGCCTCTCACATCTAGCCAGTAGGAATTCAGGTTGGCAAGTTCTATGGGGAAGCCCATTGCTGCCTATGGTGGAAACGGCATGGGAGATTTCAGTTTCACAATCTCTGTGAAAAAGCGTCAGAGAAGCTTCTCCGTTTAGAATAAAGCATATCTCACTGAACCGAAGAAGTGGTAGTTAGAAGGCAGTTAGAGCTGCAAGCAGTTTGGTTTGGGAAATTAGACGCGAAATGAAACTGCAAATGCCTTCCAACGGGCTTGGAAAAGTGTGTTCTATATCTCTGCCAAACAGACTCCCCGGAGGTTGAGCTTTCAGAAGCTAGTTTAACTCTAAGGGAGGAAGCAGCAGAATGTGCCTCTCACATCTAGCCTGTAGGAATTCAGGTTGGCAAGTTCTATGGGGAAGCCCATTGCTGCCTATGGTGGAAACGGCATGGGAGATTTCAGTTTCAAAATCTCTGTGAAAAACCGTCAGAGAAGCTTCTCCGTTTAGAATCCAGCATATCTCACTGAACCGAAGAAGTGGTAGTTAGAAGGGAGTTAGAGCTGCAAGCAGTTTGGTTTGGGAAATTAGACGCGAAATGAAACTGCAAATGCCTTCCAACAGGCTTGGAAAAGTGTGTTCTATATCTCTGCCAAACAGACGCCCCGGAGGTTGAGCTTTCAGAAGCAAGTTTAACTCTAAGGGAGGAAGCAGCAGAATGTGCCTCTCACATCTAGCCTGTAGGAATTCAGGTTGGCAAGTTCTATGGGGAAGCCCATTGCTGCCTATGGTGGAAACGGCATGGGAGATTTCAGTTTCAAAATCTCTGTGAAAAAGCGTCAGAGAAGCTTCTCCGTTTAGAATCCAGCATATCTCACTGAACCGAAGAAGTGGTAGTTAGAAGGGAGTTAGAGCTGCAAGCAGTTTGGTTTGGGAAATTAGATGCGAAATGACACTGCAAAGGCCTTCCAACAGGCTTGGAAAAGTGTGTTCTATATCTCTGCCAAACAGACTCCCTAGAGGTTGAGCTTTCAGAAGCAAGCTTAACTCTTAGGGAGGAAGCAGCAGAATGTGCCTCTCACATCTAGCCTGTAGGAATTCAGGTTGGCAAGTTCTATGGGGAAGCCCATTGCTGCCTATGGTGGAAACGGCATGGGAGATTTCAGTTTCAAAATCTCTGTGAAAAAGCGTCAGAGAAGCTTCTCCGTTTAGAATCCAGCATATCTCACTGAACCGAAGAAGTGGTAGTTAGAAGGGAGTTAGAGCTGCAAGCAGTTTGGTTTGGGAAATTAGATGCGAAATGACACTGCAAAGGCCTTCCAACAGGCTTGGAAAAGTGTGTTCTATATCTCTGCCAAACAGACTCCCCGGAGGTTGAGCTTTCAGAAGCAAGCTTAACTCTAAGGGAGGAAGCAGCAGAATGTGCCTCTCACATCTAGCCTGTAGGAATTCAGGTTTGCAAGTTCTTTGGGGAAGCCCATTGCTGCCTATGGTGGAAACGGCATGGGAGATTTCAGTTTCAAAATCTCTGTGAAAAAGCGTCAGAGAAGCTTCTCCGTTTAGAATCCAGCATATCTCACTGAACCGAAGAAGTGGTAGTTAGAAGGGAGTTAGAGCTGCAAGCAGTTTGGTTTGGGAAATTAGACGCGAAATGAAACTGCAAATGCCTTCCAACAGGCTTGGAAAAGTGTGTTCTATATCTCTGCCAAACAGACTCCCTGGAGGTTAAGCTTTCAGAAGCTAGTTTAACTCGAAGGGAGGAAGCAGCAGAATGTGCCTCTCACATCTAGCCTGTAGGAATTCAGGTTGGCAAGTTCTATGGGGAAGCCCATTGGCGCCTTCGTTGGAAACGGGTTTGGAAATTTCAGTTTCAAAATCTCTGTGAAAAAGCGTCAGAGAAGCTTCTCCGTTTAGAATCCAGCATATCTCACTGAACCGAAGAAGTGGTAGTTAGAAGGGAGTTAGAGCTGCAAGCAGTTTGGTTTGGGAAATTAGATGCGAAATGACACTGCAAAGGCCTTCCAACAGGCTTGGAAAAGTGTGTTCTATATCTGTGCCAAACAGAGTCCCCGGAGGTTGAGCTTTCAGAAGCAAGCTTAACTGTTAGGGAGGAAGCAGCAGAATGTGCCTCTCACATCTAGCCTGTAGGAATTCAGGTTGGCAAGTTCTATGGGGAAGCCCATTGCTGCCTATGGTGGAAACGGCATGGGAGATTTCAGTTTCAAAATCTCTGTGAAAAAGCGTCAGAGAAGCTTCTCTGTTTAGAATCCAGCATATCTCCCTGAACCGAAGAAGTGGTAGTTAGAAGGGAGTTAGAGCTGCAAGCAGTTTGGTTTGGGAAATTAGACGCGAAATGAAACTGCAAATGCCTTCCAACAGGCTTGGAAAATTGTGTTCTATATCTCTGCCAAACAAACTCCCCGGAGGTTGAGCTTTCAGAAGCTAGTTTAACTCTAAGGGAGGAAGCAGCAGAATGTGCCTCTCACATCTAGCCTGTAGGAATTCAGGTTGGCAAGTTCTATGGGGAAGCCCATTGGCGCCTTCGTTGGAAACGGGTTTGGAAATTTCAGTTTCAAAATCTCTGTGGAAAAGCGTCAGAGAAGCTTCTCCGTTTAGAATCCAGCATATCTCACTGAACCGAAGAAGTGGTAGTTAGAAGGGAGTTAGAGCTGCAAGCAGTTTGGTTTGGGAAATTAGATGCGAAATGACACTGCAAAGGCCTTCCAACAGGCTTGGAAAAGTGTGTTCTATATCTCTGCCAAACAGACTCCCCGGAGGTTGAGCTTTCAGAAGCAAGCTTAACTCTTAGGGAGGAAGCAGCAGAATGTGCCTCTCACATCTAGCCTGTAGGAATTCAGGTTGGCAAGTTCTATGGGGAAGCCCATTGCTGCCTATGGTGGAAACGGCATGGGAGATTTCAGTTTCAAAATCTCTGTGAAAAAGCGTCAGAGAAGCTTCTCCGTTTAGAATCCAGCATATCTCACTGAACCGAAGAAGTGGTAGTTAGAAGGGAGTTAGAGCTGCAAGCAGTTTGGTTTGGGAAATTAGACGCGAAATGAAACTGCAAATGCCTTCCAACAGGCTTGGAAAAGTGTGTTCTATATCTCTGCCAAACAGACTCCCTGGAGGTTGAACTTTCAGAAGCTAGTTTAACTCTAAGGGAGGAAGCATCAGAATGTGCCTCTCACATCTAGCCTGTAGGAATTCAGGTTGGCAAGTTCTATGGGGAAGCCCATTGCTGGCTATGGTGGAAACAGCATGGGAGATTTCAGTTTCAAAATCTCTGTGAAAAAGCATCAGAGAAGCTTCTCCGTTTAGAATCCAGCATATCTCACTGAACCGAAGAAGTGGTAGTTAGAAGGCAGTTAGAGCTGCAAGCAGTTTGGTTTGGGAAATTAGACGCGAAATGAAACTGCAAATGCCTTCCAACAGGCTTGGAAAAGTGTGTTCTATATCTCTGCCAAACAAACTCCCCGGAGGTTGAGCTTTCAGAAGCTAGTTTAACTCTAAGGGAGGAAGCAGCAGAATGTGCCTCTCACATCTAGCCTGTAGGAATTCAGGTTGGCAAGTTCTATGGGGAAGCCTATTGGCGCCTACGTTGGAAACGGGTTTGGAAATTTCAGTTTCAAAATCTCTGTGAAAAAGCGTCAGAGAAGCTTCTCCGTTTAGAATCCAGCATATCTCACTGAACCGAAGAAGTGGTAGTTAGAAGGCAGTTAGAGCTGCAAGCAGTTTGGTTTGGGAAATTAGACGCGAAATGAAACTGCAAATGCCTTCCAACAGGCTTGGAAAAGTGTGTTCTATATCTCTGCCAAACAAACTCCCCGGAGGTTGAGCTTTCAGAAGCAAGTTTAACTCTAAGGGAGGAAGCAGCAGAATGTGCCTCTCACATCTAGCCTGTAGGAATTCAGGTTTGCAAGTTCTTTGGGGAAGCCCATTGCTGCCTATGGTGGAAACGGCATGGGAGATTTCAGTTTCAAAATCTCTGTGAAAAAGCGTCAGAGAAGCTTCTCCGTTTAGAATCCAGCATATCTCACTGAACCGAAGAAGTGGTAGTTAGAAGGGAGTTAGAGCTGCAAGCAGTTTGGTTTGGGAAATTAGACGCGAAATGAAACTGCAAATGCCTTCCAACAGGCTTGGAAAAGTGTGTTCTATATCTCTGCCAAACAGACTCCCTGGAGGTTAAGCTTTCAGAAGCTAGTTTAACTCGAAGGGAGGAAGCAGCAGAATGTGCCTCTCACATCTAGCCTGTAGGAATTCAGGTTGGCAAGTTCTATGGGGAAGCCCATTGGCGCCTTCGTTGGAAACGGGTTTGGAAATTTCAGTTTCAAAATCTCTGTGAAAAAGCGTCAGAGAAGCTTCTCCGTTTAGAATCCAGCATATCTCACTGAACCGAAGAAGTGGTAGTTAGAAGGGAGTTAGAGCTGCTAGCAGTTTGGTTTGGGAAATTAGACGCGAAATGAAACTGCAAAGGCCTTCCAACAGGGTTGGAAAAGTGTGTTCTATATCTCTGCCAAACAAACTCCCCGGAGGTTGAGCTTTCAGAAGCAAGTTTAACTCTAAGGGAGGAAGCAGCAGAATGTGCCTCTCACATCTAGCCTGTAGGAATTCAGGTTGGCAAGTTCTATGGGGAAGCCCATTGCTGCCTACGGTGGAAACGGCATGGGAGATTTCAGTTTCAAAATCTCTGTGAAAAAGCGTCAGAGAAGCTTCTCCGTTTAGAATCCAGCATATCTCACTGAACCGAAGAAGTGGTAGTTAGAAGGGAGTTAGAGCTGCAAGCAGTTCGGTTTGGGAAATTAGACGCGAAATGAAACTGCAAATGCCTTCCAACAGGCTTGGAAAAATGTGTTCTATATCTCTGCCAAACAAACTCCCCGGAGGTTGAGCTTTCAGAAGCTAGTTTAACTCTAAGGGAGGAAGCAGCAGAATGTGCCTCTCACATCTAGCCTGTAGGAATTCAGGTTGGCAAGTTCTATGGGGAAGCCCATTGGCGCCTTCGTTGGAAACGGGTTTGGAAATTTCAGTTTCAAAATCTCTGTGGAAAAGCGTCAGAGAAGCTTCTCCGTTTAGAATCCAGCATATCTCACTGAACCGAAGAAGTGGTAGTTAGAAGGGAGTTAGAGCTGCAAGCAGTTTGGTTTGGGAAATTAGATGCGAAATGACACTGCAAAGGCCTTCCAACAGGCTTGGAAAAGTGTGTTCTATATCTCTGCCAAACAGACTCCCCGGAGGTTGAGCTTTCAGAAGCAAGCTTAACTCTTAGGGAGGAAGCAGCAGAATGTGCCTCTCACATCTAGCCTGTAGGAATTCAGGTTGGCAAGTTCTATGGGGAAGCCCATTGCTGCCTATGGTGGAAACGGCATGGGAGATTTCAGTTTCAAAATCTCTGTGAAAAAGCGTCAGAGAAGCTTCTCCGTTTAGAATCCAGCATATCTCACTGAACCGAAGAAGTGGTAGTTAGAAGGGAGTTAGAGCTGCAAGCAGTTTGGTTTGGGAAATTAGACGCGAAATGAAACTGCAAATGCCTTCCAACAGGCTTGGAAAAGTGTGTTCTATATCTCTGCCAAACAGACTCCCTGGAGGTTGAACTTTCAGAAGCTAGTTTAACTCTAAGGGAGGAAGCATCAGAATGTGCCTCTCACATCTAGCCTGTAGGAATTCAGGTTGGCAAGTTCTATGGGGAAGCCCATTGCTGGCTATGGTGGAAACAGCATGGGAGATTTCAGTTTCAAAATCTCTGTGAAAAAGCATCAGAGAAGCTTCTCCGTTTAGAATCCAGCATATCTCACTGAACCGAAGAAGTGGTAGTTAGAAGGCAGTTAGAGCTGCAAGCAGTTTGGTTTGGGAAATTAGACGCGAAATGAAACTGCAAATGCCTTCCAACAGGCTTGGAAAAGTGTGTTCTATATCTCTGCCAAACAAACTCCCCGGAGGTTGAGCTTTCAGAAGCTAGTTTAACTCTAAGGGAGGAAGCAGCAGAATGTGCCTCTCACATCTAGCCTGTAGGAATTCAGGTTGGCAAGTTCTATGGGGAAGCCTATTGGCGCCTACGTTGGAAACGGGTTTGGAAATTTCAGTTTCAAAATCTCTGTGAAAAAGCGTCAGAGAAGCTTCTCCGTTTAGAATCCAGCATATCTCACTGAACCGAAGAAGTGGTAGTTAGAAGGCAGTTAGAGCTGCAAGCAGTTTGGTTTGGGAAATTAGACGCGAAATGAAACTGCAAATGCCTTCCAACAGGCTTGGAAAAGTGTGTTCTATATCTCTGCCAAACAAACTCCCCGGAGGTTGAGCTTTCAGAAGCAAGTTTAACTCTAAGGGAGGAAGCAGCAGAATGTGCCTCTCACATCTAGCCTGTAGGAATTCAGGTTTGCAAGTTCTTTGGGGAAGCCCATTGCTGCCTATGGTGGAAACGGCATGGGAGATTTCAGTTTCAAAATCTCTGTGAAAAAGCGTCAGAGAAGCTTCTCCGTTTAGAATCCAGCATATCTCACTGAACCGAAGAAGTGGTAGTTAGAAGGGAGTTAGAGCTGCAAGCAGTTTGGTTTGGGAAATTAGACGCGAAATGAAACTGCAAATGCCTTCCAACAGGCTTGGAAAAGTGTGTTCTATATCTCTGCCAAACAGACTCCCTGGAGGTTAAGCTTTCAGAAGCTAGTTTAACTCGAAGGGAGGAAGCAGCAGAATGTGCCTCTCACATCTAGCCTGTAGGAATTCAGGTTGGCAAGTTCTATGGGGAAGCCCATTGGCGCCTTCGTTGGAAACGGGTTTGGAAATTTCAGTTTCAAAATCTCTGTGAAAAAGCGTCAGAGAAGCTTCTCCGTTTAGAATCCAGCATATCTCACTGAACCGAAGAAGTGGTAGTTAGAAGGGAGTTAGAGCTGCTAGCAGTTTGGTTTGGGAAATTAGACGCGAAATGAAACTGCAAAGGCCTTCCAACAGGGTTGGAAAAGTGTGTTCTATATCTCTGCCAAACAAACTCCCCGGAGGTTGAGCTTTCAGAAGCAAGTTTAACTCTAAGGGAGGAAGCAGCAGAATGTGCCTCTCACATCTAGCCTGTAGGAATTCAGGTTGGCAAGTTCTATGGGGAAGCCCATTGCTGCCTACGGTGGAAACGGCATGGGAGATTTCAGTTTCAAAATCTCTGTGAAAAAGCGTCAGAGAAGCTTCTCCGTTTAGAATCCAGCATATCTCACTGAACCGAAGAAGTGGTAGTTAGAAGGGAGTTAGAGCTGCAAGCAGTTCGGTTTGGGAAATTAGACGCGAAATGAAACTGCAAATGCCTTCCAACAGGCTTGGAAAAATGTGTTCTATATCTCTGCCAAACAAACTCCCCGGAGGTTGAGCTTTCAGAAGCTAGTTTAACTCTAAGGGAGGAAGCAGCAGAATGTGCCTCTCACATCTAGCCTGTAGGAATTCAGGTTGGCAAGTTCTATGGGGAAGCCTATTGGCGCCTACGTTGGAAACGGGTTTGGAAATTTCAGTTTCAAAATCTCTGTGAAAAAGCGTCAGAGAAGCTTCTCCGTTTAGAATCCAGCATATCTCACTGAACCGAAGAAGTGGTAGTTAGAAGGGAGTTAGAGCTGCAAGCAGTTTGGTTTGGGAAATTAGATGCGAAATGACACTGCAAAGGCCTTCCAACAGGCTTGGAAAAGTGTGTTCTATATCTCTGCCAAACAGACTCCCCGGAGGTTGAGCTTTCAGAAGCAAGCTTAACTCTTAGGGAGGAAGCAGCAGAATGTGCCTCTCACATCTAGCCTGTAGGAATTCAGGTTGGCAAGTTCTATGGGGAATCACATTGCTGCCTATGGTGGAAACGGCATGGGAGATTTCAGTTTCAAAATCTCTGTGAAAAAGCATCAGAGAAGCTTCTCCGTTTAGAATCCAGCATATCTCACTGAACCGAAGAAGTGGTAGTTAGAAGGGAGTTAGAGCTGCAAGCAGTTTGGTTTGGGAAATTAGATGCGAAATGACACTGCAAAGGCCTTCCAACAGGCTTGGAAAAGTGTGTTCTATATCTGTGCCAAACAGAGTCCCCGGAGGTTGAGCTTTCAGAAGCAAGCTTAACTGTTAGGGAGGAAGCAGCAGAATGTGCCTCTCACATCTAGCCTGTAGGAATTCAGGTTGGCAAGTTCTATGGGGAAGCCCATTGCTGCCTATGGTGGAAACGGCATGGGAGATTTCAGTTTCAAAATCTCTGTGAAAAAGCGTCAGAGAAGCTTCTCTGTTTAGAATCCAGCATATCTCCCTGAACCGAAGAAGTGGTAGTTAGAAGGGAGTTAGAGCTGCAAGCAGTTTGGTTTGGGAAATTAGACGCGAAATGAAACTGCAAATGCCTTCCAACAGGCTTGGAAAATTGTGTTCTATATCTCTGCCAAACAAACTCCCCGGAGGTTGAGCTTTCAGAAGCTAGTTTAACTCTAAGGGAGGAAGCAGCAGAATGTGCCTCTCACATCTAGCCTGTAGGAATTCAGGTTGGCAAGTTCTATGGGGAAGCCCATTGGCGCCTTCGTTGGAAACGGGTTTGGAAATTTCAGTTTCAAAATCTCTGTGGAAAAGCGTCAGAGAAGCTTCTCCGTTTAGAATCCAGCATATCTCACTGAACCGAAGAAGTGGTAGTTAGAAGGGAGTTAGAGCTGCAAGCAGTTTGGTTTGGGAAATTAGATGCGAAATGACACTGCAAAGGCCTTCCAACAGGCTTGGAAAAGTGTGTTCTATATCTCTGCCAAACAGACTCCCCGGAGGTTGAGCTTTCAGAAGCAAGCTTAACTCTTAGGGAGGAAGCAGCAGAATGTGCCTCTCACATCTAGCCTGTAGGAATTCAGGTTGGCAAGTTCTATGGGGAAGCCCATTGCTGCCTATTGTGGAAACGGCATGGGAGATTTCAGTTTCAAAATCTCTGTGAAAAAGCGTCAGAGAAGCTTCTCCGTTTAGAATCCAGCATATCTCACTGAACCGAAGAAGTGGTAGTTAGAAGGGAGTTAGAGCTGCAAGCAGTTTGGTTTGGGAAATTAGACGCGAAATGAAACTGCAAATGCCTTCCAACAGGCTTGGAAAAGTGTGTTCTATATCTCTGCCAAACAGACTCCCTGGAGGTTGAACTTTCAGAAGCTAGTTTAACTCTAAGGGAGGAAGCATCAGAATGTGCCTCTCACATCTAGCCTGTAGGAATTCAGGTTGGCAAGTTCTATGGGGAAGCCCATTGCTGGCTATGGTGGAAACAGCATGGGAGATTTCAGTTTCAAAATCTCTGTGAAAAAGCATCAGAGAAGCTTCTCCGTTTAGAATCCAGCATATCTCACTGAACCGAAGAAGTGGTAGTTAGAAGGCAGTTAGAGCTGCAAGCAGTTTGGTTTGGGAAATTAGACGCGAAATGAAACTGCAAATGCCTTCCAACAGGCTTGGAAAAGTGTGTTCTATATCTCTGCCAAACAAACTCCCCGGAGGTTGAGCTTTCAGAAGCTAGTTTAACTCTAAGGGAGGAAGCAGCAGAATGTGCCTCTCACATCTAGCCTGTAGGAATTCAGGTTGGCAAGTTCTATGGGGAAGCCTATTGGCGCCTACGTTGGAAACGGGTTTGGAAATTTCAGTTTCAAAATCTCTGTGAAAAAGCGTCAGAGAAGCTTCTCCGTTTAGAATCCAGCATATCTCACTGAACCGAAGAAGTGGTAGTTAGAAGGCAGTTAGAGCTGCAAGCAGTTTGGTTTGGGAAATTAGACGCGAAATGAAACTGCAAATGCCTTCCAACAGGCTTGGAAAAGTGTGTTCTATATCTCTGCCAAACAAACTCCCCGGAGGTTGAGCTTTCAGAAGCAAGTTTAACTCTAAGGGAGGAAGCAGCAGAATGTGCCTCTCACATCTAGCCTGTAGGAATTCAGGTTTGCAAGTTCTTTGGGGAAGCCCATTGCTGCCTATGGTGGAAACGGCATGGGAGATTTCAGTTTCAAAATCTCTGTGAAAAAGCGTCAGAGAAGCTTCTCCGTTTAGAATCCAGCATATCTCACTGAACCGAAGAAGTGGTAGTTAGAAGGGAGTTAGAGCTGCAAGCAGTTTGGTTTGGGAAATTAGACGCGAAATGAAACTGCAAATGCCTTCCAACAGGCTTGGAAAAGTGTGTTCTATATCTCTGCCAAACAGACTCCCTGGAGGTTAAGCTTTCAGAAGCTAGTTTAACTCGAAGGGAGGAAGCAGCAGAATGTGCCTCTCACATCTAGCCTGTAGGAATTCAGGTTGGCAAGTTCTATGGGGAAGCCCATTGGCGCCTTCGTTGGAAACGGGTTTGGAAATTTCAGTTTCAAAATCTCTGTGAAAAAGCGTCAGAGAAGCTTCTCCGTTTAGAATCCAGCATATCTCACTGAACCGAAGAAGTGGTAGTTAGAAGGGAGTTAGAGCTGCTAGCAGTTTGGTTTGGGAAATTAGACGCGAAATGAAACTGCAAAGGCCTTCCAACAGGGTTGGAAAAGTGTGTTCTATATCTCTGCCAAACAAACTCCCCGGAGGTTGAGCTTTCAGAAGCAAGTTTAACTCTAAGGGAGGAAGCAGCAGAATGTGCCTCTCACATCTAGCCTGTAGGAATTCAGGTTGGCAAGTTCTATGGGGAAGCCCATTGCTGCCTACGGTGGAAACGGCATGGGAGATTTCAGTTTCAAAATCTCTGTGAAAAAGCGTCAGAGAAGCTTCTCCGTTTAGAATCCAGCATATCTCACTGAACCGAAGAAGTGGTAGTTAGAAGGGAGTTAGAGCTGCAAGCAGTTCGGTTTGGGAAATTAGACGCGAAATGAAACTGCAAATGCCTTCCAACAGGCTTGGAAAAATGTGTTCTATATCTCTGCCAAACAAACTCCCCGGAGGTTGAGCTTTCAGAAGCTAGTTTAACTCTAAGGGAGGAAGCAGCAGAATGTGCCTCTCACATCTAGCCTGTAGGAATTCAGGTTGGCAAGTTCTATTGGGAAGCCCATTGGCGCCTTCGTTGGAAACGGGTTTGGAAATTTCAGTTTCAAAATCTCTGTGAAAAAGCGTCAGAGAAGCTTCTCCGTTTAGAATCCAGCATATCTCACTGAACCGAAGAAGTGGTAGTTAGAAGGGAATTAGAGCTGCAAGCAGTTTGGTTTGGGAAATTAGACGCGAAATGAAACTGCAAATGCCTTCCAACAGGCTTGGAAAAGTGTGTTCTATATCTCTGCCAAACAAACTCCCCGGAGGTTGAGCTTTCAGAAGCAAGTTGAACTCTAAGGGAGGAAGCAGCAGAATGTGCCTCTCACATCTAGCCTGTAGGAATTCAGGTTGGCAAGTTCTATGGGGAAGCCCATTGCTGCCTATGGTGGAAACGGCATGGGAGATTTCAGTTTCAAAATCTCTGTGAAAAAGCGTCAGAGAAGCTTCTCCGTTTAGAATCCAGCATATCTCACTGAACCGAATAAGTGGTAGTTAGAAGGCAGTTAGAGCTGCAAGCAGTTTGGTTTGGGAAATTAGACGCCAAATGAAACTGCAAATGCCTTCCAACAGGCTTGGAAAAGTGTGTTCTATATCTCTGCCAAACAAACTCCCCGGAGGTTGAGTTTTCAGAAGCAAGATTAACTCTAAGGGAGGAAGCAGCAGAATGTGCCTCTCACATCTAGCCTGTAGGAATTCAGGTTGGCAAGTTCTATGGGGAAGCCCATTGCTGCCTATGGTGGAAACGGCATGGGAGATTTCAGTTTCAAAATCTCTGTGAAAAAGCGTCAGAGAAGCTTCTCCGTTTAGAATCCAGCATATCTCACTGAACCGAAGAAGTGGTAGTTAGAAGGGAGTTAGAGCTGCAAGCAGTTTGGTTTGGGAAATTAGATGCGAAATGACACTGCAAAGGCCTTCCAACAGGCTTGGAAAAGTGTGTTCTATATCTGTGCCAAACAGAGTCCCCGGAGGTTGAGCTTTCAGAAGCAAGCTTAACTGTTAGTGAGGAAGCAGCAGAATGTGCCTCTCACATCTAGCCTGTAGGAATTCAGGTTGGCAAGTTCTATGTGGAAGCCCATTGCTGGCTATGGTCGAAACAGCATGGGAGATTTCAGTTTCAAAATCTCTGTGAAAAAGCGTCAGAGAAGCTTCTCCGTTTAGAATCCAGCATATCTCACTGAACCGAAGAAGTGGTAGTTAGAAGGGAGTTAGAGCTGCAAGCAGTTTGGTTTGGGAAATTAGACGCGACATGAAACTGCAAATGCCTTCCAACAGGCTTGGAAAAGTGTGTTCTATATCTCTGCCAAACAAACTCCCCGGAGGTTGAGCTTTCAGAAGCAAGCTTAACTCTTAGGGAGGAAGCAGCAGAATGTGCCTCTCACATCTAGCCTGTAGGAATTCAGGTTGGCAAGTTCTATGGGGAAGCCCATTGCTGCCTATGGTGGAAACGGCATGGGAGATTTCAGTTTCAAAATCTCTGTGAAAAAGCGTCAGAGAAGCTTCTCCGTTTAGAATCCAGCATATCTCACTGAACCGAAGAAGTGGTAGTTATTAGGCAGTTAGAGCTGCCAGCAGTTTGGTTTGGGAAATTAGACGCGAAATGAAACTGCAAATGCCTTCCAACAGGCTTGGAAAAGTGTGTTCTATATCTCTGCCAAACAGACTCCCTGGAGGTTGAGCTTCCAGAAGCTAGTTTAACTCTAAGGGAGGAAGCAGCAGAATGTGCCTCTCACATCTAGCCTTTAGGAATTCAGGTTGGCAAGTTCTATGGGGAAGCCCATTGCTGCCTATGGTGGAAACGGCATGGGAGATTTGAGTTTCAAAATCTCTGTGAAAAAGCGTCAGAGAAGCTTCTCCGTTTAGAATCCAGCATATCTCACTGAACCGAAGAAGTGGTAGTTAGAAGGGAGTTAGAGCTGCAAGCAGTTTGGTTTGGGAAATTAGATGCGAAATGACACTGCAAAGGCCTTCCAACAGGCTTGGAAAAGTGTGTTCTATATCTCTGCCAAACAGAGTCCCCGGAGGTGGAGCTTTCAGAAGCAAGCGTAACTGTTAGGGAGGAAGCAGCAGAATGTGCCTCTCACATCTAGCCAGTAGGAATTCAGGTTGGCAAGTTCTATGGGGAAGCCCATTGCTGCCTATGGTGGAAACGGCATGGGAGATTTCAGTTTCAAAATCTCTGTGAAAAAGCGTCAGAGAAGCTTCTCCGTTTAGAATCCAGCATATCTCACTGAACCGAAGAAGTGGTAGTTAGAAGGGAGTTAGAGCTGCAAGCAGTTTGGTTTGGGAAATTAGACGCGAAATTAAACTGCAAATGCCTTCCAACAGGCTTGGAAAAGTGTGTTCTATATCTCTGCCAAACAAACTCCCCGGAGGTTGAGCTTTCAGAAGCAAGTTTAACTCTAAGGGAGGAAGCAGCACAATGTGCCTCTCACATCTAGCCTGTAGGAATTCAGGT
The DNA here is from genome assembly GCF_027409185.1 of Cynocephalus volans. Taxonomy (NCBI): domain Eukaryota; kingdom Metazoa; phylum Chordata; class Mammalia; order Dermoptera; family Cynocephalidae; genus Cynocephalus; species Cynocephalus volans. The sequence continues at coordinate 372,221 of NW_026902372.1, read as the reverse complement.
TTGCAAGTTCTATGGGGAAGCCCATTGCTGCCTATGGTGGAAACGGCATGGGAGATTTCAGTTTCAAAATCTCTGTGAAAAAGCGTCAGAGAAGCTTCTCCGTTTAGAATCCAGCATATCTCACTGAACCGAAGAAGTGGTAGTTAGAAGGCAGTTAGAGCTGCAAGCAGTTTGGTTTGGGAAATTAGACGCGAAATGAAACTGCAAATGCCTTCCAACGGGCTTGGAAAAGTGTGTTCTATATCTCTGCCAAACAGACTCCCTGGAGGTTGAGCTTTCAGAAGCTAGTTTAACTCTAAGGGAGGAAGCAGCAGAATGTGCCTCTCACATCTAACCTGTAGGAATTCAGGTTGGCAAGTTCTATGGGGAAGCCCATTGCTGCCTATGGTGGAAACGGCATGGGAGATTTCAGTTTCAAAATCTCTGTGAAAAAGCGTCAGAGAAGCTTCTCCGTTTAGAATCCAGCATATCTCACTGAACCGAAGAAGTGGTAGTTAGAAGGGAGTTAGAGCTGCAAGCAGTTTGGTTTGGGAAATTAGACGCGAAATGAAACTGCAAATGCCTTCCAACAGGCTTGGAAAAGTGTGTTCTATATCTCTGCCAAACAGACTCCCCGGAGGTTGAGCTTTCAGAAGCAAGCTTAACTCTTAGGGAGGAAGCAGCAGAATGTGCCTCTCACATCTAGCCTGTAGGAATTCAGGTTGGCAAGTTCTATGGGGAAGCCCATTGCTGCCTATGGTGGAAACGGCATGGGAGATTTCAGTTTCAAAATCTCTGTGAAAAAGCGTCAGAGAAGCTTCTCCGTTTAGAATCCAGCATATCTCACTGAACCGAAGAAGTGGTAGTTAGAAGGGAGTTAGAGCTGCAAGCAGTTTGGTTTGGGAAATTAGACGCGAAATGAAACTGCAAATGCCTTCCAACAGGCTTGGAAAAGTGTGTTCTATATCTCTGCCAAACAGACTCCCTGGAGGTTGAACTTTCAGAAGCTAGTTTAACTCTAAGGGAGGAAGCATCAGAATGTGCCTCTCACATCTAGCCTGTAGGAATTCAGGTTGGCAAGTTCTATGGGGAAGCCCATTGCTGGCTATGGTGGAAACAGCATGGGAGATTTCAGTTTCAAAATCTCTGTGAAAAAGCATCAGAGAAGCTTCTCCGTTTAGAATCCAGCATATCTCACTGAACCGAAGAAGTGGTAGTTAGAAGGCAGTTAGAGCTGCAAGCAGTTTGGTTTGGGAAATTAGACGCGAAATGAAACTGCAAATGCCTTCCAACAGGCTTGGAAAAGTGTGTTCTATATCTCTGCCAAACAAACTCCCCGGAGGTTGAGCTTTCAGAAGCTAGTTTAACTCTAAGGGAGGAAGCAGCAGAATGTGCCTCTCACATCTAGCCTGTAGGAATTCAGGTTGGCAAGTTCTATGGGGAAGCCTATTGGCGCCTACGTTGGAAACGGGTTTGGAAATTTCAGTTTCAAAATCTCTGTGAAAAAGCGTCAGAGAAGCTTCTCCGTTTAGAATCCAGCATATCTCACTGAACCGAAGAAGTGGTAGTTAGAAGGCAGTTAGAGCTGCAAGCAGTTTGGTTTGGGAAATTAGACGCGAAATGAAACTGCAAATGCCTTCCAACAGGCTTGGAAAAGTGTGTTCTATATCTCTGCCAAACAAACTCCCCGGAGGTTGAGCTTTCAGAAGCAAGTTTAACTCTAAGGGAGGAAGCAGCAGAATGTGCCTCTCACATCTAGCCTGTAGGAATTCAGGTTTGCAAGTTCTTTGGGGAAGCCCATTGCTGCCTATGGTGGAAACGGCATGGGAGATTTCAGTTTCAAAATCTCTGTGAAAAAGCGTCAGAGAAGCTTCTCCGTTTAGAATCCAGCATATCTCACTGAACCGAAGAAGTGGTAGTTAGAAGGGAGTTAGAGCTGCAAGCAGTTTGGTTTGGGAAATTAGACGCGAAATGAAACTGCAAATGCCTTCCAACAGGCTTGGAAAAGTGTGTTCTATATCTCTGCCAAACAGACTCCCTGGAGGTTAAGCTTTCAGAAGCTAGTTTAACTCGAAGGGAGGAAGCAGCAGAATGTGCCTCTCACATCTAGCCTGTAGGAATTCAGGTTGGCAAGTTCTATGGGGAAGCCCATTGGCGCCTTCGTTGGAAACGGGTTTGGAAATTTCAGTTTCAAAATCTCTGTGGAAAAGCGTCAGAGAAGCTTCTCCGTTTAGAATCCAGCATATCTCACTGAACCGAAGAAGTGGTAGTTAGAAGGGAGTTAGAGCTGCTAGCAGTTTGGTTTGGGAAATTAGACGCGAAATGAAACTGCAAAGGCCTTCCAACAGGGTTGGAAAAGTGTGTTCTATATCTCTGCCAAACAAACTCCCCGGAGGTTGAGCTTTCAGAAGCAAGTTTAACTCTAAGGGAGGAAGCAGCAGAATGTGCCTCTCACATCTAGCCTGTAGGAATTCAGGTTGGCAAGTTCTATGGGGAAGCCCATTGCTGCCTACGGTGGAAACGGCATGGGAGATTTCAGTTTCAAAATCTCTGTGAAAAAGCGTCAGAGAAGCTTCTCCGTTTAGAATCCAGCATATCTCACTGAACCGAAGAAGTGGTAGTTAGAAGGGAGTTAGAGCTGCAAGCAGTTTGGTTTGGGAAATTAGATGCGAAATGACACTGCAAAGGCATTCCAACAGGCTTGGAAAAGTGTGTTCTATATCTCTGCCAAACAGAGTCCCCGGAGGTTGAGCTTTCAGAAGCAAGCTTAACTGTTAGGGAGGAAGCAGCAGAATGTGCCTCTCACATCTAGCCAGTAGGAATTCAGGTTGGCAAGTTCTATGGGGAAGCCCATTGCTGCCTATGGTGGAAACGGCATGGGAGATTTCAGTTTCACAATCTCTGTGAAAAAGCGTCAGAGAAGCTTCTCCGTTTAGAATAAAGCATATCTCACTGAACCGAAGAAGTGGTAGTTAGAAGGCAGTTAGAGCTGCAAGCAGTTTGGTTTGGGAAATTAGACGCGAAATGAAACTGCAAATGCCTTCCAACGGGCTTGGAAAAGTGTGTTCTATATCTCTGCCAAACAGACTCCCCGGAGGTTGAGCTTTCAGAAGCTAGTTTAACTCTAAGGGAGGAAGCAGCAGAATGTGCCTCTCACATCTAGCCTGTAGGAATTCAGGTTGGCAAGTTCTATGGGGAAGCCCATTGCTGCCTATGGTGGAAACGGCATGGGAGATTTCAGTTTCAAAATCTCTGTGAAAAACCGTCAGAGAAGCTTCTCCGTTTAGAATCCAGCATATCTCACTGAACCGAAGAAGTGGTAGTTAGAAGGGAGTTAGAGCTGCAAGCAGTTTGGTTTGGGAAATTAGACGCGAAATGAAACTGCAAATGCCTTCCAACAGGCTTGGAAAAGTGTGTTCTATATCTCTGCCAAACAGACGCCCCGGAGGTTGAGCTTTCAGAAGCAAGTTTAACTCTAAGGGAGGAAGCAGCAGAATGTGCCTCTCACATCTAGCCTGTAGGAATTCAGGTTGGCAAGTTCTATGGGGAAGCCCATTGCTGCCTATGGTGGAAACGGCATGGGAGATTTCAGTTTCAAAATCTCTGTGAAAAAGCGTCAGAGAAGCTTCTCCGTTTAGAATCCAGCATATCTCACTGAACCGAAGAAGTGGTAGTTAGAAGGGAGTTAGAGCTGCAAGCAGTTTGGTTTGGGAAATTAGATGCGAAATGACACTGCAAAGGCCTTCCAACAGGCTTGGAAAAGTGTGTTCTATATCTCTGCCAAACAGACTCCCTAGAGGTTGAGCTTTCAGAAGCAAGCTTAACTCTTAGGGAGGAAGCAGCAGAATGTGCCTCTCACATCTAGCCTGTAGGAATTCAGGTTGGCAAGTTCTATGGGGAAGCCCATTGCTGCCTATGGTGGAAACGGCATGGGAGATTTCAGTTTCAAAATCTCTGTGAAAAAGCGTCAGAGAAGCTTCTCCGTTTAGAATCCAGCATATCTCACTGAACCGAAGAAGTGGTAGTTATTAGGCAGTTAGAGCTGCCAGCAGTTTGGTTTGGGAAATTAGACGCGAAATGAAACTGCAAATGCCTTCCAACAGGCTTGGAAAAGTGTGTTCTATATCTCTGCCAAACAGACTCCCTGGAGGTTGAGCTTCCAGAAGCTAGTTTAACTCTAAGGGAGGAAGCAGCAGAATGTGCCTCTCACATCTAGCCTTTAGGAATTCAGGTTGGCAAGTTCTATGGGGAAGCCCATTGCTGCCTATGGTGGAAACGGCATGGGAGATTTGAGTTTCAAAATCTCTGTGAAAAAGCGTCAGAGAAGCTTCTCCGTTTAGAATCCAGCATATCTCACTGAACCGAAGAAGTGGTAGTTAGAAGGGAGTTAGAGCTGCAAGCAGTTTGGTTTGGGAAATTAGATGCGAAATGACACTGCAAAGGCCTTCCAACAGGCTTGGAAAAGTGTGTTCTATATCTCTGCCAAACAGAGTCCCCGGAGGTGGAGCTTTCAGAAGCAAGCGTAACTGTTAGGGAGGAAGCAGCAGAATGTGCCTCTCACATCTAGCCAGTAGGAATTCAGGTTGGCAAGTTCTATGGGGAAGCCCATTGCTGCCTATGGTGGAAACGGCATGGGAGATTTCAGTTTCAAAATCTCTGTGAAAAAGCGTCAGAGAAGCTTCTCCGTTTAGAATCCAGCATATCTCACTGAACCGAAGAAGTGGTAGTTAGAAGGGAGTTAGAGCTGCAAGCAGTTTGGTTTGGGAAATTAGACGCGAAATTAAACTGCAAATGCCTTCCAACAGGCTTGGAAAAGTGTGTTCTATATCTCTGCCAAACAAACTCCCCGGAGGTTGAGCTTTCAGAAGCAAGTTTAACTCTAAGGGAGGAAGCAGCACAATGTGCCTCTCACATCTAGCCTGTAGGAATTCAGGTTGGCAAGTTCTATGGGGAAGCCCATTGCTGCCTATGGTGGAAACGGCATGGGAGATTTCAGTTTCAAAATCTCTGTGAAAAAGCGTCAGAGAAGCTTCTCCGTTTAGAATCTAGCATATCTCACTGAACCGAAGAAGTGGTAGTTAGAAGGCAGTTAGAGCTGCAAGCAGTTTGGTTTGGGAAATTAGACGCGAAATGAAACTGCAAATGCCTTCCAACGGGCTTGGAAAAGTGTGTTCTATATCTCTGCCAAACAGACTCCCTGGAGGTTGAGCTTTCAGAAGCTAGTTTAACTCTAAGGGAGGAAGCAGCAGAATGTGCCTCTCACATCTAACCTGTAGGAATTCAGGTTGGCAAGTTCTATGGGGAAGCCCATTGCTGCCTATGGTGGAAACGGCATGGGAGATTTCAGTTTCAAAATCTCTGTGAAAAAGCGTCAGAGAAGCTTCTCCGTTTAGAATCCAGCATATCTCACTGAACCGAAGAAGTGGTAGTTAGAAGGGAGTTAGAGCTGCAAGCAGTTTGGTTTGGGAAATTAGACGCGAAATGAAACTGCAAATGCCTTCCAACAGGCTTGGAAAATTGTGTTCTATATCTCTGCCAAACAAACTCCCCGGAGGTTGAGCTTTCAGAAGCTAGTTTAACTCTAAGGGAGGAAGCAGCAGAATGTGCCTCTCACATCTAGCCTGTAGGAATTCAGGTTGGCAAGTTCTATGGGGAAGCCCATTGGCGCCTTCGTTGGAAACGGGTTTGGAAATTTCAGTTTCAAAATCTCTGTGGAAAAGCGTCAGAGAAGCTTCTCCGTTTAGAATCCAGCATATCTCACTGAACCGAAGAAGTGGTAGTTAGAAGGGAGTTAGAGCTGCAAGCAGTTTGGTTTTGGAAATTAGATGCGAAATGACACTGCAAAGGCCTTCCAACAGGCTTGGAAAAGTGTGTTCTATATCTCTGCCAAACAGACTCCCCGGAGGTTGAGCTTTCAGAAGCAAGCTTAACTCTTAGGGAGGAAGCAGCAGAATGTGCCTCTCACATCTAGCCTGTAGGAATTCAGGTTGGCAAGTTCTATGGGGAAGCCCATTGCTGCCTATGGTGGAAACGGCATGGGAGATTTCAGTTTCAAAATCTCTGTGAAAAAGCGTCAGAGAAGCTTCTCCGTTTAGAATCCAGCATATCTCACTGAACCGAAGAAGTGGTAGTTAGAAGGGAGTTAGAGCTGCAAGCAGTTTGGTTTGGGAAATTAGACGCGAAATGAAACTGCAAATGCCTTCCAACAGGCTTGGAAAAGTGTGTTCTATATCTCTGCCAAACAGACTCCCTGGAGGTTGAACTTTCAGAAGCTAGTTTAACTCTAAGGGAGGAAGCATCAGAATGTGCCTCTCACATCTAGCCTGTAGGAATTCAGGTTGGCAAGTTCTATGGGGAAGCCCATTGCTGGCTATGGTGGAAACAGCATGGGAGATTTCAGTTTCAAAATCTCTGTGAAAAAGCATCAGAGAAGCTTCTCCGTTTAGAATCCAGCATATCTCACTGAACCGAAGAAGTGGTAGTTAGAAGGCAGTTAGAGCTGCAAGCAGTTTGGTTTGGGAAATTAGACGCGAAATGAAACTGCAAATGCCTTCCAACAGGCTTGGAAAAGTGTGTTCTATATCTCTGCCAAACAAACTCCCCGGAGGTTGAGCTTTCAGAAGCTAGTTTAACTCTAAGGGAGGAAGCAGCAGAATGTGCCTCTCACATCTAGCCTGTAGGAATTCAGGTTGGCAAGTTCTATGGGGAAGCCTATTGGCGCCTACGTTGGAAACGGGTTTGGAAATTTCAGTTTCAAAATCTCTGTGAAAAAGCGTCAGAGAAGCTTCTCCGTTTAGAATCCAGCATATCTCACTGAACCGAAGAAGTGGTAGTTAGAAGGCAGTTAGAGCTGCAAGCAGTTTGGTTTGGGAAATTAGACGCGAAATGAAACTGCAAATGCCTTCCAACAGGCTTGGAAAAGTGTGTTCTATATCTCTGCCAAACAAACTCCCCGGAGGTTGAGCTTTCAGAAGCAAGTTTAACTCTAAGGGAGGAAGCAGCAGAATGTGCCTCTCACATCTAGCCTGTAGGAATTCAGGTTTGCAAGTTCTTTGGGGAAGCCCATTGCTGCCTATGGTGGAAACGGCATGGGAGATTTCAGTTTCAAAATCTCTGTGAAAAAGCGTCAGAGAAGCTTCTCCGTTTAGAATCCAGCATATCTCACTGAACCGAAGAAGTGGTAGTTAGAAGGGAGTTAGAGCTGCAAGCAGTTTGGTTTGGGAAATTAGACGCGAAATGAAACTGCAAATGCCTTCCAACAGGCTTGGAAAAGTGTGTTCTATATCTCTGCCAAACAGACTCCCTGGAGGTTAAGCTTTCAGAAGCTAGTTTAACTCGAAGGGAGGAAGCAGCAGAATGTGCCTCTCACATCTAGCCTGTAGGAATTCAGGTTGGCAAGTTCTATGGGGAAGCCCATTGGCGCCTTCGTTGGAAACGGGTTTGGAAATTTCAGTTTCAAAATCTCTGTGGAAAAGCGTCAGAGAAGCTTCTCCGTTTAGAATCCAGCATATCTCACTGAACCGAAGAAGTGGTAGTTAGAAGGGAGTTAGAGCTGCTAGCAGTTTGGTTTGGGAAATTAGACGCGAAATGAAACTGCAAAGGCCTTCCAACAGGGTTGGAAAAGTGTGTTCTATATCTCTGCCAAACAAACTCCCCGGAGGTTGAGCTTTCAGAAGCAAGTTTAACTCTAAGGGAGGAAGCAGCAGAATGTGCCTCTCACATCTAGCCTGTAGGAATTCAGGTTGGCAAGTTCTATGGGGAAGCCCATTGCTGCCTACGGTGGAAACGGCATGGGAGATTTCAGTTTCAAAATCTCTGTGAAAAAGCGTCAGAGAAGCTTCTCCGTTTAGAATCCAGCATATCTCACTGAACCGAAGAAGTGGTAGTTAGAAGGGAGTTAGAGCTGCAAGCAGTTTGGTTTGGGAAATTAGATGCGAAATGACACTGCAAAGGCATTCCAACAGGCTTGGAAAAGTGTGTTCTATATCTCTGCCAAACAGAGTCCCCGGAGGTTGAGCTTTCAGAAGCAAGCTTAACTGTTAGGGAGGAAGCAGCAGAATGTGCCTCTCACATCTAGCCAGTAGGAATTCAGGTTGGCAAGTTCTATGGGGAAGCCCATTGCTGCCTATGGTGGAAACGGCATGGGAGATTTCAGTTTCACAATCTCTGTGAAAAAGCGTCAGAGAAGCTTCTCCGTTTAGAATAAAGCATATCTCACTGAACCGAAGAAGTGGTAGTTAGAAGGCAGTTAGAGCTGCAAGCAGTTTGGTTTGGGAAATTAGACGCGAAATGAAACTGCAAATGCCTTCCAACGGGCTTGGAAAAGTGTGTTCTATATCTCTGCCAAACAGACTCCCCGGAGGTTGAGCTTTCAGAAGCTAGTTTAACTCTAAGGGAGGAAGCAGCAGAATGTGCCTCTCACATCTAGCCTGTAGGAATTCAGGTTGGCAAGTTCTATGGGGAAGCCCATTGCTGCCTATGGTGGAAACGGCATGGGAGATTTCAGTTTCAAAATCTCTGTGAAAAACCGTCAGAGAAGCTTCTCCGTTTAGAATCCAGCATATCTCACTGAACCGAAGAAGTGGTAGTTAGAAGGGAGTTAGAGCTGCAAGCAGTTTGGTTTGGGAAATTAGACGCGAAATGAAACTGCAAATGCCTTCCAACAGGCTTGGAAAAGTGTGTTCTATATCTCTGCCAAACAGACGCCCCGGAGGTTGAGCTTTCAGAAGCAAGTTTAACTCTAAGGGAGGAAGCAGCAGAATGTGCCTCTCACATCTAGCCTGTAGGAATTCAGGTTGGCAAGTTCTATGGGGAAGCCCATTGCTGCCTATGGTGGAAACGGCATGGGAGATTTCAGTTTCAAAATCTCTGTGAAAAAGCGTCAGAGAAGCTTCTCCGTTTAGAATCCAGCATATCTCACTGAACCGAAGAAGTGGTAGTTAGAAGGGAGTTAGAGCTGCAAGCAGTTTGGTTTGGGAAATTAGATGCGAAATGACACTGCAAAGGCCTTCCAACAGGCTTGGAAAAGTGTGTTCTATATCTCTGCCAAACAGACTCCCTAGAGGTTGAGCTTTCAGAAGCAAGCTTAACTCTTAGGGAGGAAGCAGCAGAATGTGCCTCTCACATCTAGCCTGTAGGAATTCAGGTTGGCAAGTTCTATGGGGAAGCCCATTGCTGCCTATGGTGGAAACGGCATGGGAGATTTCAGTTTCAAAATCTCTGTGAAAAAGCGTCAGAGAAGCTTCTCCGTTTAGAATCCAGCATATCTCACTGAACCGAAGAAGTGGTAGTTAGAAGGGAGTTAGAGCTGCAAGCAGTTTGGTTTGGGAAATTAGACGCGAAATGAAACTGCAAATGCCTTCCAACAGGCTTGGAAAAGTGTGTTCTATATCTCTGCCAAACAGACTCCCTGGAGGTTAAGCTTTCAGAAGCTAGTTTAACTCGAAGGGAGGAAGCAGCAGAATGTGCCTCTCACATCTAGCCTGTAGGAATTCAGGTTGGCAAGTTCTATGGGGAAGCCCATTGGCGCCTTCGTTGGAAACGGGTTTGGAAATTTCAGTTTCAAAATCTCTGTGAAAAAGCGTCAGAGAAGCTTCTCCGTTTAGAATCCAGCATATCTCACTGAACCGAAGAAGTGGTAGTTAGAAGGGAGTTAGAGCTGCTAGCAGTTTGGTTTGGGAAATTAGACGCGAAATGAAACTGCAAAGGCCTTCCAACAGGGTTGGAAAAGTGTGTTCTATATCTCTGCCAAACAAACTCCCCGGAGGTTGAGCTTTCAGAAGCAAGTTTAACTCTAAGGGAGGAAGCAGCAGAATGTGCCTCTCACATCTAGCCTGTAGGAATTCAGGTTGGCAAGTTCTATGGGGAAGCCCATTGCTGCCTACGGTGGAAACGGCATGGGAGATTTCAGTTTCAAAATCTCTGTGAAAAAGCGTCAGAGAAGCTTCTCCGTTTAGAATCCAGCATATCTCACTGAACCGAAGAAGTGGTAGTTAGAAGGGAGTTAGAGCTGCAAGCAGTTCGGTTTGGGAAATTAGACGCGAAATGAAACTGCAAATGCCTTCCAACAGGCTTGGAAAAATGTGTTCTATATCTCTGCCAAACAAACTCCCCGGAGGTTGAGCTTTCAGAAGCTAGTTTAACTCTAAGGGAGGAAGCAGCAGAATGTGCCTCTCACATCTAGCCTGTAGGAATTCAGGTTGGCAAGTTCTATTGGGAAGCCCATTGGCGCCTTCGTTGGAAACGGGTTTGGAAATTTCAGTTTCAAAATCTCTGTGAAAAAGCGTCAGAGAAGCTTCTCCGTTTAGAATCCAGCATATCTCACTGAACCGAAGAAGTGGTAGTTAGAAGGGAATTAGAGCTGCAAGCAGTTTGGTTTGGGAAATTAGACGCGAAATGAAACTGCAAATGCCTTCCAACAGGCTTGGAAAAGTGTGTTCTATATCTCTGCCAAACAAACTCCCCGGAGGTTGAGCTTTCAGAAGCAAGTTGAACTCTAAGGGAGGAAGCAGCAGAATGTGCCTCTCACATCTAGCCTGTAGGAATTCAGGTTGGCAAGTTCTATGGGGAAGCCCATTGCTGCCTATGGTGGAAACGGCATGGGAGATTTCAGTTTCAAAATCTCTGTGAAAAAGCGTCAGAGAAGCTTCTCCGTTTAGAATCCAGCATATCTCACTGAACCGAAGAAGTGGTAGTTAGAAGGCAGTTAGAGCTGCAAGCAGTTCGGTTTGGGAAATTAGACGCCAAATGAAACTGCAAATGCCTTCCAACAGGCTTGGAAAAGTGTGTTCTATATCTCTGCCAAACAAACTCCCCGGAGGTTGAGTTTTCAGAAGCAAGATTAACTCTAAGGGAGGAAGCAGCAGAATGTGCCTCTCACATCTAGCCTGTAGGAATTCAGGTTGGCAAGTTCTATGGGGAAGCCCATTGCTGCCTATGGTGGAAACGGCATGGGAGATTTCAGTTTCAAAATCTCTGTGAAAAAGCGTCAGAGAAGCTTCTCCGTTTAGAATCCAGCATATCTCACTGAACCGAAGAAGTGGTAGTTAGAAGGGAGTTAGAGCTGCAAGCAGTTTGGTTTGGGAAATTAGATGCGAAATGACACTGCAAAGGCCTTCCAACAGGCTTGGAAAAGTGTGTTCTATATCTGTGCCAAACAGAGTCCCCGGAGGTTGAGCTTTCAGAAGCAAGCTTAACTGTTAGTGAGGAAGCAGCAGAATGTGCCTCTCACATCTAGCCTGTAGGAATTCAGGTTGGCAAGTTCTATGTGGAAGCCCATTGCTGGCTATGGTCGAAACAGCATGGGAGATTTCAGTTTCAAAATCTCTGTGAAAAAGCGTCAGAGAAGCTTCTCCGTTTAGAATCCAGCATATCTCACTGAACCGAAGAAGTGGTAGTTAGAAGGGAGTTAGAGCTGCAAGCAGTTTGGTTTGGGAAATTAGACGCGACATGAAACTGCAAATGCCTTCCAACAGGCTTGGAAAAGTGTGTTCTATATCTCTGCCAAACAAACTCCCCGGAGGTTGAGCTTTCAGAAGCAAGCTTAACTCTTAGGGAGGAAGCAGCAGAATGTGCCTCTCACATCTAGCCTGTAGGAATTCAGGTTGGCAAGTTCTATGGGGAAGCCCATTGCTGCCTATGGTGGAAACGGCATGGGAGATTTCAGTTTCAAAATCTCTGTGAAAAAGCGTCAGAGAAGCTTCTCCGTTTAGAATCCAGCATATCTCACTGAACCGAAGAAGTGGTAGTTATTAGGCAGTTAGAGCTGCCAGCAGTTTGGTTTGGGAAATTAGACGCGAAATGAAACTGCAAATGCCTTCCAACAGGCTTGGAAAAGTGTGTTCTATATCTCTGCCAAACAGACTCCCTGGAGGTTGAGCTTCCAGAAGCTAGTTTAACTCTAAGGGAGGAAGCAGCAGAATGTGCCTCTCACATCTAGCCTTTAGGAATTCAGGTTGGCAAGTTCTATGGGGAAGCCCATTGCTGCCTATGGTGGAAACGGCATGGGAGATTTGAGTTTCAAAATCTCTGTGAAAAAGCGTCAGAGAAGCTTCTCCGTTTAGAATCCAGCATATCTCACTGAACCGAAGAAGTGGTAGTTAGAAGGGAGTTAGAGCTGCAAGCAGTTTGGTTTGGGAAATTAGATGCGAAATGACACTGCAAAGGCCTTCCAACAGGCTTGGAAAAGTGTGTTCTATATCTCTGCCAAACAGAGTCCCCGGAGGTGGAGCTTTCAGAAGCAAGCGTAACTGTTAGGGAGGAAGCAGCAGAATGTGCCTCTCACATCTAGCCAGTAGGAATTCAGGTTGGCAAGTTCTATGGGGAAGCCCATTGCTGCCTATGGTGGAAACGGCATGGGAGATTTCAGTTTCAAAATCTCTGTGAAAAACCGTCAGAGAAGCTTCTCCGTTTAGAATCCAGCATATCTCACTGAACCGAAGAAGTGGTAGTTAGAAGGGAGTTAGAGCTGCAAGCAGTTTGGTTTGGGAAATTAGACGCGAAATTAAACTGCAAATGCCTTCCAACAGGCTTGGAAAAGTGTGTTCTATATCTCTGCCAAACAAACTCCCCGGAGGTTGAGCTTTCAGAAGCAAGTTTAACTCTAAGGGAGGAAGCAGCACAATGTGCCTCTCACATCTAGCCTGTAGGAATTCAGGTTGGCAAGTTCTATGGGGAAGCCCATTGCTGCCTATGGTGGAAACGGCATGGGAGATTTCAGTTTCAAAATCTCTGTGAAAAAGCGTCAGAGAAGCTTCTCCGTTTAGAATCCAGCATATCTCACTGAACCGAAGAAGTGGTAGTTAGAAGGCAGTTAGAGCTGCAAGCAGTTTGGTTTGGGAAATTAGACGCGAAATGAAACTGCAAATGCCTTCCAACGGGCTTGGAAAAGTGTGTTCTATATCTCTGCCAAACAGACTCCCTGGAGGTTGAGCTTTCAGAAGCTAGTTTAACTCTAAGGGAGGAAGCAGCAGAATGTGCCTCTCACATCTAACCTGTAGGAATTCAGGTTGGCAAGTTCTATGGGGAAGCCCATTGCTGCCTATGGTGGAAACGGCATGGGAGATTTCAGTTTCAAAATCTCTGTGAAAAAGCGTCAGAGAAGCTTCTCCGTTTAGAATCCAGCATATCTCACTGAACCGAAGAAGTGGTAGTTAGAAGGGAGTTAGAGCTGCAAGCAGTTTGGTTTGGGAAATTAGACGCGAAATGAAACTGCAAATGCCTTCCAACAGGCTTGGAAAATTGTGTTCTATATCTCTGCCAAACAAACTCCCCGGAGGTTGAGCTTTCAGAAGCTAGTTTAACTCTAAGGGAGGAAGCAGCAGAATGTGCCTCTCACATCTAGCCTGTAGGAATTCAGGTTGGCAAGTTCTATGGGGAAGCCCATTGGCGCCTTCGTTGGAAACGGGTTTGGAAATTTCAGTTTCAAAATCTCTGTGGAAAAGCGTCAGAGAAGCTTCTCCGTTTAGAATCCAGCATATCTCACTGAACCGAAGAAGTGGTAGTTAGAAGGGAGTTAGAGCTGCAAGCAGTTTGGTTTGGGAAATTAGATGCGAAATGACACTGCAAAGGCCTTCCAACAGGCTTGGAAAAGTGTGTTCTATATCTCTGCCAAACAGACTCCCCGGAGGTTGAGCTTTCAGAAGCAAGCTTAACTCTTAGGGAGGAAGCAGCAGAATGTGCCTCTCACATCTAGCCTGTAGGAATTCAGGTTGGCAAGTTCTATGGGGAAGCCCATTGCTGCCTATGGTGGAAACGGCATGGGAGATTTCAGTTTCAAAATCTCTGTGAAAAAGCGTCAGAGAAGCTTCTCCGTTTAGAATCCAGCATATCTCACTGAACCGAAGAAGTGGTAGTTAGAAGGGAGTTAGAGCTGCAAGCAGTTTGGTTTGGGAAATTAGACGCGAAATGAAACTGCAAATGCCTTCCAACAGGCTTGGAAAAGTGTGTTCTATATCTCTGCCAAACAGACTCCCTGGAGGTTGAACTTTCAGAAGCTAGTTTAACTCTAAGGGAGGAAGCATCAGAATGTGCCTCTCACATCTAGCCTGTAGGAATTCAGGTTGGCAAGTTCTATGGGGAAGCCCATTGCTGGCTATGGTGGAAACAGCATGGGAGATTTCAGTTTCAAAATCTCTGTGAAAAAGCATCAGAGAAGCTTCTCCGTTTAGAATCCAGCATATCTCACTGAACCGAAGAAGTGGTAGTTAGAAGGCAGTTAGAGCTGCAAGCAGTTTGGTTTGGGAAATTAGACGCGAAATGAAACTGCAAATGCCTTCCAACAGGCTTGGAAAAGTGTGTTCTATATCTCTGCCAAACAAACTCCCCGGAGGTTGAGCTTTCAGAAGCTAGTTTAACTCTAAGGGAGGAAGCAGCAGAATGTGCCTCTCACATCTAGCCTGTAGGAATTCAGGTTGGCAAGTTCTATGGGGAAGCCTATTGGCGCCTACGTTGGAAACGGGTTTGGAAATTTCAGTTTCAAAATCTCTGTGAAAAAGCGTCAGAGAAGCTTCTCCGTTTAGAATCCAGCATATCTCACTGAACCGAAGAAGTGGTAGTTAGAAGGCAGTTAGAGCTGCAAGCAGTTTGGTTTGGGAAATTAGACGCGAAATGAAACTGCAAATGCCTTCCAACAGGCTTGGAAAAGTGTGTTCTATATCTCTGCCAAACAAACTCCCCGGAGGTTGAGCTTTCAGAAGCAAGTTTAACTCTAAGGGAGGAAGCAGCAGAATGTGCCTCTCACATCTAGCCTGTAGGAATTCAGGTTTGCAAGTTCTTTGGGGAAGCCCATTGCTGCCTATGGTGGAAACGGCATGGGAGATTTCAGTTTCAAAATCTCTGTGAAAAAGCGTCAGAGAAGCTTCTCCGTTTAGAATCCAGCATATCTCACTGAACCGAAGAAGTGGTAGTTAGAAGGGAGTTAGAGCTGCAAGCAGTTTGGTTTGGGAAATTAGACGCGAAATGAAACTGCAAATGCCTTCCAACAGGCTTGGAAAAGTGTGTTCTATATCTCTGCCAAACAGACTCCCTGGAGGTTAAGCTTTCAGAAGCTAGTTTAACTCGAAGGGAGGAAGCAGCAGAATGTGCCTCTCACATCTAGCCTGTAGGAATTCAGGTTGGCAAGTTCTATGGGGAAGCCCATTGGCGCCTTCGTTGGAAACGGGTTTGGAAATTTCAGTTTCAAAATCTCTGTGGAAAAGCGTCAGAGAAGCTTCTCCGTTTAGAATCCAGCATATCTCACTGAACCGAAGAAGTGGTAGTTAGAAGGGAGTTAGAGCTGCTAGCAGTTTGGTTTGGGAAATTAGACGCGAAATGAAACTGCAAAGGCCTTCCAACAGGGTTGGAAAAGTGTGTTCTATATCTCTGCCAAACAAACTCCCCGGAGGTTGAGCTTTCAGAAGCAAGTTTAACTCTAAGGGAGGAAGCAGCAGAATGTGCCTCTCACATCTAGCCTGTAGGAATTCAGGTTGGCAAGTTCTATGGGGAAGCCCATTGCTGCCTACGGTGGAAACGGCATGGGAGATTTCAGTTTCAAAATCTCTGTGAAAAAGCGTCAGAGAAGCTTCTCCGTTTAGAATCCAGCATATCTCACTGAACCGAAGAAGTGGTAGTTAGAAGGGAGTTAGAGCTGCAAGCAGTTTGGTTTGGGAAATTAGATGCGAAATGACACTGCAAAGGCATTCCAACAGGCTTGGAAAAGTGTGTTCTATATCTCTGCCAAACAGAGTCCCCGGAGGTTGAGCTTTCAGAAGCAAGCTTAACTGTTAGGGAGGAAGCAGCAGAATGTGCCTCTCACATCTAGCCAGTAGGAATTCAGGTTGGCAAGTTCTATGGGGAAGCCCATTGCTGCCTATGGTGGAAACGGCATGGGAGATTTCAGTTTCACAATCTCTGTGAAAAAGCGTCAGAGAAGCTTCTCCGTTTAGAATAAAGCATATCTCACTGAACCGAAGAAGTGGTAGTTAGAAGGCAGTTAGAGCTGCAAGCAGTTTGGTTTGGGAAATTAGACGCGAAATGAAACTGCAAATGCCTTCCAACGGGCTTGGAAAAGTGTGTTCTATATCTCTGCCAAACAGACTCCCCGGAGGTTGAGCTTTCAGAAGCTAGTTTAACTCTAAGGGAGGAAGCAGCAGAATGTGCCTCTCACATCTAGCCTGTAGGAATTCAGGTTGGCAAGTTCTATGGGGAAGCCCATTGCTGCCTATGGTGGAAACGGCATGGGAGATTTCAGTTTCAAAATCTCTGTGAAAAACCGTCAGAGAAGCTTCTCCGTTTAGAATCCAGCATATCTCACTGAACCGAAGAAGTGGTAGTTAGAAGGGAGTTAGAGCTGCAAGCAGTTTGGTTTGGGAAATTAGACGCGAAATGAAACTGCAAATGCCTTCCAACAGGCTTGGAAAAGTGTGTTCTATATCTCTGCCAAACAGACGCCCCGGAGGTTGAGCTTTCAGAAGCAAGTTTAACTCTAAGGGAGGAAGCAGCAGAATGTGCCTCTCACATCTAGCCTGTAGGAATTCAGGTTGGCAAGTTCTATGGGGAAGCCCATTGCTGCCTATGGTGGAAACGGCATGGGAGATTTCAGTTTCAAAATCTCTGTGAAAAAGCGTCAGAGAAGCTTCTCCGTTTAGAATCCAGCATATCTCACTGAACCGAAGAAGTGGTAGTTAGAAGGGAGTTAGAGCTGCAAGCAGTTTGGTTTGGGAAATTAGATGCGAAATGACACTGCAAAGGCCTTCCAACAGGCTTGGAAAAGTGTGTTCTATATCTCTGCCAAACAGACTCCCTAGAGGTTGAGCTTTCAGAAGCAAGCTTAACTCTTAGGGAGGAAGCAGCAGAATGTGCCTCTCACATCTAGCCTGTAGGAATTCAGGTTGGCAAGTTCTATGGGGAAGCCCATTGCTGCCTATGGTGGAAACGGCATGGGAGATTTCAGTTTCAAAATCTCTGTGAAAAAGCGTCAGAGAAGCTTCTCCGTTTAGAATCCAGCATATCTCACTGAACCGAAGAAGTGGTAGTTAGAAGGGAGTTAGAGCTGCAAGCAGTTTGGTTTGGGAAATTAGATGCGAAATGACACTGCAAAGGCCTTCCAACAGGCTTGGAAAAGTGTGTTCTATATCTCTGCCAAACAGACTCCCCGGAGGTTGAGCTTTCAGAAGCAAGCTTAACTCTAAGGGAGGAAGCAGCAGAATGTGCCTCTCACATCTAGCCTGTAGGAATTCAGGTTTGCAAGTTCTTTGGGGAAGCCCATTGCTGCCTATGGTGGAAACGGCATGGGAGATTTCAGTTTCAAAATCTCTGTGAAAAAGCGTCAGAGAAGCTTCTCCGTTTAGAATCCAGCATATCTCACTGAACCGAAGAAGTGGTAGTTAGAAGGGAGTTAGAGCTGCAAGCAGTTTGGTTTGGGAAATTAGACGCGAAATGAAACTGCAAATGCCTTCCAACAGGCTTGGAAAAGTGTGTTCTATATCTCTGCCAAACAGACTCCCTGGAGGTTAAGCTTTCAGAAGCTAGTTTAACTCGAAGGGAGGAAGCAGCAGAATGTGCCTCTCACATCTAGCCTGTAGGAATTCAGGTTGGCAAGTTCTATGGGGAAGCCCATTGGCGCCTTCGTTGGAAACGGGTTTGGAAATTTCAGTTTCAAAATCTCTGTGAAAAAGCGTCAGAGAAGCTTCTCCGTTTAGAATCCAGCATATCTCACTGAACCGAAGAAGTGGTAGTTAGAAGGGAGTTAGAGCTGCTAGCAGTTTGGTTTGGGAAATTAGACGCGAAATGAAACTGCAAAGGCCTTCCAACAGGGTTGGAAAAGTGTGTTCTATATCTCTGCCAAACAAACTCCCCGGAGGTTGAGCTTTCAGAAGCAAGTTTAACTCTAAGGGAGGAAGCAGCAGAATGTGCCTCTCACATCTAGCCTGTAGGAATTCAGGTTGGCAAGTTCTATGGGGAAGCCCATTGCTGCCTACGGTGGAAACGGCATGGGAGATTTCAGTTTCAAAATCTCTGTGAAAAAGCGTCAGAGAAGCTTCTCCGTTTAGAATCCAGCATATCTCACTGAACCGAAGAAGTGGTAGTTAGAAGGGAGTTAGAGCTGCAAGCAGTTCGGTTTGGGAAATTAGACGCGAAATGAAACTGCAAATGCCTTCCAACAGGCTTGGAAAAATGTGTTCTATATCTCTGCCAAACAAACTCCCCGGAGGTTGAGCTTTCAGAAGCTAGTTTAACTCTAAGGGAGGAAGCAGCAGAATGTGCCTCTCACATCTAGCCTGTAGGAATTCAGGTTGGCAAGTTCTATGGGGAAGCCTATTGGCGCCTACGTTGGAAACGGGTTTGGAAATTTCAGTTTCAAAATCTCTGTGAAAAAGCGTCAGAGAAGCTTCTCCGTTTAGAATCCAGCATATCTCACTGAACCGAAGAAGTGGTAGTTAGAAGGGAGTTAGAGCTGCAAGCAGTTTGGTTTGGGAAATTAGATGCGAAATGACACTGCAAAGGCCTTCCAACAGGCTTGGAAAAGTGTGTTCTATATCTCTGCCAAACAGACTCCCCGGAGGTTGAGCTTTCAGAAGCAAGCTTAACTCTTAGGGAGGAAGCAGCAGAATGTGCCTCTCACATCTAGCCTGTAGGAATTCAGGTTGGCAAGTTCTATGGGGAAGCACATTGCTGCCTATGGTGGAAACGGCATGGGAGATTTCAGTTTCAAAATCTCTGTGAAAAAGCATCAGAGAAGCTTCTCCGTTTAGAATCCAGCATATCTCACTGAACCGAAGAAGTGGTAGTTAGAAGGGAGTTAGAGCTGCAAGCAGTTTGGTTTGGGAAATTAGATGCGAAATGACACTGCAAAGGCCTTCCAACAGGCTTGGAAAAGTGTGTTCTATATCTGTGCCAAACAGAGTCCCCGGAGGTTGAGCTTTCAGAAGCAAGCTTAACTGTTAGGGAGGAAGGAGCAGAATGTGCCTCTCACATCTAGCCTGTAGGAATTCAGGTTGGCAAGTTCTATGGGGAAGCCCATTGCTGCCTATGGTGGAAACGGCATGGGAGATTTCAGTTTCAAAATCTCTGTGAAAAAGCGTCAGAGAAGCTTCTCTGTTTAGAATCCAGCATATCTCCCTGAACTGAAGAAGTGGTAGTTAGAAGGGAGTTAGAGCTGCAAGCAGTTTGGTTTGGGAAATTAGACGCGAAATGAAACTGCAAATGCCTTCCAACAGGCTTGGAAAATTGTGTTCTATATCTCTGCCAAACAAACTCCCCGGAGGTTGAGCTTTCAGAAGCTAGTTTAACTCTAAGGGAGGAAGCAGCAGAATGTGCCTCTCACATCTAGCCTGTAGGAATTCAGGTTGGCAAGTTCTATGGGGAAGCCCATTGGCGCCTTCGTTGGAAACGGGTTTGGAAATTTCAGTTTCAAAATCTCTGTGGAAAAGCGTCAGAGAAGCTTCTCCGTTTAGAATCCAGCATATCTCACTGAACCGAAGAAGTGGTAGTTAGAAGGGAGTTAGAGCTGCAAGCAGTTTGGTTTGGGAAATTAGATGCGAAATGACACTGCAAAGGCCTTCCAACAGGCTTGGAAAAGTGTGTTCTATATCTCTGCCAAACAGACTCCCCGGAGGTTGAGCTTTCAGAAGCAAGCTTAACTCTTAGGGAGGAAGCAGCAGAATGTGCCTCTCACATCTAGCCTGTAGGAATTCAGGTTGGCAAGTTCTATGGGGAAGCCCATTGCTGCCTATGGTGGAAACGGCATGGGAGATTTCAGTTTCAAAATCTCTGTGAAAAAGCGTCAGAGAAGCTTCTCCGTTTAGAATCCAGCATATCTCACTGAACCGAAGAAGTGGTAGTTAGAAGGGAGTTAGAGCTGCAAGCAGTTTGGTTTGGGAAATTAGACGCGAAATGAAACTGCAAATGCCTTCCAACAGGCTTGGAAAAGTGTGTTCTATATCTCTGCCAAACAGACTCCCTGGAGGTTGAACTTTCAGAAGCTAGTTTAACTCTAAGGGAGGAAGCATCAGAATGTGCCTCTCACATCTAGCCTGTAGGAATTCAGGTTGGCAAGTTCTATGGGGAAGCCCATTGCTGGCTATGGTGGAAACAGCATGGGAGATTTCAGTTTCAAAATCTCTGTGAAAAAGCATCAGAGAAGCTTCTCCGTTTAGAATCCAGCATATCTCACTGAACCGAAGAAGTGGTAGTTAGAAGGCAGTTAGAGCTGCAAGCAGTTTGGTTTGGGAAATTAGACGCGAAATGAAACTGCAAATGCCTTCCAACAGGCTTGGAAAAGTGTGTTCTATATCTCTGCCAAACAAACTCCCCGGAGGTTGAGCTTTCAGAAGCTAGTTTAACTCTAAGGGAGGAAGCAGCAGAATGTGCCTCTCACATCTAGCCTGTAGGAATTCAGGTTGGCAAGTTCTATGGGGAAGCCTATTGGCGCCTACGTTGGAAACGGGTTTGGAAATTTCAGTTTCAAAATCTCTGTGAAAAAGCGTCAGAGAAGCTTCTCCGTTTAGAATCCAGCATATCTCACTGAACCGAAGAAGTGGTAGTTAGAAGGCAGTTAGAGCTGCAAGCAGTTTGGTTTGGGAAATTAGACGCGAAATGAAACTGCAAATGCCTTCCAACAGGCTTGGAAAAGTGTGTTCTATATCTCTGCCAAACAAACTCCCCGGAGGTTGAGCTTTCAGAAGCAAGTTTAACTCTAAGGGAGGAAGCAGCAGAATGTGCCTCTCACATCTAGCCTGTAGGAATTCAGGTTTGCAAGTTCTTTGGGGAAGCCCATTGCTGCCTATGGTGGAAACGGCATGGGAGATTTCAGTTTCAAAATCTCTGTGAAAAAGCGTCAGAGAAGCTTCTCCGTTTAGAATCCAGCATATCTCACTGAACCGAAGAAGTGGTAGTTAGAAGGGAGTTAGAGCTGCAAGCAGTTTGGTTTGGGAAATTAGACGTGAAATGAAACTGCAAATGCCTTCCAACAGGCTTGGAAAAGTGTGTTCTATATCTCTGCCAAACAGACTCCGTGGAGGTTAAGCTTTCAGAAGCTAGTTTAACTCGAAGGGAGGAAGCAGCAGAATGTGCCTCTCACATCTAGCCTGTAGGAATTCAGGTTGGCAAGTTCTATGGGGAAGCCCATTGGCGCCTTCGTTGGAAACGGGTTTGGAAATTTCAGTTTCAAAATCTCTGTGAAAAAGCGTCAGAGAAGCTTCTCCGTTTAGAATCCAGCATATCTCACTGAACCGAAGAAGTGGTAGTTAGAAGGGAGTTAGAGCTGCTAGCAGTTTGGTTTGGGAAATTAGACGCGAAATGAAACTGCAAAGGCCTTCCAACAGGGTTGGAAAAGTGTGTTCTATATCTCTGCCAAACAAACTCCCCGGAGGTTGAGCTTTCAGAAGCAAGTTTAACTCTAAGGGAGGAAGCAGCAGAATGTGCCTCTCACATCTAGCCTGTAGGAATTCAGGTTGGCAAGTTCTATGGGGAAGCCCATTGCTGCCTACGGTGGAAACGGCATGGGAGATTTCAGTTTCAAAATCTCTGTGAAAAAGCGTCAGAGAAGCTTCTCCGTTTAGAATCCAGCATATCTCACTGAACCGAAGAAGTGGTAGTTAGAAGGGAGTTAGAGCTGCAAGCAGTTTGGTTTGGGAAATTAGACGCGAAATGAAACTGCAAATGCCTTCCAACAGGCTTGGAAAAATGTGTTCTATATCTCTGCCAAACAAACTCCCCGGAGGTTGAGCTTTCAGAAGCTAGTTTAACTCTAAGGGAGGAAGCAGCAGAATGTGCCTCTCACATCTAGCCTGTAGGAATTCAGGTTGGCAAGTTCTATGGGGAAGCCTATTGGCGCCTACGTTGGAAACGGGTTTGGAAATTTCAGTTTCAAAATCTCTGTGAAAAAGCGTCAGAGAAGCTTCTCCGTTTAGAATCCAGCATATCTCACTGAACCGAAGAAGTGGTAGTTAGAAGGGAGTTAGAGCTGCAAGCAGTTTGGTTTGGGAAATTAGATGCGAAATGACACTGCAAAGGCCTTCCAACAGGCTTGGAAAAGTGTGTTCTATATCTCTGCCAAACAGACTCCCCGGAGGTTGAGCTTTCAGAAGCAAGCTTAACTCTTAGGGAGGAAGCAGCAGAATGTGCCTCTCACATCTAGCCTGTAGGAATTCAGGTTGGCAAGTTCTATGGGGAAGCCCATTGCTGCCTATGGTGGAAACGGCATGGGAGATTTCAGTTTCAAAATCTCTGTGAAAAAGCATCAGAGAAGCTTCTCCGTTTAGAATCCAGCATATCTCACTGAACCGAAGAAGTGGTAGTTAGAAGGGAGTTAGAGCTGCAAGCAGTTTGGTTTGGGAAATTAGATGCGAAATGACACTGCAAAGGCCTTCCAACAGGCTTGGAAAAGTGTGTTCTATATCTGTGCCAAACAGAGTCCCCGGAGGTTGAGCTTTCAGAAGCAAGCTTAACTGTTAGGGAGGAAGCAGCAGAATGTGCCTCTCACATCTAGCCTGTAGGAATTCAGGTTGGCAAGTTCTATGGGGAAGCCCATTGCTGCCTATGGTGGAAACGGCATGGGAGATTTCAGTTTCAAAATCTCTGTGAAAAAGCGTCAGAGAAGCTTCTCTGTTTAGAATCCAGCATATCTCCCTGAACCGAAGAAGTGGTAGTTAGAAGGGAGTTAGAGCTGCAAGCAGTTTGGTTTGGGAAATTAGACGCGAAATGAAACTGCAAATGCCTTCCAACAGGCTTGGAAAATTGTGTTCTATATCTCTGCCAAACAAACTCCCCGGAGGTTGAGCTTTCAGAAGCTAGTTTAACTCTAAGGGAGGAAGCAGCAGAATGTGCCTCTCACATCTAGCCTGTAGGAATTCAGGTTGGCAAGTTCTATGGGGAAGCCCATTGGCGCCTTCGTTGGAAACGGGTTTGGAAATTTCAGTTTCAAAATCTCTGTGGAAAAGCGTCAGAGAAGCTTCTCCGTTTAGAATCCAGCATATCTCACTGAACCGAAGAAGTGGTAGTTAGAAGGGAGTTAGAGCTGCAAGCAGTTTGGTTTGGGAAATTAGATGCGAAATGACACTGCAAAGGCCTTCCAACAGGCTTGGAAAAGTGTGTTCTATATCTCTGCCAAACAGACTCCCCGGAGGTTGAGCTTTCAGAAGCAAGCTTAACTCTTAGGGAGGAAGCAGCAGAATGTGCCTCTCACATCTAGCCTGTAGGAATTTAGGTTGGCAAGTTCTATGGGGAAGCCCATTGCTGCCTATTGTGGAAACGGCATGGGAGATTTCAGTTTCAAAATCTCTGTGAAAAAGCGTCAGAGAAGCTTCTCCGTTTAGAATCCAGCATATCTCACTGAACCGAAGAAGTGGTAGTTAGAAGGGAGTTAGAGCTGCAAGCAGTTTGGTTTGGGAAATTAGACGCGAAATGAAACTGCAAATGCCTTCCAACAGGCTTGGAAAAGTGTGTTCTATATCTCTGCCAAACAGACTCCCTGGAGGTTGAACTTTCAGAAGCTAGTTTAACTCTAAGGGAGGAAGCATCAGAATGTGCCTCTCACATCTAGCCTGTAGGAATTCAGGTTGGCAAGTTCTATGGGGAAGCCCATTGCTGGCTATGGTGGAAACAGCATGGGAGATTTCAGTTTCAAAATCTCTGTGAAAAAGCATCAGAGAAGCTTCTCCGTTTAGAATCCAGCATATCTCACTGAACCGAAGAAGTGGTAGTTAGAAGGCAGTTAGAGCTGCAAGCAGTTTGGTTTGGGAAATTAGACGCGAAATGAAACTGCAAATGCCTTCCAACAGGCTTGGAAAAGTGTGTTCTATATCTCTGCCAAACAAACTCCCCGGAGGTTGAGCTTTCAGAAGCTAGTTTAACTCTAAGGGAGGAAGCAGCAGAATGTGCCTCTCACATCTAGCCTGTAGGAATTCAGGTTGGCAAGTTCTATGGGGAAGCCTATTGGCGCCTACGTTGGAAACGGGTTTGGAAATTTCAGTTTCAAAATCTCTGTGAAAAAGCGTCAGAGAAGCTTCTCCGTTTAGAATCCAGCATATCTCACTGAACCGAAGAAGTGGTAGTTAGAAGGCAGTTAGAGCTGCAAGCAGTTTGGTTTGGGAAATTAGACGCGAAATGAAACTGCAAATGCCTTCCAACAGGCTTGGAAAAGTGTGTTCTATATCTCTGCCAAACAAACTCCCCGGAGGTTGAGCTTTCAGAAGCAAGTTTAACTCTAAGGGAGGAAGCAGCAGAATGTGCCTCTCACATCTAGCCTGTAGGAATTCAGGTTTGCAAGTTCTTTGGGGAAGCCCATTGCTGCCTATGGTGGAAACGGCATGGGAGATTTCAGTTTCAAAATCTCTGTGAAAAAGCGTCAGAGAAGCTTCTCCGTTTAGAATCCAGCATATCTCACTGAACCGAAGAAGTGGTAGTTAGAAGGGAGTTAGAGCTGCAAGCAGTTTGGTTTGGGAAATTAGACGCGAAATGAAACTGCAAATGCCTTCCAACAGGCTTGGAAAAGTGTGTTCTATATCTCTGCCAAACAGACTCCCTGGAGGTTAAGCTTTCAGAAGCTAGTTTAACTCGAAGGGAGGAAGCAGCAGAATGTGCCTCTCACATCTAGCCTGTAGGAATTCAGGTTGGCAAGTTCTATGGGGAAGCCCATTGGCGCCTTCGTTGGAAACGGGTTTGGAAATTTCAGTTTCAAAATCTCTGTGAAAAAGCGTCAGAGAAGCTTCTCCGTTTAGAATCCAGCATATCTCACTGAACCGAAGAAGTGGTAGTTAGAAGGGAGTTAGAGCTGCTAGCAGTTTGGTTTGGGAAATTAGACGCGAAATGAAACTGCAAAGGCCTTCCAACAGGGTTGGAAAAGTGTGTTCTATATCTCTGCCAAACAAACTCCCCGGAGGTTGAGCTTTCAGAAGCAAGTTTAACTCTAAGGGAGGAAGCAGCAGAATGTGCCTCTCACATCTAGCCTGTAGGAATTCAGGTTGGCAAGTTCTATGGGGAAGCCCATTGCTGCCTACGGTGGAAACGGCATGGGAGATTTCAGTTTCAAAATCTCTGTGAAAAAGCGTCAGAGAAGCTTCTCCGTTTAGAATCCAGCATATCTCACTGAACCGAAGAAGTGGTAGTTAGAAGGGAGTTAGAGCTGCAAGCAGTTCGGTTTGGGAAATTAGACGCGAAATGAAACTGCAAATGCCTTCCAACAGGCTTGGAAAAATGTGTTCTATATCTCTGCCAAACAAACTCCCCGGAGGTTGAGCTTTCAGAAGCTAGTTTAACTCTAAGGGAGGAAGCAGCAGAATGTGCCTCTCACATCTAGCCTGTAGGAATTCAGGTTGGCAAGTTCTATGGGGAAGCCCATTGCTGCCTATGGTGGAAACGGCATGGGAGATTTCAGTTTCAAAATCTCTGTGAAAAAGCGTCAGAGAAGCTTCTCCGTTTAGAATCCAGCATATCTCACTGAACCGAAGAAGTGGTAGTTAGAAGGGAGTTAGAGCTGCAAGCAGTTTGGTTTGGGAAATTAGATGCGAAATGACACTGCAAAGGCCTTCCAACAGGCTTGGAAAAGTGTGTTCTATATCTGTGCCAAACAGAGTCCCCGGAGGTTGAGCTTTCAGAAGCAAGCTTAACTGTTAGGGAGGAAGCAGCAGAATGTGCCTCTCACATCTAGCCTGTAGGAATTCAGGTTGGCAAGTTCTATGGGGAAGCCCATTGCTGCCTATGGTGGAAACGGCATGGGAGATTTCAGTTTCAAAATCTCTGTGAAAAAGCGTCAGAGAAGCTTCTCTGTTTAGAATCCAGCATATCTCCCTGAACCGAAGAAGTGGTAGTTAGAAGGGAGTTAGAGCTGCAAGCAGTTTGGTTTGGGAAATTAGACGCGAAATGAAACTGCAAATGCCTTCCAACAGGCTTGGAAAAGTGTGTTCTATATCTCTACCAAACAAACTCCCCGGAGGTTGAGCTTTCAGAAGCTAGTTTAACTCTAAGGGAGGAAGCAGCAGAATGTGCCTCTCACATCTAGCCTGTAGGAATTCAGGTTGGCAAGTTCTATGGGGAAGCCCATTGGCGCCTTCGTTGGAAACGGGTTTGGAAATTTCAGTTTCAAAATCTCTGTGGAAAAGCGTCAGAGAAGCTTCTCCGTTTAGAATCCAGCATATCTCACTGAACCGAAGAAGTGGTAGTTAGAAGGGAGTTAGAGCTGCAAGCAGTTTGGTTTGGGAAATTAGATGCGAAATGACACTGCAAAGGCCTTCCAACAGGCTTGGAAAAGTGTGTTCTATATCTCTGCCAAACAGACTCCCCGGAGGTTGAGCTTTCAGAAGCAAGCTTAACTCTTAGGGAGGAAGCAGCAGAATGTGCCTCTCACATCTAGCCTGTAGGAATTCAGGTTGGCAAGTTCTATGGGGAAGCCCATTGCTGCCTATGGTGGAAACGGCATGGGAGATTTCAGTTTCAAAATCTCTGTGAAAAAGCGTCAGAGAAGCTTCTCCGTTTAGAATCCAGCATATCTCACTGAACCGAAGAAGTGGTAGTTAGAAGGGAGTTAGAGCTGCAAGCAGTTTGGTTTGGGAAATTAGACGCGAAATGAAACTGCAAATGCCTTCCAACAGGCTTGGAAAAGTGTGTTCTATATCTCTGCCAAACAGACTCCCTGGAGGTTGAGCTTTCAGAAGCTAGTTTAACTCTAAGGGAGGAAGCAGCAGAATGTGCCTCTCACATCTAGCCTGTAGGAATTCAGGTTGGCAAGTTCTATGGGGAAGCCCATTGCTGCCTATGGTGGAAACGGCATGGGAGATTTCAGTTTCAAAATCTCTGTGAAAAAGCATCAGAGAAGCTTCTCCGTTTAGAATCCAGCATATCTCACTGAACCGAAGAAGTGGTAGTTAGAAGGCAGTTAGAGCTGCAAGCAGTTTGGTTTGGGAAATTAGACGCGAAATGAAACTGCAAATGCCTTCCAACAGGCTTGGAAAAGTGTGTTCTATATCTCTGCCAAACAAACTCCCCGGAGGTTGAGCTTTCAGAAGCTAGTTTAACTCTAAGGGAGGAAGCAGCAGAATGTGCCTCTCACATCTAGCCTGTAGGAATTCAGGTTGGCAAGTTCTATGGGGAAGCCCATTGCTGCCTATGGTGGAAACGGCATGGGAGATTTCAGTTTCAAAATCTCTGTGAAAAAGCGTCAGAGAAGCTTCTCCGTTTAGAATCCAGCATATCTCACTGAACCGAAGAAGTGGTAGTTAGAAGGGAGTTAGAGCTGCAAGCAGTTTGTTTTGGGAAATTAGACGCGAAATGAAACTGCAAATGCCTTCCAACAGGCTTGGAAAAGTGTGTTCTATATCTCTGCCAAACAGACTCCCCGGAGGTTGAGCTTTCAGAAGCAAGTTTAACTCTAAGGGAGGAAGCAGCAGAATGTGCCTCTCACATCTAGCCTGTAGGAATTCAGGTTGGCAAGTTCTATGGGGAAGCCCATTGCTGCCTATGGTGGAAACGGCATGGGAGATTTCAGTTTCAAAATCTCTGTGAAAAAGCGTCAGAGAAGCTTCTCCGTTTAGAATCCAGCATATCTCACTGAACCGAAGAAGTGGTAGTTAGAAGGGAGTTAGAGCTGCAAGCAGTTTGGTTTGGGAAATTAGATGCGAAATGACACTGCAAAGGCCTTCCAACAGGCTTGGAAAAGTGTGTTCTATATCTCTGCCAAACAGAGTCCCCGGAGGTTGAGCTTTCAGAAGCAAGCTTAACTGTTAGGGAGGAAGGAGCAGAATGTGCCTCTCACATCTAGCCAGTAGGAATTCAGGTTGGCAAGTTCTATGGGGAAGCCCATTGCTGCCTATGGTGGAAACGGCATGGGAGATTTCAGTTTCAAAATCTCTGTGAAAAAGCGTCAGAGAAGCTTCTCCGTTTAGAATCCAGCATATCTCACCGAACCAAAGAAGTGGTAGTTAGAAGGGAGTTAGAGCTGCAAGCAGTTTGGTTTGGGAAATTAGACGCGAAATGAAACTGCAAATGCCTTCCAACAGGCTTGGAAAAGTGTGTTCTATATCTCTGCCAAACAAACTCCCCGGAGGTTGAGCTTTCACAAGCTAGTTTAACTCTAAGGGAGGAAGCAGCAGAATGTGCCTCTCACATCTAGCCTGTAGGAATTCAGGTTGGCAAGTTCTATGGTGAAGCCCATTGGCGCCTTCGTTGGAAACGGGTTTGGAAATTTCAGTTTCAAAATCTCTGTGAAAAAGCGTCAGAGAAGCTTCTCCGTTTAGAATCCAGCATATCTCACTGAACCGAAGAAGTGGTAGTTAGAAGGCAGTTAGAGCTGCAAGCAGTTTGGTTTGGGAAATTAGACGCGAAATGAAACTGCAAATGCCTTCCAACAGGCTTGGAAAAGTGTGTTCTATATCTCTGCCAAACAGACTCCCTGGAGGTTGAGCTTTCAGAAGCTAGTTTAACTCTAAGGGAGGAAGCAGCAGAATGTGCCTCTCACATCTAGCCTGTAGGAATTCAGGTTGGCAAGTTCTATGGGGAAGCCCATTGCTGCCTATGGTGGAAACAGCATGGGAGATTTCAGTTTCAAAATCTCTGTGAAAAAGCGTCAGAGAAGCTTCTCCGTTTAGAATCCAGCATATCTCACTGAACCGAAGAAGTGGTAGTTAGAAGGCAGTTAGAGCTGCAAGCAGTTTGGTTTGGGAAATTAGACGCGAAATGAAACTGCAAATGCCTTCCAACAGGCTTGGAAAAGTGTGTTCTATATCTCTGCCAAACAAACTCCCCGGAGGTTGAGCTTTCAGAAGCTAGTTTAACTCTAAGGGAGGAAGCAGCAGAATGTACCTCTCACATCTAGCCTGTAGGAATTCAGGTTGGCAAGTTCTATGGGGAAGCCCATTGTCGCCTTCGTTGGAAACGGGTTTGGAAATTTCAGTTTCAAAATCTCTGTGAAAAAGCGTCAGAGAAGCTTCTCCGTTTAGAATCCAGCTTATCTCACTGAACCGAAGAAGTGATAGTTAGAAGGGAGTTAGAGCTGCAAGCAGTTTGGTTTGGGAAATTAGACGCGAAATGAAACTGCAAATGCCTTCCAACAGGCTTGGAAAAGTGTGTTCTATATCTCTGCCAAACAAACTCCCCGGAGGTTGAGCTTTCAGAAGCAAGTTTAACTCTAAGGGAGGAAGCAGCAGAATGTGCCTCTCACATCTAGCCTTTAGGAATTCAGGTTGGCAAGTTCTATGGGGAAGCCCATTGCTGCCTATGGTGGAAACGGCATGGGAGATTTCAGTTTCAAAATCTCTGTGAAAAAGCGTCAGAGAAGCTTCTCCGTTTAGAATCCAGCATATCTCACTGAACCGAAGAAGTGGTAGTTAGAAGGGAGTTAGAGCTGCAAGCAGTTTGGTTTGGGAAATTAGATGCGAAATGACACTGCAAAGGCCTTCCAACAGGCTTGGAAAAGTGTGTTCTATATCTGTGCCGAACAGAGTCCCCGGAGGTTGAGCTTTCAGAAGCAAGCTTAACTGTTAGGGAGGAAGCAGCAGAATGTGCCTCTCACATCTAGCCTGTAGGAATTCAGGTTGGCAAGTTCTATGTGGAAGCCCATTGCTGGCTATGGTCGAAACAGCATGGGAGATTTCAGTTTCAAAATCTCTGTGAAAAAGCGTCAGAGAAGCTTCTCCGTTTAGAATCCAGCATATCTCACTGAACCGAAGAAGTGGTAGTTAGAAGGCAGTTAGAGCTGCAAGCAGTTTGGTTTGGGAAATTAGACGCGAAATGAAACTGCAAATGCCTTCCAACAGGCTTGGAAAAGTGTGTTCTATATCTCTGCCAAACAAACTCCCCGGAGGTTAAGCTTTCAGAAGCAAGTTTAACTCTAAGGGAGGAAGCAGCAGAATGTGCCTCTCACATCTAGCCTGTAGGAATTCAGGTTGGCAAGTTCTATGGGGAAGCCCATTGCTGTCTATGGTGGAAACGGGTTTGGAAATTTCAGTTTCAAAATCTCTGTGAAAAAGTGTCAGAGAAGCTTCTCCGTTTAGAATCCAGCATATCTCACTGAACCGAAGAAGTGGTAGTTAGAAGGGAGTTAGAGCTGCAAGCAGTTTGGTTTGGGAAATTAGACGCGAAATGAAACTGCAAATGCCTTCCAACAGGCTTGGAAAAGTGTGTTCTATATCTCTGCCAAACAAACTCCCCGGAGGTTGAGCTTTCAGAAGCAAGTTTAACTCTAAGGGAGGAAGCAGCAGAATGTGCCTCTCACATCTAGCCTGTAGGAATTCAGGTTGGCAAGTTCTATGGGGAAGCCCATTGCTGCCTATGGTGGAAACGGCATGGGAGATTTCAGTTTCAAAATCTCTGTGAAAAACCGTCAGAGAAGCTTCTCCGTTTAGAATCCAGCATATCTCACTGAACCGAAGAAGTGGTAGTTAGAAGGGAGTTTGAGCTGCAAGCAGTTTGGTTTGGGAAATTAGACGCGAAATGAAACTGCAAATGCCTTCCAACAGGCTTGGAAAAGTGTGTTCTATATCTCTGCCAAACAAACTCCCCGGAGGTTGAGCTTTCAGAAGCTAGTTTAACTCTAAGGGAGGAAGCAGCAGAATGTGCCTCTCACATCTAGCCTGTAGGAATTCAGGTTGGCAAGTTCTATTGGGAAGCCCATTGGCGCCTTCGTTGGAAACGGGTTTGGAAATTTCAGTTTCAAAATCTCTGTGAAAAAGCGTCAGAGAAGCTTCTCCGTTTAGAATCCAGCATATCTCACTGAACCGAAGAAGTGGTAGTTAGAAGGGAGTTAGAGCTGCAAGCAGTTTGGTTTGGGAAATTAGACGCGAAATGAAACTGCAAATGCCTTCCAACAGGCTTGGAAAAGTGTGTTCTATATCTCTGCCAAACAAACTCCCCTGAGGTTGAGCTTTCAGAAGCAAGTTTAACTCTAAGGGAGGAAGCAGCAGAATGTGCCTCTCACATCTAGCCTGTAGGAATTCAGGTTGGCAAGTTCTATGGGGAAGCCCATTGCTGCCTATGGTGGAAACGGCATGGGAGATTTCAGTTTCAAAATCTCTGTGAAAAAGCGTCAGAGAAGCTTCTCCGTTTAGAATCCAGCATATCTCACTGAACGGAAGAAGTGGTAGTTAGAAGGGAGTTAGAGCTGCAAGCAGTTTGGTTTGGGAAATTAGACGCGAAATGAAACTGCAAATGCCTTCCAACAGGCTTGGAAAAGTGTGTTCTATATCTCTGCCAAACAAACTCCCCGGAGGTTGAGCTTTCAGAAGCTAGTTTAACTCTAAGGGAGGAAGCAGCAGAATGTGCCTCTCACATCTAGCCTGTAGGAATTCAGGTTGGCAAGTTCTATGGGGAAGCCCATTGCTGCCTATGGTGGAAACGGCATGGGAGATTTCAGTTTCAAAATCTCTGTGAAAAAGCGTCAGAGAAGCTTCTCCGATTAGAATCCAGCATATCTCACTGAACCGAAGAAGTGGTAGTTAGAAGGGAGTTAGAGCTGCAAGCAGTTTGGTTTGGGAAATTAGATGCGAAATGACACTGCAAAGGCCTTCCAACAGGCTTGGAAAATTGTGTTCTATATCTCTGCCAAACAGACTCCACGGAGGTTGAGCTTTCAGAAGCAAGCTTAACTCTTAGGGAGGAAGCAGCAGAATGTGCCTCTCACATCTAGCCTGTAGGAATTCAGGTTGGCAAGTTCTATGGGGAAGGCCATTGCTGCCTATGGTGGAAACGGCATGGGAGATTTCAGTTTCAAAATCTCTGTGAAAAAGCGTCAGAGAAGCTTCTCCGTTTAGAATCCAGCATATCTCACTGAACCGAAGAAGTGGTAGTTAGAAGGGAGTTAGAGCTGCAAGCAGTTTGGTTTGGGAAATTAGACGCGAAATGAAACTGCAAATGCCTTCCAACAGGCTTGGAAAAGTGTGTTCTATATCTCTGCCAAACAAACTCCCCGGAGGTTGAGCTTTCAGAAGCTAGTTTAACTCTAAGGGATGAAGCAGCAGAATGTGCCTCTCACATCTAGCCTGTAGGAATTCAGGTTGCCAAGTTCTATGGGGAAGCCCATTGCTGGCTACGGTGGAAACAGCATGGGAGATTTCAGTTTCAAAATCTCTGTGAAAAAGCGTCAGAGAAGCTTCTCCGTTTAGAATCCAGCATATCTCACTGAACCGAAGAAGTGGTAGTTAGAAGGCAGTTAGAGCTGCAAGCAGTTTGGTTTGGGAAATTAGACGCGAAATGAAACTGCAAATGCCTTCCAACAGGCTTGGAAAATTGTGTTCTATATCTCTGCCAAACAAACTCCCCGGAGGTTGAGCTTTCAGAAGCTAGTTTAACTCTAAGGGAGGAAGCAGCAGAATGTGCCTCTCACATCTAGCCTGTAGGAATTCAGGTTGGCAAGTTCTATGGGGAAGCCCATTGGCGCCTTCGTTGGAAACGGGTTTGGAAATTTCAGTTTCAAAATCTCTGTGAAAAAGCGTCAGAGAAGCTTCTCCGTTTAGAATCCAGCATATCTCACTGAACCGAAGAAGTGGTAGTTAGAAGGGAGTTAGAGCTACAAGCAGTTTGGTTTGGGAAATTAGACGCGAAATGAAACTGCAAATGCCTTCCAACAGGCTTGAAAAAGTGTGTTCTATATCTCTGCCAAACAAACTCCCCGGAGGTTGAGCTTTCAGAAGCAAGTTTAACTCTAAGGGAGGAAGCAGCAGAATGTGCCTCTCACATCTAGCCTGTAGGAATTCAGGTTGGCAAGTTCTATGGGGAAGCCCATTGCTGCCTATGGTGGAAACGGGTTTGGAAATTTCAGTTTCAAAATCTCTGTGAAAAAGTGTCAGAGAAGCTTCTCCGTTTAGAATCCAGCATATCTCACTGAACCGAAGAAGTGGTAGTTAGAAGGGAGTTAGAGCTGCAAGCAGTTTGGTTTGGGAAATTAGACGCGAAATGAAACTGCAAATGCCTTCCAACAGGCTTGGAAAAGTGTGTTCTATATCTCTGCCAAACAAACTCCCCGGAGGTTGAGCTTTCAGAAGCAAGTTTAACTCTAAGGGAGGAAGCAGCAGAATGTGCCTCTCACATCTAGCCTGTAGGAATTCAGGTTCGCAAGTTCTATGGGGAAGCCCATTGCTGCCTATGGTGGAAACGGCATGGGAGATTTCAGTTTCAAAATCTCTGTGAAAAAGCGTCAGAGAAGCTTCTCCGTTTAGAATCCAGCATATCTCACTGAACCGAAGAAGTGCTAGTTAGAAGGGAGTTAGAGCTGCAAGCAGTTTGGTTTGGGAAATTAGACGCGAAATGAAACTGCAAATGCCTTCCAACAGGCTTGGAAAAGTGTGTTCTATATCTCTGCCAAACAAACTCCCCGGAGGTTGAGCTTTCAGAAGCTAGTTTAACTCTAAGGGAGGAAGCAGCAGAATGTGCCTCTCACATCTAGCCTGTAGGAATTCAGGTTGGCAAGTTCTATTGGGAAGCCCATTGGCGCCTTCGTTGGAAACGGGTTTGGAAATTTCAGTTTCAAAATCTCTGTGAAAAAGCGTCAGAGAAGCTTCTCCGTTTAGAATCCAGCATATCTCACTGAACCGAAGAAGTGGTAGTTAGAAGGGAATTAGAGCTGCAAGCAGTTTGGTTTGGGAAATTAGACGCGAAATGAAACTGCAAATGCCTTCCAACAGGCTTGGAAAAGTGTGTTCTATATCTCTGCCAAACAAACTCCCCGGAGGTTGAGCTTTCAGAAGCAAGTTGAACTCTAAGGGAGGAAGCAGCAGAATGTGCCTCTCACATCTAGCCTGTAGGAATTCAGGTTGGCAAGTTCTATGGGGAAGCCCATTGCTGCCTATGGTGGAAACGGCATGGGAGATTTCAGTTTCAAAATCTCTGTGAAAAAGCGTCAGAGAAGCTTCTCCGTTTAGAATCCAGCATATCTCACTGAACCGAAGAAGTGGTAGTTAGAAGGCAGTTAGAGCTGCAAGCAGTTTGGTTTGGGAAATTAGACGCCAAATGAAACTGCAAATGCCTTCCAACAGGCTTGGAAAAGTGTGTTCTATATCTCTGCCAAACAAACTCCCCGGAGGTTGAGTTTTCAGAAGCAAGATTAACTCTAAGGGAGGAAGCAGCAGAATGTGCCTCTCACATCTAGCCTGTAGGAATTCAGGTTGGCAAGTTCTATGGGGAAGCCCATTGCTGCCTATGGTGGAAACGGCATGGGAGATTTCAGTTTCAAAATCTCTGTGAAAAAGCGTCAGAGAAGCTTCTCCGTTTAGAATCCAGCATATCTCACTGAACCGAAGAAGTGGTAGTTAGAAGGGAGTTAGAGCTGCAAGCAGTTTGGTTTGGGAAATTAGATGCGAAATGACACTGCAAAGGCCTTCCAACAGGCTTGGAAAAGTGTGTTCTATATCTGTGCCAAACAGAGTCCCCGGAGGTTGAGCTTTCAGAAGCAAGCTTAACTGTTAGTGAGGAAGCAGCAGAATGTGCCTCTCACATCTAGCCTGTAGGAATTCAGGTTGGCAAGTTCTATGTGGAAGCCCATTGCTGGCTATGGTCGAAACAGCATGGGAGATTTCAGTTTCAAAATCTCTGTGAAAAAGCGTCAGAGAAGCTTCTCCGTTTAGAATCCAGCATATCTCACTGAACCGAAGAAGTGGTAGTTAGAAGGGAGTTAGAGCTGCAAGCAGCTTGGTTTGGGAAATTAGACGCGACATGAAACTGCAAATGCCTTCCAACAGGCTTGGAAAAGTGTGTTCTATATCTCTGCCAAACAAACTCCCCGGAGGTTGAGCTTTCAGAAGCAAGCTTAACTCTTAGGGAGGAAGCAGCAGAATGTGCCTCTCACATCTAGCCTGTAGGAATTCAGGTTGGCAAGTTCTATGGGGAAGCCCATTGCTGCCTATGGTGGAAACGGCATGGGAGATTTCAGTTTCAAAATCTCTGTGAAAAAGCGTCAGAGAAGCTTCTCCGTTTAGAATCCAGCATATCTCACTGAACCGAAGAAGTGGTAGTTATTAGGCAGTTAGAGCTGCCAGCAGTTTGGTTTGGGAAATTAGACGCGAAATGAAACTGCAAATGCCTTCCAACAGGCTTGGAAAAGTGTGTTCTATATCTCTGCCAAACAGACTCCCTGGAGGTTGAGCTTCCAGAAGCTAGTTTAACTCTAAGGGAGGAAGCAGCAGAATGTGCCTCTCACATCTAGCCTTTAGGAATTCAGGTTGGCAAGTTCTATGGGGAAGCCCATTGCTGCCTATGGTGGAAACGGCATGGGAGATTTGAGTTTCAAAATCTCTGTGAAAAAGCGTCAGAGAAGCTTCTCCGTTTAGAATCCAGCATATCTCACTGAACCGAAGAAGTGGTAGTTAGAAGGGAGTTAGAGCTGCAAGCAGTTTGGTTTGGGAAATTAGATGCGAAATGACACTGCAAAGGCCTTCCAACAGGCTTGGAAAAGTGTGTTCTATATCTCTGCCAAACAGAGTCCCCGGAGGTTGAGCTTTCAGAAGCAAGCGTAACTGTTAGGGAGGAAGCAGCAGAATGTGCCTCTCACATCTAGCCAGTAGGAATTCAGGTTGGCAAGTTCTATGGGGAAGCCCATTGCTGCCTATGGTGGAAACGGCATGGGAGATTTCAGTTTCAAAATCTCTGTGAAAAAGCGTCAGAGAAGCTTCTCCGTTTAGAATCCAGCATATCTCACTGAACCGAAGAAGTGGTAGTTAGAAGGGAGTTAGAGCTGCAAGCAGTTTGGTTTGGGAAATTAGACGCGAAATTAAACTGCAAATGCCTTCCAACAGGCTTGGAAAAGTGTGTTCTATATCTCTGCCAAACAAACTCCCCGGAGGTTGAGCTTTCAGAAGCAAGTTTAACTCTAAGGGAGGAAGCAGCACAATGTGCCTCTCACATCTAGCCTGTAGGAATTCAGGTTGGCAAGTTCTATGGGGAAGCCCATTGCTGCCTATGGTGGAAACGGCATGGGAGATTTCAGTTTCAAAATCTCTGTGAAAAAGCGTCAGAGAAGCTTCTCCGTTTAGAATCCAGCATATCTCACTGAACCGAAGAAGTGGTAGTTAGAATGCAGTTAGAGCTGCAAGCAGTTTGGTTTGGGAAATTAGACGCGAAATGAAACTGCAAATGCCTTCCAACGGGCTTGGAAAAGTGTGTTCTATATCTCTGCCAAACAGACTCCCTGGAGGTTGAGCTTTCAGAAGCTAGTTTAACTCTAAGGGAGGAAGCAGCAGAATGTGCCTCTCACATCTAACCTGTAGGAATTCAGGTTGGCAAGTTCTATGGGGAAGCCCATTGCTGCCTATGGTGGAAACGGCATGGGAGATTTCAGTTTCAAAATCTCTGTGAAAAAGCGTCAGAGAAGCTTCTCCGTTTAGAATCCAGCATATCTCACTGAACCGAAGAAGTGGTAGTTAGAAGGGAGTTAGAGCTGCAAGCAGTTTGGTTTGGGAAATTAGACGCGAAATGAAACTGCAAATGCCTTCCAACAGGCTTGGAAAATTGTGTTCTATATCTCTGCCAAACAAACTCCCCGGAGGTTGAGCTTTCAGAAGCTAGTTTAACTCTAAGGGAGGAAGCAGCAGAATGTGCCTCTCACATCTAGCCTGTAGGAATTCAGGTTGGCAAGTTCTATGGGGAAGCCCATTGGCGCCTTCGTTGGAAACGGGTTTGGAAATTTCAGTTTCAAAATCTCTGTGGAAAAGCGTCAGAGAAGCTTCTCCGTTTAGAATCCAGCATATCTCACTGAACCGAAGAAGTGGTAGTTAGAAGGGAGTTAGAGCTGCAAGCAGTTTGGTTTGGGAAATTAGATGCGAAATGACACTGCAAAGGCCTTCCAACAGGCTTGGAAAAGTGTGTTCTATATCTCTGCCAAACAGACTCCCCGGAGGTTGAGCTTTCAGAAGCAAGCTTAACTCTTAGGGAGGAAGCAGCAGAATGTGCCTCTCACATCTAGCCTGTAGGAATTCAGGTTGGCAAGTTCTATGGGGAAGCCCATTGCTGCCTATGGTGGAAACGGCATGGGAGATTTCAGTTTCAAAATCTCTGTGAAAAAGCGTCAGAGAAGCTTCTCCGTTTAGAATCCAGCATATCTCACTGAACCGAAGAAGTGGTAGTTAGAAGGGAGTTAGAGCTGCAAGCAGTTTGGTTTGGGAAATTAGACGCGAAATGAAACTGCAAATGCCTTCCAACAGGCTTGGAAAAGTGTGTTCTATATCTCTGCCAAACAGACTCCCTGGAGGTTGAACTTTCAGAAGCTAGTTTAACTCTAAGGGAGGAAGCATCAGAATGTGCCTCTCACATCTAGCCTGTAGGAATTCAGGTTGGCAAGTTCTATGGGGAAGCCCATTGCTGGCTATGGTGGAAACAGCATGGGAGATTTCAGTTTCAAAATCTCTGTGAAAAAGCATCAGAGAAGCTTCTCCGTTTAGAATCCAGCATATCTCACTGAACCGAAGAAGTGGTAGTTAGAAGGCAGTTAGAGCTGCAAGCAGTTTGGTTTGGGAAATTAGACGCGAAATGAAACTGCAAATGCCTTCCAACAGGCTTGGAAAAGTGTGTTCTATATCTCTGCCAAACAAACTCCCCGGAGGTTGAGCTTTCAGAAGCTAGTTTAACTCTAAGGGAGGAAGCAGCAGAATGTGCCTCTCACATCTAGCCTGTAGGAATTCAGGTTGGCAAGTTCTATGGGGAAGCCTATTGGCGCCTACGTTGGAAACGGGTTTGGAAATTTCAGTTTCAAAATCTCTGTGAAAAAGCGTCAGAGAAGCTTCTCCGTTTAGAATCCAGCATATCTCACTGAACCGAAGAAGTGGTAGTTAGAAGGCAGTTAGAGCTGCAAGCAGTTTGGTTTGGGAAATTAGACGCGAAATGAAACTGCAAATGCCTTCCAACAGGCTTGGAAAAGTGTGTTCTATATCTCTGCCAAACAAACTCCCCGGAGGTTGAGCTTTCAGAAGCAAGTTTAACTCTAAGGGAGGAAGCAGCAGAATGTGCCTCTCACATCTAGCCTGTAGGAATTCAGGTTTGCAAGTTCTTTGGGGAAGCCCATTGCTGCCTATGGTGGAAACGGCATGGGAGATTTCAGTTTCAAAATCTCTGTGAAAAAGCGTCAGAGAAGCTTCTCCGTTTAGAATCCAGCATATCTCACTGAACCGAAGAAGTGGTAGTTAGAAGGGAGTTAGAGCTGCAAGCAGTTTGGTTTGGGAAATTAGACGCGAAATGAAACTGCAAATGCCTTCCAACAGGCTTGGAAAAGTGTGTTCTATATCTCTGCCAAACAGACTCCCTGGAGGTTAAGCTTTCAGAAGCTAGTTTAACTCGAAGGGAGGAAGCAGCAGAATGTGCCTCTCACATCTAGCCTGTAGGAATTCAGGTTGGCAAGTTCTATGGGGAAGCCCATTGGCGCCTTCGTTGGAAACGGGTTTGGAAATTTCAGTTTCAAAATCTCTGTGAAAAAGCGTCAGAGAAGCTTCTCCGTTTAGAATCCAGCATATCTCACTGAACCGAAGAAGTGGTAGTTAGAAGGGAGTTAGAGCTGCTAGCAGTTTGGTTTGGGAAATTAGACGCGAAATGAAACTGCAAAGGCCTTCCAACAGGGTTGGAAAAGTGTGTTCTATATCTCTGCCAAACAAACTCCCCGGAGGTTGAGCTTTCAGAAGCAAGTTTAACTCTAAGGGAGGAAGCAGCAGAATGTGCCTCTCACATCTAGCCTGTAGGAATTCAGGTTGGCAAGTTCTATGGGGAAGCCCATTGCTGCCTATGGTGGAAACGGCATGGGAGATTTCAGTTTCAAAATCTCTGTGAAAAAGCGTCAGAGAAGCTTCTCCGTTTAGAATCCAGCATATCTCACTGAACCGAAGAAGTGGTAGTTATTAGGCAGTTAGAGCTGCCAGCAGTTTGGTTTGGGAAATTAGACGCGAAATGAAACTGCAAATGCCTTCCAACAGGCTTGGAAAAGTGTGTTCTATATCTCTGCCAAACAGACTCCCTGGAGGTTGAGCTTCCAGAAGCTAGTTTAACTCTAAGGGAGGAAGCAGCAGAATGTGCCTCTCACATCTAGCCTTTAGGAATTCAGGTTGGCAAGTTCTATGGGGAAGCCCATTGCTGCCTATGGTGGAAACGGCATGGGAGATTTGAGTTTCAAAATCTCTGTGAAAAAGCGTCAGAGAAGCTTCTCCGTTTAGAATCCAGCATATCTCACTGAACCGAAGAAGTGGTAGTTAGAAGGGAGTTAGAGCTGCAAGCAGTTTGGTTTGGGAAATTAGATGCGAAATGACACTGCAAAGGCCTTCCAACAGGCTTGGAAAAGTGTGTTCTATATCTCTGCCAAACAGAGTCCCCGGAGGTTGAGCTTTCAGAAGCAAGCGTAACTGTTAGGGAGGAAGCAGCAGAATGTGCCTCTCACATCTAGCCAGTAGGAATTCAGGTTGGCAAGTTCTATGGGGAAGCCCATTGCTGCCTATGGTGGAAACGGCATGGGAGATTTCAGTTTCAAAATCTCTGTGAAAAAGCGTCAGAGAAGCTTCTCCGTTTAGAATCCAGCATATCTCACTGAACCGAAGAAGTGGTAGTTAGAAGGGAGTTAGAGCTGCAAGCAGTTTGGTTTGGGAAATTAGACGCGAAATTAAACTGCAAATGCCTTCCAACAGGCTTGGAAAAGTGTGTTCTATATCTCTGCCAAACAAACTCCCCGGAGGTTGAGCTTTCAGAAGCAAGTTTAACTCTAAGGGAGGAAGCAGCACAATGTGCCTCTCACATCTAGCCTGTAGGAATTCAGGTTGGCAAGTTCTATGGGGAAGCCCATTGCTGCCTATGGTGGAAACGGCATGGGAGATTTCAGTTTCAAAATCTCTGTGAAAAAGCGTCAGAGAAGCTTCTCCGTTTAGAATCCAGCATATCTCACTGAACCGAAGAAGTGGTAGTTAGAAGGCAGTTAGAGCTGCAAGCAGTTTGGTTTGGGAAATTAGACGCGAAATGAAACTGCAAATGCCTTCCAACGGGCTTGGAAAAGTGTGTTCTATATCTCTGCCAAACAGACTCCCTGGAGGTTGAGCTTTCAGAAGCTAGTTTAACTCTAAGGGAGGAAGCAGCAGAATGTGCCTCTCACATCTAACCTGTAGGAATTCAGGTTGGCAAGTTCTATGGGGAAGCCCATTGCTGCCTATGGTGGAAACGGCATGGGAGATTTCAGTTTCAAAATCTCTGTGAAAAAGCGTCAGAGAAGCTTCTCCGTTTAGAATCCAGCATATCTCACTGAACCGAAGAAGTGGTAGTTAGAAGGGAGTTAGAGCTGCAAGCAGTTTGGTTTGGGAAATTAGACGCGAAATGAAACTGCAAATGCCTTCCAACAGGCTTGGAAAATTGTGTTCTATATCTCTGCCAAACAAACTCCCCGGAGGTTGAGCTTTCAGAAGCTAGTTTAACTCTAAGGGAGGAAGCAGCAGAATGTGCCTCTCACATCTAGCCTGTAGGAATTCAGGTTGGCAAGTTCTATGGGGAAGCCCATTGGCGCCTTCGTTGGAAACGGGTTTGGAAATTTCAGTTTCAAAATCTCTGTGGAAAAGCGTCAGAGAAGCTTCTCCGTTTAGAATCCAGCATATCTCACTGAACCGAAGAAGTGGTAGTTAGAAGGCAGTTAGAGCTGCAAGCAGTTTGGTTTGGGAAATTAGACGCGAAATGAAACTGCAAATGCCTTCCAACAGGCTTGGAAAAGTGTGTTCTATATCTCTGCCAAACAAACTCCCCGGAGGTTGAGCTTTCAGAAGCAAGTTTAACTCTAAGGGAGGAAGCAGCAGAATGTGCCTCTCACATCTAGCCTGTAGGAATTCAGGTTTGCAAGTTCTTTGGGGAAGCCCATTGCTGCCTATGGTGGAAACGGCATGGGAGATTTCAGTTTCAAAATCTCTGTGAAAAAGCGTCAGAGAAGCTTCTCCGTTTAGAATCCAGCATATCTCACTGAACCGAAGAAGTGGTAGTTAGAAGGGAGTTAGAGCTGCAAGCAGTTTGGTTTGGGAAATTAGACGCGAAATGAAACTGCAAATGCCTTCCAACAGGCTTGGAAAAGTGTGTTCTATATCTCTGCCAAACAGACTCCCTGGAGGTTAAGCTTTCAGAAGCTAGTTTAACTCGAAGGGAGGAAGCAGCAGAATGTGCCTCTCACATCTAGCCTGTAGGAATTCAGGTTGGCAAGTTCTATGGGGAAGCCCATTGGCGCCTTCGTTGGAAACGGGTTTGGAAATTTCAGTTTCAAAATCTCTGTGAAAAAGCGTCAGAGAAGCTTCTCCGTTTAGAATCCAGCATATCTCACTGAACCGAAGAAGTGGTAGTTAGAAGGGAGTTAGAGCTGCTAGCAGTTTGGTTTGGGAAATTAGACGCGAAATGAAACTGCAAAGGCCTTCCAACAGGGTTGGAAAAGTGTGTTCTATATCTCTGCCAAACAAACTCCCCGGAGGTTGAGCTTTCAGAAGCAAGTTTAACTCTAAGGGAGGAAGCAGCAGAATGTGCCTCTCACATCTAGCCTGTAGGAATTCAGGTTGGCAAGTTCTATGGGGAAGCCCATTGCTGCCTATGGTGGAAACGGCATGGGAGATTTCAGTTTCAAAATCTCTGTGAAAAAGCGTCAGAGAAGCTTCTCCGTTTAGAATCCAGCATATCTCACTGAACCGAAGAAGTGGTAGTTATTAGGCAGTTAGAGCTGCCAGCAGTTTGGTTTGGGAAATTAGACGCGAAATGAAACTGCAAATGCCTTCCAACAGGCTTGGAAAAGTGTGTTCTATATCTCTGCCAAACAGACTCCCTGGAGGTTGAGCTTCCAGAAGCTAGTTTAACTCTAAGGGAGGAAGCAGCAGAATGTGCCTCTCACATCTAGCCTTTAGGAATTCAGGTTGGCAAGTTCTATGGGGAAGCCCATTGCTGCCTATGGTGGAAACGGCATGGGAGATTTGAGTTTCAAAATCTCTGTGAAAAAGCGTCAGAGAAGCTTCTCCGTTTAGAATCCAGCATATCTCACTGAACCGAAGAAGTGGTAGTTAGAAGGGAGTTAGAGCTGCAAGCAGTTTGGTTTGGGAAATTAGATGCGAAATGACACTGCAAAGGCCTTCCAACAGGCTTGGAAAAGTGTGTTCTATATCTCTGCCAAACAGAGTCCCCGGAGGTTGAGCTTTCAGAAGCAAGCGTAACTGTTAGGGAGGAAGCAGCAGAATGTGCCTCTCACATCTAGCCAGTAGGAATTCAGGTTGGCAAGTTCTATGGGGAAGCCCATTGCTGCCTATGGTGGAAACGGCATGGGAGATTTCAGTTTCAAAATCTCTGTGAAAAAGCGTCAGAGAAGCTTCTCCGTTTAGAATCCAGCATATCTCACTGAACCGAAGAAGTGGTAGTTAGAAGGGAGTTAGAGCTGCAAGCAGTTTGGTTTGGGAAATTAGACGCGAAATTAAACTGCAAATGCCTTCCAACAGGCTTGGAAAAGTGTGTTCTATATCTCTGCCAAACAAACTCCCCGGAGGTTGAGCTTTCAGAAGCAAGTTTAACTCTAAGGGAGGAAGCAGCACAATGTGCCTCTCACATCTAGCCTGTAGGAATTCAGGTTGGCAAGTTCTATGGGGAAGCCCATTGCTGCCTATGGTGGAAACGGCATGGGAGATTTCAGTTTCAAAATCTCTGTGAAAAAGCGTCAGAGAAGCTTCTCCGTTTAGAATCCAGCATATCTCACTGAACCGAAGAAGTGGTAGTTAGAAGGCAGTTAGAGCTGCAAGCAGTTTGGTTTGGGAAATTAGACGCGAAATGAAACTGCAAATGCCTTCCAACGGGCTTGGAAAAGTGTGTTCTATATCTCTGCCAAACAGACTCCCTGGAGGTTGAGCTTTCAGAAGCTAGTTTAACTCTAAGGGAGGAAGCAGCAGAATGTGCCTCTCACATCTAACCTGTAGGAATTCAGGTTGGCAAGTTCTATGGGGAAGCCCATTGCTGCCTATGGTGGAAACGGCATGGGAGATTTCAGTTTCAAAATCTCTGTGAAAAAGCGTCAGAGAAGCTTCTCCGTTTAGAATCCAGCATATCTCACTGAACCGAAGAAGTGGTAGTTAGAAGGGAGTTAGAGCTGCAAGCAGTTTGGTTTGGGAAATTAGACGCGAAATGAAACTGCAAATGCCTTCCAACAGGCTTGGAAAATTGTGTTCTATATCTCTGCCAAACAAACTCCACGGAGGTTGAGCTTTCAGAAGCTAGTTTAACTCTAAGGGAGGAAGCAGCAGAATGTGCCTCTCACATCTAGCCTGTAGGAATTCAGGTTGGCAAGTTCTATGGGGAAGCCCATTGGCGCCTTCGTTGGAAACGGGTTTGGAAATTTCAGTTTCAAAATCTCTGTGGAAAAGCGTCAGAGAAGCTTCTCCGTTTAGAATCCAGCATATCTCACTGAACCGAAGAAGTGGTAGTTAGAAGGCAGTTAGAGCTGCAAGCAGTTTGGTTTGGGAAATTAGACGCGAAATGAAACTGCAAATGCCTTCCAACAGGCTTGGAAAAGTGTGTTCTATATCTCTGCCAAA
This sequence comes from Cynocephalus volans, assembly GCF_027409185.1. Taxonomy (NCBI): domain Eukaryota; kingdom Metazoa; phylum Chordata; class Mammalia; order Dermoptera; family Cynocephalidae; genus Cynocephalus; species Cynocephalus volans. Next base: position 328,794 of record NW_026902372.1, on the reverse strand, counting down.
CAAACTCCCCGGAGGTTGAGCTTTCAGAAGCAAGTTTAACTCTAAGGGAGGAAGCAGCAGAATGTGCCTCTCACATCTAGCCTGTAGGAATTCAGGTTTGCAAGTTCTTTGGGGAAGCCCATTGCTGCCTATGGTGGAAACGGCATGGGAGATTTCAGTTTCAAAATCTCTGTGAAAAAGCGTCAGAGAAGCTTCTCCGTTTAGAATCCAGCATATCTCACTGAACCGAAGAAGTGGTAGTTAGAAGGGAGTTAGAGCTGCAAGCAGTTTGGTTTGGGAAATTAGACGCGAAATGAAACTGCAAATGCCTTCCAACAGGCTTGGAAAAGTGTGTTCTATATCTCTGCCAAACAGACTCCCTGGAGGTTAAGCTTTCAGAAGCTAGTTTAACTCGAAGGGAGGAAGCAGCAGAATGTGCCTCTCACATCTAGCCTGTAGGAATTCAGGTTGGCAAGTTCTATGGGGAAGCCCATTGGCGCCTTCGTTGGAAACGGGTTTGGAAATTTCAGTTTCAAAATCTCTGTGAAAAAGCGTCAGAGAAGCTTCTCCGTTTAGAATCCAGCATATCTCACTGAACCGAAGAAGTGGTAGTTAGAAGGGAGTTAGAGCTGCTAGCAGTTTGGTTTGGGAAATTAGACGCGAAATGAAACTGCAAAGGCCTTCCAACAGGGTTGGAAAAGTGTGTTCTATATCTCTGCCAAACAAACTCCCCGGAGGTTGAGCTTTCAGAAGCAAGTTTAACTCTAAGGGAGGAAGCAGCAGAATGTGCCTCTCACATCTAGCCTGTAGGAATTCAGGTTGGCAAGTTCTATGGGGAAGCCCATTGCTGCCTATGGTGGAAACGGCATGGGAGATTTCAGTTTCAAAATCTCTGTGAAAAAGCGTCAGAGAAGCTTCTCCGTTTAGAATCCAGCATATCTCACTGAACCGAAGAAGTGGTAGTTATTAGGCAGTTAGAGCTGCCAGCAGTTTGGTTTGGGAAATTAGACGCGAAATGAAACTGCAAATGCCTTCCAACAGGCTTGGAAAAGTGTGTTCTATATCTCTGCCAAACAGACTCCCTGGAGGTTGAGCTTCCAGAAGCTAGTTTAACTCTAAGGGAGGAAGCAGCAGAATGTGCCTCTCACATCTAGCCTTTAGGAATTCAGGTTGGCAAGTTCTATGGGGAAGCCCATTGCTGCCTATGGTGGAAACGGCATGGGAGATTTGAGTTTCAAAATCTCTGTGAAAAAGCGTCAGAGAAGCTTCTCCGTTTAGAATCCAGCATATCTCACTGAACCGAAGAAGTGGTAGTTAGAAGGGAGTTAGAGCTGCAAGCAGTTTGGTTTGGGAAATTAGATGCGAAATGACACTGCAAAGGCCTTCCAACAGGCTTGGAAAAGTGTGTTCTATATCTCTGCCAAACAGAGTCCCCGGAGGTTGAGCTTTCAGAAGCAAGCGTAACTGTTAGGGAGGAAGCAGCAGAATGTGCCTCTCACATCTAGCAAGTAGGAATTCAGGTTGGCAAGTTCTATGGGGAAGCCCATTGCTGCCTATGGTGGAAACGGCATGGGAGATTTCAGTTTCAAAATCTCTGTGAAAAAGCGTCAGAGAAGCTTCTCCGTTTAGAATCCAGCATATCTCACTGAACCGAAGAAGTGGTAGTTAGAAGGGAGTTAGAGCTGCAAGCAGTTTGGTTTGGGAAATTAGACGCGAAATTAAACTGCAAATGCCTTCCAACAGGCTTGGAAAAGTGTGTTCTATATCTCTGCCAAACAAACTCCCCGGAGGTTGAGCTTTCAGAAGCAAGTTTAACTCTAAGGGAGGAAGCAGCACAATGTGCCTCTCACATCTAGCCTGTAGGAATTCAGGTTGGCAAGTTCTATGGGGAAGCCCATTGCTGCCTATGGTGGAAACGGCATGGGAGATTTCAGTTTCAAAATCTCTGTGAAAAAGCGTCAGAGAAGCTTCTCCGTTTAGAATCCAGCATATCTCACTGAACCGAAGAAGTGGTAGTTAGAAGGCAGTTAGAGCTGCAAGCAGTTTGGTTTGGGAAATTAGACGCGAAATGAAACTGCAAATGCCTTCCAACGGGCTTGGAAAAGTGTGTTCTATATCTCTGCCAAACAGACTCCCTGGAGGTTGAGCTTTCAGAAGCTAGTTTAACTCTAAGGGAGGAAGCAGCAGAATGTGCCTCTCACATCTAACCTGTAGGAATTCAGGTTGGCAAGTTCTATGGGGAAGCCCATTGCTGCCTATGGTGGAAACGGCATGGGAGATTTCAGTTTCAAAATCTCTGTGAAAAAGCGTCAGAGAAGCTTCTCCGTTTAGAATCCAGCATATCTCACTGAACCGAAGAAGTGGTAGTTAGAAGGGAGTTAGAGCTGCAAGCAGTTTGGTTTGGGAAATTAGACGCGAAATGAAACTGCAAATGCCTTCCAACAGGCTTGGAAAATTGTGTTCTATATCTCTGCCAAACAAACTCCCCGGAGGTTGAGCTTTCAGAAGCTAGTTTAACTCTAAGGGAGGAAGCAGCAGAATGTGCCTCTCACATCTAGCCTGTAGGAATTCAGGTTGGCAAGTTCTATGGGGAAGCCCATTGGCGCCTTCGTTGGAAACGGGTTTGGAAATTTCAGTTTCAAAATCTCTGTGGAAAAGCGTCAGAGAAGCTTCTCCGTTTAGAATCCAGCATATCTCACTGAACCGAAGAAGTGGTAGTTAGAAGGGAGTTAGAGCTGCAAGCAGTTTGGTTTGGGAAATTAGATGCGAAATGACACTGCAAAGGCCTTCCAACAGGCTTGGAAAAGTGTGTTCTATATCTCTGCCAAACAGACTCCCCGGAGGTTGAGCTTTCAGAAGCAAGCTTAACTCTTAGGGAGGAAGCAGCAGAATGTGCCTCTCACATCTAGCCTGTAGGAATTCAGGTTGGCAAGTTCTATGGGGAAGCCCATTGCTGCCTATGGTGGAAACGGCATGGGAGATTTCAGTTTCAAAATCTCTGTGAAAAAGCGTCAGAGAAGCTTCTCCGTTTAGAATCCAGCATATCTCACTGAACCGAAGAAGTGGTAGTTAGAAGGGAGTTAGAGCTGCAAGCAGTTTGGTTTGGGAAATTAGACGCGAAATGAAACTGCAAATGCCTTCCAACAGGCTTGGAAAAGTGTGTTCTATATCTCTGCCAAACAGACTCCCTGGAGGTTGAACTTTCAGAAGCTAGTTTAACTCTAAGGGAGGAAGCATCAGAATGTGCCTCTCACATCTAGCCTGTAGGAATTCAGGTTGGCAAGTTCTATGGGGAAGCCCATTGCTGGCTATGGTGGAAACAGCATGGGAGATTTCAGTTTCAAAATCTCTGTGAAAAAGCATCAGAGAAGCTTCTCCGTTTAGAATCCAGCATATCTCACTGAACCGAAGAAGTGGTAGTTAGAAGGCAGTTAGAGCTGCAAGCAGTTTGGTTTGGGAAATTAGACGCGAAATGAAACTGCAAATGCCTTCCAACAGGCTTGGAAAAGTGTGTTCTATATCTCTGCCAAACAAACTCCCCGGAGGTTGAGCTTTCAGAAGCTAGTTTAACTCTAAGGGAGGAAGCAGCAGAATGTGCCTCTCACATCTAGCCTGTAGGAATTCAGGTTGGCAAGTTCTATGGGGAAGCCTATTGGCGCCTACGTTGGAAACGGGTTTGGAAATTTCAGTTTCAAAATCTCTGTGAAAAAGCGTCAGAGAAGCTTCTCCGTTTAGAATCCAGCATATCTCACTGAACCGAAGAAGTGGTAGTTAGAAGGCAGTTAGAGCTGCAAGCAGTTTGGTTTGGGAAATTAGACGCGAAATGAAACTGCAAATGCCTTCCAACAGGCTTGGAAAAGTGTGTTCTATATCTCTGCCAAACAAACTCCCCGGAGGTTGAGCTTTCAGAAGCAAGTTTAACTCTAAGGGAGGAAGCAGCAGAATGTGCCTCTCACATCTAGCCTGTAGGAATTCAGGTTTGCAAGTTCTTTGGGGAAGCCCATTGCTGCCTATGGTGGAAACGGCATGGGAGATTTCAGTTTCAAAATCTCTGTGAAAAAGCGTCAGAGAAGCTTCTCCGTTTAGAATCCAGCATATCTCACTGAACCGAAGAAGTGGTAGTTAGAAGGGAGTTAGAGCTGCAAGCAGTTTGGTTTGGGAAATTAGACGCGAAATGAAACTGCAAATGCCTTCCAACAGGCTTGGAAAAGTGTGTTCTATATCTCTGCCAAACAGACTCCCTGGAGGTTAAGCTTTCAGAAGCTAGTTTAACTCGAAGGGAGGAAGCAGCAGAATGTGCCTCTCACATCTAGCCTGTAGGAATTCAGGTTGGCAAGTTCTATGGGGAAGCCCATTGGCGCCTTCGTTGGAAACGGGTTTGGAAATTTCAGTTTCAAAATCTCTGTGAAAAAGCGTCAGAGAAGCTTCTCGGTTTAGAATCCAGCATATCTCACTGAACCGAAGAAGTGGTAGTTAGAAGGGAGTTAGAGCTGCTAGCAGTTTGGTTTGGGAAATTAGACGCGAAATGAAACTGCAAAGGCCTTCCAACAGGGTTGGAAAAGTGTGTTCTATATCTCTGCCAAACAAACTCCCCGGAGGTTGAGCTTTCAGAAGCAAGTTTAACTCTAAGGGAGGAAGCAGCAGAATGTGCCTCTCACATCTAGCCTGTAGGAATTCAGGTTGGCAAGTTCTATGGGGAAGCCCATTGCTGCCTACGGTGGAAACGGCATGGGAGATTTCAGTTTCAAAATCTCTGTGAAAAAGCGTCAGAGAAGCTTCTCCGTTTAGAATCCAGCATATCTCACTGAACCGAAGAAGTGGTAGTTAGAAGGGAGTTAGAGCTGCAAGCAGTTCGGTTTGGGAAATTAGACGCGAAATGAAACTGCAAATGCCTTCCAACAGGCTTGGAAAAATGTGTTCTATATCTCTGCCAAACAAACTCCCCGGAGGTTGAGCTTTCAGAAGCTAGTTTAACTCTAAGGGAGGAAGCAGCAGAATGTGCCTCTCACATCTAGCCTGTAGGAATTCAGGTTGGCAAGTTCTATGGGGAAGCCCATTGCTGCCTATGGTGGAAACGGCATGGGAGATTTCAGTTTCAAAATCTCTGTGAAAAAGCGTCAGAGAAGCTTCTCCGTTTAGAATCCAGCATATCTCACTGAACCGAAGAAGTGGTAGTTAGAAGGGAGTTAGAGCTGCAAGCAGTTTGGTTTGGGAAATTAGATGCGAAATGACACTGCAAAGGCCTTCCAACAGGCTTGGAAAAGTGTGTTCTATATCTCTGCCAAACAGACTCCCCGGAGGTTGAGCTTTCAGAAGCAAGCTTAACTCTTAGGGAGGAAGCAGCAGAATGTGCCTCTCACATCTAGCCTGTAGGAATTCAGGTTGGCAAGTTCTATGGGGAAGCACATTGCTGCCTATGGTGGAAACGGCATGGGAGATTTCAGTTTCAAAATCTCTGTGAAAAAGCATCAGAGAAGCTTCTCCGTTTAGAATCCAGCATATCTCACTGAACCGAAGAAGTGGTAGTTAGAAGGGAGTTAGAGCTGCAAGCAGTTTGGTTTGGGAAATTAGATGCGAAATGACACTGCAAAGGCCTTCCAACAGGCTTGGAAAAGTGTGTTCTATATCTGTGCCAAACAGAGTCCCCGGAGGTTGAGCTTTCAGAAGCAAGCTTAACTGTTAGGGAGGAAGCAGCAGAATGTGCCTCTCACATCTAGCCTGTAGGAATTCAGGTTGGCAAGTTCTATGGGGAAGCCCAATGCTGCCTATGGTGGAAACGGCATGGGAGATTTCAGTTTCAAAATCTCTGTGAAAAAGCGTCAGAGAAGCTTCTCTGTTTAGAATCCAGCATATCTCCCTGAACCGAAGAAGTGGTAGTTAGAAGGGAGTTAGAGCTGCAAGCAGTTTGGTTTGGGAAATTAGACGCGAAATGAAACTGCAAATGCCTTCCAACAGGCTTGGAAAAGTGTGTTCTATATCTCTGCCAAACAAACTCCCCGGAGGTTGAGCTTTCAGAAGCTAGTTTAACTCTAAGGGAGGAAGCAGCAGAATGTGCCTCTCACATCTAGCCTGTAGGAATTCAGGTTGGCAAGTTCTATGGGGAAGCCCATTGGCGCCTTCGTTGGAAACGGGTTTGGAAATTTCAGTTTCAAAATCTCTGTGGAAAAGCGTCAGAGAAGCTTCTCCGTTTAGAATCCAGCATATCTCACTGAACCGAAGAAGTGGTAGTTAGAAGGGAGTTAGAGCTGCAAGCAGTTTGGTTTGGGAAATTAGATGCGAAATGACACTGCAAAGGCCTTCCAACAGGCTTGGAAAAGTGTGTTCTATATCTCTGCCAAACAGACTCCCCGGAGGTTGAGCTTTCAGAAGCAAGCTTAACTCTTAGGGAGGAAGCAGCAGAATGTGCCTCTCACATCTAGCCTGTAGGAATTCAGGTTGGCAAGTTCTATGGGGAAGCCCATTGCTGCCTATGGTGGAAACGGCATGGGAGATTTCAGTTTCAAAATCTCTGTGAAAAAGCGTCAGAGAAGCTTCTCCGTTTAGAATCCAGCATATCTCACTGAACCGAAGAAGTGGTAGTTAGAAGGGAGTTAGAGCTGCAAGCAGTTTGGTTTGGGAAATTAGACGCGAAATGAAACTGCAAATGCCTTCCAACAGGCTTGGAAAAGTGTGTTCTATATCTCTGCCAAACAGACTCCCTGGAGGTTGAGCTTTCAGAAGCTAGTTTAACTCTAAGGGAGGAAGCAGCAGAATGTGCCTCTCACATCTAGCCTGTAGGAATTCAGGTTGGCAAGTTCTATGGGGAAGCCCATTGCTGGCTATGGTGGAAACAGCATGGGAGATTTCAGTTTCAAAATCTCTGTGAAAAAGCATCAGAGAAGCTTCTCCGTTTAGAATCCAGCATATCTCACTGAACCGAAGAAGTGGTAGTTAGAAGGCAGTTAGAGCTGCAAGCAGTTTGGTTTGGGAAATTAGACGCGAAATGAAACTGCAAATGCCTTCCAACAGGCTTGGAAAAGTGTGTTCTATATCTCTGCCAAACAAACTCCCCGGAGGTTGAGCTTTCAGAAGCTAGTTTAACTCTAAGGGAGGAAGCAGCAGAATGTGCCTCTCACATCTAGCCTGTAGGAATTCAGGTTGGCAAGTTCTATGGGGAAGCCCATTGCTGCCTATGGTGGAAACGGCATGGGAGATTTCAGTTTCAAAATCTCTGTGAAAAAGCGTCAGAGAAGCTTCTCCGTTTAGAATCCAGCATATCTCACTGAACCGAAGAAGTGGTAGTTAGAAGGGAGTTAGAGCTGCAAGCAGTTTGTTTTGGGAAATTAGACGCGAAATGAAACTGCAAATGCCTTCCAACAGGCTTGGAAAAGTGTGTTCTATATCTCTGCCAAACAGACTCCCCGGAGGTTGAGCTTTCAGAAGCAAGTTTAACTCTAAGGGAGGAAGCAGCAGAATGTGCCTCTCACATCTAGCCTGTAGGAATTCAGGTTGGCAAGTTCTATGGGGAAGCCCATTGCTGCCTATGGTGGAAACGGCATGGGAGATTTCAGTTTCAAAATCTCTGTGAAAAAGCGTCAGAGAAGCTTCTCCGTTTAGAATCCAGCATATCTCACTGAACCGAAGAAGTGGTAGTTAGAAGGGAGTTAGAGCTGCAAGCAGTTTGGTTTGGGAAATTAGATGCGAAATGACACTGCAAAGGCCTTCCAACAGGCTTGGAAAAGTGTGTTCTATATCTCTGCCAAACAGAGTCCCCGGAGGTTGAGCTTTCAGAAGCAAGCTTAACTGTTAGGGAGGAAGGAGCAGAATGTGCCTCTCACATCTAGCCAGTAGGAATTCAGGTTGGCAAGTTCTATGGGGAAGCCCATTGCTGCCTATGGTGGAAACGGCATGGGAGATTTCAGTTTCAAAATCTCTGTGAAAAAGCGTCAGAGAAGCTTCTCCGTTTAGAATCCAGCATATCTCACCGAACCAAAGAAGTGGTAGTTAGAAGGGAGTTAGAGCTGCAAGCAGTTTGGTTTGGGAAATTAGACGCGAAATGAAACTGCAAATGCCTTCCAACAGGCTTGGAAAAGTGTGTTCTATATCTCTGCCAAACAAACTCCCCGGAGGTTGAGCTTTCACAAGCTAGTTTAACTCTAAGGGAGGAAGCAGCAGAATGTGCCTCTCACATCTAGCCTGTAGGAATTCAGGTTGGCAAGTTCTATGGTGAAGCCCATTGGCGCCTTCGTTGGAAACGGGTTTGGAAATTTCAGTTTCAAAATCTCTGTGAAAAAGCGTCAGAGAAGCTTCTCCGTTTAGAATCCAGCATATCTCACTGAACCGAAGAAGTGGTAGTTAGAAGGCAGTTAGAGCTGCAAGCAGTTTGGTTTGGGAAATTAGACGCGAAATGAAACTGCAAATGCCTTCCAACAGGCTTGGAAAAGTGTGTTCTATATCTCTGCCAAACAGACTCCCTGGAGGTTGAGCTTTCAGAAGCTAGTTTAACTCTAAGGGAGGAAGCAGCAGAATGTGCCTCTCACATCTAGCCTGTAGGAATTCAGGTTGGCAAGTTCTATGGGGAAGCCCATTGCTGCCTATGGTGGAAACAGCATGGGAGATTTCAGTTTCAAAATCTCTGTGAAAAAGCGTCAGAGAAGCTTCTCCGTTTAGAATCCAGCATATCTCACTGAACCGAAGAAGTGGTAGTTAGAAGGCAGTTAGAGCTGCAAGCAGTTTGGTTTGGGAAATTAGACGCGAAATGAAACTGCAAATGCCTTCCAACAGGCTTGGAAAAGTGTGTTCTATATCTCTGCCAAACAAACTCCCCGGAGGTTGAGCTTTCAGAAGCTAGTTTAACTCTAAGGGAGGAAGCAGCAGAATGTACCTCTCACATCTAGCCTGTAGGAATTCAGGTTGGCAAGTTCTATGGGGAAGCCCATTGTCGCCTTCGTTGGAAACGGGTTTGGAAATTTCAGTTTCAAAATCTCTGTGAAAAAGCGTCAGAGAAGCTTCTCCGTTTAGAATCCAGCTTATCTCACTGAACCGAAGAAGTGATAGTTAGAAGGGAGTTAGAGCTGCAAGCAGTTTGGTTTGGGAAATTAGACGCGAAATGAAACTGCAAATGCCTTCCAACAGGCTTGGAAAAGTGTGTTCTATATCTCTGCCAAACAAACTCCCCGGAGGTTGAGCTTTCAGAAGCAAGTTTAACTCTAAGGGAGGAAGCAGCAGAATGTGCCTCTCACATCTAGCCTTTAGGAATTCAGGTTGGCAAGTTCTATGGGGAAGCCCATTGCTGCCTATGGTGGAAACGGCATGGGAGATTTCAGTTTCAAAATCTCTGTGAAAAAGCGTCAGAGAAGCTTCTCCGTTTAGAATCCAGCATATCTCACTGAACCGAAGAAGTGGTAGTTAGAAGGGAGTTAGAGCTGCAAGCAGTTTGGTTTGGGAAATTAGATGCGAAATGACACTGCAAAGGCCTTCCAACAGGCTTGGAAAAGTGTGTTCTATATCTGTGCCGAACAGAGTCCCCGGAGGTTGAGCTTTCAGAAGCAAGCTTAACTGTTAGGGAGGAAGCAGCAGAATGTGCCTCTCACATCTAGCCTGTAGGAATTCAGGTTGGCAAGTTCTATGTGGAAGCCCATTGCTGGCTATGGTCGAAACAGCATGGGAGATTTCAGTTTCAAAATCTCTGTGAAAAAGCGTCAGAGAAGCTTCTCCGTTTAGAATCCAGCATATCTCACTGAACCGAAGAAGTGGTAGTTAGAAGGCAGTTAGAGCTGCAAGCAGTTTGGTTTGGGAAATTAGACGCGAAATGAAACTGCAAATGCCTTCCAACAGGCTTGGAAAAGTGTGTTCTATATCTCTGCCAAACAAACTCCCCGGAGGTTAAGCTTTCAGAAGCAAGTTTAACTCTAAGGGAGGAAGCAGCAGAATGTGCCTCTCACATCTAGCCTGTAGGAATTCAGGTTGGCAAGTTCTATGGGGAAGCCCATTGCTGTCTATGGTGGAAACGGGTTTGGAAATTTCAGTTTCAAAATCTCTGTGAAAAAGTGTCAGAGAAGCTTCTCCGTTTAGAATCCAGCATATCTCACTGAACCGAAGAAGTGGTAGTTAGAAGGGAGTTAGAGCTGCAAGCAGTTTGGTTTGGGAAATTAGACGCGAAATGAAACTGCAAATGCCTTCCAACAGGCTTGGAAAAGTGTGTTCTATATCTCTGCCAAACAAACTCCCCGGAGGTTGAGCTTTCAGAAGCAAGTTTAACTCTAAGGGAGGAAGCAGCAGAATGTGCCTCTCACATCTAGCCTGTAGGAATTCAGGTTGGCAAGTTCTATGGGGAAGCCCATTGCTGCCTATGGTGGAAACGGCATGGGAGATTTCAGTTTCAAAATCTCTGTGAAAAACCGTCAGAGAAGCTTCTCCGTTTAGAATCCAGCATATCTCACTGAACCGAAGAAGTGGTAGTTAGAAGGGAGTTTGAGCTGCAAGCAGTTTGGTTTGGGAAATTAGACGCGAAATGAAACTGCAAATGCCTTCCAACAGGCTTGGAAAAGTGTGTTCTATATCTCTGCCAAACAAACTCCCCGGAGGTTGAGCTTTCAGAAGCTAGTTTAACTCTAAGGGAGGAAGCAGCAGAATGTGCCTCTCACATCTAGCCTGTAGGAATTCAGGTTGGCAAGTTCTATTGGGAAGCCCATTGGCGCCTTCGTTGGAAACGGGTTTGGAAATTTCAGTTTCAAAATCTCTGTGAAAAAGCGTCAGAGAAGCTTCTCCGTTTAGAATCCAGCATATCTCACTGAACCGAAGAAGTGGTAGTTAGAAGGGAGTTAGAGCTGCAAGCAGTTTGGTTTGGGAAATTAGACGCGAAATGAAACTGCAAATGCCTTCCAACAGGCTTGGAAAAGTGTGTTCTATATCTCTGCCAAACAAACTCCCCTGAGGTTGAGCTTTCAGAAGCAAGTTTAACTCTAAGGGAGGAAGCAGCAGAATGTGCCTCTCACATCTAGCCTGTAGGAATTCAGGTTGGCAAGTTCTATGGGGAAGCCCATTGCTGCCTATGGTGGAAACGGCATGGGAGATTTCAGTTTCAAAATCTCTGTGAAAAAGCGTCAGAGAAGCTTCTCCGTTTAGAATCCAGCATATCTCACTGAACGGAAGAAGTGGTAGTTAGAAGGGAGTTAGAGCTGCAAGCAGTTTGGTTTGGGAAATTAGACGCGAAATGAAACTGCAAATGCCTTCCAACAGGCTTGGAAAAGTGTGTTCTATATCTCTGCCAAACAAACTCCCCGGAGGTTGAGCTTTCAGAAGCTAGTTTAACTCTAAGGGAGGAAGCAGCAGAATGAGCCTCTCACATCTAGCCTGTAGGAATTCAGGTTGGCAAGTTCTATGGGGAAGCCCATTGCTGCCTATGGTGGAAACGGCATGGGAGATTTCAGTTTCAAAATCTCTGTGAAAAAGCGTCAGAGAAGCTTCTCCGTTTAGAATCCAGCATATCTCACTGAACCGAAGAAGTGGTAGTTAGAAGGCAGTTAGAGCTGCAAGCAGTTTGGTTTGGGAAATTAGACGCCAAATGAAACTGCAAATGCCTTCCAACAGGCTTGGAAAAGTGTGTTCTATATCTCTGCCAAACAAACTCCCCGGAGGTTGAGTTTTCAGAAGCAAGATTAACTCTAAGGGAGGAAGCAGCAGAATGTGCCTCTCACATCTAGCCTGTAGGAATTCAGGTTGGCAAGTTCTATGGGGAAGCCCATTGCTGCCTATGGTGGAAACGGCATGGGAGATTTCAGTTTCAAAATCTCTGTGAAAAAGCGTCAGAGAAGCTTCTCCGTTTAGAATCCAGCATATCTCACTGAACCGAAGAAGTGGTAGTTAGAAGGGAGTTAGAGCTGCAAGCAGTTTGGTTTGGGAAATTAGATGCGAAATGACACTGCAAAGGCCTTCCAACAGGCTTGGAAAAGTGTGTTCTATATCTGTGCCAAACAGAGTCCCCGGAGGTTGAGCTTTCAGAAGCAAGCTTAACTGTTAGTGAGGAAGCAGCAGAATGTGCCTCTCACATCTAGCCTGTAGGAATTCAGGTTGGCAAGTTCTATGTGGAAGCCCATTGCTGGCTATGGTCGAAACAGCATGGGAGATTTCAGTTTCAAAATCTCTGTGAAAAAGCGTCAGAGAAGCTTCTCCGTTTAGAATCCAGCATATCTCACTGAACCGAAGAAGTGGTAGTTAGAAGGGAGTTAGAGCTGCAAGCAGTTTGGTTTGGGAAATTAGACGCGAAATGAAACTGCAAATGCCTTCCAACAGGCTTGGAAAAGTGTGTTCTATATCTCTGCCAAACAAACTCCCCGGAGGTTGAGCTTTCAGAAGCAAGCTTAACTCTTAGGGAGGAAGCAGCAGAATGTGCCTCTCACATCTAGCCTGTAGGAATTCAGGTTGGCAAGTTCTATGGGGAAGCCCATTGCTGCCTATGGTGGAAACGGCATGGGAGATTTCAGTTTCAAAATCTCTGTGAAAAAGCGTCAGAGAAGCTTCTCCGTTTAGAATCCAGCATATCTCACTGAACCGAAGAAGTGGTAGTTATTAGGCAGTTAGAGCTGCCAGCAGTTTGGTTTGGGAAATTAGACGCGAAATGAAACTGCAAATGCCTTCCAACAGGCTTGGAAAAGTGTGTTCTATATCTCTGCCAAACAGACTCCCTGGAGGTTGAGCTTCCAGAAGCTAGTTTAACTCTAAGGGAGGAAGCAGCAGAATGTGCCTCTCACATCTAGCCTTTAGGAATTCAGGTTGGCAAGTTCTATGGGGAAGCCCATTGCTGCCTATGGTGGAAACGGCATGGGAGATTTGAGTTTCAAAATCTCTGTGAAAAAGGGTCAGAGAAGCTTCTCCGTTTAGAATCCAGCATATCTCACTGAACCGAAGAAGTGGTAGTTAGAAGGGAGTTAGAGCTGCAAGCAGTTTGGTTTGGGAAATTAGATGCGAAATGACACTGCAAAGGCCTTCCAACAGGCTTGGAAAAGTGTGTTCTATATCTCTGCCAAACAGAGTCCCCGGAGGTTGAGCTTTCAGAAGCAAGCGTAACTGTTAGGGAGGAAGCAGCAGAATGTGCCTCTCACATCTAGCCAGTAGGAATTCAGGTTGGCAAGTTCTATGGGGAAGCCCATTGCTGCCTATGGTGGAAACGGCATGGGAGATTTCAGTTTCAAAATCTCTGTGAAAAAGCGTCAGAGAAGCTTCTCCGTTTAGAATCCAGCATATCTCACTGAACCGAAGAAGTGGTAGTTAGAAGGGAGTTAGAGCTGCAAGCAGTTTGGTTTGGGAAATTAGACGCGAAATTAAACTGCAAATGCCTTCCAACAGGCTTGGAAAAGTGTGTTCTATATCTCTGCCAAACAAACTCCCCGGAGGTTGAGCTTTCAGAAGCAAGTTTAACTCTAAGGGAGGAAGCAGCACAATGTGCCTCTCACATCTAGCCTGTAGGAATTCAGGTTGGCAAGTTCTATGGGGAAGCCCATTGCTGCCTATGGTGGAAACGGCATGGGAGATTTCAGTTTCAAAATCTCTGTGAAAAAGCGTCAGAGAAGCTTCTCCGTTTAGAATCCAGCATATCTCACTGAACCGAAGAAGTGGTAGTTAGAAGGCAGTTAGAGCTGCAAGCAGTTTGGTTTGGGAAATTAGACGCGAAATGAAACTGCAAATGCCTTCCAACGGGCTTGGAAAAGTGTGTTCTATATCTCTGCCAAACAGACTCCCTGGAGGTTGAGCTTTCAGAAGCTAGTTTAACTCTAAGGGAGGAAGCAGCAGAATGTGCCTCTCACATCTAGCCTGTAGGAATTCAGGTTGGCAAGTTCTATGGGGAAGCCCATTGCTGCCTATGGTGGAAACGGCATGGGAGATTTCAGTTTCAAAATCTCTGTGAAAAAGCGTCAGAGAAGCTTCTCCGTTTAGAATCCAGCATATCTCACTGAACCGAAGAAGTGGTAGTTAGAAGGGAGTTAGAGCTGCAAGCAGTTTGGTTTGGGAAATTAGACGCGAAATGAAACTGCAAATGCCTTCCAACAGGCTTGGAAAAGTGTGTTCTATATCTCTGCCAAACAAACTCCCCGGAGGTTGAGCTTTCAGAAGCAAGTTTAACTCTAAGGGAGGAAGCAGCAGAATGTGCCTCTCACATCTAGCCTGTAGGAATTCAGGTTGGCAAGTTCTATGGGGAAGCCCATTGCTGCCTATGGTGGAAACGGCATGGGAGATTTCAGTTTCAAAATCTCTGTGAAAAAGCGTCAGAGAAGCTTCTCCGTTTAGAATCCAGCATATCTCACTGAACCGAAGAAGTGGTAGTTAGAAGGGAGTTAGAGCTGCAAGCAGTTTGGTTTGGGAAATTAGATGCGAAATGACACTGCAAAGGCCTTCCAACAGGCTTGGAAAAGTGTGTTCTATATCTCTGCCAAACAGACTCCCCAGAGGTTGAGCTTTCAGAAGCAAGCTTAACTCTTAGGGAGGAAGCAGCAGAATGTGCCTCTCACATCTAGCCTGTAGGAATTCAGGTTGGCAAGTTCTATGGGGAAGCCCATTGCTGCCTATGGTGGAAACGGCATGGGAGATTTCAGTTTCAAAATCTCTGTGAAAAAGCGTCGGAGAAGCTTCTCCGTTTAGAATCCAGCATATCTCACTGAACCGAAGAAGTGGTAGTTAGAAGGGAGTTAGAGCTGCAAGCAGTTTGGTTTGGGAAATTAGATGCGAAATGACACTGCAAAGGCCTTCCAACAGGCTTGGAAAAGTGTGTTCTATATCTCTGCCAAACAGACTCCCCGGAGGTTGAGCTTTCAGAAGCAAGCTTAACTCTTAGGGAGGAAGCAGCAGAATGTGCCTCTCACATCTAGCCTGTAGGAATTCAGGTTGGCAAGTTCTATGGGGAAGCCCATTGCTGCCTATGGTGGAAACGGCATGGGAGATTTCAGTTTCAAAATCTCTGTGAAAAAGCGTCAGAGAAGCTTCTCCGTTTAGAATCCAGCATATCTCACTGAACCGAAGAAGTGGTAGTTAGAAGGGAGTTAGAGCTGCAAGCAGTTTGGTTTGGGAAATTAGACGCGAAATGAAACTGCAAATGCCTTCCAACAGGCTTGGAAAAGTTTGTTCTATATCTCTGCCAAACAAACTCCCTGGAGGTTGAGCTTTCAGAAGCAAGTTTAACTCTAAGGGAGGAAGCAGCAGAATGTGCCTCTCACATCTAGCCTGTAGGAATTCAGGTTGGCAAGTTCTATGGGGAAGCCCATTGCTGCCTATGGTGGAAACGGCATGGGAGATTTCAGTTTCAAAATCTCTGTGAAAAAGCGTCAGAGAAGCTTCTCCGTTTAGAATCCAGCATATCTCACTGAACCGAAGAAGTGGTAGTTATTAGGCAGTTAGAGCTGCCAGCAGTTTGGTTTGGGAAATTAGACGCGAAATGAAACTGCAAATGCCTTCCAACAGGCTTGGAAAAGTGTGTTCTATATCTCTGCCAAACAGACTCCCTGGAGGTTGAGCTTCCAGAAGCTAGTTTAACTCTAAGGTAGGAAGCAGCAGAATGTGCCTCTCACATCTAGCCTTTAGGAATTCAGGTTGGCAAGTTCTATGGGGAAGCCCATTGCTGCCTATGGTGGAAACGGCATGGGAGATTTGAGTTTCAAAATCTCTGTGAAAAAGCGTCAGAGAAGCTTCTCCGTTTAGAATCCAGCATATCTCACTGAACCGAAGAAGTGGTAGTTAGAAGGCAGTTAGAGCTGCAAGCAGTTTGGTTTGGGAAATTAGACGCGAAATGAAACTGCAAATGCCTTCCAACAGGCTTGGAAAAGTGTGTTCTATATCTCTGCCAAACAAAATCCCCGGAGGTTGAGCTTTCAGAAGCAAGTTTAACTCTAAGGGAGGAAGCAGCAGAATGTGCCTCTCACATCTAGCCTGTAGGAATTCAGGTTGGCAAGTTCTATGGGGAAGCCCATTGCTGCCTATGGTGGAAACGGCATGGGAGATTTCAGTTTCAAAATCTCTGTGAAAAAGCGTCAGAGAAGCTTCTCCGTTTAGAATCCAGCATATCTCACTGAACCGAAGAAGTGGTAGTTAGAAGGGAGTTAGAGCTGCAAGCAGTTTGGTTTGGGAAATTAGACGCGAAATGAAACTGCAAATGCCTTCCAACAGGCTTGGAAAAGTGTGTTCTATATCTCTGCCAAACAAACTCCCCGGAGGTTGAGCTTTCAGAAGCAAGTTTAACTCTAAGGGAGGAAGCAGCAGAATGTGCCTCTCACATCTAGCCTGTAGGAATTCAGGTTGGCAAGTTCTATGGGGAAGCCCATTGCTGCCTATGGTGGAAACGGCATGGGAGATTTCAGTTTCAAAATCTCTGTGAAAAAGCGTCAGAGAAGCTTCTCCGTTTAGAATCCAGCATATCTCACTGAACCGAAGAAGTGGTAGTTAGAAGGGAGTTAGAGCTGCAAGCAGTTTGGTTTGGGAAATTAGACGCGAAATGAAACTGCAAATGCCTTCCAACAGGCTTGGAAAAGTGTGTTCTATATCTCTGCCAAACAAACTCCCCGGAGGTTGAGCTTTCAGAAGCTAGTTTAACTCTAAGGGAGGAAGCAGCAGAATGTGCCTCTCACATCTAGCCTGTAGGAATTCAGGTTGGCAAGTTCTATGGGGAAGCCCATTGCTGCCTATGGTGGAAACGGCAAGGGAGATTTCAGTTTCAAAATCTCTGTGAAAAAGCGTCAGAGAAGCTTCTCCGTTTAGAATCCAGCATATCTCACTGAACCGAAGAAGTGGTAGTTAGAAGATAGATAGAGCTGCAAGCAGTTTGGTTTGGGAAATTAGATGCGAAATGACACTGCAAAGGCCTTCCAACAGGCTTGGAAAAGTGTGTTCTATATCTCTGACAAACAGACTCCCCGGAGGTTGAGCTTTCAGAAGCAAGCTTAACTCTTAGGGAGGAAGCAGCAGAATGTGCCTCTCACATCTAACCTGTAGGAATTCAGGTTGGCAAGTTCTATGGGGAAGCCCATTGCTGCCTATGGTGGAAACGGCATGGGAGATTTCAGTTTCAAAATCTCTGTGAAAAAGCGTCAGAGAAGCTTCTCCGTTTAGAATCCAGCATATCTCACTGAACCGAAGAAGTGGTAGTTAGAAGGCAGTTAGAGCTGCAAGCAGTTTGGTTTGGGAAATTAGACGCGAAATGAAACTGCAAATGCCTTCCAACAGGCTTGGAAAAGTGTGTTCTATATCTCTGCCAAACAGACTCCCTGGAGGTTGAGCTTTCACAAGCTAGTTTAACTCTAAGGGAGGAAGCAGCAGAATGTGCCTCTCACATCTAGCCAGTAGGAATTCAGGTTGGCAAGTTCTATGGGGAAGCCCATTGCTGCCTATGGTGGAAACGGCATGGGAGATTTCAGTTTCAAAATCTCTGTGAAAAAGCGTCAGAGAAGCTTCTCCGTTTAGAATCCAGCATATCTCACTGAACCGAAGAAGTGGTAGTTAGAAGGCAGTTAGAGCTGCAAGCAGTTTGGTTTGGGAAATTAGACGCGAAATGAAACTGCAAATGCCTTCCAACGGGCTTGGAAAAGTGTGTTCTATATCTCTGCCAAACAGACTCCCTGGAGGTTGAGCTTTCAGAAGCTAGTTTAACTCTAAGGGAGGAAGCAGCAGAATGTGCCTCTCACATCTAGCCTGTAGGAATTCAGGTTGGCAAGTTCTATGGGGAAGCCCATTGCTGCCTATGGTGGAAACGGCATGGGAGATTTCAGTTTCAAAATCTCTGTGAAAAAGCGTCAGAGAAGCTTCTCCGTTTAGAATCCAGCATATCTCACTGAACCGAAGAAGTGGTAGTTAGAAGGGAGTTAGAGCTGCAAGCAGTTTGGTTTGGGAAATTAGATGCGAAATGACACTGCAAAGGCCTTCCAACAGGCTTGGAAAAGTGTGTTCTATATCTCTGCCAAACAGACTCCCCAGAGGTTGAGCTTTCAGAAGCAAGCTGAACTTATAGGGAGGAAGCAGCAGAATGTGCCTCTCACATCTAGCCTGTAGGAATTCAGGTTGGCAAGTTCTATGGGGAAGCCCATTGCTGCCTATGGTGGAAACGGCATGGGAGATTTCAGTTTCAAAATCTCTGTGAAAAAGCGTCAGAGAAGCTTCTCCGTTTAGAATCCAGCATATCTCACTGAACCGAAGAAGTGGTAGTTAGAAGGGAGTTAGAGCTGCAAGCAGTTTGGTTTGGGAAATTAGACGCGAAATGAAACTGCAAATGCCTTCCAACAGGCTTGGAAAAGTGTGTTCTATATCTCTGCCAAACAAACTCCGCGGAGGTTGAGCTTTCAGAAGCTAGTTTAACTCTAAGGGAGGAAGCAGCAGAATGTGCCTCTCACATCTAGCCTGTAGGAATTCAGGTTGGCAAGTTCTATGAGGAAGCCCATTGGCGCCTTCGTTGGAAACGGGTTTGGAAATTTCAGTTTCAAAATCTCTGTGAAAAAGCGTCAGAGAAGCTTCTCCGTTTAGAATCCAGCATATCTCACTGAACCGAAGAAGTGGTAGTTAGAAGGGAGTTAGAGCTGCAAGCAGTTTGGTTTGGGAAATTAGATGCGAAATGACACTGCAAAGGCCTTCCAACAGGCTTGGAAAAGTGTGTTCTATATCTCTGCCAAACAGACTCCCCGGAGGTTGAGCTTTCAGAAGCAAGCTTAACTCTTAGGGAGGAAGCAGCAGAATGTGCCTCTCACATCTAGCCTGTAGGAATTGAGGTTGGCAAGTTCTATGGGGAAGCCCATTGCTGCCTATGGTAGAAACGGCATGGGAGATTTGAGTTTCAAAATCTCTGTGAAAAAGCGTCAGAGAAGCTTCTCCGTTTAGAATCCAGCATATCTCACTGAACCGAAGAAGTGGTAGTTAGAAGGGAGTTAGAGCTGCAAGCAGTTTGGTTTGGGAAATTAGACGCGAAATGAAACTGCAAATGCCTTCCAACAGGCTTGGAAAAGTGTGTTCTATATCTCTGCCAAACAGACTCCCTGGAGGTTGAGCTTTCAGAAGCTAGTTTAACTCTAAGGGAGGAAGCAGCAGAATGTGCCTCTCACATCTAGCCTGTAGGAATTGAGGTTGGCAAGTTCTATGGGGAAGCCCATTGCTGGCTATGGTGGAAACAGCATGGGAGATTTCAGTTTCAAAATCTCTGTGAAAAAGCGTCAGAGAAGCTTCTCCGTTTAGAATCCAGCATATCTCACTGAACCGAAGAAGTGGTAGTTAGAAGGCAGTTAGAGCTGCAAGCAGTTTGGTTTGGGAAATTAGACGCGAAATGAAACTGCAAATGCCTTCCAACAGGCTTGGAAAAGTGTGTTCTATATCTCTGCCAAACAAACTCCCCGGAGGTTGAGCTTTCAGAAGCTAGTTTAACTCTAAGGGAGGAAGCAGCAGAATGTGCCTCTCACATCTAGCCTGTAGGAATTCAGGTTGGCAAGTTTATGGGGAAGCCTATTGGCGCCTTCGTTGGAAACGGGTTTGGAAATTTCAGTTTCAAAGTCTCTGTGAAAAAGCGTCAGAGAAGCTTCTCCGTTTAGAATCCAGCATATCTCACTGAACCGAAGAAGTGGTAGTTAGAAGGGAGTTAGAGCTGCAAGCAGTTTGGTTTGGGAAATTAGACGCGAAATGAAACTGCAAATGCCTTCCAACAGGCTTGGAAAAGTGTGTTCTATATCTCTGCCAAACAAAATCCCCGGAGGTTGAGCTTTCAGAAGCAAGTTTAACTCTAAGGGAGGAAGCAGCAGAATGTGCCTCTCACATCTAGCCTGTAGGAATTCAGGTTGGCAAGTTCTATGGGGAAGCCCATTGCTGCCTATGGTGGAAACGGCATGGGAGATTTCAGTTTCAAAATCTCTGTGAAAAAGCGTCAGAGAAGCTTCTCCATTTAGAATCCAGCATATCTCACTGAACCGAAGAAGTGGTAGTTAGAAGGCAGTTAGAGCTGCAAGCAGTTTGGTTTGGGAAATTAGACGTGAAATGAAACTGCAAATGCCTTCCAACAGGCTTGGAAAAGTGTGTTCTATATCTCTGCCAAAAAAACTCCCCGGAGGTTCAGCTTTCAGAAGCTAGTTTAACTCTAAGGGAGGAAGCAGCAGAATGTGCCTCTCACATCTAGCCTGTAGGAATTCAGGTTGGCATGTTCTATGGGGAAGCCCATTGGCGCCTTCGTTGGAAACGGGTTTGGAAATTTCAGTTTCAAAATCTCTGTGAAAAAGCGTCAGAGAAGCTTCTCCGTTTAGAATCCAGCATATCTCACTGAACCGAAGAAGTGGTAGTTAGAAGGCAGTTAGAGCTGCAAGCAGTATGGTTTGGGAAATTAGACGCGAAATGAAACTGCAAATGCCTTCCAACGGGCTTGGAAAAGTGTGTTCTATATCTCTGCCAAACAGACTCCCTGGAGGTTGAGCTTTCAGAAGCTAGTTTAACTCTAAGGGAGGAAGCAGCAGAATGTGCCTCTCACATCTAGCCTGTAGGAATTCAGGTTGGCAAGTTCTATGGGGAAGCCCATTGCTGCCTATGGTGGAAACGGCATGGGAGATTTCAGTTTCAAAATCTCTGTGAAAAACCGTCAGAGAAGCTTCTCCGTTTAGAATCCAGCATATCTCACTGAACCGAAGAAGTGGTAGTTAGAAGGCAGTTAGAGCTGCAAGCAGTTTGGTTTGGGAAATTAGACGCGAAATGAAACTGCAAATGCCTTCCAACAGGCTTGGAAAAGTGTGTTCTATATCTCTGCCAAACAAACTCCCCGGAGGTTGAGCTTTCAGAAGCTAGTTTAACTCTAAGGGAGGAAGCAGCAGAATGTGCCTCTCACATCTAGCCTGTAGGAATTCAGGTTGGCAAGTTTATGGGGAAGCCTATTGGCGCCTTCGTTGGAAACGGGTTTGGAAATTTCAGTTTCAAAGTCTCTGTGAAAAAGCGTCAGAGAAGCTTCTCCGTTTAGAATCCAGCATATCTCACTGAACCGAAGAAGTGGTAGTTAGAAGGGAGTTAGAGCTGCAAGCAGTTTGGTTTGGGAAATTAGACGCGAAATGAAACTGCAAATGCCTTCCAACAGGCTTGGAAAAGTGTGTTCTATATCTCTGCCAAACAAAATCCCCGGAGGTTGAGCTTTCAGAAGCAAGTTTAACTCTAAGGGAGGAAGCAGCAGAATGTGCCTCTCACATCTAGCCTGTAGGAATTCAGGTTGGCAAGTTCTATGGGGAAGCCCATTGCTGCCTATGGTGGAAACGGCATGGGAGATTTCAGTTTCAAAATCTCTGTGAAAAAGCGTCAGAGAAGCTTCTCCATTTAGAATCCAGCATATCTCACTGAACCGAAGAAGTGGTAGTTAGAAGGCAGTTAGAGCTGCAAGCAGTTTGGTTTGGGAAATTAGACGTGAAATGAAACTGCAAATGCCTTCCAACAGGCTTGGAAAAGTGTGTTCTATATCTCTGCCAAAAAAACTCCCCGGAGGTTCAGCTTTCAGAAGCTAGTTTAACTCTAAGGGAGGAAGCAGCAGAATGTGCCTCTCACATCTAGCCTGTAGGAATTCAGGTTGGCATGTTCTATGGGGAAGCCCATTGGCGCCTTCGTTGGAAACGGGTTTGGAAATTTCAGTTTCAAAATCTCTGTGAAAAAGCGTCAGAGAAGCTTCTCCGTTTAGAATCCAGCATATCTCACTGAACCGAAGAAGTGGTAGTTAGAAGGCAGTTAGAGCTGCAAGCAGTATGGTTTGGGAAATTAGACGCGAAATGAAACTGCAAATGCCTTCCAACGGGCTTGGAAAAGTGTGTTCTATATCTCTGCCAAACAGACTCCCTGGAGGTTGAGCTTTCAGAAGCTAGTTTAACTCTAAGGGAGGAAGCAGCAGAATGTGCCTCTCACATCTAGCCTGTAGGAATTCAGGTTGGCAAGTTCTATGGGGAAGCCCATTGCTGCCTATGGTGGAAACGGCATGGGAGATTTCAGTTTCAAAATCTCTGTGAAAAACCGTCAGAGAAGCTTCTCCGTTTAGAATCCAGCATATCTCACTGAACCGAAGAAGTGGTAGTTAGAAGGGAGTTAGAGCTGCAAGCAGTTTGGTTTGGGAAATTAGACGCGAAATTAAACAGCAAATGCCTTCCAACAGGCTTGGAAAAGTGTGTTCTATATCTCTGCCAAACAGACTCCCTGGAGGTTGAGCTTTCAGAAGCTAGTTTAACTCTAAGGGAGGAAGCAGCAGAATGTGCCTCTCACATCTAGCCTGTAGGAATTCAGGTTGGCAAGTTCTATGGGGAAGCCCATTGCTGCCTATGGTGGAAACGGCATGGGAGATTTCAGTTTCAAAATCTCTGCGAAAAACCGTCAGAGAAGCTTCTCCGTTTAGAATCCAGCATATCTCACTGAACCGAAGAAGTGGTAGTTAGAAGGGAGTTAGAGCTGCAAGCAGTTTGGTTTGGGAAATTAGACGCGAAATTAAACTGCAAATGCCTTCCAACAGGCTTGGAAAAGTGTGTTCTATATCTCTGCCAAACAGACTCCCCGGAGGTTGAGCTTTCAGAAGCAAGTTTAACTCTAAGGGAGGAAGCAGCAGAATGTGCCTCTCACATCTAGCCTGTAGGAATTCAGGTTGGCAAGTTCTATGGGGAAGCCCATTGCTGCCTATGGTGGAAACAGCATGGGAAGTTTCAGTTTCAAAATCTCTGTGAAAAAGCGTCAGAGAAGCTTCTCCGTTTAGAATCCAGCATATCTCACTGAACCGAAGAAGTGGTAGTTAGAAGGGAGTTAGAGCTGCAAGCAGTTTGGTTTGGGAAATTAGATGCGAAATGACACTGCAAAGGCCTTCCAACAGGCTTGGAAAAGTGTGTTCTATATCTCTGCCAAACAGACTCCCCAGAGGTTGAGCTTTCAGAAGCAAGCTTAACTCTTAGGGAGGAAGCAGCAGAATGTGCCTCTCACATCTAGCCTGTAGGAATTCAGGTTGGCAAGTTCTATGGGGAAGCCCATTGCTGCCTATGGTGGAAACGGCATGGGAGATTTCCGTTTCAAAATCTCTGTGAAAAAGCGTCAGAGAAGCTTCTCCGTTTAGAATCCAGCATATCTCACTGAACCGAAGAAGTGGTAGTTAGAAGGGAGTTAGAGCTGCAAGCAGTTTGGTTTGGGAAATTAGATGCGAAATGACACTGCAAAGGCCTTCCAACAGGCTTGGAAAAGTGTGTTCTATATCTCTGCCAAACAGACTCCCCGGAGGTTGAGCTTTCAGAAGCAAGCTTAACTCTTAGGGAGGAAGCAGCAGAATGTGCCTCTCACATCTAGCCTGTAGGAATTCAGGTTGGCAAGTTCTATGGGGAAGCCCATTGCTGCCTATGGTGGAAACGGCATGGGAGATTTCAGTTTCAAAATCTCTGTGAAAAAGCGTCAGAGAAGCTTCTCCGTTTAGAATCCAGCATATCTCACTGAACCGAAGAAGTGGTAGTTAGAAGGGAGTTAGAGCTGCAAGCAGTTTGGTTTGGGAAATTAGACGCGAAATGAAACTGCAAATGCCTTCCAACAGGCTTGGAAAAGTTTGTTCTATATCTCTGCCAAACAAACTCCCCGGAGGTTGAGCTTTCAGAAGCAAGTTTAACTCTAAGGGAGGAAGCAGCAGAATGTGCCTCTCACATCTAGCCTGTAGGAATTCAGGTTGGCAAGTTCTATGGGGAAGCCCATTGCTGCCTATGGTGGAAACGGCATGGGAGATTTGAGTTTCAAAATCTCTGTGAAAAAGCGTCAGAGAAGCTTCTCCGTTTAGAATCCAGCATATCTCACTGAACCGAAGAAGTGGTAGTTAGAAGGGAGTTAGAGCTGCAAGCAGTTTGGTTTGGGAAATTAGATGCGAAATGACACTGCAAAGGCCTTCCAACAGGCTTGGAAAAGTGTGTTCTATATCTCTGCCAAACAGAGTCCCCGGAGGTTGAGCTTTCAGAAGCAAGCGTAACTGTTAGGGAGGAAGCAGCAGAATGTGCCTCTCACATCTAGCCAGTAGGAATTCAGGTTGGCAAGTTCTATGGGGAAGCCCATTGCTGCCTATGGTGGAAACGGCATGGGAGATTTCAGTTTCAAAATCTCTGTGAAAAAGCGTCAGAGAAGCTTCTCCGTTTAGAATCCAGCATATCTCACTGAACCGAAGAAGTGGTAGTTAGAAGGCAGTTAGAGCTGCAAGCAGTTTGGTTTGGGAAATTAGACGCGAAATGAAACTGCAAATGCCTTCCAACGGGCTTGGAAAAGTGTGTTCTATATCTCTGCCAAACAGACTCCCTGGAGGTTGAGCTTTCAGAAGCTAGTTTAACTCTAAGGGAGGAAGCAGCAGAATGTGCCTCTCACATCTAGCCTGTAGGAATTCAGGTTGGCAAGTTCTATGGGGAAGCCCATTGCTGCCTATGGTGGAAACGGCATGGGAGATTTCAGTTTCAAAATCTCTGTGAAAAAGCGTCAGAGAAGCTTCTCCGTTTAGAATCCAGCATATCTCACTGAACCGAAGAAGTGGTAGTTAGAAGGGAGTTAGAGCTGCAAGCAGTTTGGTTTGGGAAATTAGACGCGAAATTAAACTGCAAATGCCTTCCAACAGGCTTGGAAAAGTGTGTTCTATATCTCTGCCAAACAAACTCCCCGGAGGTTGAGCTTTCAGAAGCAAGTTTAACTCTAAGGGAGGAAGCAGCACAATGTGCCTCTCACATCTAGCCTGTAGGAATTCAGGTTGGCAAGTTCTATGGGGAAGCCCATTGCTGCCTATGGTGGAAACGGCATGGGAGATTTCAGTTTCAAAATCTCTGTGAAAAAGCGTCAGAGAAGCTTCTCCGTTTAGAATCCAGCATATCTCACTGAACCGAAGAAGTGGTAGTTAGAAGGCAGTTAGAGCTGCAAGCAGTTTGGTTTGGGAAATTAGACGCGAAATGAAACTGCAAATGCCTTCCAACGGGCTTGGAAAAGTGTGTTCTATATCTCTGCCAAACAGACTCCCTGGAGGTTGAGCTTTCAGAAGCTAGTTTAACTCTAAGGGAGGAAGCAGCAGAATGTGCCTCTCACATCTAGCCTGTAGGAATTCAGGTTGGCAAGTTCTATGGGGAAGCCCATTGCTGCCTATGGTGGAAACGGCATGGGAGATTTCAGTTTCAAAATCTCTGTGAAAAAGCGTCAGAGAAGCTTCTCCGTTTAGAATCCAGCATATCTCACTGAACCGAAGAAGTGGTAGTTAGAAGGGAGTTAGAGCTGCAAGCAGTTTGGTTTGGGAAATTAGACGCGAAATGAAACTGCAAATGCCTTCCAACAGGCTTGGAAAAGTGTGTTCTATATCTCTGCCAAACAAACTCCCCGGAGGTTGAGCTTTCAGAAGCAAGTTTAACTCTAAGGGAGGAAGCAGCAGAATGTGCCTCTCACATCTAGCCTGTAGGAATTCAGGTTGGCAAGTTCTATGGGGAAGCCCATTGCTGCCTATGGTGGAAACGGCATGGGAGATTTCAGTTTCAAAATCTCTGTGAAAAAGCGTCAGAGAAGCTTCTCCGTTTAGAATCCAGCATATCTCACTGAACCGAAGAAGTGGTAGTTAGAAGGGAGTTAGAGCTGCAAGCAGTTTGGTTTGGGAAATTAGATGCGAAATGACACTGCAAAGGCCTTCCAACAGGCTTGGAAAAGTGTGTTCTATATCTCTGCCAAACAGACTCCCCGGAGGTTGAGCTTTCAGAAGCAAGCTTAACTCTTAGGGAGGAAGCAGCAGAATGTGCCTCTCACATCTAGCCTGTAGGAATTCAGGTTGGCAAGTTCTATGGGGAAGCCCATTGCTGCCTATGGTGGAAACGGCATGGGAGATTTCACTTTCAAAATCTCTGTGAAAAAGCGTCAGAGAAGCTTCTCCGTTTAGAATCCAGCATATCTCACTGAACCGAAGAAGTGGTAGTTAGAAGGGAGTTAGAGCTGCAAGCAGTTTGGTTTGGGAAATTAGATGCGAAATGACACTGCAAAGGCCTTCCAACAGGCTTGGAAAAGTGTGTTCTATATCTCTGCCAAACAGACTCCCCGGAGGTTGAGCTTTCAGAAGCAAGCTTAACTCTTAGGGAGGAAGCAGCAGAATGTGCCTCTCACATCTAGCCAGTAGGAATTCAGGTTGGCAAGTTCTATGGGGAAGCCCATTGCTGCCTATGGTGGAAACGGCATGGGAGATTTCAGTTTCAAAATCTCTGTGAAAAAGCGTCAGAGAAGCTTCTCCGTTTAGAATCCAGCATATCTCACTGAACCGAAGAAGTGGTAGTTAGAAGGGAGTTAGAGCTGCAAGCAGTTTGGTTTGGGAAATTAGACGCGAAATGAAACTGCAAATGCCTTCCAACAGGCTTGGAAAAGTTTGTTCTATATCTCTGCCAAACAAACTCCCCGGAGGTTGAGCTTTCAGAAGCAAGTTTAACTCTAAGGGAGGAAGCAGCAGAATGTGCCTCTCACATCTAGCCTGTAGGAATTCAGGTTGGCAAGTTCTATGGGGAAGCCCATTGCTGCCTATGGTGGAAACGGCATGGGAGATTTCAGTTTCAAAATCTCTGTGAAAAAGCGTCAGAGAAGCTTCTCCGTTTAGAATCCAGCATATCTCACTGAACCGAAGAAGTGGTAGTTATTAGGCAGTTAGAGCTGCCAGCAGTTTGGTTTGGGAAATTAGACGCGAAATGAAACTGCAAATGCCTTCCAACAGGCTTGGAAAAGTGTGTTCTATATCTCTGCCAAACAGACTCCCTGGAGGTTGAGCTTCCAGAAGCTAGTTTAACTCTAAGGGAGGAAGCAGCAGAATGTGCCTCTCACATCTAGCCTTTAGGAATTCAGGTTGGCAAGTTCTATGGGGAAGCCCATTGCTGCCTATGGTGGAAACGGCATGGGAGATTTGAGTTTCAAAATCTCTGTGAAAAAGCGTCAGAGAAGCTTCTCCGTTTAGAATCCAGCATATCTCACTGAACCGAAGAACTGGTAGTTAGAAGGGAGTTAGAGCTGCAAGCAGTTTGGTTTGGGAAATTAGATGCGAAATGACACTGCAAAGGCCTTCCAACATGCTTGGAAAAGTGTGTTCTATATCTCTGCCAAACAGAGTCCCCGGAGGTTGAGCTTTCAGAAGCAAGCGTAACTGTTAGGGAGGAAGCAGCAGAATGTGCCTCTCACATCTAGCCAGTAGGAATTCAGGTTGGCAAGTTCTATGGGGAAGCCCATTGCTGCCTATGGTGGAAACGGCATGGGAGATTTCAGTTTCAAAATCTCTGTGAAAAAGCGTCAGAGAAGCTTCTCCGTTTAGAATCCAGCATATCTCACTGAACCGAAGAAGTGGTAGTTAGAAGGCAGTTAGAGCTGCAAGCAGTTTGGTTTGGGAAATTAGACGCGAAATGAAACTGCAAATGCATTCCAACGGGCTTGGAAAAGTGTGTTCTATATCTCTGCCAAACAGACTCCCTGGAGGTTGAGCTTTCAGAAGCTAGTTTAACTCTAAGGGAGGAAGCAGCAGAATGTGCCTCTCACATCTAGCCTGTAGGAATTCAGGTTGGCAAGTTCTATGGGGAAGCCCATTGCTGCCTATGGTGGAAACGGCATGGGAGATTTCAGTTTCAAAATCTCTGTGAAAAAGCGTCAGAGAAGCTTCTCCGTTTAGAATCCAGCATATCTCACTGAACCGAAGAAGTGGTAGTTAGAAGGGAGTTAGAGCTGCTAGCAGTTTGGTTTGGGAAATTAGACGCGAAATGAAACTGCAAAGGCCTTCCAACAGGGTTGGAAAAGTGTGTTCTATATCTCTGCCAAACAAACTCCCCGGAGGTTGAGCTTTCAGAAGCAAGTTTAACTCTAAGGGAGGAAGCAGCAGAATGTGCCTCTCACATCTAGCCTGTAGGAATTCAGGTTGGCAAGTTCTATGGGGAAGCCCATTGCTGCCTACGGTGGAAACGGCATGGGAGATTTCAGTTTCAAAATCTCTGTGAAAAAGCGTCAGAGAAGCTTCTCCGTTTAGAATCCAGCATATCTCACTGAACCGAAGAAGTGGTAGTTAGAAGGGAGTTAGAGCTGCAAGCAGTTCGGTTTGGGAAATTAGACGCGAAATGAAACTGCAAATGCCTTCCAACAGGCTTGGAAAAATGTGTTCTATATCTCTGCCAAACAAACTCCCCGGAGGTTGAGCTTTCAGAAGCTAGTTTAACTCTAAGGGAGGAAGCAGCAGAATGTGCCTCTCACATCTAGCCTGTAGGAATTCAGGTTGGCAAGTTCTATGGGGAAGCCCATTGCTGCCTATGGTGGAAACGGCATGGGAGATTTCAGTTTCAAAATCTCTGTGAAAAAGCGTCAGAGAAGCTTCTCCGTTTAGAATCCAGCATATCTCACTGAACCGAAGAAGTGGTAGTTAGAAGGGAGTTAGAGCTGCAAGCAGTTTGGTTTGGGAAATTAGACGCGAAATTAAACTGCAAATGCCTTCCAACAGGCTTGGAAAAGTGTGTTCTATATCTCTGCCAAACAAACTCCCCGGAGGTTGAGCTTTCAGAAGCAAGTTTAACTCTAAGGGAGGAAGCAGCAGAATGTGCCTCTCACATCTAGCCTGTAGGAATTCAGGTTGGCAAGTTCTATGGGGAAGCCCATTGCTGCCTATGGTGGAAACGGCATGGGAGATTTCAGTTTCAAAATCTCTGTGAAAAAGCGTCAGAGAAGCTTCTCCGTTTAGAATCCAGCATATCTCACTGAACCGAAGAAGTGGTAGTTAGAAGGGAGTTAGAGCTGCAAGCAGTTTGGTTTGGGAAATTAGATGCGAAATGACACTGCAAAGGCCTTCCAACAGGCTTGGAAAAGTGTGTTCTATATCTCTGCCAAACAGACTCCCCAGAGGTTGAGCTTTCAGAAGCAAGCTGAACTCTTAGGGAGGAAGCAGCAGAATGTGCCTCTCACATCTAGCCTGTAGGAATTCAGGTTGGCAAGTTCTATGGGGAAGCCCATTGCTGCCTATGGTGGAAACGGCATGGGAGATTTCAGTTTCAAAATCTCTGTGAAAAAGCGTCAGAGAAGCTTCTCCGTTTAGAATCCAGCATATCTCACTGAACCGAAGAAGTGGTAGTTAGAAGGGAGTTAGAGCTGCAAGCAGTTTGGTTTGGGAAATTAGACGCGAAATGAAACTGCAAATGCCTTCCAACAGGCTTGGAAAAGTGTGTTCTATATCTCTGCCAAACAAACTCCCCGGAGGTTGAGCTTTCAGAAGCTAGTTTAACTCTAAGGGAGGAAGCAGCAGAATGTGCCTCTCACATCTAGCCTGTAGGAATTCAGGTTGGCAAGTTCTATGGGGAAGCCTATTGGCGCCTTCGTTGGAAACGGGTTTGGAAATTTCAGTTTCAAAGTCTCTGTGAAAAAGCGTCAGAGAAGCTTCTCCGTTTAGAATCCAGCATATCTCACTGAACCGAAGAAGTG
The DNA here is from genome assembly GCF_027409185.1 of Cynocephalus volans. NCBI lineage: Eukaryota > Metazoa > Chordata > Mammalia > Dermoptera > Cynocephalidae > Cynocephalus > Cynocephalus volans. The sequence continues at coordinate 299,427 of NW_026902372.1, read as the reverse complement.
GTAGTTAGAAGGGAGTTAGAGCTGCAAGCAGTTTGGTTTGGGAAATTAGACGCGAAATGAAACTGCAAATGCCTTCCAACAGGCTTGGAAAAGTGTGTTCTATATCTCTGCCAAACAAAATCCCCGGAGGTTGAGCTTTCAGAAGCAAGTTTAACTCTAAGGGAGGAAGCAGCAGAATGTGCCTCTCACATCTAGCCTGTAGGAATTCAGGTTGGCAAGTTCTATGGGGAAGCCCATTGCTGCCTATGGTGGAAACGGCATGGGAGATTTCAGTTTCAAAATCTCTGTGAAAAAGCGTCAGAGAAGCTTCTCCATTTAGAATCCAGCATATCTCACTGAACCGAAGAAGTGGTAGTTAGAAGGCAGTTAGAGCTGCAAGCAGTTTGGTTTGGGAAATTAGACGCGAAATGAAACTGCAAATGCCTTCCAACAGGCTTGGAAAAGTGTGTTCTATATCTCTGCCAAAAAAACTCCCCGGAGGTTCAGCTTTCAGAAGCTAGTTTAACTCTAAGGGAGGAAGCAGCAGAATGTGCCTCTCACATCTAGCCTGTAGGAATTCAGGTTGGCATGTTCTATGGGGAAGCCCATTGGCGCCTTCGTTGGAAACGGGTTTGGAAATTTCAGTTTCAAAATCTCTGTGAAAAAGCGTCAGAGAAGCTTCTCCGTTTAGAATCCAGCATATCTCACTGAACCGAAGAAGTGGTAGTTAGAAGGCAGTTAGAGCTGCAAGCAGTATGGTTTGGGAAATTAGACGCGAAATGAAACTGCAAATGCCTTCCAACAGGCTTGGAAAAGTGTGTTCTATATCTCTGCCAAACAAACTCCCCGGAGGTTGAGCTTTCTGAAGCAAGTTTAACTCTAAGGGAGGAAGCAGCAGAATGTGCCTCTCACATCTAGCCTGTAGGAATTCAGGTTGGCAAGTTCTATGGGGAAGCCCATTGCTGCCTATGGTGGAAACGGCATGGGAGATTTGAGTTTCAAAATCTCTGTGAAAAAGCGTCAGAGAAGCTTCTCCGTTTAGAATCCAGCATATCTCACTGAACCGAAGAAGTGGTAGTTAGAAGGGAGTTAGAGCTGCAAGCAGTTTGGTTTGGGAAATTAGATGCGAAATGACACTGCAAAGGCCTTCCAACAGGCTTGGAAAAGTGTGTTCTATATCTCTGCCAAACAGAGTCCCCGGAGGTTGAGCTTTCAGAAGCAAGCGTAACTGTTAGGGAGGAAGCAGCAGAATGTGCCTCTCACATCTAGCCAGTAGGAATTCAGGTTGGCAAGTTCTATGGGGAAGCCCATTGCTGCCTATGGTGGAAACGGCATGGGAGATTTCAGTTTCAAAATCTCTGTGAAAAACCGTCAGAGAAGCTTCTCCGTTTAGAATCCAGCATATCTCACTGAACCGAAGAAGTGGTAGTTAGAAGGGAGTTAGAGCTGCAAGCAGTTTGGTTTGGGAAATTAGACGCGAAATTAAACTGCAAATGCCTTCCAACAGGCTTGGAAAAGTGTGTTCTATATCTCTGCCAAACAGACTCCCTGGAGGTTGAGCTTTCAGAAGCTAGTTTAACTCTAAGGGAGGAAGCAGCAGAATGTGCCTCTCACATCTAGCCTGTAGGAATTCAGGTTGGCAAGTTCTATGGGGAAGCCCATTGCTGCCTATGGTGGAAACGGCATGGGAGATTTCAGTTTCAAAATCTCTGTGAAAAAGCGTCAGAGAAGCTTCTCCGTTTAGAATCCAGCATATCTCACTGAACCGAAGAAGTGGTAGTTAGAAGGGAGTTAGAGCTGCAAGCAGTTTGGTTTGGGAAATTAGACGCGAAATTAAACTGCAAATGCCTTCCAACAGGCTTGGAAAAGTGTGTTCTATATCTCTGCCAAACAGACTCCCCGGAGGTTGAGCTTTCAGAAGCAAGTTTAACTCTAAGGGAGGAAGCAGCAGAATGTGCCTCTCACATCTAGCCTGTAGGAATTCAGGTTGGCAAGTTCTATGGGGAAGCCCATTGCTGCCTATGGTGGAAACAGCATGGGAGATTTCAGTTTCAAAATCTCTGTGAAAAAGCGTCAGAGAAGCTTCTCCGTTTAGAATCCAGCATATCTCACTGAACCGAAGAAGTGGTAGTTAGAAGGCAGTTAGAGCTGCAAGCAGTTTGGTTTGGGAAATTAGACGCGAAATGAAACTGCAAATGCCTTCCAACAGGCTTGGAAAAGTGTGTTCTATATCTCTGCCAAACAAACTCCCCGGAGGTTGAGCTTTCTGAAGCAAGTTTAACTCTAAGGGAGGAAGCAGCAGAATGTGCCTCTCACATCTAGCCTTTAGGAATTCAGGTTGGCAAGTTCTATGGGGAAGCCCATTGCTGCCTATGGTGGAAACGGCATGGGAGATTTGAGTTTCAAAATCTCTGTGAAAAAGCGTCAGAGAAGCTTCTCCGTTTAGAATCCAGCATATCTCACTGAACCGAAGAAGTGGTAGTTAGAAGGGAGTTAGAGCTGCAAGCAGTTTGGTTTGGGAAATTAGATGCGAAATGACACTGCAAAGGCCTTCCAACAGGCTTGGAAAAGTGTGTTCTATATCTCTGCCAAACAGAGTCCCCGGAGGTTGAGCTTTCAGAAGCAAGCGTAACTGTTAGGGAGGAAGCAGCAGAATGTGCCTCTCACATCTAGCCAGTAGGAATTCAGGTTGGCAAGTTCTATGGGGAAGCCCATTGCTGCCTATGGTGGAAACGGCATGGGAGATTTCAGTTTCAAAATCTCTGTGAAAAAGCGTCAGAGAAGCTTCTCCGTTTAGAATCCAGCATATCTCACTGAACCGAAGAAGTGGTAGTTAGAAGGCAGTTAGAGCTGCAAGCAGTTTGGTTTGGGAAATTAGACGCGAAATGAAACTGCAAATGCCTTCCAACGGGCTTGGAAAAGTGTGTTCTATATCTCTGCCAAACAGACTCCCTGGAGGTTGAGCTTTCAGAAGCTAGTTTAACTCTAAGGGAGGAAGCAGCAGAATGTGCCTCTCACATCTAGCCTGTAGGAATTCAGGTTGGCAAGTTCTAAGGGGAAGCCCATTGCTGCCTATGGTGGAAACGGCATGGGAGATTTCAGTTTCAAAATCTCTGTGAAAAACCGTCAGAGAAGCTTCTCCGTTTAGAATCCAGCATATCTCACTGAACCGAAGAAGTGGTAGTTAGAAGGGAGTTAGAGCTGCAAGCAGTTTGGTTTGGGAAATTAGACGCGAAATTAAACTGCAAATGCCTTCCAACAGGCTTGGAAAAGTGTGTTCTATATCTCTGCCAAACAGACTCCCTGGAGGTTGAGCTTTCAGAAGCTAGTTTAACTCTAAGGGAGGAAGCAGCAGAATGTGCCTCTCACATCTAGCCTGTAGGAATTCAGGTTGGCAAGTTCTATGGGGAAGCCCATTGCTGCCTATGGTGGAAACGGCATGGGAGATTTCAGTTTCAAAATCTCTGTGAAAAACCGTCAGAGAAGCTTCTCCGTTTAGAATCCAGCATATCTCACTGAACCGAAGAAGTGGTAGTTAGAAGGGAGTTAGAGCTGCAAGCAGTTTGGTTTGGGAAATTAGACGCGAAATGAAACTGCAAATGCCTTCCAACAGGCTTGGAAAAGTGTGTTCTATATCTCTGCCAAACAGACTCCCCGGAGGTTGAGCTTTCAGAAGCAAGTTTAACTCTAAGGGAGGAAGCAGCAGAATGTGCCTCTCACATCTAGCCTGTAGGAATTCAGGTTGGCAAGTTCTATGGGGAAGCCCATTGCTGCCTATGGTGGAAACAGCATGGGAAGTTTCAGTTTCAAAATCTCTGTGAAAAAGCGTCAGAGAAGCTTCTCCGTTTAGAATCCAGCATATCTCACTGAACCGAAGAAGTGGTAGTTAGAAGGGAGTTAGAGCTGCAAGCAGTTTGGTTTGGGAAATTAGATGCGAAATGACACTGCAAAGGCCTTCCAACAGGCTTGGAAAAGTGTGTTCTATATCTCTGCCAAACAGACTCCCCAGAGGTTGAGCTTTCAGAAGCCAGCTTAACTCTTAGGGAGGAAGCAGCAGAATGTGCCTCTCACATCTAGCCTGTAGGAATTCAGGTTGGCAAGTTCTATGGGGAAGCCCATTGCTGCCTATGGTGGAAACGGCATGGGAGATTTCAGTTTCAAAATCTCTGTGAAAAAGCGTCAGAGAAGCTTCTCCGTTTAGAATCCAGCATATCTCACTGAACCGAAGAAGTGGTAGTTAGAAGGGAGTTAGAGCTGCAAGCAGTTTGGTTTGGGAAATTAGACGCGAAATGAAACTGCAAATGCCTTCCAACAGGCTTGGAAAAGTTTGTTCTATATCTCTGCCAAACAAACTCCCCGGAGGTTGAGGTTTCAGAAGCAAGTTTAACTCTAAGGGAGGAAGCAGCAGAATGTGCCTCTCACATCTAGCCTGTAGGAATTCAGGTTGGCAAGTTCTATGGGGAAGCCCATTGCTGCCTATGGTGGAAACGGCATGGGAGATTTCAGTTTCAAAATCTCTGTGAAAAAGCGTCAGAGAAGCTTCTCCGTTTAGAATCCAGCATATCTCACTGAACCGAAGAAGTGGTAGTTAGAAGGCAGTTAGAGCTGCCAGCAGTTTGGTTTGGGAAATTAGACGCGAAATGAAACTGCAAATGCCTTCCAACAGGCTTGGAAAAGTGTGTTCTATATCTCTGCCAAACAGACTCCCTGGAGGTTGAGCTTTCAGAAGCTAGTTTAACTCTAAGGGAGGAAGCAGCAGAATGTGCCTCTCACATCTAGCCTGTAGGAATTCAGGTTGGCAAGTTCTATGGGGAAGCCTATTGGCGCCTTCGTTGGAAACGGGTTTGGAAATTTCAGTTTCAAAATCTCTGTGAAAAAGCGTCAGAGAAGCTTCTCCGTTTAGAATCCAGCATATCTCACTGAACCGAAGAAGTGGTAGTTAGAAGGGAGTTAGAGCTGCAAGCAGTTTGGTTTGGGAAATTAGACGCGAAATGAAACTGCAAATGCCTTCCAACAGGCTTGGAAAAGTGTGTTCTATATCTCTGCCAAACAAAATCCCCGGAGGTTGAGCTTTCAGAAGCAAGTTTAACTCTAAGGGAGGAAGCAGCAGAATGTGCCTCTCACATCTAGCCTGTAGGAATTCAGGTTGGCAAGTTCTATGGGGAAGCCCATTGCTGCCTATGGTGGAAACGGCATGGGAGATTTCAGTTTCAAAATCTCTGTGAAAAAGCGTCAGAGAAGCTTCTCCGTTTAGAATCCAGCATATCTCACTGAACCGAAGAAGTGGTAGTTAGAAGGCAGTTAGAGCTGCAAGCAGTTTGGTTTGGGAAATTAGACGCGAAATGAAACTGCAAATGCCTTCCAACAGGCTTGGAAAAGTGTGTTCTATATCTCTGCCAAACAAACTCCCCGGAGGTTGAGCTTTCAGAAGCAAGTTTAACTCTAAGGGAGGAAGCAGCAGAATGTGCCTCTCACATCTAGCCTTTAGGAATTCAGGTTGGCAAGTTCTATGGGGAAGCACATTGCTGCCTATGGTGGAAACGGCATGGGAGATTTCAGTTTCAAAATCTCTGTGAAAAAGCGTCAGAGAAGCTTCTCCGTTTAGAATCCAGCATATCTCACTGAACCGAAGAAGTGGTAGTTAGAAGGGAGTTAGAGCTGCAAGCAGTTTGGTTTGGGAAATTAGATGCGAAATGACACTGCAAAGGCATTCCAACAGGCTTGGAAAAGTGTGTTCTATATCTCTGCCAAACAGAGTCCCCGGAGGTTGAGCTTTCAGAAGCAAGCTTAACTGTTAGGGAGGAAGCAGCAGAATGTGCCTCTCACATCTAGCCAGTAGGAATTCAGGTTGGCAAGTTCTATGGGGAAGCCCATTGCTGCCTATGGTGAAAACGGCATGGGAGATTTCAGTTTCAAAATCTCTGTGAAAAAGCGTCAGAGAAGCTTCTCCGTTTAGAATAAAGCATATCTCACTGAACCGAAGAAGTGGTAGTTAGAAGGCAGTTAGAGCTGCAAGCAGTTTGGTTTGGGAAATTAGACGCGAAATGAAACTGCAAATGCCTTCCAACAGGCTTGGAAAAGTGTGTTCTATATCTCTGCCAAACAAACTCCCCGGAGGTTGAGCTTTCTGAAGCAAGTTTAACTCTAAGGGAGGAAGCAGCAGAATGTGCCTCTCACATCTAGCCTTTAGGAATTCAGGTTGGCAAGTTCTATGGGGAAGCCCATTGCTGCCTATGGTGGAAACGGCATGGGAGATTTGAGTTTCAAAATCTCTGTGAAAAAGCGTCAGAGAAGCTTCTCCGTTTAGAATCCAGCATATCTCACTGAACCGAAGAAGTGGTAGTTAGAAGGGAGTTAGAGCTGCAAGCAGTTTGGTTTGGGAAATTAGATGCGAAATGACACTGCAAAGGCCTTCCAACAGGCTTGGAAAAGTGTGTTCTATATCTCTGCCAAACAGAGTCCCCGGAGGTTGAGCTTTCAGAAGCAAGCGTAACTGTTAGGGAGGAAGCAGCAGAATGTGCCTCTCACATCTAGCCAGTAGGAATTCAGGTTGGCAAGTTCTATGGGGAAGCCCATTGCTGCCTATGGTGGAAACGGCATGGGAGATTTCAGTTTCAAAATCTCTGTGAAAAAGCGTCAGAGAAGCTTCTCCGTTTAGAATCCAGCATATCTCACTGAACCGAAGAAGTGGTAGTTAGAAGGCAGTTAGAGCTGCAAGCAGTTTGGTTTGGGAAATTAGACGCGAAATGAAACTGCAAATGCCTTCCAACGGGCTTGGAAAAGTGTGTTCTATATCTCTGCCAAACAGACTCCCTGGAGGTTGAGCTTTCAGAAGCTAGTTTAACTCTAAGGGAGGAAGCAGCAGAATGTGCCTCTCACATCTAGCCTGTAGGAATTCAGGTTGGCAAGTTCTAAGGGGAAGCCCATTGCTGCCTATGGTGGAAACGGCATGGGAGATTTCAGTTTCAAAATCTCTGTGAAAAACCGTCAGAGAAGCTTCTCCGTTTAGAATCCAGCATATCTCACTGAACCGAAGAAGTGGTAGTTAGAAGGGAGTTAGAGCTGCAAGCAGTTTGGTTTGGGAAATTAGACGCGAAATTAAACTGCAAATGCCTTCCAACAGGCTTGGAAAAGTGTGTTCTATATCTCTGCCAAACAGACTCCCTGGAGGTTGAGCTTTCAGAAGCTAGTTTAACTCTAAGGGAGGAAGCAGCAGAATGTGCCTCTCACATCTAGCCTGTAGGAATTCAGGTTGGCAAGTTCTATGGGGAAGCCCATTGCTGCCTATGGTGGAAACGGCATGGGAGATTTCAGTTTCAAAATCTCTGTGAAAAACCGTCAGAGAAGCTTCTCCGTTTAGAATCCAGCATATCTCACTGAACCGAAGAAGTGGTAGTTAGAAGGGAGTTAGAGCTGCAAGCAGTTTGGTTTGGGAAATTAGACGCGAAATGAAACTGCAAATGCCTTCCAACAGGCTTGGAAAAGTGTGTTCTATATCTCTGCCAAACAGACTCCCCGGAGGTTGAGCTTTCAGAAGCAAGTTTAACTCTAAGGGAGGAAGCAGCAGAATGTGCCTCTCACATCTAGCCTGTAGGAATTCAGGTTGGCAAGTTCTATGGGGAAGCCCATTGCTGCCTATGGTGGAAACAGCATGGGAAGTTTCAGTTTCAAAATCTCTGTGAAAAAGCGTCAGAGAAGCTTCTCCGTTTAGAATCCAGCATATCTCACTGAACCGAAGAAGTGGTAGTTAGAAGGGAGTTAGAGCTGCAAGCAGTTTGGTTTGGGAAATTAGATGCGAAATGACACTGCAAAGGCCTTCCAACAGGCTTGGAAAAGTGTGTTCTATATCTCTGCCAAACAGACTCCCCAGAGGTTGAGCTTTCAGAAGCAAGCTTAACTCTTAGGGAGGAAGCAGCAGAATGTGCCTCTCACATCTAGCCTGTAGGAATTCAGGTTGGCAAGTTCTATGGGGAAGCCCATTGCTGCCTATGGTGGAAACGGCATGGGAGATTTCAGTTTCAAAATCTCTGTGAAAAAGCGTCAGAGAAGCTTCTCCGTTTAGAATCCAGCATATCTCACTGAACCGAAGAAGTGGTAGTTAGAAGGGAGTTAGAGCTGCAAGCAGTTTGGTTTGGGAAATTAGACGCGAAATGAAACTGCAAATGCCTTCCAACAGGCTTGGAAAAGTTTGTTCTATATCTCTGCCAAACAAACTCCCCGGAGGTTGAGGTTTCAGAAGCAAGTTTAACTCTAAGGGAGGAAGCAGCAGAATGTGCCTCTCACATCTAGCCTGTAGGAATTCAGGTTGGCAAGTTCTATGGGGAAGCCCATTGCTGCCTATGGTGGAAACGGCATGGGAGATTTCAGTTTCAAAATCTCTGTGAAAAAGCGTCAGAGAAGCTTCTCCGTTTAGAATCCAGCATATCTCACTGAACCGAAGAAGTGGTAGTTAGAAGGCAGTTAGAGCTGCCAGCAGTTTGGTTTGGGAAATTAGACGCGAAATGAAACTGCAAATGCCTTCCAACAGGCTTGGAAAAGTGTGTTCTATATCTCTGCCAAACAGACTCCCTGGAGGTTGAGCTTTCAGAAGCTAGTTTAACTCTAAGGGAGGAAGCAGCAGAATGTGCCTCTCACATCTAGCCTGTAGGAATTCAGGTTGGCAAGTTCTATGGGGAAGCCTATTGGCGCCTTCGTTGGAAACGGGTTTGGAAATTTCAGTTTCAAAATCTCTGTGAAAAAGCGTCAGAGAAGCTTCTCCGTTTAGAATCCAGCATATCTCACTGAACCGAAGAAGTGGTAGTTAGAAGGGAGTTAGAGCTGCAAGCAGTTTGGTTTGGGAAATTAGACGCGAAATGAAACTGCAAATGCCTTCCAACAGGCTTGGAAAAGTGTGTTCTATATCTCTGCCAAACAAAATCCCCGGAGGTTGAGCTTTCAGAAGCAAGTTTAACTCTAAGGGAGGAAGCAGCAGAATGTGCCTCTCACATCTAGCCTGTAGGAATTCAGGTTGGCAAGTTCTATGGGGAAGCCCATTGCTGCCTATGGTGGAAACGGCATGGGAGATTTCAGTTTCAAAATCTCTGTGAAAAAGCGTCAGAGAAGCTTCTCCGTTTAGAATCCAGCATATCTCACTGAACCGAAGAAGTGGTAGTTAGAAGGCAGTTAGAGCTGCAAGCAGTTTGGTTTGGGAAATTAGACGCGAAATGAAACTGCAAATGCCTTCCAACAGGCTTGGAAAAGTGTGTTCTATATCTCTGCCAAACAAACTCCCCGGAGGTTGAGCTTTCAGAAGCAAGTTTAACTCTAAGGGAGGAAGCAGCAGAATGTGCCTCTCACATCTAGCCTTTAGGAATTCAGGTTGGCAAGTTCTATGGGGAAGCACATTGCTGCCTATGGTGGAAACGGCATGGGAGATTTCAGTTTCAAAATCTCTGTGAAAAAGCGTCAGAGAAGCTTCTCCGTTTAGAATCCAGCATATCTCACTGAACCGAAGAAGTGGTAGTTAGAAGGGAGTTAGAGCTGCAAGCAGTTTGGTTTGGGAAATTAGATGCGAAATGACACTGCAAAGGCATTCCAACAGGCTTGGAAAAGTGTGTTCTATATCTCTGCCAAACAGAGTCCCCGGAGGTTGAGCTTTCAGAAGCAAGCTTAACTGTTAGGGAGGAAGCAGCAGAATGTGCCTCTCACATCTAGCCAGTAGGAATTCAGGTTGGCAAGTTCTATGGGGAAGCCCATTGCTGCCTATGGTGAAAACGGCATGGGAGATTTCAGTTTCAAAATCTCTGTGAAAAAGCGTCAGAGAAGCTTCTCCGTTTAGAATAAAGCATATCTCACTGAACCGAAGAAGTGGTAGTTAGAAGGCAGTTAGAGCTGCAAGCAGTTTGGTTTGGGAAATTAGACGCGAAATGAAACTGCAAATGCCTACCAACGGGCTTGGAAAAGTGTGTTCTATATCTCTGCCAAACAGACTCCCCGGAGGTTGAGCTTTCAGAAGCTAGTTTAACTCTAAGGGAGGAAGCAGCAGAATGTGCCTCTCACATCTAGCCTGTAGGAATTCAGGTTGGCAAGTTCTATGGGGAAGCCCATTGCTGCCTATGGTGGAAACGGCATGGGAGATTTCAGTTTCAAAATCTCTGTGAAAAAGCGTCAGAGAAGCTTCTCCGTTTAGAATCCAGCATATCTCACTGAACCGAAGAAGTGGTAGTTAGAAGGGAGTTAGAGCTGCAAGCAGTTTGGTTTGGGAAATTAGATGCGAAATGACACTGCAAAGGCCTTCCAACAGGCTTGGAAAAGTGTGTTCTATATCTCTGCCAAACAGACTCCCTAGAGGTTGAGCTTTCAGAAGCCAGCTTAACTCTTAGGGAGGAAGCAGCAGAATGTGCCTCTCACATCTAGCCTGTAGGAATTCAGGTTGGCAAGTTCTATGGGGAAGCCCATTGCTGCCTATGGTGGAAACGGCATGGGAGATTTCAGTTTCAAAATCTCTGTGAAAAAGCGTCAGAGAAGCTTCTCCGTTTAGAATCCAGCATATCTCACTGAACCGAAGAAGTGGTAGTTAGAAGGGAGTTAGAGCTGCAAGCAGTTTGGTTTGGGAAATTAGATGCGAAATGACACTGCAAAGGCCTTCCAACAGGCTTGGAAAAGTGTGTTCTATATCTCTGCCAAACAGACTCCCCGGAGGTTGAGCTTTCAGAAGCAAGCTTATCTCTTAGGGAGGAAGCAGCAGAATGTGCCTCTCACATCTAGCCTGTAGGAATTCAGGTTGGCAAGTTCTATGGGGAAGCCCATTGCTGCCTATGGTGGAAACGGCATGGGAGATTTCAGTTTCAAAATCTCTGTGAAAAAGCGTCAGAGAAGCTTCTCCGTTTAGAATCCAGCATATCTCACTGAACCGAAGAAGTGGTAGTTAGAAGGGAGTTAGAGCTGCAAGCAGTTTGGTTTGGGAAATTAGACGCGAAATGAAACTGCAAATGCCTTCCAACAGGCTTGGAAAAGTGTGTTCTATATCTCTGCCAAACAAACTCCCCGGAGGTTGAGCTTTCAGAAGCAAGTTTAACTCTAAGGGAGGAAGCAGCAGAATGTGCCTCTCACATCTAGCCTGTAGGAATTCAGGTTTGCAAGTTCTTTGGGGAAGCCCATTGCTGCCTATGGTGGAAACGGCATGGGAGATTTCAGTTTCAAAATCTCTGTGAAAAAGCGTCAGAGAAGCTTCTCCGTTTAGAATCCAGCATATCTCACTGAACCGAAGAAGTGGTAGTTAGAAGGGAGTTAGAGCTGCAAGCAGTTTGGTTTGGGAAATTAGACGCGAAATGAAACTGCAAATGCCTTCCAACAGGCTTGGAAAATTGTGTTCTATATCTCTGCCAAACAAACTCCCCGGAGGTTGAGCTTTCAGAAGCTAGTTTAACTCTAAGGGAGGAAGCAGCAGAATGTGCCTCTCACATCTAGCCTGTAGGAATTCAGGTTGGCAAGTTCTATGGGGAAGCCCATTGGCGCCTTCGTTGGAAACGGGTTTGGAAATTTCAGTTTCAAAATCTCTGTGGAAAAGCGTCAGAGAAGCTTCTCCGTTTAGAATCCAGCATATCTCACTGAACCGAAGAAGTGGTAGTTAGAAGGGAGTTAGAGCTGCAAGCAGTTTGGTTTGGGAAATTAGATGCGAAATGACACTGCAAAGGCCTTCCAACAGGCTTGGAAAAGTGTGTTCTATATCTCTGCCAAACAGACTCCCCGGAGGTTGAGCTTTCAGAAGCAAGCTTAACTCTTAGGGAGGAAGCAGCAGAATGTGCCTCTCACATCTAGCCTGTAGGAATTCAGGTTGGCAAGTTCTATGGGGAAGCCCATTGCTGCCTATGGTGGAAACGGCATGGGAGATTTCAGTTTCAAAATCTCTGTGAAAAAGCGTCAGAGAAGCTTCTCCGTTTAGAATCCAGCATATCTCACTGAACCGAAGAAGTGGTAGTTAGAAGGGAGTTAGAGCTGCAAGCAGTTTGGTTTGGGAAATTAGACGCGAAATGAAACTGCAAATGCCTTCCAACAGGCTTGGAAAAGTGTGTTCTATATCTCTGCCAAACAGACTCCCTGGAGGTTGAACTTTCAGAAGCTAGTTTAACTCTAAGGGAGGAAGCATCAGAATGTGCCTCTCACATCTAGCCTGTAGGAATTCAGGTTGGCAAGTTCTATGGGGAAGCCCATAGCTGGCTATGGTGGAAACAGCATGGGAGATTTCAGTTTCAAAATCTCTGTGAAAAAGCATCAGAGAAGCTTCTCCGTTTAGAATCCAGCATATCTCACTGAACCGAAGAAGTGGTAGTTAGAAGGCAGTTAGAGCTGCAAGCAGTTTGGTTTGGGAAATTAGACGCGAAATGAAACTGCAAATGCCTTCCAACAGGCTTGGAAAAGTGTGTTCTATATCTCTGCCAAACAAACTCCCCGGAGGTTGAGCTTTCAGAAGCTAGTTTAACTCTAAGGGAGGAAGCAGCAGAATGTGCCTCTCACATCTAGCCTGTAGGAATTCAGGTTGGCAAGTTCTATGGGGAAGCCTATTGGCGCCTACGTTGGAAACGGGTTTGGAAATTTCAGTTTCAAAATCTCTGTGAAAAAGCGTCAGAGAAGCTTCTCCGTTTAGAATCCAGCATATCTCACTGAACCGAAGAAGTGGTAGTTAGAAGGCAGTTAGAGCTGCAAGCAGTTTGGTTTGGGAAATTAGACGCGAAATGAAACTGCAAATGCCTTCCAACAGGCTTGGAAAAGTGTGTTCTATATCTCTGCCAAACAAACTCCCCGGAGGTTGAGCTTTCAGAAGCAAGTTTAACTCTAAGGGAGGAAGCAGCAGAATGTGCCTCTCACATCTAGCCTGTAGGAATTCAGGTTTGCAAGTTCTTTGGGGAAGCCCATTGCTGCCTATGGTGGAAACGGCATGGGAGATTTCAGTTTCAAAATCTCTGTGAAAAAGCGTCAGAGAAGCTTCTCCGTTTAGAATCCAGCATATCTCACTGAACCGAAGAAGTGGTAGTTAGAAGGGAGTTAGAGCTGCAAGCAGTTTGGTTTGGGAAATTAGATGCGAAATGACACTGCAAAGGCCTTCCAACAGGCTTGGAAAAGTGTGTTCTATATCTCTGCCAAACAGACTCCCCGGAGGTTGAGCTTTCAGAAGCAAGCTTAACTCTTAGGGAGGAAGCAGCAGAATGTGCCTCTCACATCTAGCCTGTAGGAATTCAGGTTGGCAAGTTCTATGGGGAAGCCCATTGCTGCCTATGGTGGAAACGGCATGGGAGATTTCAGTTTCAAAATCTCTGTGAAAAAGCGTCAGAGAAGCTTCTCCGTTTAGAATCCAGCATATCTCACTGAACCGAAGAAGTGGTAGTTAGAAGGGAGTTAGAGCTGCAAGCAGTTTGGTTTGGGAAATTAGACGCGAAATGAAACTGCAAATGCCTTCCAACAGGCTTGGAAAAGTGTGTTCTATATCTCTGCCAAACAGACTCCCTGGAGGTTGAACTTTCAGAAGCTAGTTTAACTCTAAGGGAGGAAGCATCAGAATGTGCCTCTCACATCTAGCCTGTAGGAATTCAGGTTGGCAAGTTCTATGGGGAAGCCCATTGCTGGCTATGGTGGAAACAGCATGGGAGATTTCAGTTTCAAAATCTCTGTGAAAAAGCATCAGAGAAGCTTCTCCGTTTAGAATCCAGCATATCTCACTGAACCGAAGAAGTGGTAGTTAGAAGGCAGTTAGAGCTGCAAGCAGTTTGGTTTGGGAAATTAGACGCGAAATGAAACTGCAAATGCCTTCCAACAGGCTTGGAAAAGTGTGTTCTATATCTCTGCCAAACAAACTCCCCGGAGGTTGAGCTTTCAGAAGCTAGTTTAACTCTAAGGGAGGAAGCAGCAGAATGTGCCTCTCACATCTAGCCTGTAGGAATTCAGGTTGGCAAGTTCTATGGGGAAGCCTATTGGCGCCTACGTTGGAAACGGGTTTGGAAATTTCAGTTTCAAAATCTCTGTGAAAAAGCGTCAGAGAAGCTTCTCCGTTTAGAATCCAGCATATCTCACTGAACCGAAGAAGTGGTAGTTAGAAGGCAGTTAGAGCTGCAAGCAGTTTGGTTTGGGAAATTAGACGCGAAATGAAACTGCAAATGCCTTCCAACAGGCTTGGAAAAGTGTGTTCTATATCTCTGCCAAACAAACTCCCCGGAGGTTGAGCTTTCAGAAGCAAGTTTAACTCTAAGGGAGGAAGCAGCAGAATGTGCCTCTCACATCTAGCCTGTAGGAATTCAGGTTTGCAAGTTCTTTGGGGAAGCCCATTGCTGCCTATGGTGGAAACGGCATGGGAGATTTCAGTTTCAAAATCTCTGTGAAAAAGCGTCAGAGAAGCTTCTCCGTTTAGAATCCAGCATATCTCACTGAACCGAAGAAGTGGTAGTTAGAAGGGAGTTAGAGCTGCAAGCAGTTTGGTTTGGGAAATTAGACGCGAAATGAAACTGCAAATGCCTTCCAACAGGCTTGGAAAAGTGTGTTCTATATCTCTGCCAAACAGACTCCCTGGAGGTTAAGCTTTCAGAAGCTAGTTTAACTCGAAGGGAGGAAGCAGCAGAATGTGCCTCTCACATCTAGCCTGTAGGAATTCAGGTTGGCAAGTTCTATGGGGAAGCCCATTGGCGCCTTCGTTGGAAACGGGTTTGGAAATTTCAGTTTCAAAATCTCTGTGAAAAAGCGTCAGAGAAGCTTCTCCGTTTAGAATCCAGCATATCTCACTGAACCGAAGAAGTGGTAGTTAGAAGGGAGTTAGAGCTGCTAGCAGTTTGGTTTGGGAAATTAGACGCGAAATGAAACTGCAAAGGCCTTCCAACAGGGTTGGAAAAGTGTGTTCTATATCTCTGCCAAACAAACTCCCCGGAGGTTGAGCTTTCAGAAGCAAGTTTAACTCTAAGGGAGGAAGCAGCAGAATGTGCCTCTCACATCTAGCCTGTAGGAATTCAGGTTGGCAAGTTCTATGGGGAAGCCCATTGCTGCCTACGGTGGAAACGGCATGGGAGATTTCAGTTTCAAAATCTCTGTGAAAAAGCGTCAGAGAAGCTTCTCCGTTTAGAATCCAGCATATCTCACTGAACCGAAGAAGTGGTAGTTAGAAGGGAGTTAGAGCTGCAAGCAGTTCGGTTTGGGAAATTAGACGCGAAATGAAACTGCAAATGCCTTCCAACAGGCTTGGAAAAATGTGTTCTATATCTCTGCCAAACAAACTCCCCGGAGGTTGAGCTTTCAGAAGCTAGTTTAACTCTAAGGGAGGAAGCAGCAGAATGTGCCTCTCACATCTAGCCTGTAGGAATTCAGGTTGGCAAGTTCTATGGGGAAGCCTATTGGCGCCTACGTTGGAAACGGGTTTGGAAATTTCAGTTTCAAAATCTCTGTGAAAAAGCGTCAGAGAAGCTTCTCCGTTTAGAATCCAGCATATCTCACTGAACCGAAGAAGTGGTAGTTAGAAGGGAGTTAGAGCTGCAAGCAGTTTGGTTTGGGAAATTAGATGCGAAATGACACTGCAAAGGCCTTCCAACAGGCTTGGAAAAGTGTGTTCTATATCTCTGCCAAACAGACTCCCCGGAGGTTGAGCTTTCAGAAGCAAGCTTAACTCTTAGGGAGGAAGCAGCAGAATGTGCCTCTCACATCTAGCCTGTAGGAATTCAGGTTGGCAAGTTCTATGGGGAAGCCCATTGCTGCCTATGGTGGAAACGGCATGGGAGATTTCAGTTTCAAAATCTCTGTGAAAAAGCATCAGAGAAGCTTCTCCGTTTAGAATCCAGCATATCTCACTGAACCGAAGAAGTGGTAGTTAGAAGGGAGTTAGAGCTGCAAGCAGTTTGGTTTGGGAAATTAGATGCGAAATGACACTGCAAAGGCCTTCCAACAGGCTTGGAAAAGTGTGTTCTATATCTGTGCCAAACAGAGTCCCCGGAGGTTGAGCTTTCAGAAGCAAGCTTAACTGTTAGGGAGGAAGCAGCAGAATGTGCCTCTCACATCTAGCCTGTAGGAATTCAGGTTGGCAAGTTCTATGGGGAAGCCCATTGCTGCCTATGGTGGAAACGGCATGGGAGATTTCAGTTTCAAAATCTCTGTGAAAAAGCGTCAGAGAAGCTTCTCTGTTTAGAATCCAGCATATCTCCCTGAACCGAAGAAGTGGTAGTTAGAAGGGAGTTAGAGCTGCAAGCAGTTTGGTTTGGGAAATTAGACGCGAAATGAAACTGCAAATGCCTTCCAACAGGCTTGGAAAATTGTGTTCTATATCTCTGCCAAACAAACTCCCCGGAGGTTGAGCTTTCAGAAGCTAGTTTAACTCTAAGGGAGGAAGCAGCAGAATGTGCCTCTCACATCTAGCCTGTAGGAATTCAGGTTGGCAAGTTCTATGGGGAAGCCCATTGGCGCCTTCGTTGGAAACGGGTTTGGAAATTTCAGTTTCAAAATCTCTGTGGAAAAGCGTCAGAGAAGCTTCTCCGTTTAGAATCCAGCATATCTCACTGAACCGAAGAAGTGGTAGTTAGAAGGGAGTTAGAGCTGCAAGCAGTTTGGTTTGGGAAATTAGATGCGAAATGACACTGCAAAGGCCTTCCAACAGGCTTGGAAAAGTGTGTTCTATATCTCTGCCAAACAGACTCCCCGGAGGTTGAGCTTTCAGAAGCAAGCTTAACTCTTAGGGAGGAAGCAGCAGAATGTGCCTCTCACATCTAGCCTGTAGGAATTCAGGTTGGCAAGTTCTATGGGGAAGCCCATTGCTGCCTATTGTGGAAACGGCATGGGAGATTTCAGTTTCAAAATCTCTGTGAAAAAGCGTCAGAGAAGCTTCTCCGTTTAGAATCCAGCATATCTCACTGAACCGAAGAAGTGGTAGTTAGAAGGGAGTTAGAGCTGCAAGCAGTTTGGTTTGGGAAATTAGACGCGAAATGAAACTGCAAATGCCTTCCAACAGGCTTGGAAAAGTGTGTTCTATATCTCTGCCAAACAGACTCCCTGGAGGTTGAACTTTCAGAAGCTAGTTTAACTCTAAGGGAGGAAGCATCAGAATGTGCCTCTCACATCTAGCCTGTAGGAATTCAGGTTGGCAAGTTCTATGGGGAAGCCCATTGCTGGCTATGGTGGAAACAGCATGGGAGATTTCAGTTTCAAAATCTCTGTGAAAAAGCATCAGAGAAGCTTCTCCGTTTAGAATCCAGCATATCTCACTGAACCGAAGAAGTGGTAGTTAGAAGGCAGTTAGAGCTGCAAGCAGTTTGGTTTGGGAAATTAGACGCGAAATGAAACTGCAAATGCCTTCCAACAGGCTTGGAAAAGTGTGTTCTATATCTCTGCCAAACAAACTCCCCGGAGGTTGAGCTTTCAGAAGCTAGTTTAACTCTAAGGGAGGAAGCAGCAGAATGTGCCTCTCACATCTAGCCTGTAGGAATTCAGGTTGGCAAGTTCTATGGGGAAGCCTATTGGCGCCTACGTTGGAAACGGGTTTGGAAATTTCAGTTTCAAAATCTCTGTGAAAAAGCGTCAGAGAAGCTTCTCCGTTTAGAATCCAGCATATCTCACTGAACCGAAGAAGTGGTAGTTAGAAGGCAGTTAGAGCTGCAAGCAGTTTGGTTTGGGAAATTAGACGCGAAATGAAACTGCAAATGCCTTCCAACAGGCTTGGAAAAGTGTGTTCTATATCTCTGCCAAACAAACTCCCCGGAGGTTGAGCTTTCAGAAGCAAGTTTAACTCTAAGGGAGGAAGCAGCAGAATGTGCCTCTCACATCTAGCCTGTAGGAATTCAGGTTTGCAAGTTCTTTGGGGAAGCCCATTGCTGCCTATGGTGGAAACGGCATGGGAGATTTCAGTTTCAAAATCTCTGTGAAAAAGCGTCAGAGAAGCTTCTCCGTTTAGAATCCAGCATATCTCACTGAACCGAAGAAGTGGTAGTTAGAAGGCAGTTAGAGCTGCAAGCAGTTTGGTTTGGGAAATTAGACGCGAAATGAAACTGCAAATGCCTTCCAACAGGCTTGGAAAAGTGTGTTCTATATCTCTGCCAAACAGACTCCCTGGAGGTTAAGCTTTCAGAAGCTAGTTTAACTCGAAGGGAGGAAGCAGCAGAATGTGCCTCTCACATCTAGCCTGTAGGAATTCAGGTTGGCAAGTTCTATGGGGAAGCCCATTGGCGCCTTCGTTGGAAACGGGTTTGGAAATTTCAGTTTCAAAATCTCTGTGAAAAAGCGTCAGAGAAGCTTCTCCGTTTAGAATCCAGCATATCTCACTGAACCGAAGAAGTGGTAGTTAGAAGGGAGTTAGAGCTGCTAGCAGTTTGGTTTGGGAAATTAGACGCGAAATGAAACTGCAAAGGCCTTCCAACAGGGTTGGAAAAGTGTGTTCTATATCTCTGCCAAACAAACTCCCCGGAGGTTGAGCTTTCAGAAGCAAGTTTAACTCTAAGGGAGGAAGCAGCAGAATGTGCCTCTCACATCTAGCCTGTAGGAATTCAGGTTGGCAAGTTCTATGGGGAAGCCCATTGCTGCCTACGGTGGAAACGGCATGGGAGATTTCAGTTTCAAAATCTCTGTGAAAAAGCGTCAGAGAAGCTTCTCCGTTTAGAATCCAGCATATCTCACTGAACCGAAGAAGTGGTAGTTAGAAGGGAGTTAGAGCTGCAAGCAGTTCGGTTTGGGAAATTAGACGCGAAATGAAACTGCAAATGCCTTCCAACAGGCTTGGAAAAATGTGTTCTATATCTCTGCCAAACAAACTCCCCGGAGGTTGAGCTTTCAGAAGCTAGTTTAACTCTAAGGGAGGAAGCAGCAGAATGTGCCTCTCACATCTAGCCTGTAGGAATTCAGGTTGGCAAGTTCTATGGGGAAGCCCATTGCTGCCTATGGTGGAAACGGCATGGGAGATTTCAGTTTCAAAATCTCTGTGAAAAAGCGTCAGAGAAGCTTCTCCGTTTAGAATCCAGCATATCTCACTGAACCGAAGAAGTGGTAGTTAGAAGGGAGTTAGAGCTGCAAGCAGTTTGGTTTGGGAAATTAGATGCGAAATGACACTGCAAAGGCCTTCCAACAGGCTTGGAAAAGTGTGTTCTATATCTGTGCCAAACAGAGTCCCCGGAGGTTGAGCTTTCAGAAGCAAGCTTAACTGTTAGGGAGGAAGCAGCAGAATGTGCCTCTCACATCTAGCCTGTAGGAATTCAGGTTGGCAAGTTCTATGGGGAAGCCCATTGCTGCCTATGGTGGAAACGGCATGGGAGATTTCAGTTTCAAAATCTCTGTGAAAAAGCGTCAGAGAAGCTTCTCCGTTTAGAATCCAGCATATCTCACTGAACCGAAGAAGTGGTAGTTAGAAGGGAGTTAGAGCTGCAAGCAGTTTGGTTTGGGAAATTAGACGCGAAATGAAACTGCAAATGCCTTCCAACAGGCTTGGAAAAGTGTGTTCTATATCTCTGCCAAACAGACTCCCTGGAGGTTGAGCTTTCAGAAGCTAGTTTAACTCTAAGGGAGGAAGCAGCAGAATGTGCCTCTCACATCTAGCCTGTAGGAATTCAGGTTGGCAAGTTCTATGGGGAAGCCCATTGCTGGCTATGGTGGAAACAGCATGGGAGATTTCAGTTTCAAAATCTCTGTGAAAAAGCATCAG
Source organism: Cynocephalus volans (assembly GCF_027409185.1). Lineage (NCBI taxonomy): Eukaryota > Metazoa > Chordata > Mammalia > Dermoptera > Cynocephalidae > Cynocephalus > Cynocephalus volans. Next base: position 279,821 of record NW_026902372.1, on the reverse strand, counting down.
AGAAGCTTCTCCGTTTAGAATCCAGCATATCTCACTGAACCGAAGAAGTGGTAGTTAGAAGGCAGTTAGAGCTGCAAGCAGTTTGGTTTGGGAAATTAGACGCGAAATGAAACTGCAAATGCCTTCCAACAGGCTTGGAAAAGTGTGTTCTATATCTCTGCCAAACAAACTCCCCGGAGGTTGAGCTTTCAGAAGCTAGTTTAACTCTAAGGGAGGAAGCAGCAGAATGTGCCTCTCACATCTAGCCTGTAGGAATTCAGGTTGGCAAGTTCTATGGGGAAGCCCATTGCTGCCTATGGTGGAAACGGCATGGGAGATTTCAGTTTCAAAATCTCTGTGAAAAAGCGTCAGAGAAGCTTCTCCGTTTAGAATCCAGCATATCTCACTGAACCGAAGAAGTGGTAGTTAGAAGGGAGTTAGAGCTGCAAGCAGTTTGTTTTGGGAAATTAGACGCGAAATGAAACTGCAAATGCCTTCCAACAGGCTTGGAAAAGTGTGTTCTATATCTCTGCCAAACAGACTCCCCGGAGGTTGAGCTTTCAGAAGCAAGTTTAACTCTAAGGGAGGAAGCAGCAGAATGTGCCTCTCACATCTAGCCTGTAGGAATTCAGGTTGGCAAGTTCTATGGGGAAGCCCATTGCTGCCTATGGTGGAAACGGCATGGGAGATTTCAGTTTCAAAATCTCTGTGAAAAAGCGTCAGAGAAGCTTCTCCGTTTAGAATCCAGCATATCTCACTGAACCGAAGAAGTGGTAGTTAGAAGGGAGTTAGAGCTGCAAGCAGTTTGGTTTGGGAAATTAGATGCGAAATGACACTGCAAAGGCCTTCCAACAGGCTTGGAAAAGTGTGTTCTATATCTCTGCCAAACAGAGTCCCCGGAGGTTGAGCTTTCAGAAGCAAGCTTAACTGTTAGGGAGGAAGGAGCAGAATGTGCCTCTCACATCTAGCCAGTAGGAATTCAGGTTGGCAAGTTCTATGGGGAAGCCCATTGCTGCCTATGGTGGAAACGGCATGGGAGATTTCAGTTTCAAAATCTCTGTGAAAAAGCGTCAGAGAAGCTTCTCCGTTTAGAATCCAGCATATCTCACCGAACCAAAGAAGTGGTAGTTAGAAGGGAGTTAGAGCTGCAAGCAGTTTGGTTTGGGAAATTAGACGCGAAATGAAACTGCAAATGCCTTCCAACAGGCTTGGAAAAGTGTGTTCTATATCTCTGCCAAACAAACTCCCCGGAGGTTGAGCTTTCAGAAGCTAGTTTAACTCTAAGGGAGGAAGCAGCAGAATGTGCCTCTCACATCTAGCCTGTAGGAATTCAGGTTGGCAAGTTCTATGGTGAAGCCCATTGGCGCCTTCGTTGGAAACGGGTTTGGAAATTTCAGTTTCAAAATCTCTGTGAAAAAGCGTCAGAGAAGCTTCTCCGTTTAGAATCCAGCATATCTCACTGAACCGAAGAAGTGGTAGTTAGAAGGCAGTTAGAGCTGCAAGCAGTTTGGTTTGGGAAATTAGACGCGAAATGAAACTGCAAATGCCTTCCAACAGGCTTGGAAAAGTGTGTTCTATATCTCTGCCAAACAGACTCCCTGGAGGTTGAGCTTTCAGAAGCTAGTTTAACTCTAAGGGAGGAAGCAGCAGAATGTGCCTCTCACATCTAGCCTGTAGGAATTCAGGTTGGCAAGTTCTATGGGGAAGCCCATTGCTGTCTATGGTGGAAACGGGTTTGGAAATTTCAGTTTCAAAATCTCTGTGAAAAAGTGTCAGAGAAGCTTCTCCGTTTAGAATCCAGCATATCTCACTGAACGGAAGAAGTGGTAGTTAGAAGGGAGTTAGAGCTGCAAGCAGTTTGGTTTGGGAAATTAGACGCGAAATGAAACTGCAAATGCCTTCCAACAGGCTTGGAAAAGTGTGTTCTATATCTCTGCCAAACAAACTCCCCGGAGGTTGAGCTTTCAGAAGCAAGTTTAACTCTAAGGGAGGAAGCAGCAGAATGTGCCTCTCACATCTAGCCTGTAGGAATTCAGGTTGGCAAGTTCTATGGGGAAGCCCATTGCTGCCTATGGTGGAAACGGCATGGGAGATTTCAGTTTCAAAATCTCTGTGAAAAACCGTCAGAGAAGCTTCTCCGTTTAGAATCCAGCATATCTCACTGAACCGAAGAAGTGGTAGTTAGAAGGGAGTTTGAGCTGCAAGCAGTTTGGTTTGGGAAATTAGACGCGAAATGAAACTGCAAATGCCTTCCAACAGGCTTGGAAAAGTGTGTTCTATATCTCTGCCAAACAAACTCCCCGGAGGTTGAGCTTTCAGAAGCTAGTTTAACTCTAAGGGAGGAAGCAGCAGAATGTGCCTCTCACATCTAGCCTGTAGGAATTCAGGTTGGCAAGTTCTATTGGGAAGCCCATTGGCGCCTTCGTTGGAAACGGGTTTGGAAATTTCAGTTTCAAAATCTCTGTGAAAAAGCGTCAGAGAAGCTTCTCCGTTTAGAATCCAGCATATCTCACTGAACCGAAGAAGTGGTAGTTAGAAGGGAGTTAGAGCTGCAAGCAGTTTGGTTTGGGAAATTAGACGCGAAATGAAACTGCAAATGCCTTCCAACAGGCTTGGAAAAGTGTGTTCTATATCTCTGCCAAACAAACTCCCCTGAGGTTGAGCTTTCAGAAGCAAGTTTAACTCTAAGGGAGGAAGCAGCAGAATGTGCCTCTCACATCTAGCCTGTAGGAATTCAGGTTGGCAAGTTCTATGGGGAAGCCCATTGCTGCCTATGGTGGAAACGGCATGGGAGATTTCAGTTTCAAAATCTCTGTGAAAAAGCGTCAGAGAAGCTTCTCCGTTTAGAATCCAGCATATCTCACTGAACGGAAGAAGTGGTAGTTAGAAGGGAGTTAGAGCTGCAAGCAGTTTGGTTTGGGAAATTAGACGCGAAATGAAACTGCAAATGCCTTCCAACAGGCTTGGAAAAGTGTGTTCTATATCTCTGCCAAACAAACTCCCCGGAGGTTGAGCTTTCAGAAGCTAGTTTAACTCTAAGGGAGGAAGCAGCAGAATGTGCCTCTCACATCTAGCCTGTAGGAATTCAGGTTGGCAAGTTCTATGGGGAAGCCCATTGCTGCCTATGGTGGAAACGGCATGGGAGATTTCAGTTTCAAAATCTCTGTGAAAAAGCGTCAGAGAAGCTTCTCCGATTAGAATCCAGCATATCTCACTGAACCGAAGAAGTGGTAGTTAGAAGGGAGTTAGAGCTGCAAGCAGTTTGGTTTGGGAAATTAGATGCGAAATGACACTGCAAAGGCCTTCCAACAGGCTTGGAAAATTGTGTTCTATATCTCTGCCAAACAGACTCCACGGAGGTTGAGCTTTCAGAAGCAAGCTTAACTCTTAGGGAGGAAGCAGCAGAATGTGCCTCTCACATCTAGCCTGTAGGAATTCAGGTTGGCAAGTTCTATGGGGAAGGCCATTGCTGCCTATGGTGGAAACGGCATGGGAGATTTCAGTTTCAAAATCTCTGTGAAAAAGCGTCAGAGAAGCTTCTCCGTTTAGAATCCAGCATATCTCACTGAACCGAAGAAGTGGTAGTTAGAAGGGAGTTAGAGCTGCAAGCAGTTTGGTTTGGGAAATTAGACGCGAAATGAAACTGCAAATGCCTTCCAACAGGCTTGGAAAAGTGTGTTCTATATCTCTGCCAAACAAACTCCCCGGAGGTTGAGCTTTCAGAAGCTAGTTTAACTCTAAGGGATGAAGCAGCAGAATGTGCCTCTCACATCTAGCCTGTAGGAATTCAGGTTGCCAAGTTCTATGGGGAAGCCCATTGCTGGCTACGGTGGAAACAGCATGGGAGATTTCAGTTTCAAAATCTCTGTGAAAAAGCGTCAGAGAAGCTTCTCCGTTTAGAATCCAGCATATCTCACTGAACCGAAGAAGTGGTAGTTAGAAGGCAGTTAGAGCTGCAAGCAGTTTGGTTTGGGAAATTAGACGCGAAATGAAACTGCAAATGCCTTCCAACAGGCTTGGAAAATTGTGTTCTATATCTCTGCCAAACAAACTCCCCGGAGGTTGAGCTTTCAGAAGCTAGTTTAACTCTAAGGGAGGAAGCAGCAGAATGTGCCTCTCACATCTAGCCTGTAGGAATTCAGGTTGGCAAGTTCTATGGGGAAGCCCATTGGCGCCTTCGTTGGAAACGGGTTTGGAAATTTCAGTTTCAAAATCTCTGTGAAAAAGCGTCAGAGAAGCTTCTCCGTTTAGAATCCAGCATATCTCACTGAACCGAAGAAGTGGTAGTTAGAAGGGAGTTAGAGCTACAAGCAGTTTGGTTTGGGAAATTAGACGCGAAATGAAACTGCAAATGCCTTCCAACAGGCTTGAAAAAGTGTGTTCTATATCTCTGCCAAACAAACTCCCCGGAGGTTGAGCTTTCAGAAGCAAGTTTAACTCTAAGGGAGGAAGCAGCAGAATGTGCCTCTCACATCTAGCCTGTAGGAATTCAGGTTGGCAAGTTCTATGGGGAAGCCCATTGCTGCCTATGGTGGAAACGGGTTTGGAAATTTCAGTTTCAAAATCTCTGTGAAAAAGTGTCAGAGAAGCTTCTCCGTTTAGAATCCAGCATATCTCACTGAACCGAAGAAGTGGTAGTTAGAAGGGAGTTAGAGCTGCAAGCAGTTTGGTTTGGGAAATTAGACGCGAAATGAAACTGCAAATGCCTTCCAACAGGCTTGGAAAAGTGTGTTCTATATCTCTGCCAAACAAACTCCCCGGAGGTTGAGCTTTCAGAAGCAAGTTTAACTCTAAGGGAGGAAGCAGCAGAATGTGCCTCTCACATCTAGCCTGTAGGAATTCAGGTTCGCAAGTTCTATGGGGAAGCCCATTGCTGCCTATGGTGGAAACGGCATGGGAGATTTCAGTTTCAAAATCTCTGTGAAAAAGCGTCAGAGAAGCTTCTCCGTTTAGAATCCAGCATATCTCACTGAACCGAAGAAGTGGTAGTTAGAAGGGAGTTAGAGCTGCAAGCAGTTTGGTTTGGGAAATTAGACGCGAAATGAAACTGCAAATGCCTTCCAACAGGCTTGGAAAAGTGTGTTCTATATCTCTGCCAAACAAACTCCCCGGAGGTTGAGCTTTCAGAAGCTAGTTTAACTCTAAGGGAGGAAGCAGCAGAATGTGCCTCTCACATCTAGCCTGTAGGAATTCAGGTTGGCAAGTTCTATTGGGAAGCCCATTGGCGCCTTCGTTGGAAACGGGTTTGGAAATTTCAGTTTCAAAATCTCTGTGAAAAAGCGTCAGAGAAGCTTCTCCGTTTAGAATCCAGCATATCTCACTGAACCGAAGAAGTGGTAGTTAGAAGGGAATTAGAGCTGCAAGCAGTTTGGTTTGGGAAATTAGACGCGAAATGAAACTGCAAATGCCTTCCAACAGGCTTGGAAAAGTGTGTTCTATATCTCTGCCAAACAAACTCCCCGGAGGTTGAGCTTTCAGAAGCAAGTTGAACTCTAAGGGAGGAAGCAGCAGAATGTGCCTCTCACATCTAGCCTGTAGGAATTCAGGTTGGCAAGTTCTATGGGGAAGCCCATTGCTGCCTATGGTGGAAACGGCATGGGAGATTTCAGTTTCAAAATCTCTGTGAAAAAGCGTCAGAGAAGCTTCTCCGTTTAGAATCCAGCATATCTCACTGAACCGAAGAAGTGGTAGTTAGAAGGCAGTTAGAGCTGCAAGCAGTTTGGTTTGGGAAATTAGACGCCAAATGAAACTGCAAATGCCTTCCAACAGGCTTGGAAAAGTGTGTTCTATATCTCTGCCAAACAAACTCCCCGGAGGTTGAGTTTTCAGAAGCAAGATTAACTCTAAGGGAGGAAGCAGCAGAATGTGCCTCTCACATCTAGCCTGTAGGAATTCAGGTTGGCAAGTTCTATGGGGAAGCCCATTGCTGCCTATGGTGGAAACGGCATGGGAGATTTCAGTTTCAAAATCTCTGTGAAAAAGCGTCAGAGAAGCTTCTCCGTTTAGAATCCAGCATATCTCACTGAACCGAAGAAGTGGTAGTTAGAAGGGAGTTAGAGCTGCAAGCAGTTTGGTTTGGGAAATTGGATGCGAAATGACACTGCAAAGGCCTTCCAACAGGCTTGGAAAAGTGTGTTCTATATCTGTGCCAAACAGAGTCCCCGGAGGTTGAGCTTTCAGAAGCAAGCTTAACTGTTAGTGAGGAAGCAGCAGAATGTGCCTCTCACATCTAGCCTGTAGGAATTCAGGTTGGCAAGTTCTATGTGGAAGCCCATTGCTGGCTATGGTCGAAACAGCATGGGAGATTTCAGTTTCAAAATCTCTGTGAAAAAGCGTCAGAGAAGCTTCTCCGTTTAGAATCCAGCATATCTCACTGAACCGAAGAAGTGGTAGTTAGAAGGGAGTTAGAGCTGCAAGCAGTTTGGTTTGGGAAATTAGACGCGACATGAAACTGCAAATGCCTTCCAACAGGCTTGGAAAAGTGTGTTCTATATCTCTGCCAAACAAACTCCCCGGAGGTTGAGCTTTCAGAAGCAAGCTTAACTCTTAGGGAGGAAGCAGCAGAATGTGCCTCTCACATCTAGCCTGTAGGAATTCAGGTTGGCAAGTTCTATGGGGAAGCCCATTGCTGCCTATGGTGGAAACGGCATGGGAGATTTCAGTTTCAAAATCTCTGTGAAAAAGCGTCAGAGAAGCTTCTCCGTTTAGAATCCAGCATATCTCACTGAACCGAAGAAGTGGTAGTTATTAGGCAGTTAGAGCTGCCAGCAGTTTGGTTTGGGAAATTAGACGCGAAATGAAACTGCAAATGCCTTCCAACAGGCTTGGAAAAGTGTGTTCTATATCTCTGCCAAACAGACTCCCTGGAGGTTGAGCTTCCAGAAGCTAGTTTAACTCTAAGGGAGGAAGCAGCAGAATGTGCCTCTCACATCTAGCCTTTAGGAATTCAGGTTGGCAAGTTCTATGGGGAAGCCCATTGCTGCCTATGGTGGAAACGGCATGGGAGATTTGAGTTTCAAAATCTCTGTGAAAAAGCGTCAGAGAAGCTTCTCCGTTTAGAATCCAGCATATCTCACTGAACCGAAGAAGTGGTAGTTAGAAGGGAGTTAGAGCTGCAAGCAGTTTGGTTTGGGAAATTAGATGCGAAATGACACTGCAAAGGCCTTCCAACAGCCTTGGAAAAGTGTGTTCTATATCTCTGCCAAACAGAGTCCCCGGAGGTTGAGCTTTCAGAAGCAAGCGTAACTGTTAGGGAGGAAGCAGCAGAATGTGCCTCTCACATCTAGCCAGTAGGAATTCAGGTTGGCAAGTTCTATGGGGAAGCCCATTGCTGCCTATGGTGGAAACGGCATGGGAGATTTCAGTTTCAAAATCTCTGTGAAAAAGCGTCAGAGAAGCTTCTCCGTTTAGAATCCAGCATATCTCACTGAACCGAAGAAGTGGTAGTTAGAAGGGAGTTAGAGCTGCAAGCAGTTTGGTTTGGGAAATTAGACGCGAAATTAAACTGCAAATGCCTTCCAACAGGCTTGGAAAAGTGTGTTCTATATCTCTGCCAAACAAACTCCCCGGAGGTTGAGCTTTCAGAAGCAAGTTTAACTCTAAGGGAGGAAGCAGCACAATGTGCCTCTCACATCTAGCCTGTAGGAATTCAGGTTGGCAAGTTCTATGGGGAAGCCCATTGCTGCCTATGGTGGAAACGGCATGGGAGATTTCAGTTTCAAAATCTCTGTGAAAAAGCGTCAGAGAAGCTTCTCCGTTTAGAATCCAGCATATCTCACTGAACCGAAGAAGTGGTAGTTAGAAGGCAGTTAGAGCTGCAAGCAGTTTGGTTTGGGAAATTAGACGCGAAATGAAACTGCAAATGCCTTCCAACGGGCTTGGAAAAGTGTGTTCTATATCTCTGCCAAACAGACTCCCTGGAGGTTGAGCTTTCAGAAGCTAGTTTAACTCTAAGGGAGGAAGCAGCAGAATGTGCCTCTCACATCTAACCTGTAGGAATTCAGGTTGGCAAGTTCTATGGGGAAGCCCATTGCTGCCTATGGTGGAAACGGCATGGGAGATTTCAGTTTCAAAATCTCTGTGAAAAAGCGTCAGAGAAGCTTCTCCGTTTAGAATCCAGCATATCTCACTGAACCGAAGAAGTGGTAGTTAGAAGGGAGTTAGAGCTGCAAGCAGTTTGGTTTGGGAAATTAGACGCGAAATGAAACTGCAAATGCCTTCCAACAGGCTTGGAAAATTGTGTTCTATATCTCTGCCAAACAAACTCCCCGGAGGTTGAGCTTTCAGAAGCTAGTTTAACTCTAAGGGAGGAAGCAGCAGAATGTGCCTCTCACATCTAGCCTGTAGGAATTCAGGTTGGCAAGTTCTATGGGGAAGCCCATTGGCGCCTTCGTTGGAAACGGGTTTGGAAATTTCAGTTTCAAAATCTCTGTGGAAAAGCGTCAGAGAAGCTTCTCCGTTTAGAATCCAGCATATCTCACTGAACCGAAGAAGTGGTAGTTAGAAGGGAGTTAGAGCTGCAAGCTGTTTGGTTTGGGAAATTAGATGCGAAATGACACTGCAAAGGCCTTCCAACAGGCTTGGAAAAGTGTGTTCTATATCTCTGCCAAACAGACTCCCCGGAGGTTGAGCTTTCAGAAGCAAGCTTAACTCTTAGGGAGGAAGCAGCAGAATGTGCCTCTCACATCTAGCCTGTAGGAATTCAGGTTGGCAAGTTCTATGGGGAAGCCCATTGCTGCCTATGGTGGAAACGGCATGGGAGATTTCAGTTTCAAAATCTCTGTGAAAAAGCGTCAGAGAAGCTTCTCCGTTTAGAATCCAGCATATCTCACTGAACCGAAGAAGTGGTAGTTAGAAGGGAGTTAGAGCTGCAAGCAGTTTGGTTTGGGAAATTAGACGCGAAATGAAACTGCAAATGCCTTCCAACAGGCTTGGAAAAGTGTGTTCTATATCTCTGCCAAACAGACTCCCTGGAGGTTGAACTTTCAGAAGCTAGTTTAACTCTAAGGGAGGAAGCATCAGAATGTGCCTCTCACATCTAGCCTGTAGGAATTCAGGTTGGCAAGTTCTATGGGGAAGCCCATTGCTGGCTATGGTGGAAACAGCATGGGAGATTTCAGTTTCAAAATCTCTGTGAAAAAGCATCAGAGAAGCTTCTCCGTTTAGAATCCAGCATATCTCACTGAACCGAAGAAGTGGTAGTTAGAAGGCAGTTAGAGCTGCAAGCAGTTTGGTTTGGGAAATTAGACGCGAAATGAAACTGCAAATGCCTTCCAACAGGCTTGGAAAAGTGTGTTCTATATCTCTGCCAAACAAACTCCCCGGAGGTTGAGCTTTCAGAAGCTAGTTTAACTCTAAGGGAGGAAGCAGCAGAATGTGCCTCTCACATCTAGCCTGTAGGAATTCAGGTTGGCAAGTTCTATGGGGAAGCCTATTGGCGCCTACGTTGGAAACGGGTTTGGAAATTTCAGTTTCAAAATCTCTGTGAAAAAGCGTCAGAGAAGCTTCTCCGTTTAGAATCCAGCATATCTCACTGAACCGAAGAAGTGGTAGTTAGAAGGCAGTTAGAGCTGCAAGCAGTTTGGTTTGGGAAATTAGACGCGAAATGAAACTGCAAATGCCTTCCAACAGGCTTGGAAAAGTGTGTTCTATATCTCTGCCAAACAAACTCCCCGGAGGTTGAGCTTTCAGAAGCAAGTTTAACTCTAAGGGAGGAAGCAGCAGAATGTGCCTCTCACATCTAGCCTGTAGGAATTCAGGTTTGCAAGTTCTTTGGGGAAGCCCATTGCTGCCTATGGTGGAAACGGCATGGGAGATTTCAGTTTCAAAATCTCTGTGAAAAAGCGTCAGAGAAGCTTCTCCGTTTAGAATCCAGCATATCTCACTGAACCGAAGAAGTGGTAGTTAGAAGGGAGTTAGAGCTGCAAGCAGTTTGGTTTGGGAAATTAGACGCGAAATGAAACTGCAAATGCCTTCCAACAGGCTTGGAAAAGTGTGTTCTATATCTCTGCCAAACAGACTCCCTGGAGGTTAAGCTTTCAGAAGCTAGTTTAACTCGAAGGGAGGAAGCAGCAGAATGTGCCTCTCACATCTAGCCTGTAGGAATTCAGGTTGGCAAGTTCTATGGGGAAGCCCATTGGCGCCTTCGTTGGAAACGGGTTTGGAAATTTCAGTTTCAAAATCTCTGTGAAAAAGCGTCAGAGAAGCTTCTCCGTTTAGAATCCAGCATATCTCACTGAACCGAAGAAGTGGTAGTTAGAAGGGAGTTAGAGCTGCTAGCAGTTTGGTTTGGGAAATTAGACGCGAAATGAAACTGCAAAGGCCTTCCAACAGGGTTGGAAAAGTGTGTTCTATATCTCTGCCAAACAAACTCCCCGGAGGTTGAGCTTTCAGAAGCAAGTTTAACTCTAAGGGAGGAAGCAGCAGAATGTGCCTCTCACATCTAGCCTGTAGGAATTCAGGTTGGCAAGTTCTATGGGGAAGCCCATTGCTGCCTATGGTGGAAACGGCATGGGAGATTTCAGTTTCAAAATCTCTGTGAAAAAGCGTCAGAGAAGCTTCTCCGTTTAGAATCCAGCATATCTCACTGAACCGAAGAAGTGGTAGTTATTAGGCAGTTAGAGCTGCCAGCAGTTTGGTTTGGGAAATTAGACGCGAAATGAAACTGCAAAGGCCTTCCAACAGGCTTGGAAAAGTGTGTTCTATATCTCTGCCAAACAGACTCCCTGGAGGTTGAGCTTCCAGAAGCTAGTTTAACTCTAAGGGAGGAAGCAGCAGAATGTTCCTCTCACATCTAGCCCTTAGGAATTCAGGTTGGCAAGTTCTATGGGGAAGCCCATTGCTGCCTATGGTGGAAACGGCATGGGAGATTTGAGTTTCAAAATCTCTGTGAAAAAGCGTCAGAGAAGCTTCTCCGTTTAGAATCCAGCATATCTCACTGAACCGAAGAAGTGGTAGTTAGAAGGGAGTTAGAGCTGCAAGCAGTTTGGTTTGGGAAATTAGATGCGAAATGACACTGCAAAGGCCTTCCAACAGGCTTGGAAAAGTGTGTTCTATATCTCTGCCAAACAGAGTCCCCGGAGGTTGAGCTTTCAGAAGCAAGCGTAACTGTTAGGGAGGAAGCAGCAGAATGTGCCTCTCACATCTAGCCAGTAGGAATTCAGGTTGGCAAGTTCTATGGGGAAGCCCATTGCTGCCTATGGTGGAAACGGCATGGGAGATTTCAGTTTCAAAATCTCTGTGAAAAAGCGTCAGAGAAGCTTCTCCGTTTAGAATCCAGCATATCTCACTGAACCGAAGAAGTGGTAGTTAGAAGGGAGTTAGAGCTGCAAGCAGTTTGGTTTGGGAAATTAGACGCGAAATTAAACTGCAAATGCCTTCCAACAGGCTTGGAAAAGTGTGTTCTATATCTCTGCCAAACAAACTCCCCGGAGGTTGAGCTTTCAGAAGCAAGTTTAACTCTAAGGGAGGAAGCAGCACAATGTGCCTCTCACATCTAGCCTGTAGGAATTCAGGTTGGCAAGTTCTATGGGGAAGCCCATTGCTGCCTATGGTGGAAACGGCATGGGAGATTTCAGTTTCAAAATCTCTGTGAAAAAGCGTCAGAGAAGCTTCTCCGTTTAGAATCCAGCATATCTCACTGAACCGAAGAAGTGGTAGTTAGAAGGGAGTTAGAGCTGCAAGCAGTTTGGTTTGGGAAATTAGACGCGAAATGAAACTGCAAATGCCTTCCAACAGGCTTGGAAAATTGTGTTCTATATCTCTGCCAAACAAACTCCCCGGAGGTTGAGCTTTCAGAAGCTAGTTTAACTCTAAGGGAGGAAGCAGCAGAATGTGCCTCTCACATCTAGCCTGTAGGAATTCAGGTTGGCAAGTTCTATGGGGAAGCCCATTGGCGCCTTCGTTGGAAACGGGTTTGGAAATTTCAGTTTCAAAATCTCTGTGGAAAAGCGTCAGAGAAGCTTCTCCGTTTAGAATCCAGCATATCTCACTGAACCGAAGAAGTGGTAGTTAGAAGGCAGTTAGAGCTGCAAGCAGTTTGGTTTGGGAAATTAGACGCGAAATGAAACTGCAAATGCCTTCCAACAGGCTTGGAAAAGTGTGTTCTATATCTCTGCCAAACAAACTCCCCGGAGGTTGAGCTTTCAGAAGCAAGTTTAACTCTAAGGGAGGAAGCAGCAGAATGTGCCTCTCACATCTAGCCTGTAGGAATTCAGGTTTGCAAGTTCTTTGGGGAAGCCCATTGCTGCCTATGGTGGAAACGGCATGGGAGATTTCAGTTTCAAAATCTCTGTGAAAAAGCGTCAGAGAAGCTTCTCCGTTTAGAATCCAGCATATCTCACTGAACCGAAGAAGTGGTAGTTAGAAGGGAGTTAGAGCTGCAAGCAGTTTGGTTTGGGAAATTAGACGCGAAATGAAACTGCAAATGCCTTCCAACAGGCTTGGAAAAGTGTGTTCTATATCTCTGCCAAACAGACTCCCTGGAGGTTAAGCTTTCAGAAGCTAGTTTAACTCGAAGGGAGGAAGCAGCAGAATGTGCCTCTCACATCTAGCCTGTAGGAATTCAGGTTGGCAAGTTCTATGGGGAAGCCCATTGGCGCCTTCGTTGGAAACGGGTTTGGAAATTTCAGTTTCAAAATCTCTGTGAAAAAGCGTCAGAGAAGCTTCTCCGTTTAGAATCCAGCATATCTCACTGAACCGAAGAAGTGGTAGTTAGAAGGGAGTTAGAGCTGCTAGCAGTTTGGTTTGGGAAATTAGACGCGAAATGAAACTGCAAAGGCCTTCCAACAGGGTTGGAAAAGTGTGTTCTATATCTCTGCCAAACAAACTCCCCGGAGGTTGAGCTTTCAGAAGCAAGTTTAACTCTAAGGGAGGAAGCAGCAGAATGTGCCTCTCACATCTAGCCTGTAGGAATTCAGGTTGGCAAGTTCTATGGGGAAGCCCATTGCTGCCTATGGTGGAAACGGCATGGGAGATTTCAGTTTCAAAATCTCTGTGAAAAAGCGTCAGAGAAGCTTCTCCGTTTAGAATCCAGCATATCTCACTGAACCGAAGAAGTGGTAGTTATTAGGCAGTTAGAGCTGCCAGCAGTTTGGTTTGGGAAATTAGACGCGAAATGAAACTGCAAATGCCTTCCAACAGGCTTGGAAAAGTGTGTTCTATATCTCTGCCAAACAGACTCCCTGGAGGTTGAGCTTCCAGAAGCTAGTTTAACTCTAAGGGAGGAAGCAGCAGAATGTGCCTCTCACATCTAGCCTTTAGGAATTCAGGTTGGCAAGTTCTATGGGGAAGCCCATTGCTGCCTATGGTGGAAACGGCATGGGAGATTTGAGTTTCAAAATCTCTGTGAAAAAGCGTCAGAGAAGCTTCTCCGTTTAGAATCCAGCATATCTCACTGAACCGAAGAAGTGGTAGTTAGAAGGGAGTTAGAGCTGCAAGCAGTTTGGTTTGGGAAATTAGATGCGAAATGACACTGCAAAGGCCTTCCAACAGGCTTGGAAAAGTGTGTTCTATATCTCTGCCAAACAGAGTCCCCGGAGGTTGAGCTTTCAGAAGCAAGCGTAACTGTTAGGGAGGAAGCAGCAGAATGTGCCTCTCACATCTAGCCAGTAGGAATTCAGGTTGGCAAGTTCTATGGGGAAGCCCATTGCTGCCTATGGTGGAAACGGCATGGGAGATTTCAGTTTCAAAATCTCTGTGAAAAAGCGTCAGAGAAGCTTCTCCGTTTAGAATCCAGCATATCTCACTGAACCGAAGAAGTGGTAGTTAGAAGGGAGTTAGAGCTGCAAGCAGTTTGGTTTGGGAAATTAGACGCGAAATTAAACTGCAAATACCTTCCAACAGGCTTGGAAAAGTGTGTTCTATATCTCTGCCAAACAAACTCCCCGGAGGTTGAGCTTTCAGAAGCAAGTTTAACTCTAAGGGAGGAAGCAGCACAATGTGCCTCTCACATCTAGCCTGTAGGAATTCAGGTTGGCAAGTTCTATGGGGAAGCCCATTGCTGCCTATGGTGGAAACGGCATGGGAGATTTCAGTTTCAAAATCTCTGTGAAAAAGCGTCAGAGAAGCTTCTCCGTTTAGAATCCAGCATATCTCACTGAACCGAAGAAGTGGTAGTTAGAAGGGAGTTAGAGCTGCAAGCAGTTTGGTTTGGGAAATTAGACGCGAAATTAAACTGCAAATACCTTCCAACAGGCTTGGAAAAGTGTGTTCTATATCTCTGCCAAACAAACTCCCCGGAGGTTGAGCTTTCAGAAGCAAGTTTAACTCTAAGGGAGGAAGCAGCACAATGTGCCTCTCACATCTAGCCTGTAGGAATTCAGGTTGGCAAGTTCTATGGGGAAGCCCATTGCTGCCTATGGTGGAAACGGCATGGGAGATTTCAGTTTCAAAATCTCTGTGAAAAAGCGTCAGAGAAGCTTCTCCGTTTAGAATCCAGCATATCTCACTGAACCGAAGAAGTGGTAGTTATTAGGCAGTTAGAGCTGCCAGCAGTTTGGTTTGGGAAATTAGACGCGAAATGAAACTGCAAATGCCTTCCAACAGGCTTGGAAAAGTGTGTTCTATATCTCTGCCAAACAGACTCCCTGGAGGTTGAGCTTCCAGAAGCTAGTTTAACTCTAAGGGAGGAAGCAGCAGAATGTGCCTCTCACATCTAGCCTTTAGGAATTCAGGTTGGCAAGTTCTATGGGGAAGCCCATTGCTGCCTATGGTGGAAACGGCATGGGAGATTTGAGTTTCAAAATCTCTGTGAAAAAGCGTCAGAGAAGCTTCTCCGTTTAGAATCCAGCATATCTCACTGAACCGAAGAAGTGGTAGTTAGAAGGGAGTTAGAGCTGCAAGCAGTTTGGTTTGGGAAATTAGATGCGAAATGACACTGCAAAGGCCTTCCAACAGGCTTGGAAAAGTGTGTTCTATATCTCTGCCAAACAGAGTCCCCGGAGGTTGAGCTTTCAGAAGCAAGCGTAACTGTTAGGGAGGAAGCAGCAGAATGTGCCTCTCACATCTAGCCAGTAGGAATTCAGGTTGGCAAGTTCTATGGGGAAGCCCATTGCTGCCTATGGTGGAAACGGCATGGGAGATTTCAGTTTCAAAATCTCTGTGAAAAAGCGTCAGAGAAGCTTCTCCGTTTAGAATCCAGCATATCTCACTGAACCGAAGAAGTGGTAGTTAGAAGGGAGTTAGAGCTGCAAGCAGTTTGGTTTGGGAAATTAGACGCGAAATTAAACTGCAAATACCTTCCAACAGGCTTGGAAAAGTGTGTTCTATATCTCTGCCAAACAAACTCCCCGGAGGTTGAGCTTTCAGAAGCAAGTTTAACTCTAAGGGAGGAAGCAGCACAATGTGCCTCTCACATCTAGCCTGTAGGAATTCAGGTTGGCAAGTTCTATGGGGAAGCCCATTGCTGCCTATGGTGGAAACGGCATGGGAGATTTCAGTTTCAAAATCTCTGTGAAAAAGCGTCAGAGAAGCTTCTCCGTTTAGAATCCAGCATATCTCACTGAACCGAAGAAGTGGTAGTTAGAAGGCAGTTAGAGCTGCAAGCAGTTTGGTTTGGGAAATTAGACGCGAAATGAAACTGCAAATGCCTTCCAACGGGCTTGGAAAAGTGTGTTCTATATCTCTGCCAAACAGACTCCCTGGAGGTTGAGCTTTCAGAAGCTAGTTTAACTCTAAGGGAGGAAGCAGCAGAATGTGCCTCTCACATCTAACCTGTAGGAATTCAGGTTGGCAAGTTCTATGGGGAAGCCCATTGCTGCCTATGGTGGAAACGGCATGGGAGATTTCAGTTTCAAAATCTCTGTGAAAAAGCGTCAGAGAAGCTTCTCCGTTTAGAATCCAGCATATCTCACTGAACCGAAGAAGTGGTAGTTAGAAGGGAGTTAGAGCTGCAAGCAGTTTGGTTTGGGAAATTAGACGCGAAATGAAACTGCAAATGCCTTCCAACAGGCTTGGAAAATTGTGTTCTATATCTCTGCCAAACAAACTCCCCGGAGGTTGAGCTTTCAGAAGCTAGTTTAACTCTAAGGGAGGAAGCAGCAGAATGTGCCTCTCACATCTAGCCTGTAGGAATTCAGGTTGGCAAGTTCTATGGGGAAGCCCATTGGCGCCTTCGTTGGAAACGGGTTTGGAAATTTCAGTTTCAAAATCTCTGTGGAAAAGCGTCAGAGAAGCTTCTCCGTTTAGAATCCAGCATATCTCACTGAACCGAAGAAGTGGTAGTTAGAAGGGAGTTAGAGCTGCAAGCAGTTTGGTTTGGGAAATTAGATGCGAAATGACACTGCAAAGGCCTTCCAACAGGCTTGGAAAAGTGTGTTCTATATCTCTGCCAAACAGACTCCCCGGAGGTTGAGCTTTCAGAAGCAAGCTTAACTCTTAGGGAGGAAGCAGCAGAATGTGCCTCTCACATCTAGCCTGTAGGAATTCAGGTTGGCAAGTTCTATGGGGAAGCCCATTGCTGCCTATGGTGGAAACGGCATGGGAGATTTCAGTTTCAAAATCTCTGTGAAAAAGCGTCAGAGAAGCTTCTCCGTTTAGAATCCAGCATATCTCACTGAACCGAAGAAGTGGTAGTTAGAAGGGAGTTAGAGCTGCAAGCAGTTTGGTTTGGGAAATTAGACGCGAAATGAAACTGCAAATGCCTTCCAACAGGCTTGGAAAAGTGTGTTCTATATCTCTGCCAAACAGACTCCCTGGAGGTTGAACTTTCAGAAGCTAGTTTAACTCTAAGGGAGGAAGCATCAGAATGTGCCTCTCACATCTAGCCTGTAGGAATTCAGGTTGGCAAGTTCTATGGGGAAGCCCATTGCTGGCTATGGTGGAAACAGCATGGGAGATTTCAGTTTCAAAATCTCTGTGAAAAAGCATCAGAGAAGCTTCTCCGTTTAGAATCCAGCATATCTCACTGAACCGAAGAAGTGGTAGTTAGAAGGCAGTTAGAGCTGCAAGCAGTTTGGTTTGGGAAATTAGACGCGAAATGAAACTGCAAATGCCTTCCAACAGGCTTGGAAAAGTGTGTTCTATATCTCTGCCAAACAAACTCCCCGGAGGTTGAGCTTTCAGAAGCTAGTTTAACTCTAAGGGAGGAAGCAGCAGAATGTGCCTCTCACATCTAGCCTGTAGGAATTCAGGTTGGCAAGTTCTATGGGGAAGCCTATTGGCGCCTACGTTGGAAACGGGTTTGGAAATTTCAGTTTCAAAATCTCTGTGAAAAAGCGTCAGAGAAGCTTCTCCGTTTAGAATCCAGCATATCTCACTGAACCGAAGAAGTGGTAGTTAGAAGGCAGTTAGAGCTGCAAGCAGTTTGGTTTGGGAAATTAGACGCGAAATGAAACTGCAAATGCCTTCCAACAGGCTTGGAAAAGTGTGTTCTATATCTCTGCCAAACAAACTCCCCGGAGGTTGAGCTTTCAGAAGCAAGTTTAACTCTAAGGGAGGAAGCAGCAGAATGTGCCTCTCACATCTAGCCTGTAGGAATTCAGGTTTGCAAGTTCTTTGGGGAAGCCCATTGCTGCCTATGGTGGAAACGGCATGGGAGATTTCAGTTTCAAAATCTCTGTGAAAAAGCGTCAGAGAAGCTTCTCCGTTTAGAATCCAGCATATCTCACTGAACCGAAGAAGTGGTAGTTAGAAGGGAGTTAGAGCTGCAAGCAGTTTGGTTTGGGAAATTAGACGCGAAATGAAAGTGCAAATGCCTTCCAACAGGCTTGGAAAAGTGTGTTCTATATCTCTGCCAAACAGACTCCCTGGAGGTTAAGCTTTCAGAAGCTAGTTTAACTCGAAGGGAGGAAGCAGCAGAATGTGCCTCTCACATCTAGCCTGTAGGAATTCAGGTTGGCAAGTTCTATGGGGAAGCCCATTGGCGCCTTCGTTGGAAACGGGTTTGGAAATTTCAGTTTCAAAATCTCTGTGAAAAAGCGTCAGAGAAGCTTCTCGGTTTAGAATCCAGCATATCTCACTGAACCGAAGAAGTGGTAGTTAGAAGGGAGTTAGAGCTGCTAGCAGTTTGGTTTGGGAAATTAGACGCGAAATGAAACTGCAAAGGCCTTCCAACAGGGTTGGAAAAGTGTGTTCTATATCTCTGCCAAACAAACTCCCCGGAGGTTGAGCTTTCAGAAGCAAGTTTAACTCTAAGGGAGGAAGCAGCAGAATGTGCCTCTCACATCTAGCCTGTAGGAATTCAGGTTGGCAAGTTCTATGGGGAAGCCCATTGCTGCCTACGGTGGAAACGGCATGGGAGATTTCAGTTTCAAAATCTCTGTGAAAAAGCGTCAGAGAAGCTTCTCCGTTTAGAATCCAGCATATCTCACTGAACCGAAGAAGTGGTAGTTAGAAGGGAGTTAGAGCTGCAAGCAGTTCGGTTTGGGAAATTAGACGCGAAATGAAACTGCAAATGCCTTCCAACAGGCTTGGAAAAATGTGTTCTATATCTCTGCCAAACAAACTCCCCGGAGGTTGAGCTTTCAGAAGCTAGTTTAACTCTAAGGGAGGAAGCAGCAGAATGTGCCTCTCACATCTAGCCTGTAGGAATTCAGGTTGGCAAGTTCTATGGGGAAGCCCATTGCTGCCTATGGTGGAAACGGCATGGGAGATTTCAGTTTCAAAATCTCTGTGAAAAAGCGTCAGAGAAGCTTCTCCGTTTAGAATCCAGCATATCTCACTGAACCGAAGAAGTGGTAGTTAGAAGGGAGTTAGAGCTGCAAGCAGTTTGGTTTGGGAAATTAGATGCGAAATGACACTGCAAAGGCCTTCCAACAGGCTTGGAAAAGTGTGTTCTATATCTCTGCCAAACAGACTCCCCGGAGGTTGAGCTTTCAGAAGCAAGCTTAACTCTTAGGGAGGAAGCAGCAGAATGTGCCTCTCACATCTAGCCTGTAGGAATTCAGGTTGGCAAGTTCTATGGGGAAGCACATTGCTGCCTATGGTGGAAACGGCATGGGAGATTTCAGTTTCAAAATCTCTGTGAAAAAGCATCAGAGAAGCTTCTCCGTTTAGAATCCAGCATATCTCACTGAACCGAAGAAGTGGTAGTTAGAAGGGAGTTAGAGCTGCAAGCAGTTTGGTTTGGGAAATTAGATGCGAAATGACACTGCAAAGGCCTTCCAACAGGCTTGGAAAAGTGTGTTCTATATCTGTGCCAAACAGAGTCCCCGGAGGTTGAGCTTTCAGAAGCAAGCTTAACTGTTAGGGAGGAAGCAGCAGAATGTGCCTCTCACATCTAGCCTGTAGGAATTCAGGTTGGCAAGTTCTATGGGGAAGCCCAATGCTGCCTATGGTGGAAACGGCATGGGAGATTTCAGTTTCAAAATCTCTGTGAAAAAGCGTCAGAGAAGCTTCTCTGTTTAGAATCCAGCATATCTCCCTGAACCGAAGAAGTGGTAGTTAGAAGGGAGTTAGAGCTGCAAGCAGTTTGGTTTGGGAAATTAGACGCGAAATGAAACTGCAAATGCCTTCCAACAGGCTTGGAAAAGTGTGTTCTATATCTCTGCCAAACAAACTCCCCGGAGGTTGAGCTTTCAGAAGCTAGTTTAACTCTAAGGGAGGAAGCAGCAGAATGTGCCTCTCACATCTAGCCTGTAGGAATTCAGGTTGGCAAGTTCTATGGGGAAGCCCATTGGCGCCTTCGTTGGAAACGGGTTTGGAAATTTCAGTTTCAAAATCTCTGTGGAAAAGCGTCAGAGAAGCTTCTCCGTTTAGAATCCAGCATATCTCACTGAACCGAAGAAGTGGTAGTTAGAAGGGAGTTAGAGCTGCAAGCAGTTTGGTTTGGGAAATTAGATGCGAAATGACACTGCAAAGGCCTTCCAACAGGCTTGGAAAAGTGTGTTCTATATCTCTGCCAAACAGACTCCCCGGAGGTTGAGCTTTCAGAAGCAAGCTTAACTCTTAGGGAGGAAGCAGCAGAATGTGCCTCTCACATCTAGCCTGTAGGAATTCAGGTTGGCAAGTTCTATGGGGAAGCCCATTGCTGCCTATGGTGGAAACGGCATGGGAGATTTCAGTTTCAAAATCTCTGTGAAAAAGCGTCAGAGAAGCTTCTCCGTTTAGAATCCAGCATATCTCACTGAACCGAAGAAGTGGTAGTTAGAAGGGAGTTAGAGCTGCAAGCAGTTTGGTTTGGGAAATTAGACGCGAAATGAAACTGCAAATGCCTTCCAACAGGCTTGGAAAAGTGTGTTCTATATCTCTGCCAAACAGACTCCCTGGAGGTTGAGCTTTCAGAAGCTAGTTTAACTCTAAGGGAGGAAGCAGCAGAATGTGCCTCTCACATCTAGCCTGTAGGAATTCAGGTTGGCAAGTTCTATGGGGAAGCCCATTGCTGGCTATGGTGGAAACAGCATGGGAGATTTCAGTTTCAAAATCTCTGTGAAAAAGCATCAGAGAAGCTTCTCCGTTTAGAATCCAGCATATCTCACTGAACCGAAGAAGTGGTAGTTAGAAGGCAGTTAGAGCTGCAAGCAGTTTGGTTTGGGAAATTAGACGCGAAATGAAACTGCAAATGCCTTCCAACAGGCTTGGAAAAGTGTGTTCTATATCTCTGCCAAACAAACTCCCCGGAGGTTGAGCTTTCAGAAGCTAGTTTAACTCTAAGGGAGGAAGCAGCAGAATGTGCCTCTCACATCTAGCCTGTAGGAATTCAGGTTGGCAAGTTCTATGGGGAAGCCCATTGCTGCCTATGGTGGAAACGGCATGGGAGATTTCAGTTTCAAAATCTCTGTGAAAAAGCGTCAGAGAAGCTTCTCCGTTTAGAATCCAGCATATCTCACTGAACCGAAGAAGTGGTAGTTAGAAGGGAGTTAGAGCTGCAAGCAGTTTGTTTTGGGAAATTAGACGCGAAATGAAACTGCAAATGCCTTCCAACAGGCTTGGAAAAGTGTGTTCTATATCTCTGCCAAACAGACTCCCCGGAGGTTGAGCTTTCAGAAGCAAGTTTAACTCTAAGGGAGGAAGCAGCAGAATGTGCCTCTCACATCTAGCCTGTAGGAATTCAGGTTGGCAAGTTCTATGGGGAAGCCCATTGCTGCCTATGGTGGAAACGGCATGGGAGATTTCAGTTTCAAAATCTCTGTGAAAAAGCGTCAGAGAAGCTTCTCCGTTTAGAATCCAGCATATCTCACTGAACCGAAGAAGTGGTAGTTAGAAGGCAGTTAGAGCTGCAAGCAGTTTGGTTTGGGAAATTAGATGCGAAATGACACTGCAAAGGCCTTCCAACAGGCTTGGAAAAGTGTGTTCTATATCTCTGCCAAACAGAGTCCCCGGAGGTTGAGCTTTCAGAAGCAAGCTTAACTGTTAGGGAGGAAGGAGCAGAATGTGCCTCTCACATCTAGCCAGTAGGAATTCAGGTTGGCAAGTTCTATGGGGAAGCCCATTGCTGCCTATGGTGGAAACGGCATGGGAGATTTCAGTTTCAAAATCTCTGTGAAAAAGCGTCAGAGAAGCTTCTCCGTTTAGAATCCAGCATATCTCACCGAACCAAAGAAGTGGTAGTTAGAAGGGAGTTAGAGCTGCAAGCAGTTTGGTTTGGGAAATTAGACGCAAAATGAAACTGCAAATGCCTTCCAACAGGCTTGGAAAAGTGTGTTCTATATCTCTGCCAAACAAACTCCCCGGAGGTTGAGCTTTCACAAGCTAGTTTAACTCTAAGGGAGGAAGCAGCAGAATGTGCCTCTCACATCTAGCCTGTAGGAATTCAGGTTGGCAAGTTCTATGGTGAAGCCCATTGGCGCCTTCGTTGGAAACGGGTTTGGAAATTTCAGTTTCAAAATCTCTGTGAAAAAGCGTCAGAGAAGCTTCTCCGTTTAGAATCCAGCATATCTCACTGAACCGAAGAAGTGGTAGTTAGAAGGCAGTTAGAGCTGCAAGCAGTTTGGTTTGGGAAATTAGACGCGAAATGAAACTGCAAATGCCTTCCAACAGGCTTGGAAAAGTGTGTTCTATATCTCTGCCAAACAGACTCCCTGGAGGTTGAGCTTTCAGAAGCTAGTTTAACTCTAAGGGAGGAAGCAGCAGAATGTGCCTCTCACATCTAGCCTGTAGGAATTCAGGTTGGCAAGTTCTATGGGGAAGCCCATTGCTGCCTATGGTGGAAACAGCATGGGAGATTTCAGTTTCAAAATCTCTGTGAAAAAGCGTCAGAGAAGCTTCTCCGTTTAGAATCCAGCATATCTCACTGAACCGAAGAAGTGGTAGTTAGAAGGCAGTTAGAGCTGCAAGCAGTTTGGTTTGGGAAATTAGACGCGAAATGAAACTGCAAATGCCTTCCAACAGGCTTGGAAAAGTGTGTTCTATATCTCTGCCAAACAAACTCCCCGGAGGTTGAGCTTTCAGAAGCTAGTTTAACTCTAAGGGAGGAAGCAGCAGAATGTACCTCTCACATCTAGCCTGTAGGAATTCAGGTTGGCAAGTTCTATGGGGAAGCCCATTGTCGCCTTCGTTGGAAACGGGTTTGGAAATTTCAGTTTCAAAATCTCTGTGAAAAAGCGTCAGAGAAGCTTCTCCGTTTAGAATCCAGCTTATCTCACTGAACCGAAGAAGTGATAGTTAGAAGGGAGTTAGAGCTGCAAGCAGTTTGGTTTGGGAAATTAGACGCGAAATGAAACTGCAAATGCCTTCCAACAGGCTTGGAAAAGTGTGTTCTATATCTCTGCCAAACAAACTCCCCGGAGGTTGAGCTTTCAGAAGCAAGTTTAACTCTAAGGGAGGAAGCAGCAGAATGTGCCTCTCACATCTAGCCTTTAGGAATTCAGGTTGGCAAGTTCTATGGGGAAGCCCATTGCTGCCTATTGTGGAAACAGCATGGGAGATTTCAGTTTCAAAATCTCTGTGAAAAAGCGTCAGAGAAGCTTCTCCGTTTAGAATCCAGCATATCTCACTGAACCGAAGAAGTGGTAGTTAGAAGGGAGTTAGAGCTGCAAGCAGTTTGGTTTGGGAAATTAGATGCGAAATGACACTGCAAAGGCCTTCCAACAGGCTTGGAAAAGTGTGTTCTATATCTGTGCCGAACAGAGTCCCCGGAGGTTGAGCTTTCAGAAGCAAGCTTAACTGTTAGGGAGGAAGCAGCAGAATGTGCCTCTCACATCTAGCCTGTAGGAATTCAGGTTGGCAAGTTCTATGTGGAAGCCCATTGCTGGCTATGGTCGAAACAGCATGGGAGATTTCAGTTTCAAAATCTCTGTGAAAAAGCGTCAGAGAAGCTTCTCCGTTTAGAATCCAGCATATCTCACTGAACCGAAGAAGTGGTAGTTAGAAGGCAGTTAGAGCTGCAAGCAGTTTGGTTTGGGAAATTAGACGCGAAATGAAACTGCAAATGCCTTCCAACAGGCTTGGAAAAGTGTGTTCTATATCTCTGCCAAACAAACTCCCCGGAGGTTAAGCTTTCAGAAGCAAGTTTAACTCTAAGGGAGGAAGCAGCAGAATGTGCCTCTCACATCTAGCCTGTAGGAATTCAGGTTGGCAAGTTCTATGGGGAAGCCCATTGCTGTCTATGGTGGAAACGGGTTTGGAAATTTCAGTTTCAAAATCTCTGTGAAAAAGTGTCAGAGAAGCTTCTCCGTTTAGAATCCAGCATATCTCACTGAACCGAAGAAGTGGTAGTTAGAAGGGAGTTAGAGCTGCAAGCAGTTTGGTTTGGGAAATTAGACGCGAAATGAAACTGCAAATGCCTTCCAACAGGCTTGGAAAAGTGTGTTCTATATCTCTGCCAAACAAACTCCCCGGAGGTTGAGCTTTCAGAAGCAAGTTTAACTCTAAGGGAGGAAGCAGCAGAATGTGCCTCTCACATCTAGCCTGTAGGAATTCAGGTTGGCAAGTTCTATGGGGAAGCCCATTGCTGCCTATGGTGGAAACGGCATGGGAGATTTCAGTTTCAAAATCTCTGTGAAAAACCGTCAGAGAAGCTTCTCCGTTTAGAATCCAGCATATCTCACTGAACCGAAGAAGTGGTAGTTAGAAGGGAGTTTGAGCTGCAAGCAGTTTGGTTTGGGAAATTAGACGCGAAATGAAACTGCAAATGCCTTCCAACAGGCTTGGAAAAGTGTGTTCTATATCTCTGCCAAACAAACTCCCCGGAGGTTGAGCTTTCAGAAGCTAGTTTAACTCTAAGGGAGGAAGCAGCAGAATGTGCCTCTCACATCTAGCCTGTAGGAATTCAGGTTGGCAAGTTCTATTGGGAAGCCCATTGGCGCCTTCGTTGGAAACGGGTTTGGAAATTTCAGTTTCAAAATCTCTGTGAAAAAGCGTCAGAGAAGCTTCTCCGTTTAGAATCCAGCATATCTCACTGAACCGAAGAAGTGGTAGTTAGAAGGGAGTTAGAGCTGCAAGCAGTTTGGTTTGGGAAATTAGACGCGAAATGAAACTGCAAATGCCTTCCAACAGGCTTGGAAAAGTGTGTTCTATATCTCTGCCAAACAAACTCCCCTGAGGTTGAGCTTTCAGAAGCAAGTTTAACTCTAAGGGAGGAAGCAGCAGAATGTGCCTCTCACATCTAGCCTGTAGGAATTCAGGTTGGCAAGTTCTATGGGGAAGCCCATTGCTGCCTATGGTGGAAACGGCATGGGAGATTTCAGTTTCAAAATCTCTGTGAAAAAGCGTCAGAGAAGCTTCTCCGTTTAGAATCCAGCATATCTCACTGAACGGAAGAAGTGGTAGTTAGAAGGGAGTTAGAGCTGCAAGCAGTTTGGTTTGGGAAATTAGACGCGAAATGAAACTGCAAATGCCTTCCAACAGGCTTGGAAAAGTGTGTTCTATATCTCTGCCAAACAAACTCCCCGGAGGTTGAGCTTTCAGAAGCTAGTTTAACTCTAAGGGAGGAAGCAGCAGAATGTGCCTCTCACATCTAGCCTGTAGGAATTCAGGTTGGCAAGTTCTATGGGGAAGCCCATTGCTGCCTATGGTGGAAACGGCATGGGAGATTTCAGTTTCAAAATCTCTGTGAAAAAGCGTCAGAGAAGCTTCTCCGTTTAGAATCCAGCATATCTCACTGAACCGAAGAAGTGGTAGTTAGAAGGCAGTTAGAGCTGCAAGCAGTTTGGTTTGGGAAATTAGACGCCAAATGAAACTGCAAATGCCTTCCAACAGGCTTGGAAAAGTGTGTTCTATATCTCTGCCAAACAAACTCCCCGGAGGTTGAGTTTTCAGAAGCAAGATTAACTCTAAGGGAGGAAGCAGCAGAATGTGCCTCTCACATCTAGCCTGTAGGAATTCAGGTTGGCAAGTTCTATGGGGAAGCCCATTGCTGCCTATGGTGGAAACGGCATGGGAGATTTCAGTTTCAAAATCTCTGTGAAAAAGCGTCAGAGAAGCTTCTCCGTTTAGAATCCAGCATATCTCACTGAACCGAAGAAGTGGTAGTTAGAAGGGAGTTAGAGCTGCAAGCAGTTTGGTTTGGGAAATTAGATGCGAAATGACACTGCAAAGGCCTTCCAACAGGCTTGGAAAAGTGTGTTCTATATCTGTGCCAAACAGAGTCCCCGGAGGTTGAGCTTTCAGAAGCAAGCTTAACTGTTAGTGAGGAAGCAGCAGAATGTGCCTCTCACATCTAGCCTGTAGGAATTCAGGTTGGCAAGTTCTATGTGGAAGCCCATTGCTGGCTATGGTCGAAACAGCATGGGAGATTTCAGTTTCAAAATCTCTGTGAAAAAGCGTCAGAGAAGCTTCTCCGTTTAGAATCCAGCATATCTCACTGAACCGAAGAAGTGGAAGTTAGAAGGGAGTTAGAGCTGCAAGCAGTTTGGTTTGGGAAATTAGACGCGAAATGAAACTGCAAATGCCTTCCAACAGGCTTGGAAAAGTGTGTTCTATATCTCTGCCAAACAAACTCCCCGGAGGTTGAGCTTTCAGAAGCAAGCTTAACTCTTAGGGAGGAAGCAGCAGAATGTGCCTCTCACATCTAGCCTGTAGGAATTCAGGTTGGCAAGTTCTATGGGGAAGCCCATTGCTGCCTATGGTGGAAACGGCATGGGAGATTTCAGTTTCAAAATCTCTGTGAAAAAGCGTCAGAGAAGCTTCTCCGTTTAGAATCCAGCTTATCTCACTGAACCGAAGAAGTGATAGTTAGAAGGGAGTTAGAGCTGCAAGCAGTTTGGTTTGGGAAATTAGACGCGAAATGAAACTGCAAATGCCTTCCAACAGGCTTGGAAAAGTGTGTTCTATATCTCTGCCAAACAAACTCCCCGGAGGTTGAGCTTTCAGAAGCAAGTTTAACTCTAAGGGAGGAAGCAGCAGAATGTGCCTCTCACATCTAGCCTTTAGGAATTCAGGTTGGCAAGTTCTATGGGGAAGCCCATTGCTGCCTATGGTGGAAACGGCATGGGAGATTTCAGTTTCAAAATCTCTGTGAAAAAGCGTCAGAGAAGCTTCTCCGTTTAGAATCCAGCATATCTCACTGAACCGAAGAAGTGGTAGTTAGAAGGGAGTTAGAGCTGCAAGCAGTTTGGTTTGGGAAATTAGATGCGAAATGACACTGCAAAGGCCTTCCAACAGGCTTGGAAAAGTGTGTTCTATATCTGTGCCGAACAGAGTCCCCGGAGGTTGAGCTTTCAGAAGCAAGCTTAACTGTTAGGGAGGAAGCAGCAGAATGTGCCTCTCACATCTAGCCTGTAGGAATTCAGGTTGGCAAGTTCTATGTGGAAGCCCATTGCTGGCTATGGTCGAAACAGCATGGGAGATTTCAGTTTCAAAATCTCTGTGAAAAAGCGTCAGAGAAGCTTCTCCGTTTAGAATCCAGCATATCTCACTGAACCGAAGAAGTGGTAGTTAGAAGGCAGTTAGAGCTGCAAGCAGTTTGGTTTGGGAAATTAGACGCGAAATGAAACTGCAAATGCCTTCCAACAGGCTTGGAAAAGTGTGTTCTATATCTCTGCCAAACAAACTCCCCGGAGGTTAAGCTTTCAGAAGCAAGTTTAACTCTAAGGGAGGAAGCAGCAGAATGTGCCTCTCACATCTAGCCTGTAGGAATTCAGGTTGGCAAGTTCTATGGGGAAGCCCATTGCTGTCTATGGTGGAAACGGGTTTGGAAATTTCAGTTTCAAAATCTCTGTGAAAAAGTGTCAGAGAAGCTTCTCCGTTTAGAATCCAGCATATCTCACTGAACCGAAGAAGTGGTAGTTAGAAGGGAGTTAGAGCTGCAAGCAGTTTGGTTTGGGAAATTAGACGCGAAATGAAACTGCAAATGCCTTCCAACAGGCTTGGAAAAGTGTGTTCTATATCTCTGCCAAACAAACTCCCCGGAGGTTGAGCTTTCAGAAGCAAGTTTAACTCTAAGGGAGGAAGCAGCAGAATGTGCCTCTCACATCTAGCCTGTAGGAATTCAGGTTGGCAAGTTCTATGGGGAAGCCCATTGCTGCCTATGGTGGAAACGGCATGGGAGATTTCAGTTTCAAAATCTCTGTGAAAAACCGTCAGAGAAGCTTCTCCGTTTAGAATCCAGCATATCTCACTGAACCGAAGAAGTGGTAGTTAGAAGGGAGTTTGAGCTGCAAGCAGTTTGGTTTGGGAAATTAGACGCGAAATGAAACTGCAAATGCCTTCCAACAGGCTTGGAAAAGTGTGTTCTATATCTCTGCCAAACAAACTCCCCGGAGGTTGAGCTTTCAGAAGCTAGTTTAACTCTAAGGGAGGAAGCAGCAGAATGTGCCTCTCACATCTAGCCTGTAGGAATTCAGGTTGGCAAGTTCTATTGGGAAGCCCATTGGCGCCTTCGTTGGAAACGGGTTTGGAAATTTCAGTTTCAAAATCTCTGTGAAAAAGCGTCAGAGAAGCTTCTCCGTTTAGAATCCAGCATATCTCACTGAACCGAAGAAGTGGTAGTTAGAAGGGAGTTAGAGCTGCAAGCAGTTTGGTTTGGGAAATTAGACGCGAAATGAAACTGCAAATGCCTTCCAACAGGCTTGGAAAAGTGTGTTCTATATCTCTGCCAAACAAACTCCCCTGAGGTTGAGCTTTCAGAAGCAAGTTTAACTCTAAGGGAGGAAGCAGCAGAATGTGCCTCTCACATCTAGCCTGTAGGAATTCAGGTTGGCAAGTTCTATGGGGAAGCCCATTGCTGCCTATGGTGGAAACGGCATGGGAGATTTCAGTTTCAAAATCTCTGTGAAAAAGCGTCAGAGAAGCTTCTCCGTTTAGAATCCAGCATATCTCACTGAACGGAAGAAGTGGTAGTTAGAAGGGAGTTAGAGCTGCAAGCAGTTTGGTTTGGGAAATTAGACGCGAAATGAAACTGCAAATGCCTTCCAACAGGCTTGGAAAAGTGTGTTCTATATCTCTGCCAAACAAACTCCCCGGAGGTTGAGCTTTCAGAAGCTAGTTTAACTCTAAGGGAGGAAGCAGCAGAATGTGCCTCTCACATCTAGCCTGTAGGAATTCAGGTTGGCAAGTTCTATGGGGAAGCCCATTGCTGCCTATGGTGGAAACGGCATGGGAGATTTCAGTTTCAAAATCTCTGTGAAAAAGCGTCAGAGAAGCTTCTCCGTTTAGAATCCAGCATATCTCACTGAACCGAAGAAGTGGTAGTTAGAAGGCAGTTAGAGCTGCAAGCAGTTTGGTTTGGGAAATTAGACGCCAAATGAAACTGCAAATGCCTTCCAACAGGCTTGGAAAAGTGTGTTCTATATCTCTGCCAAACAAACTCCCCGGAGGTTGAGTTTTCAGAAGCAAGATTAACTCTAAGGGAGGAAGCAGCAGAATGTGCCTCTCACATCTAGCCTGTAGGAATTCAGGTTGGCAAGTTCTATGGGGAAGCCCATTGCTGCCTATGGTGGAAACGGCATGGGAGATTTCAGTTTCAAAATCTCTGTGAAAAAGCGTCAGAGAAGCTTCTCCGTTTAGAATCCAGCATATCTCACTGAACCGAAGAAGTGGTAGTTAGAAGGGAGTTAGAGCTGCAAGCAGTTTGGTTTGGGAAATTAGATGCGAAATGACACTGCAAAGGCCTTCCAACAGGCTTGGAAAAGTGTGTTCTATATCTGTGCCAAACAGAGTCCCCGGAGGTTGAGCTTTCAGAAGCAAGCTTAACTGTTAGTGAGGAAGCAGCAGAATGTGCCTCTCACATCTAGCCTGTAGGAATTCAGGTTGGCAAGTTCTATGTGGAAGCCCATTGCTGGCTATGGTCGAAACAGCATGGGAGATTTCAGTTTCAAAATCTCTGTGAAAAAGCGTCAGAGAAGCTTCTCCGTTTAGAATCCAGCATATCTCACTGAACCGAAGAAGTGGTAGTTAGAAGGGAGTTAGAGCTGCAAGCAGTTTGGTTTGGGAAATTAGACGCGAAATGAAACTGCAAATGCCTTCCAACAGGCTTGGAAAAGTGTGTTCTATATCTCTGCCAAACAAACTCCCCGGAGGTTGAGCTTTCAGAAGCAAGCTTAACTCTTAGGGAGGAAGCAGCAGAATGTGCCTCTCACATCTAGCCTGTAGGAATTCAGGTTGGCAAGTTCTATGGGGAAGCCCATTGCTGCCTATGGTGGAAACGGCATGGGAGATTTCAGTTTCAAAATCTCTGTGAAAAAGCGTCAGAGAAGCTTCTCCGTTTAGAATCCAGCATATCTCACTGAACCGAAGAAGTGGTAGTTATTAGGCAGTTAGAGCTGCCAGCAGTTTGGTTTGGGAAATTAGACGCGAAATGAAACTGCAAATGCCTTCCAACAGGCTTGGAAAAGTGTGTTCTATATCTCTGCCAAACAGACTCCCTGGAGGTTGAGCTTCCAGAAGCTAGTTTAACTCTAAGGGAGGAAGCAGCAGAATGTGCCTCTCACATCTAGCCTTTAGGAATTCAGGTTGGCAAGTTCTATGGGGAAGCCCATTGCTGCCTATGGTGGAAACGGCATGGGAGATTTGAGTTTCAAAATCTCTGTGAAAAAGGGTCAGAGAAGCTTCTCCGTTTAGAATCCAGCATATCTCACTGAACCGAAGAAGTGGTAGTTAGAAGGGAGTTAGAGCTGCAAGCAGTTTGGTTTGGGAAATTAGATGCGAAATGACACTGCAAAGGCCTTCCAACAGGCTTGGAAAAGTGTGTTCTATATCTCTGCCAAACAGAGTCCCCGGAGGTTGAGCTTTCAGAAGCAAGTTTAACTCTAAGGGAGGAAGCAGCAGAATGTGCCTCTCACATCTAGCCTGTAGGAATTCAGGTTGGCAAGTTCTATGGGGAAGCCCATTGCTGCCTATGGTGGAAACGGCATGGGAGATTTCAGTTTCAAAATCTCTGTGAAAAAGCGTCAGAGAAGCTTCTCCGTTTAGAATCCAGCATATCTCACTGAACGGAAGAAGTGGTAGTTAGAAGGGAGTTAGAGCTGCAAGCAGTTTGGTTTGGGAAATTAGACGCGAAATGAAACTGCAAATGCCTTCCAACAGGCTTGGAAAAGTGTGTTCTATATCTCTGCCAAACAAACTCCCCGGAGGTTGAGCTTTCAGAAGCTAGTTTAACTCTAAGGGAGGAAGCAGCAGAATGTGCCTCTCACATCTAGCCTGTAGGAATTCAGGTTGGCAAGTTCTATGGGGAAGCCCATTGCTGCCTATGGTGGAAACGGCATGGGAGATTTCAGTTTCAAAATCTCTGTGAAAAAGCGTCAGAGAAGCTTCTCCGTTTAGAATCCAGCATATCTCACTGAACCGAAGAAGTGGTAGTTAGAAGGCAGTTAGAGCTGCAAGCAGTTTGGTTTGGGAAATTAGACGCCAAATGAAACTGCAAATGCCTTCCAACAGGCTTGGAAAAGTGTGTTCTATATCTCTGCCAAACAAACTCCCCGGAGGTTGAGTTTTCAGAAGCAAGATTAACTCTAAGGGAGGAAGCAGCAGAATGTGCCTCTCACATCTAGCCTGTAGGAATTCAGGTTGGCAAGTTCTATGGGGAAGCCCATTGCTGCCTATGGTGGAAACGGCATGGGAGATTTCAGTTTCAAAATCTCTGTGAAAAAGCGTCAGAGAAGCTTCTCCGTTTAGAATCCAGCATATCTCACTGAACCGAAGAAGTGGTAGTTAGAAGGGAGTTAGAGCTGCAAGCAGTTTGGTTTGGGAAATTAGATGCGAAATGACACTGCAAAGGCCTTCCAACAGGCTTGGAAAAGTGTGTTCTATATCTGTGCCAAACAGAGTCCCCGGAGGTTGAGCTTTCAGAAGCAAGCTTAACTGTTAGTGAGGAAGCAGCAGAATGTGCCTCTCACATCTAGCCTGTAGGAATTCAGGTTGGCAAGTTCTATGTGGAAGCCCATTGCTGGCTATGGTCGAAACAGCATGGGAGATTTCAGTTTCAAAATCTCTGTGAAAAAGCGTCAGAGAAGCTTCTCCGTTTAGAATCCAGCATATCTCACTGAACCGAAGAAGTGGTAGTTAGAAGGGAGTTAGAGCTGCAAGCAGTTTGGTTTGGGAAATTAGACGCGAAATGAAACTGCAAATGCCTTCCAACAGGCTTGGAAAAGTGTGTTCTATATCTCTGCCAAACAAACTCCCCGGAGGTTGAGCTTTCAGAAGCAAGCTTAACTCTTAGGGAGGAAGCAGCAGAATGTGCCTCTCACATCTAGCCTGTAGGAATTCAGGTTGGCAAGTTCTATGGGGAAGCCCATTGCTGCCTATGGTGGAAACGGCATGGGAGATTTCAGTTTCAAAATCTCTGTGAAAAAGCGTCAGAGAAGCTTCTCCGTTTAGAATCCAGCATATCTCACTGAACCGAAGAAGTGGTAGTTATTAGGCAGTTAGAGCTGCCAGCAGTTTGGTTTGGGAAATTAGACGCGAAATGAAACTGCAAATGCCTTCCAACAGGCTTGGAAAAGTGTGTTCTATATCTCTGCCAAACAGACTCCCTGGAGGTTGAGCTTCCAGAAGCTAGTTTAACTCTAAGGGAGGAAGCAGCAGAATGTGCCTCTCACATCTAGCCTTTAGGAATTCAGGTTGGCAAGTTCTATGGGGAAGCCCATTGCTGCCTATGGTGGAAACGGCATGGGAGATTTGAGTTTCAAAATCTCTGTGAAAAAGGGTCAGAGAAGCTTCTCCGTTTAGAATCCAGCATATCTCACTGAACCGAAGAAGTGGTAGTTAGAAGGGAGTTAGAGCTGCAAGCAGTTTGGTTTGGGAAATTAGATGCGAAATGACACTGCAAAGGCCTTCCAACAGGCTTGGAAAAGTGTGTTCTATATCTCTGCCAAACAGAGTCCCCGGAGGTTGAGCTTTCAGAAGCAAGCGTAACTGTTAGGGAGGAAGCAGCAGAATGTGCCTCTCACATCTAGCCAGTAGGAATTCAGGTTGGCAAGTTCTATGGGGAAGCCCATTGCTGCCTATGGTGGAAACGGCATGGGAGATTTCAGTTTCAAAATCTCTGTGAAAAAGCGTCAGAGAAGCTTCTCCGTTTAGAATCCAGCATATCTCACTGAACCGAAGAAGTGGTAGTTAGAAGGGAGTTAGAGCTGCAAGCAGTTTGGTTTGGGAAATTAGACGCGAAATTAAACTGCAAATGCCTTCCAACAGGCTTGGAAAAGTGTGTTCTATATCTCTGCCAAACAAACTCCCCGGAGGTTGAGCTTTCAGAAGCAAGTTTAACTCTAAGGGAGGAAGCAGCACAATGTGCCTCTCACATCTAGCCTGTAGGAATTCAGGTTGGCAAGTTCTATGGGGAAGCCCATTGCTGCCTATGGTGGAAACGGCATGGGAGATTTCAGTTTCAAAATCTCTGTGAAAAAGCGTCAGAGAAGCTTCTCCGTTTAGAATCCAGCATATCTCACTGAACCGAAGAAGTGGTAGTTAGAAGGCAGTTAGAGCTGCAAGCAGTTTGGTTTGGGAAATTAGACGCGAAATGAAACTGCAAATGCCTTCCAACAGGCTTGGAAAAGTGTGTTCTATATCTCTGCCAAACAAAATCCCCGGAGGTTGAGCTTTCAGAAGCAAGTTTAACTCTAAGGGAGGAAGCAGCAGAATGTGCCTCTCACATCTAGCCTGTAGGAATTCAGGTTGGCAAGTTCTATGGGGAAGCCCATTGCTGCCTATGGTGGAAACGGCATGGGAGATTTCAGTTTCAAAATCTCTGTGAAAAAGCGTCAGAGAAGCTTCTCCGTTTAGAATCCAGCATATCTCACTGAACCGAAGAAGTGGTAGTTAGAAGGGAGTTAGAGCTGCAAGCAGTTTGGTTTGGGAAATTAGACGCGAAATGAAACTGCAAATGCCTTCCAACAGGCTTGGAAAAGTGTGTTCTATATCTCTGCCAAACAAACTCCCCGGAGGTTGAGCTTTCAGAAGCAAGTTTAACTCTAAGGGAGGAAGCAGCAGAATGTGCCTCTCACATCTAGCCTGTAGGAATTCAGGTTGGCAAGTTCTATGGGGAAGCCCATTGCTGCCTATGGTGGAAACGGCATGGGAGATTTCAGTTTCAAAATCTCTGTGAAAAAGCGTCAGAGAAGCTTCTCCGTTTAGAATCCAGCATATCTCACTGAACCGAAGAAGTGGTAGTTAGAAGGGAGTTAGAGCTGCAAGCAGTTTGGTTTGGGAAATTAGACGCGAAATGAAACTGCAAATGCCTTCCAACAGGCTTGGAAAAGTGTGTTCTATATCTCTGCCAAACAAACTCCCCGGAGGTTGAGCTTTCAGAAGCTAGTTTAACTCTAAGGGAGGAAGCAGCAGAATGTGCCTCTCACATCTAGCCTGTAGGAATTCAGGTTGGCAAGTTCTATGGGGAAGCCCATTGCTGCCTATGGTGGAAACGGCAAGGGAGATTTCAGTTTCAAAATCTCTGTGAAAAAGCGTCAGAGAAGCTTCTCCGTTTAGAATCCAGCATATCTCACTGAACCGAAGAAGTGGTAGTTAGAAGATAGATAGAGCTGCAAGCAGTTTGGTTTGGGAAATTAGATGCGAAATGACACTGCAAAGGCCTTCCAACAGGCTTGGAAAAGTGTGTTCTATATCTCTGACAAACAGACTCCCCGGAGGTTGAGCTTTCAGAAGCAAGCTTAACTCTTAGGGAGGAAGCAGCAGAATGTGCCTCTCACATCTAACCTGTAGGAATTCAGGTTGGCAAGTTCTATGGGGAAGCCCATTGCTGCCTATGGTGGAAACGGCATGGGAGATTTCAGTTTCAAAATCTCTGTGAAAAAGCGTCAGAGAAGCTTCTCCATTTAGAATCCAGCATATCTCACTGAACCGAAGAAGTGGTAGTTAGAAGGCAGTTAGAGCTGCAAGCAGTTTGGTTTGGGAAATTAGACGCGAAATGAAACTGCAAATGCCTTCCAACAGGCTTGGAAAAGTGTGTTCTATATCTCTGCCAAACAGACTCCCTGGAGGTTGAGCTTTCACAAGCTAGTTTAACTCTAAGGGAGGAAGCAGCAGAATGTGCCTCTCACATCTAGCCAGTAGGAATTCAGGTTGGCAAGTTCTATGGGGAAGCCCATTGCTGCCTATGGTGGAAACGGCATGGGAGATTTCAGTTTCAAAATCTCTGTGAAAAAGCGTCAGAGAAGCTTCTCCGTTTAGAATCCAGCATATCTCACTGAACCGAAGAAGTGGTAGTTAGAAGGCAGTTAGAGCTGCAAGCAGTTTGGTTTGGGAAATTAGACGCGAAATGAAACTGCAAATGCCTTCCAACGGGCTTGGAAAAGTGTGTTCTATATCTCTGCCAAACAGACTCCCTGGAGGTTGAGCTTTCAGAAGCTAGTTTAACTCTAAGGGAGGAAGCAGCAGAATGTGCCTCTCACATCTAGCCTGTAGGAATTCAGGTTGGCAAGTTCTATGGGGAAGCCCATTGCTGCCTATGGTGGAAACGGCATGGGAGATTTCAGTTTCAAAATCTCTGTGAAAAAGCGTCAGAGAAGCTTCTCCGTTTAGAATCCAGCATATCTCACTGAACCGAAGAAGTGGTAGTTAGAAGGGAGTTAGAGCTGCAAGCAGTTTGGTTTGGGAAATTAGATGCGAAATGACACTGCAAAGGCCTTCCAACAGGCTTGGAAAAGTGTGTTCTATATCTCTGCCAAACAGACTCCCCAGAGGTTGAGCTTTCAGAAGCAAGCTGAACTTATAGGGAGGAAGCAGCAGAATGTGCCTCTCACATCTAGCCTGTAGGAATTCAGGTTGGCAAGTTCTATGGGGAAGCCCATTGCTGCCTATGGTGGAAACGGCATGGGAGATTTCAGTTTCAAAATCTCTGTGAAAAAGCGTCAGAGAAGCTTCTCCGTTTAGAATCCAGCATATCTCACTGAACCGAAGAAGTGGTAGTTAGAAGGGAGTTAGAGCTGCAAGCAGTTTGGTTTGGGAAATTAGACGCGAAATGAAACTGCAAATGCCTTCCAACAGGCTTGGAAAAGTGTGTTCTATATCTCTGCCAAACAAACTCCGCGGAGGTTGAGCTTTCAGAAGCTAGTTTAACTCTAAGGGAGGAAGCAGCAGAATGTGCCTCTCACATCTAGCCTGTAGGAATTCAGGTTGGCAAGTTCTATGAGGAAGCCCATTGGCGCCTTCGTTGGAAACGGGTTTGGAAATTTCAGTTTCAAAATCTCTGTGAAAAAGCGTCAGAGAAGCTTCTCCGTTTAGAATCCAGCATATCTCACTGAACCGAAGAAGTGGTAGTTAGAAGGGAGTTAGAGCTGCAAGCAGTTTGGTTTGGGAAATTAGATGCGAAATGACACTGCAAAGGCCTTCCAACAGGCTTGGAAAAGTGTGTTCTATATCTCTGCCAAACAGACTCCCCGGAGGTTGAGCTTTCAGAAGCAAGCTTAACTCTTAGGGAGGAAGCAGCAGAATGTGCCTCTCACATCTAGCCTGTAGGAATTCAGGTTGGCAAGTTCTATGGGGAAGCCCATTGCTGCCTATGGTGGAAACGGCATGGGAGATTTGAGTTTCAAAATCTCTGTGAAAAAGCGTCAGAGAAGCTTCTCCGTTTAGAATCCAGCATATCTCACTGAACCGAAGAAGTGGTAGTTAGAAGGGAGTTAGAGCTGCAAGCAGTTTGGTTTGGGAAATTAGACGCGAAATGAAACTGCAAATGCCTTCCAACAGGCTTGGAAAAGTGTGTTCTATATCTCTGCCAAACAGACTCCCTGGAGGTTGAGCTTTCAGAAGCTAGTTTAACTCTAAGGGAGGAAGCAGCAGAATGTGCCTCTCACATCTAGCCTGTAGGAATTGAGGTTGGCAAGTTCTATGGGGAAGCCCATTGCTGGCTATGGTGGAAACAGCATGGGAGATTTGAGTTTCAAAATCTCTGTGAAAAAGCGTCAGAGAAGCTTCTCCGTTTAGAATCCAGCATATCTCACTGAACCGAAGAAGTGGTAGTTAGAAGGCAGTTAGAGCTGCAAGCAGTTTGGTTTGGGAAATTAGACGCGAAATGAAACTGCAAATGCCTTCCAACAGGCTTGGAAAAGTGTGTTCTATATCTCTGCCAAACAAACTCCCCGGAGGTTGAGCTTTCAGAAGCTAGTTTAACTCTAAGGGAGGAAGCAGCAGAATGTGCCTCTCACATCTAGCCTGTAGGAATTCAGGTTGGCAAGTTTATGGGGAAGCCTATTGGCGCCTTCGTTGGAAACGGGTTTGGAAATTTCAGTTTCAAAGTCTCTGTGAAAAAGCGTCAGAGAAGCTTCTCCGTTTAGAATCCAGCATATCTCACTGAACCGAAGAAGTGGTAGTTAGAAGGGAGTTAGAGCTGCAAGCAGTTTGGTTTGGGAAATTAGACGCGAAATGAAACTGCAAATGCCTTCCAACAGGCTTGGAAAAGTGTGTTCTATATCTCTGCCAAACAAAATCCCCGGAGGTTGAGCTTTCAGAAGCAAGTTTAACTCTAAGGGAGGAAGCAGCAGAATGTGCCTCTCACATCTAGCCTGTAGGAATTCAGGTTGGCAAGTTCTATGGGGAAGCCCATTGCTGCCTATGGTGGAAACGGCATGGGAGATTTCAGTTTCAAAATCTCTGTGAAAAAGCGTCAGAGAAGCTTCTCCATTTAGAATCCAGCATATCTCACTGAACCGAAGAAGTGGTAGTTAGAAGGCAGTTAGAGCTGCAAGCAGTTTGGTTTGGGAAATTAGACGTGAAATGAAACTGCAAATGCCTTCCAACAGGCTTGGAAAAGTGTGTTCTATATCTCTGCCAAAAAAACTCCCCGGAGGTTCAGCTTTCAGAAGCTAGTTTAACTCTAAGGGAGGAAGCAGCAGAATGTGCCTCTCACATCTAGCCTGTAGGAATTCAGGTTGGCATGTTCTATGGGGAAGCCCATTGGCGCCTTCGTTGGAAACGGGTTTGGAAATTTCAGTTTCAAAATCTCTGTGAAAAAGCGTCAGAGAAGCTTCTCCGTTTAGAATCCAGCATATCTCACTGAACCGAAGAAGTGGTAGTTAGAAGGCAGTTAGAGCTGCAAGCAGTATGGTTTGGGAAATTAGACGCGAAATGAAACTGCAAATGCCTTCCAACGGGCTTGGAAAAGTGTGTTCTATATCTCTGCCAAACAGACTCCCTGGAGGTTGAGCTTTCAGAAGCTAGTTTAACTCTAAGGGAGGAAGCAGCAGAATGTGCCTCTCACATCTAGCCTGTAGGAATTCAGGTTGGCAAGTTCTATGGGGAAGCCCATTGCTGCCTATGGTGGAAACGGCATGGGAGATTTCAGTTTCAAAATCTCTGTGAAAAACCGTCAGAGAAGCTTCTCCGTTTAGAATCCAGCATATCTCACTGAACCGAAGAAGTGGTAGTTAGAAGGCAGTTAGAGCTGCAAGCAGTTTGGTTTGGGAAATTAGACGCGAAATGAAACTGCAAATGCCTTCCAACAGGCTTGGAAAAGTGTGTTCTATATCTCTGCCAAACAAACTCCCCGGAGGTTGAGCTTTCAGAAGCTAGTTTAACTCTAAGGGAGGAAGCAGCAGAATGTGCCTCTCACATCTAGCCTGTAGGAATTCAGGTTGGCAAGTTTATGGGGAAGCCTATTGGCGCCTTCGTTGGAAACGGGTTTGGAAATTTCAGTTTCAAAGTCTCTGTGAAAAAGCGTCAGAGAAGCTTCTCCGTTTAGAATCCAGCATATCTCACTGAACCGAAGAAGTGGTAGTTAGAAGGGAGTTAGAGCTGCAAGCAGTTTGGTTTGGGAAATTAGACGCGAAATGAAACTGCAAATGCCTTCCAACAGGCTTGGAAAAGTGTGTTCTATATCTCTGCCAAACAAAATCCCCGGAGGTTGAGCTTTCAGAAGCAAGTTTAACTCTAAGGGAGGAAGCAGCAGAATGTGCCTCTCACATCTAGCCTGTAGGAATTCAGGTTGGCAAGTTCTATGGGGAAGCCCATTGCTGCCTATGGTGGAAACGGCATGGGAGATTTCAGTTTCAAAATCTCTGTGAAAAAGCGTCAGAGAAGCTTCTCCGTTTAGAATCCAGCATATCTCACTGAACGGAAGAAGTGGTAGTTAGAAGGGAGTTAGAGCTGCAAGCAGTTTGGTTTGGGAAATTAGACGCGAAATGAAACTGCAAATGCCTTCCAACAGGCTTGGAAAAGTGTGTTCTATATCTCTGCCAAACAAACTCCCCGGAGGTTGAGCTTTCAGAAGCTAGTTTAACTCTAAGGGAGGAAGCAGCAGAATGTGCCTCTCACATCTAGCCTGTAGGAATTCAGGTTGGCAAGTTCTATGGGGAAGCCCATTGCTGCCTATGGTGGAAACGGCATGGGAGATTTCAGTTTCAAAATCTCTGTGAAAAAGCGTCAGAGAAGCTTCTCCGTTTAGAATCCAGCATATCTCACTGAACCGAAGAAGTGGTAGTTAGAAGGCAGTTAGAGCTGCAAGCAGTTTGGTTTGGGAAATTAGACGCCAAATGAAACTGCAAATGCCTTCCAACAGGCTTGGAAAAGTGTGTTCTATATCTCTGCCAAACAAACTCCCCGGAGGTTGAGTTTTCAGAAGCAAGATTAACTCTAAGGGAGGAAGCAGCAGAATGTGCCTCTCACATCTAGCCTGTAGGAATTCAGGTTGGCAAGTTCTATGGGGAAGCCCATTGCTGCCTATGGTGGAAACGGCATGGGAGATTTCAGTTTCAAAATCTCTGTGAAAAAGCGTCAGAGAAGCTTCTCCGTTTAGAATCCAGCATATCTCACTGAACCGAAGAAGTGGTAGTTAGAAGGGAGTTAGAGCTGCAAGCAGTTTGGTTTGGGAAATTAGATGCGAAATGACACTGCAAAGGCCTTCCAACAGGCTTGGAAAAGTGTGTTCTATATCTGTGCCAAACAGAGTCCCCGGAGGTTGAGCTTTCAGAAGCAAGCTTAACTGTTAGTGAGGAAGCAGCAGAATGTGCCTCTCACATCTAGCCTGTAGGAATTCAGGTTGGCAAGTTCTATGTGGAAGCCCATTGCTGGCTATGGTCGAAACAGCATGGGAGATTTCAGTTTCAAAATCTCTGTGAAAAAGCGTCAGAGAAGCTTCTCCGTTTAGAATCCAGCATATCTCACTGAACCGAAGAAGTGGTAGTTAGAAGGGAGTTAGAGCTGCAAGCAGTTTGGTTTGGGAAATTAGACGCGAAATGAAACTGCAAATGCCTTCCAACAGGCTTGGAAAAGTGTGTTCTATATCTCTGCCAAACAAACTCCCCGGAGGTTGAGCTTTCAGAAGCAAGCTTAACTCTTAGGGAGGAAGCAGCAGAATGTGCCTCTCACATCTAGCCTGTAGGAATTCAGGTTGGCAAGTTCTATGGGGAAGCCCATTGCTGCCTATGGTGGAAACGGCATGGGAGATTTCAGTTTCAAAATCTCTGTGAAAAAGCGTCAGAGAAGCTTCTCCGTTTAGAATCCAGCATATCTCACTGAACCGAAGAAGTGGTAGTTATTAGGCAGTTAGAGCTGCCAGCAGTTTGGTTTGGGAAATTAGACGCGAAATGAAACTGCAAATGCCTTCCAACAGGCTTGGAAAAGTGTGTTCTATATCTCTGCCAAACAGACTCCCTGGAGGTTGAGCTTCCAGAAGCTAGTTTAACTCTAAGGGAGGAAGCAGCAGAATGTGCCTCTCACATCTAGCCTTTAGGAATTCAGGTTGGCAAGTTCTATGGGGAAGCCCATTGCTGCCTATGGTGGAAACGGCATGGGAGATTTGAGTTTCAAAATCTCTGTGAAAAAGGGTCAGAGAAGCTTCTCCGTTTAGAATCCAGCATATCTCACTGAACCGAAGAAGTGGTAGTTAGAAGGGAGTTAGAGCTGCAAGCAGTTTGGTTTGGGAAATTAGATGCGAAATGACACTGCAAAGGCCTTCCAACAGGCTTGGAAAAGTGTGTTCTATATCTCTGCCAAACAGAGTCCCCGGAGGTTGAGCTTTCAGAAGCAAGCGTAACTGTTAGGGAGGAAGCAGCAGAATGTGCCTCTCACATCTAGCCAGTAGGAATTCAGGTTGGCAAGTTCTATGGGGAAGCCCATTGCTGCCTATGGTGGAAACGGCATGGGAGATTTCAGTTTCAAAATCTCTGTGAAAAAGCGTCAGAGAAGCTTCTCCGTTTAGAATCCAGCATATCTCACTGAACCGAAGAAGTGGTAGTTAGAAGGGAGTTAGAGCTGCAAGCAGTTTGGTTTGGGAAATTAGACGCGAAATTAAACTGCAAATGCCTTCCAACAGGCTTGGAAAAGTGTGTTCTATATCTCTGCCAAACAAACTCCCCGGAGGTTGAGCTTTCAGAAGCAAGTTTAACTCTAAGGGAGGAAGCAGCACAATGTGCCTCTCACATCTAGCCTGTAGGAATTCAGGTTGGCAAGTTCTATGGGGAAGCCCATTGCTGCCTATGGTGGAAACGGCATGGGAGATTTCAGTTTCAAAATCTCTGTGAAAAAGCGTCAGAGAAGCTTCTCCGTTTAGAATCCAGCATATCTCACTGAACCGAAGAAGTGGTAGTTAGAAGGCAGTTAGAGCTGCAAGCAGTTTGGTTTGGGAAATTAGACGCGAAATGAAACTGCAAATGCCTTCCAACAGGCTTGGAAAAGTGTGTTCTATATCTCTGCCAAACAAAATCCCCGGAGGTTGAGCTTTCAGAAGCAAGTTTAACTCTAAGGGAGGAAGCAGCAGAATGTGCCTCTCACATCTAGCCTGTAGGAATTCAGGTTGGCAAGTTCTATGGGGAAGCCCATTGCTGCCTATGGTGGAAACGGCATGGGAGATTTCAGTTTCAAAATCTCTGTGAAAAAGCGTCAGAGAAGCTTCTCCGTTTAGAATCCAGCATATCTCACTGAACCGAAGAAGTGGTAGTTAGAAGGGAGTTAGAGCTGCAAGCAGTTTGGTTTGGGAAATTAGACGCGAAATGAAACTGCAAATGCCTTCCAACAGGCTTGGAAAAGTGTGTTCTATATCTCTGCCAAACAAACTCCCCGGAGGTTGAGCTTTCAGAAGCAAGTTTAACTCTAAGGGAGGAAGCAGCAGAATGTGCCTCTCACATCTAGCCTGTAGGAATTCAGGTTGGCAAGTTCTATGGGGAAGCCCATTGCTGCCTATGGTGGAAACGGCATGGGAGATTTCAGTTTCAAAATCTCTGTGAAAAAGCGTCAGAGAAGCTTCTCCGTTTAGAATCCAGCATATCTCACTGAACCGAAGAAGTGGTAGTTAGAAGGGAGTTAGAGCTGCAAGCAGTTTGGTTTGGGAAATTAGACGCGAAATGAAACTGCAAATGCCTTCCAACAGGCTTGGAAAAGTGTGTTCTATATCTCTGCCAAACAAACTCCCCGGAGGTTGAGCTTTCAGAAGCTAGTTTAACTCTAAGGGAGGAAGCAGCAGAATGTGCCTCTCACATCTAGCCTGTAGGAATTCAGGTTGGCAAGTTCTATGGGGAAGCCCATTGCTGCCTATGGTGGAAACGGCAAGGGAGATTTCAGTTTCAAAATCTCTGTGAAAAAGCGTCAGAGAAGCTTCTCCGTTTAGAATCCAGCATATCTCACTGAACCGAAGAAGTGGTAGTTAGAAGATAGATAGAGCTGCAAGCAGTTTGGTTTGGGAAATTAGATGCGAAATGACACTGCAAAGGCCTTCCAACAGGCTTGGAAAAGTGTGTTCTATATCTCTGACAAACAGACTCCCCGGAGGTTGAGCTTTCAGAAGCAAGCTTAACTCTTAGGGAGGAAGCAGCAGAATGTGCCTCTCACATCTAACCTGTAGGAATTCAGGTTGGCAAGTTCTATGGGGAAGCCCATTGCTGCCTATGGTGGAAACGGCATGGGAGATTTCAGTTTCAAAATCTCTGTGAAAAAGCGTCAGAGAAGCTTCTCCATTTAGAATCCAGCATATCTCACTGAACCGAAGAAGTGGTAGTTAGAAGGCAGTTAGAGCTGCAAGCAGTTTGGTTTGGGAAATTAGACGCGAAATGAAACTGCAAATGCCTTCCAACAGGCTTGGAAAAGTGTGTTCTATATCTCTGCCAAACAGACTCCCTGGAGGTTGAGCTTTCACAAGCTAGTTTAACTCTAAGGGAGGAAGCAGCAGAATGTGCCTCTCACATCTAGCCAGTAGGAATTCAGGTTGGCAAGTTCTATGGGGAAGCCCATTGCTGCCTATGGTGGAAACGGCATGGGAGATTTCAGTTTCAAAATCTCTGTGAAAAAGCGTCAGAGAAGCTTCTCCGTTTAGAATCCAGCATATCTCACTGAACCGAAGAAGTGGTAGTTAGAAGGCAGTTAGAGCTGCAAGCAGTTTGGTTTGGGAAATTAGACGCGAAATGAAACTGCAAATGCCTTCCAACGGGCTTGGAAAAGTGTGTTCTATATCTCTGCCAAACAGACTCCCTGGAGGTTGAGCTTTCAGAAGCTAGTTTAACTCTAAGGGAGGAAGCAGCAGAATGTGCCTCTCACATCTAGCCTGTAGGAATTCAGGTTGGCAAGTTCTATGGGGAAGCCCATTGCTGCCTATGGTGGAAACGGCATGGGAGATTTCAGTTTCAAAATCTCTGTGAAAAAGCGTCAGAGAAGCTTCTCCGTTTAGAATCCAGCATATCTCACTGAACCGAAGAAGTGGTAGTTAGAAGGGAGTTAGAGCTGCAAGCAGTTTGGTTTGGGAAATTAGATGCGAAATGACACTGCAAAGGCCTTCCAACAGGCTTGGAAAAGTGTGTTCTATATCTCTGCCAAACAGACTCCCCAGAGGTTGAGCTTTCAGAAGCAAGCTGAACTTATAGGGAGGAAGCAGCAGAATGTGCCTCTCACATCTAGCCTGTAGGAATTCAGGTTGGCAAGTTCTATGGGGAAGCCCATTGCTGCCTATGGTGGAAACGGCATGGGAGATTTCAGTTTCAAAATCTCTGTGAAAAAGCGTCAGAGAAGCTTCTCCGTTTAGAATCCAGCATATCTCACTGAACCGAAGAAGTGGTAGTTAGAAGGGAGTTAGAGCTGCAAGCAGTTTGGTTTGGGAAATTAGACGCGAAATGAAACTGCAAATGCCTTCCAACAGGCTTGGAAAAGTGTGTTCTATATCTCTGCCAAACAAACTCCGCGGAGGTTGAGCTTTCAGAAGCTAGTTTAACTCTAAGGGAGGAAGCAGCAGAATGTGCCTCTCACATCTAGCCTGTAGGAATTCAGGTTGGCAAGTTCTATGAGGAAGCCCATTGGCGCCTTCGTTGGAAACGGGTTTGGAAATTTCAGTTTCAAAATCTCTGTGAAAAAGCGTCAGAGAAGCTTCTCCGTTTAGAATCCAGCATATCTCACTGAACCGAAGAAGTGGTAGTTAGAAGGGAGTTAGAGCTGCAAGCAGTTTGGTTTGGGAAATTAGATGCGAAATGACACTGCAAAGGCCTTCCAACAGGCTTGGAAAAGTGTGTTCTATATCTCTGCCAAACAGACTCCCCGGAGGTTGAGCTTTCAGAAGCAAGCTTAACTCTTAGGGAGGAAGCAGCAGAATGTGCCTCTCACATCTAGCCTGTAGGAATTCAGGTTGGCAAGTTCTATGGGGAAGCCC
Source organism: Cynocephalus volans (assembly GCF_027409185.1). Lineage (NCBI taxonomy): Eukaryota > Metazoa > Chordata > Mammalia > Dermoptera > Cynocephalidae > Cynocephalus > Cynocephalus volans. The sequence goes on along the minus strand of NW_026902372.1, from coordinate 236,014 downwards.
ATTGCTGCCTATGGTGGAAACGGCATGGGAGATTTGAGTTTCAAAATCTCTGTGAAAAAGCGTCAGAGAAGCTTCTCCGTTTAGAATCCAGCATATCTCACTGAACCGAAGAAGTGGTAGTTAGAAGGGAGTTAGAGCTGCAAGCAGTTTGGTTTGGGAAATTAGACGCGAAATGAAACTGCAAATGCCTTCCAACAGGCTTGGAAAAGTGTGTTCTATATCTCTGCCAAACAGACTCCCTGGAGGTTGAGCTTTCAGAAGCTAGTTTAACTCTAAGGGAGGAAGCAGCAGAATGTGCCTCTCACATCTAGCCTGTAGGAATTGAGGTTGGCAAGTTCTATGGGGAAGCCCATTGCTGGCTATGGTGGAAACAGCATGGGAGATTTGAGTTTCAAAATCTCTGTGAAAAAGCGTCAGAGAAGCTTCTCCGTTTAGAATCCAGCATATCTCACTGAACCGAAGAAGTGGTAGTTAGAAGGCAGTTAGAGCTGCAAGCAGTTTGGTTTGGGAAATTAGACGCGAAATGAAACTGCAAATGCCTTCCAACAGGCTTGGAAAAGTGTGTTCTATATCTCTGCCAAACAAACTCCCCGGAGGTTGAGCTTTCAGAAGCTAGTTTAACTCTAAGGGAGGAAGCAGCAGAATGTGCCTCTCACATCTAGCCTGTAGGAATTCAGGTTGGCAAGTTTATGGGGAAGCCTATTGGCGCCTTCGTTGGAAACGGGTTTGGAAATTTCAGTTTCAAAGTCTCTGTGAAAAAGCGTCAGAGAAGCTTCTCCGTTTAGAATCCAGCATATCTCACTGAACCGAAGAAGTGGTAGTTAGAAGGGAGTTAGAGCTGCAAGCAGTTTGGTTTGGGAAATTAGACGCGAAATGAAACTGCAAATGCCTTCCAACAGGCTTGGAAAAGTGTGTTCTATATCTCTGCCAAACAAAATCCCCGGAGGTTGAGCTTTCAGAAGCAAGTTTAACTCTAAGGGAGGAAGCAGCAGAATGTGCCTCTCACATCTAGCCTGTAGGAATTCAGGTTGGCAAGTTCTATGGGGAAGCCCATTGCTGCCTATGGTGGAAACGGCATGGGAGATTTGAGTTTCAAAATCTCTGTGAAAAAGCGTCAGAGAAGCTTCTCCATTTAGAATCCAGCATATCTCACTGAACCGAAGAAGTGGTAGTTAGAAGGCAGTTAGAGCTGCAAGCAGTTTGGTTTGGGAAATTAGACGTGAAATGAAACTGCAAATGCCTTCCAACAGGCTTGGAAAAGTGTGTTCTATATCTCTGCCAAAAAAACTCCCCGGAGGTTCAGCTTTCAGAAGCTAGTTTAACTCTAAGGGAGGAAGCAGCAGAATGTGCCTCTCACATCTAGCCTGTAGGAATTCAGGTTGGCATGTTCTATGGGGAAGCCCATTGGCGCCTTCGTTGGAAACGGGTTTGGAAATTTCAGTTTCAAAATCTCTGTGAAAAAGCGTCAGAGAAGCTTCTCCGTTTAGAATCCAGCATATCTCACTGAACCGAAGAAGTGGTAGTTAGAAGGCAGTTAGAGCTGCAAGCAGTATGGTTTGGGAAATTAGACGCGAAATGAAACTGCAAATGCCTTCCAACGGGCTTGGAAAAGTGTGTTCTATATCTCTGCCAAACAGACTCCCTGGAGGTTGAGCTTTCAGAAGCTAGTTTAACTCTAAGGGAGGAAGCAGCAGAATGTGCCTCTCACATCTAGCCTGTAGGAATTCAGGTTGGCAAGTTCTATGGGGAAGCCCATTGCTGCCTATGGTGGAAACGGCATGGGAGATTTCAGTTTCAAAATCTCTGTGAAAAACCGTCAGAGAAGCTTCTCCGTTTAGAATCCAGCATATCTCACTGAACCGAAGAAGTGGTAGTTAGAAGGCAGTTAGAGCTGCAAGCAGTTTGGTTTGGGAAATTAGACGCGAAATGAAACTGCAAATGCCTTCCAACAGGCTTGGAAAAGTGTGTTCTATATCTCTGCCAAACAAACTCCCCGGAGGTTGAGCTTTCAGAAGCTAGTTTAACTCTAAGGGAGGAAGCAGCAGAATGTGCCTCTCACATCTAGCCTGTAGGAATTCAGGTTGGCAAGTTTATGGGGAAGCCTATTGGCGCCTTCGTTGGAAACGGGTTTGGAAATTTCAGTTTCAAAGTCTCTGTGAAAAAGCGTCAGAGAAGCTTCTCCGTTTAGAATCCAGCATATCTCACTGAACCGAAGAAGTGGTAGTTAGAAGGGAGTTAGAGCTGCAAGCAGTTTGGTTTGGGAAATTAGACGCGAAATGAAACTGCAAATGCCTTCCAACAGGCTTGGAAAAGTGTGTTCTATATCTCTGCCAAACAAAATCCCCGGAGGTTGAGCTTTCAGAAGCAAGTTTAACTCTAAGGGAGGAAGCAGCAGAATGTGCCTCTCACATCTAGCCTGTAGGAATTCAGGTTGGCAAGTTCTATGGGGAAGCCCATTGCTGCCTATGGTGGAAACGGCATGGGAGATTTCAGTTTCAAAATCTCTGTGAAAAAGCGTCAGAGAAGCTTCTCCATTTAGAATCCAGCATATCTCACTGAACCGAAGAAGTGGTAGTTAGAAGGCAGTTAGAGCTGCAAGCAGTTTGGTTTGGGAAATTAGACGTGAAATGAAACTGCAAATGCCTTCCAACAGGCTTGGAAAAGTGTGTTCTATATCTCTGCCAAAAAAACTCCCCGGAGGTTCAGCTTTCAGAAGCTAGTTTAACTCTAAGGGAGGAAGCAGCAGAATGTGCCTCTCACATCTAGCCTGTAGGAATTCAGGTTGGCATGTTCTATGGGGAAGCCCATTGGCGCCTTCGTTGGAAACGGGTTTGGAAATTTCAGTTTCAAAATCTCTGTGAAAAAGCGTCAGAGAAGCTTCTCCGTTTAGAATCCAGCATATCTCACTGAACCGAAGAAGTGGTAGTTAGAAGGCAGTTAGAGCTGCAAGCAGTATGGTTTGGGAAATTAGACGCGAAATGAAACTGCAAATGCCTTCCAACGGGCTTGGAAAAGTGTGTTCTATATCTCTGCCAAACAGACTCCCTGGAGGTTGAGCTTTCAGAAGCTAGTTTAACTCTAAGGGAGGAAGCAGCAGAATGTGCCTCTCACATCTAGCCTGTAGGAATTCAGGTTGGCAAGTTCTATGGGGAAGCCCATTGCTGCCTATGGTGGAAACGGCATGGGAGATTTCAGTTTCAAAATCTCTGTGAAAAACCGTCAGAGAAGCTTCTCCGTTTAGAATCCAGCATATCTCACTGAACCGAAGAAGTGGTAGTTAGAAGGGAGTTAGAGCTGCAAGCAGTTTGGTTTGGGAAATTAGACGCGAAATTAAACAGCAAATGCCTTCCAACAGGCTTGGAAAAGTGTGTTCTATATCTCTGCCAAACAGACTCCCTGGAGGTTGAGCTTTCAGAAGCTAGTTTAACTCTAAGGGAGGAAGCAGCAGAATGTGCCTCTCACATCTAGCCTGTAGGAATTCAGGTTGGCAAGTTCTATGGGGAAGCCCATTGCTGCCTATGGTGGAAACGGCATGGGAGATTTCAGTTTCAAAATCTCTGCGAAAAACCGTCAGAGAAGCTTCTCCGTTTAGAATCCAGCATATCTCACTGAACCGAAGAAGTGGTAGTTAGAAGGGAGTTAGAGCTGCAAGCAGTTTGGTTTGGGAAATTAGACGCGAAATTAAACTGCAAATGCCTTCCAACAGGCTTGGAAAAGTGTGTTCTATATCTCTGCCAAACAGACTCCCCGGAGGTTGAGCTTTCAGAAGCAAGTTTAACTCTAAGGGAGGAAGCAGCAGAATGTGCCTCTCACATCTAGCCTGTAGGAATTCAGGTTGGCAAGTTCTATGGGGAAGCCCATTGCTGCCTATGGTGGAAACAGCATGGGAAGTTTCAGTTTCAAAATCTCTGTGAAAAAGCGTCAGAGAAGCTTCTCCGTTTAGAATCCAGCATATCTCACTGAACCGAAGAAGTGGTAGTTAGAAGGGAGTTAGAGCTGCAAGCAGTTTGGTTTGGGAAATTAGATGCGAAATGACACTGCAAAGGCCTTCCAACAGGCTTGGAAAAGTGTGTTCTATATCTCTGCCAAACAGACTCCCCAGAGGTTGAGCTTTCAGAAGCAAGCTTAACTCTTAGGGAGGAAGCAGCAGAATGTGCCTCTCACATCTAGCCTGTAGGAATTCAGGTTGGCAAGTTCTATGGGGAAGCCCATTGCTGCCTATGGTGGAAACGGCATGGGAGATTTCAGTTTCAAAATCTCTGTGAAAAAGCGTCAGAGAAGCTTCTCCGTTTAGAATCCAGCATATCTCACTGAACCGAAGAAGTGGTAGTTAGAAGGGAGTTAGAGCTGCAAGCAGTTTGGTTTGGGAAATTAGATGCGAAATGACACTGCAAAGGCCTTCCAACAGGCTTGGAAAAGTGTGTTCTATATCTCTGCCAAACAGACTCCCCGGAGGTTGAGCTTTCAGAAGCAAGCTTAACTCTTAGGGAGGAAGCAGCAGAATGTGCCTCTCACATCTAGCCTGTAGGAATTCAGGTTGGCAAGTTCTATGGGGAAGCCCATTGCTGCCTATGGTGGAAACGGCATGGGAGATTTCAGTTTCAAAATCTCTGTGAAAAAGCGTCAGAGAAGCTTCTCCGTTTAGAATCCAGCATATCTCACTGAACCGAAGAAGTGGTAGTTAGAAGGGAGTTAGAGCTGCAAGCAGTTTGGTTTGGGAAATTAGACGCGAAATGAAACTGCAAATGCCTTCCAACAGGCTTGGAAAAGTTTGTTCTATATCTCTGCCAAACAAACTCCCCGGAGGTTGAGCTTTCAGAAGCAAGTTTAACTCTAAGGGAGGAAGCAGCAGAATGTGCCTCTCACATCTAGCCTGTAGGAATTCAGGTTGGCAAGTTCTATGGGGAAGCCCATTGCTGCCTATGGTGGAAACGGCATGGGAGATTTGAGTTTCAAAATCTCTGTGAAAAAGCGTCAGAGAAGCTTCTCCGTTTAGAATCCAGCATATCTCACTGAACCGAAGAAGTGGTAGTTAGAAGGGAGTTAGAGCTGCAAGCAGTTTGGTTTGGGAAATTAGATGCGAAATGACACTGCAAAGGCCTTCCAACAGGCTTGGAAAAGTGTGTTCTATATCTCTGCCAAACAGAGTCCCCGGAGGTTGAGCTTTCAGAAGCAAGCGTAACTGTTAGGGAGGAAGCAGCAGAATGTGCCTCTCACATCTAGCCAGTAGGAATTCAGGTTGGCAAGTTCTATGGGGAAGCCCATTGCTGCCTATGGTGGAAACGGCATGGGAGATTTCAGTTTCAAAATCTCTGTGAAAAAGCGTCAGAGAAGCTTCTCCGTTTAGAATCCAGCATATCTCACTGAACCGAAGAAGTGGTAGTTAGAAGGCAGTTAGAGCTGCAAGCAGTTTGGTTTGGGAAATTAGACGCGAAATGAAACTGCAAATGCCTTCCAACGGGCTTGGAAAAGTGTGTTCTATATCTCTGCCAAACAGACTCCCTGGAGGTTGAGCTTTCAGAAGCTAGTTTAACTCTAAGGGAGGAAGCAGCAGAATGTGCCTCTCACATCTAGCCTGTAGGAATTCAGGTTGGCAAGTTCTATGGGGAAGCCCATTGCTGCCTATGGTGGAAACGGCATGGGAGATTTCAGTTTCAAAATCTCTGTGAAAAAGCGTCAGAGAAGCTTCTCCGTTTAGAATCCAGCATATCTCACTGAACCGAAGAAGTGGTAGTTAGAAGGGAGTTAGAGCTGCAAGCAGTTTGGTTTGGGAAATTAGACGCGAAATTAAACTGCAAATGCCTTCCAACAGGCTTGGAAAAGTGTGTTCTATATCTCTGCCAAACAAACTCCCCGGAGGTTGAGCTTTCAGAAGCAAGTTTAACTCTAAGGGAGGAAGCAGCACAATGTGCCTCTCACATCTAGCCTGTAGGAATTCAGGTTGGCAAGTTCTATGGGGAAGCCCATTGCTGCCTATGGTGGAAACGGCATGGGAGATTTCAGTTTCAAAATCTCTGTGAAAAAGCGTCAGAGAAGCTTCTCCGTTTAGAATCCAGCATATCTCACTGAACCGAAGAAGTGGTAGTTAGAAGGCAGTTAGAGCTGCAAGCAGTTTGGTTTGGGAAATTAGACGCGAAATGAAACTGCAAATGCCTTCCAACGGGCTTGGAAAAGTGTGTTCTATATCTCTGCCAAACAGACTCCCTGGAGGTTGAGCTTTCAGAAGCTAGTTTAACTCTAAGGGAGGAAGCAGCAGAATGTGCCTCTCACATCTAGCCTGTAGGAATTCAGGTTGGCAAGTTCTATGGGGAAGCCCATTGCTGCCTATGGTGGAAACGGCATGGGAGATTTCAGTTTCAAAATCTCTGTGAAAAAGCGTCAGAGAAGCTTCTCCGTTTAGAATCCAGCATATCTCACTGAACCGAAGAAGTGGTAGTTAGAAGGGAGTTAGAGCTGCAAGCAGTTTGGTTTGGGAAATTAGACGCGAAATGAAACTGCAAATGCCTTCCAACAGGCTTGGAAAAGTGTGTTCTATATCTCTGCCAAACAAACTCCCCGGAGGTTGAGCTTTCAGAAGCAAGTTTAACTCTAAGGGAGGAAGCAGCAGAATGTGCCTCTCACATCTAGCCTGTAGGAATTCAGGTTGGCAAGTTCTATGGGGAAGCCCATTGCTGCCTATGGTGGAAACGGCATGGGAGATTTCAGTTTCAAAATCTCTGTGAAAAAGCGTCAGAGAAGCTTCTCCGTTTAGAATCCAGCATATCTCACTGAACCGAAGAAGTGGTAGTTAGAAGGGAGTTAGAGCTGCAAGCAGTTTGGTTTGGGAAATTAGATGCGAAATGACACTGCAAAGGCCTTCCAACAGGCTTGGAAAAGTGTGTTCTATATCTCTGCCAAACAGACTCCCCGGAGGTTGAGCTTTCAGAAGCAAGCTTAACTCTTAGGGAGGAAGCAGCAGAATGTGCCTCTCACATCTAGCCTGTAGGAATTCAGGTTGGCAAGTTCTATGGGGAAGCCCATTGCTGCCTATGGTGGAAACGGCATGGGAGATTTCAGTTTCAAAATCTCTGTGAAAAAGCGTCAGAGAAGCTTCTCCGTTTAGAATCCAGCATATCTCACTGAACCGAAGAAGTGGTAGTTAGAAGGGAGTTAGAGCTGCAAGCAGTTTGGTTTGGGAAATTAGATGCGAAATGACACTGCAAAGGCCTTCCAACAGGCTTGGAAAAGTGTGTTCTATATCTCTGCCAAACAGACTCCCCGGAGGTTGAGCTTTCAGAAGCAAGCTTAACTCTTAGGGAGGAAGCAGCAGAATGTGCCTCTCACATCTAGCCAGTAGGAATTCAGGTTGGCAAGTTCTATGGGGAAGCCCATTGCTGCCTATGGTGGAAACGGCATGGGAGATTTCAGTTTCAAAATCTCTGTGAAAAAGCGTCAGAGAAGCTTCTCCGTTTAGAATCCAGCATATCTCACTGAACCGAAGAAGTGGTAGTTAGAAGGGAGTTAGAGCTGCAAGCAGTTTGGTTTGGGAAATTAGACGCGAAATGAAACTGCAAATGCCTTCCAACAGGCTTGGAAAAGTTTGTTCTATATCTCTGCCAAACAAACTCCCCGGAGGTTGAGCTTTCAGAAGCAAGTTTAACTCTAAGGGAGGAAGCAGCAGAATGTGCCTCTCACATCTAGCCTGTAGGAATTCAGGTTGGCAAGTTCTATGGGGAAGCCCATTGCTGCCTATGGTGGAAACGGCATGGGAGATTTCAGTTTCAAAATCTCTGTGAAAAAGCGTCAGAGAAGCTTCTCCGTTTAGAATCCAGCATATCTCACTGAACCGAAGAAGTGGTAGTTATTAGGCAGTTAGAGCTGCCAGCAGTTTGGTTTGGGAAATTAGACGCGAAATGAAACTGCAAATGCCTTCCAACAGGCTTGGAAAAGTGTGTTCTATATCTCTGCCAAACAGACTCCCTGGAGGTTGAGCTTCCAGAAGCTAGTTTAACTCTAAGGGAGGAAGCAGCAGAATGTGCCTCTCACATCTAGCCTTTAGGAATTCAGGTTGGCAAGTTCTATGGGGAAGCCCATTGCTGCCTATGGTGGAAACGGCATGGGAGATTTGAGTTTCAAAATCTCTGTGAAAAAGCGTCAGAGAAGCTTCTCCGTTTAGAATCCAGCATATCTCACTGAACCGAAGAACTGGTAGTTAGAAGGGAGTTAGAGCTGCAAGCAGTTTGGTTTGGGAAATTAGATGCGAAATGACACTGCAAAGGCCTTCCAACATGCTTGGAAAAGTGTGTTCTATATCTCTGCCAAACAGAGTCCCCGGAGGTTGAGCTTTCAGAAGCAAGCGTAACTGTTAGGGAGGAAGCAGCAGAATGTGCCTCTCACATCTAGCCAGTAGGAATTCAGGTTGGCAAGTTCTATGGGGAAGCCCATTGCTGCCTATGGTGGAAACGGCATGGGAGATTTCAGTTTCAAAATCTCTGTGAAAAAGCGTCAGAGAAGCTTCTCCGTTTAGAATCCAGCATATCTCACTGAACCGAAGAAGTGGTAGTTAGAAGGCAGTTAGAGCTGCAAGCAGTTTGGTTTGGGAAATTAGACGCGAAATGAAACTGCAAATGCATTCCAACGGGCTTGGAAAAGTGTGTTCTATATCTCTGCCAAACAGACTCCCTGGAGGTTGAGCTTTCAGAAGCTAGTTTAACTCTAAGGGAGGAAGCAGCAGAATGTGCCTCTCACATCTAGCCTGTAGGAATTCAGGTTGGCAAGTTCTATGGGGAAGCCCATTGCTGCCTATGGTGGAAACGGCATGGGAGATTTCAGTTTCAAAATCTCTGTGAAAAAGCGTCAGAGAAGCTTCTCCGTTTAGAATCCAGCATATCTCACTGAACCGAAGAAGTGGTAGTTAGAAGGGAGTTAGAGCTGCTAGCAGTTTGGTTTGGGAAATTAGACGCGAAATGAAACTGCAAAGGCCTTCCAACAGGGTTGGAAAAGTGTGTTCTATATCTCTGCCAAACAAACTCCCCGGAGGTTGAGCTTTCAGAAGCAAGTTTAACTCTAAGGGAGGAAGCAGCAGAATGTGCCTCTCACATCTAGCCTGTAGGAATTCAGGTTGGCAAGTTCTATGGGGAAGCCCATTGCTGCCTACGGTGGAAACGGCATGGGAGATTTCAGTTTCAAAATCTCTGTGAAAAAGCGTCAGAGAAGCTTCTCCGTTTAGAATCCAGCATATCTCACTGAACCGAAGAAGTGGTAGTTAGAAGGGAGTTAGAGCTGCAAGCAGTTCGGTTTGGGAAATTAGACGCGAAATGAAACTGCAAATGCCTTCCAACAGGCTTGGAAAAGTGTGTTCTATATCTCTGCCAAACAAACTCCCCGGAGGTTGAGCTTTCAGAAGCTAGTTTAACTCTAAGGGAGGAAGCAGCAGAATGTGCCTCTCACATCTAGCCTGTAGGAATTCAGGTTGGCAAGTTCTATGGGGAAGCCTATTGGCGCCTTCGTTGGAAACGGGTTTGGAAATTTCAGTTTCAAAGTCTCTGTGAAAAAGCGTCAGAGAAGCGTCTCCGTTTAGAATCCAGCATATCTCACTGAACCGAAGAAGTGGTAGTTAGAAGGGAGTTAGAGCTGCAAGCAGTTTGGTTTGGGAAATTAGACGCGAAATGAAACTGCAAATGCCTTCCAACAGGCTTGGAAAAGTGTGTTCTATATCTCTGCCAAACAAAATCCCCGGAGGTTGAGCTTTCAGAAGCAAGTTTAACTCTAAGGGAGGAAGCAGCAGAATGTGCCTCTCACATCTAGCCTGTAGGAATTCAGGTTGGCAAGTTCTATGGGGAAGCCCATTGCTGCCTATGGTGGAAACGGCATGGGAGATTTCAGTTTCAAAATCTCTGTGAAAAAGCGTCAGAGAAGCTTCTCCATTTAGAATCCAGCATATCTCACTGAACCGAAGAAGTGGTAGTTAGAAGGGAGTTAGAGCTGCAAGCAGTTTGGTTTGGGAAATTAGACGCGAAATGAAACTGCAAATGCCTTCCAACAGGCTTGGAAAAGTGTGTTCTATATCTCTGCCAAAAAAACTCCCCGGAGGTTCAGCTTTCAGAAGCTAGTTTAACTCTAAGGGAGGAAGCAGCAGAATGTGCCTCTCACATCTAGCCTGTAGGAATTCAGGTTGGCATGTTCTATGGGGAAGCCCATTGGCGCCTTCGTTGGAAACGGGTTTGGAAATTTCAGTTTCAAAATCTCTGTGAAAAAGCGTCAGAGAAGCTTCTCCGTTTAGAATCCAGCATATCTCACTGAACCGAAGAAGTGGTAGTTAGAAGGCAGTTAGAGCTGCAAGCAGTATGGTTTGGGAAATTAGACGCGAAATGAAACTGCAAATGCCTTCCAACAGGCTTGGAAAAGTGTGTTCTATATCTCTGCCAAACAAACTCCCCGGAGGTTGAGCTTTCTGAAGCAAGTTTAACTCTAAGGGAGGAAGCAGCAGAATGTGCCTCTCACATCTAGCCTTTAGGAATTCAGGTTGGCAAGTTCTATGGGGAAGCCCATTGCTGCCTATGGTGGAAACGGCATGGGAGATTTGAGTTTCAAAATCTCTGTGAAAAAGCGTCAGAGAAGCTTCTCCGTTTAGAATCCAGCATATCTCACTGAACCGAAGAAGTGGTAGTTAGAAGGGAGTTAGAGCTGCAAGCAGTTTGGTTTGGGAAATTAGATGCGAAATGACACTGCAAAGGCCTTCCAACAGGCTTGGAAAAGTGTGTTCTATATCTCTGCCAAACAGAGTCCCCGGAGGTTGAGCTTTCAGAAGCAAGCGTAACTGTTAGGGAGGAAGCAGCAGAATGTGCCTCTCACATCTAGCCAGTAGGAATTCAGGTTGGCAAGTTCTATGGGGAAGCCCATTGCTGCCTATGGTGGAAACGGCATGGGAGATTTCAGTTTCAAAATCTCTGTGAAAAAGCGTCAGAGAAGCTTCTCCGTTTAGAATCCAGCATATCTCACTGAACCGAAGAAGTGGTAGTTAGAAGGGAGTTAGAGCTGCAAGCAGTTTGGTTTGGGAAATTAGACGCGAAATTAAACTGCAAATGCCTTCCAACAGGCTTGGAAAAGTGTGTTCTATATCTCTGCCAAACAGACTCCCCGGAGGTTGAGCTTTCAGAAGCAAGTTTAACTCTAAGGGAGGAAGCAGCAGAATGTGCCTCTCACATCTAGCCTGTAGGAATTCAGGTTGGCAAGTTCTATGGGGAAGCCCATTGCTGCCTATGGTGGAAACAGCATGGGAGATTTCAGTTTCAAAATCTCTGTGAAAAAGCGTCAGAGAAGCTTCTCCGTTTAGAATCTAGCATATCTCACTGAAGCGAAGAAGTGGTAGTTAGAAGGCAGTTAGAGCTGCAAGCAGTTTGGTTTGGGAAATTAGACGCGAAATGAAACTGCAAATGCCTTCCAACAGGCTTGGAAAAGTGTGTTCTATATCTCTGCCAAACAAACTCCCCGGAGGTTGAGCTTTCTGAAGCAAGTTTAACTCTAAGGGAGGAAGCAGCAGAATGTGCCTCTCACATCTAGCCTTTAGGAATTCAGGTTGGCAAGTTCTATGGGGAAGCCCATTGCTGCCTATGGTGGAAACGGCATGGGAGATTTGAGTTTCAAAATCTCTGTGAAAAAGCGTCAGAGAAGCTTCTCCGTTTAGAATCCAGCATATCTCACTGAACCGAAGAAGTGGTAGTTAGAAGGGAGTTAGAGCTGCAAGCAGTTTGGTTTGGGAAATTAGATGCGAAATGACACTGCAAAGGCCTTCCAACAGGCTTGGAAAAGTGTGTTCTATATCTCTGCCAAACAGAGTCCCCGGAGGTTGAGCTTTCAGAAGCAAGCGTAACTGTTAGGGAGGAAGCAGCAGAATGTGCCTCTCACATCTAGCCAGTAGGAATTCAGGTTGGCAAGTTCTATGGGGAAGCCCATTGCTGCCTATGGTGGAAACGGCATGGGAGATTTCAGTTTCAAAATCTCTGTGAAAAAGCGTCAGAGAAGCTTCTCCGTTTAGAATCCAGCATATCTCACTGAACCGAAGAAGTGGTAGTTAGAAGGCAGTTAGAGCTGCAAGCAGTTTGGTTTGGGAAATTAGACGCGAAATGAAACTGCAAATGCCTTCCAACGGGCTTGGAAAAGTGTGTTCTATATCTCTGCCAAACAGACTCCCTGGAGGTTGAGCTTTCAGAAGCTAGTTTAACTCTAAGGGAGGAAGCAGCAGAATGTGCCTCTCACATCTAGCCTGTAGGAATTCAGGTTGGCAAGTTCTAAGGGGAAGCCCATTGCTGCCTATGGTGGAAACGGCATGGGAGATTTCAGTTTCAAAATCTCTGTGAAAAACCGTCAGAGAAGCTTCTCCGTTTAGAATCCAGCATATCTCACTGAACCGAAGAAGTGGTAGTTAGAAGGGAGTTAGAGCTGCAAGCAGTTTGGTTTGGGAAATTAGACGCGAAATTAAACTGCAAATGCCTTCCAACAGGCTTGGAAAAGTGTGTTCTATATCTCTGCCAAACAGACTCCCTGGAGGTTGAGCTTTCAGAAGCTAGTTTAACTCTAAGGGAGGAAGCAGCAGAATGTGCCTCTCACATCTAGCCTGTAGGAATTCAGGTTGGCAAGTTCTATGGGGAAGCCCATTGCTGCCTATGGTGGAAACGGCATGGGAGATTTCAGTTTCAAAATCTCTGTGAAAAAGCGTCAGAGAAGCTTCTCCGTTTAGAATCCAGCATATCTCACTGAACCGAAGAAGTGGTAGTTAGAAGGGAGTTAGAGCTGCAAGCAGTTTGTTTTGGGAAATTAGACGCGAAATTAAACTGCAAATGCCTTCCAACAGGCTTGGAAAAGTGTGTTCTATATCTCTGCCAAACAGACTCCCCGGAGGTTGAGCTTTCAGAAGCAAGTTTAACTCTAAGGGAGGAAGCAGCAGAATGTGCCTCTCACATCTAGCCTGTAGGAATTCAGGTTGGCAAGTTCTATGGGGAAGCCCATTGCTGCCTATGGTGGAAACAGCATGGGAAGTTTCAGTTTCAAAATCTCTGTGAAAAAGCGTCAGAGAAGCTTCTCCGTTTAGAATCCAGCATATCTCACTGAACCGAAGAAGTGGTAGTTAGAAGGGAGTTAGAGCTGCAAGCAGTTTGGTTTGGGAAATTAGATGCGAAATGACACTGCAAAGGCCTTCCAACAGGCTTGGAAAAGTGTGTTCTATATCTCTGCCAAACAGACTCCCCAGAGGTTGAGCTTTCAGAAGCAAGCTTAACTCTTAGGGAGGAAGCAGCAGAATGTGCCTCTCACATCTAGCCTGTAGGAATTCAGGTTGGCAAGTTCTATGGGGAAGCCCATTGCTGCCTATGGTGGAAACGGCATGGGAGATTTCAGTTTCAAAATCTCTGTGAAAAAGCGTCAGAGAAGCTTCTCCGTTTAGAATCCAGCATATCTCACTGAACCGAAGAAGTGGTAGTTAGAAGGGAGTTAGAGCTGCAAGCAGTTTGGTTTGGGAAATTAGACGCGAAATGAAACTGCAAATGCCTTCCAACAGGCTTGGAAAAGTTTGTTCTATATCTCTGCCAAACAAACTCCCCGGAGGTTGAGGTTTCAGAAGCAAGTTTAACTCTAAGGGAGGAAGCAGCAGAATGTGCCTCTCACATCTAGCCTGTAGGAATTCAGGTTGGCAAGTTCTATGGGGAAGCCCATTGCTGCCTATGGTGGAAACGGCATGGGAGATTTCAGTTTCAAAATCTCTGTGAAAAAGCGTCAGAGAAGCTTCTCCGTTTAGAATCCAGCATATCTCACTGAACCGAAGAAGTGGTAGTTAGAAGGCAGTTAGAGCTGCCAGCAGTTTGGTTTGGGAAATTAGACGCGAAATGAAACTGCAAATGCCTTCCAACAGGCTTGGAAAAGTGTGTTCTATATCTCTGCCAAACAGACTCCCTGGAGGTTGAGCTTTCAGAAGCTAGTTTAACTCTAAGGGAGGAAGCAGCAGAATGTGCCTCTCACATCTAGCCTGTAGGAATTCAGGTTGGCAAGTTCTATGGGGAAGCCTATTGGCGCCTTCGTTGGAAACGGGTTTGGAAATTTCAGTTTCAAAATCTCTGTGAAAAAGCGTCAGAGAAGCTTCTCCGTTTAGAATCCAGCATATCTCACTGAACCGAAGAAGTGGTAGTTAGAAGGGAGTTAGAGCTGCAAGCAGTTTGGTTTGGGAAATTAGACGCGAAATGAAACTGCAAATGCCTTCCAACAGGCTTGGAAAAGTGTGTTCTATATCTCTGCCAAACAAAATCCCCGGAGGTTGAGCTTTCAGAAGCAAGTTTAACTCTAAGGGAGGAAGCAGCAGAATGTGCCTCTCACATCTAGCCTGTAGGAATTCAGGTTGGCAAGTTCTATGGGGAAGCCCATTGCTGCCTATGGTGGAAACGGCATGGGAGATTTCAGTTTCAAAATCTCTGTGAAAAAGCGTCAGAGAAGCTTCTCCGTTTAGAATCCAGCATATCTCACTGAACCGAAGAAGTGGTAGTTAGAAGGCAGTTAGAGCTGCAAGCAGTTTGGTTTGGGAAATTAGACGCGAAATGAAACTGCAAATGCCTTCCAACAGGCTTGGAAAAGTGTGTTCTATATCTCTGCCAAACAAACTCCCCGGAGGTTGAGCTTTCAGAAGCAAGTTTAACTCTAAGGGAGGAAGCAGCAGAATGTGCCTCTCACATCTAGCCTTTAGGAATTCAGGTTGGCAAGTTCTATGGGGAAGCACATTGCTGCCTATGGTGGAAACGGCATGGGAGATTTCAGTTTCAAAATCTCTGTGAAAAAGCGTCAGAGAAGCTTCTCCGTTTAGAATCCAGCATATCTCACTGAACCGAAGAAGTGGTAGTTAGAAGGGAGTTAGAGCTGCAAGCAGTTTGGTTTGGGAAATTAGATGCGAAATGACACTGCAAAGGCATTCCAACAGGCTTGGAAAAGTGTGTTCTATATCTCTGCCAAACAGAGTCCCCGGAGGTTGAGCTTTCAGAAGCAAGCTTAACTGTTAGGGAGGAAGCAGCAGAATGTGCCTCTCACATCTAGCCAGTAGGAATTCAGGTTGGCAAGTTCTATGGGGAAGCCCATTGCTGCCTATGGTGAAAACGGCATGGGAGATTTCAGTTTCAAAATCTCTGTGAAAAAGCGTCAGAGAAGCTTCTCCGTTTAGAATAAAGCATATCTCACTGAACCGAAGAAGTGGTAGTTAGAAGGCAGTTAGAGCTGCAAGCAGTTTGGTTTGGGAAATTAGACGCGAAATGAAACTGCAAATGCCTACCAACGGGCTTGGAAAAGTGTGTTCTATATCTCTGCCAAACAGACTCCCCGGAGGTTGAGCTTTCAGAAGCTAGTTTAACTCTAAGGGAGGAAGCAGCAGAATGTGCCTCTCACATCTAGCCTGTAGGAATTCAGGTTGGCAAGTTCTATGGGGAAGCCCATTGCTGCCTATGGTGGAAACGGCATGGGAGATTTCAGTTTCAAAATCTCTGTGAAAAAGCGTCAGAGAAGCTTCTCCGTTTAGAATCCAGCATATCTCACTGAACCGAAGAAGTGGTAGTTAGAAGGGAGTTAGAGCTGCAAGCAGTTTGGTTTGGGAAATTAGATGCGAAATGACACTGCAAAGGCCTTCCAACAGGCTTGGAAAAGTGTGTTCTATATCTCTGCCAAACAGACTCCCTAGAGGTTGAGCTTTCAGAAGCCAGCTTAACTCTTAGGGAGGAAGCAGCAGAATGTGCCTCTCACATCTAGCCTGTAGGAATTCAGGTTGGCAAGTTCTATGGGGAAGCCCATTGCTGCCTATGGTGGAAACGGCATGGGAGATTTCAGTTTCAAAATCTCTGTGAAAAAGCGTCAGAGAAGCTTCTCCGTTTAGAATCCAGCATATCTCACTGAACCGAAGAAGTGGTAGTTAGAAGGGAGTTAGAGCTGCAAGCAGTTTGGTTTGGGAAATTAGATGCGAAATGACACTGCAAAGGCCTTCCAACAGGCTTGGAAAAGTGTGTTCTATATCTCTGCCAAACAGACTCCCCGGAGGTTGAGCTTTCAGAAGCAAGCTTATCTCTTAGGGAGGAAGCAGCAGAATGTGCCTCTCACATCTAGCCTGTAGGAATTCAGGTTGGCAAGTTCTATGGGGAAGCCCATTGCTGCCTATGGTGGAAACGGCATGGGAGATTTCAGTTTCAAAATCTCTGTGAAAAAGCGTCAG
Source organism: Cynocephalus volans (assembly GCF_027409185.1). Lineage (NCBI taxonomy): Eukaryota > Metazoa > Chordata > Mammalia > Dermoptera > Cynocephalidae > Cynocephalus > Cynocephalus volans. The sequence continues at coordinate 219,804 of NW_026902372.1, read as the reverse complement.
AGAAGCTTCTCCGTTTAGAATCCAGCATATCTCACTGAACCGAAGAAGTGGTAGTTAGAAGGGAGTTAGAGCTGCAAGCAGTTTGGTTTGGGAAATTAGACGCGAAATGAAACTGCAAATGCCTTCCAACAGGCTTGGAAAAGTGTGTTCTATATCTCTGCCAAACAAACTCCCCGGAGGTTGAGCTTTCAGAAGCAAGTTTAACTCTAAGGGAGGAAGCAGCAGAATGTGCCTCTCACATCTAGCCTGTAGGAATTCAGGTTTGCAAGTTCTTTGGGGAAGCCCATTGCTGCCTATGGTGGAAACGGCATGGGAGATTTCAGTTTCAAAATCTCTGTGAAAAAGCGTCAGAGAAGCTTCTCCGTTTAGAATCCAGCATATCTCACTGAACCGAAGAAGTGGTAGTTAGAAGGGAGTTAGAGCTGCAAGCAGTTTGGTTTGGGAAATTAGACGCGAAATGAAACTGCAAATGCCTTCCAACAGGCTTGGAAAAGTGTGTTCTATATCTCTGCCAAACAGACTCCCTGGAGGTTAAGCTTTCAGAAGCTAGTTTAACTCTAAGGGAGGAAGCAGCAGAATGTGCCTCTCACATCTAGCCTGTAGGAATTCAGGTTGGCAAGTTCTATGGGGAAGCCCATTGGCGCCTTCGTTGGAAACGGGTTTGGAAATTTCAGTTTCAAAATCTCTGTGAAAAAGCGTCAGAGAAGCTTCTCCGTTTAGAATCCAGCATATCTCACTGAACCGAAGAAGTGGTAGTTAGAAGGGAGTTAGAGCTGCTAGCAGTTTGGTTTGGGAAATTAGACGCGAAATGAAACTGCAAAGGCATTCCAACAGGGTTGGAAAAGTGTGTTCTATATCTCTGCCAAACAGACTCCCTGGAGGTTGAGCTTTCAGAAGCTAGTTTAACTCTAAGGGAGGAAGCAGCAGAATGTGCCTCTCACATCTAGCCTGTAGGAATTCAGGTTGGCAAGTTCTAAGGGGAAGCCCATTGCTGCCTATGGTGGAAACGGCATGGGAGATTTCAGTTTCAAAATCTCTGTGAAAAACCGTCAGAGAAGCTTCTCCGTTTAGAATCCAGCATATCTCACTGAACCGAAGAAGTGGTAGTTAGAAGGGAGTTAGAGCTGCAAGCAGTTTGGTTTGGGAAATTAGACGCGAAATTAAACTGCAAATGCCTTCCAACAGGCTTGGAAAAGTGTGTTCTATATCTCTGCCAAACAGACTCCCTGGAGGTTGAGCTTTCAGAAGCTAGTTTAACTCTAAGGGAGGAAGCAGCAGAATGTGCCTCTCACATCTAGCCTGTAGGAATTCAGGTTGGCAAGTTCTATGGGGAAGCCCATTGCTGCCTATGGTGGAAACGGCATGGGAGATTTCAGTTTCAAAATCTCTGTGAAAAAGCGTCAGAGAAGCTTCTCCGTTTAGAATCCAGCATATCTCACTGAACCGAAGAAGTGGTAGTTAGAAGGGAGTTAGAGCTGCAAGCAGTTTGTTTTGGGAAATTAGACGCGAAATTAAACTGCAAATGCCTTCCAACAGGCTTGGAAAAGTGTGTTCTATATCTCTGCCAAACAGACTCCCCGGAGGTTGAGCTTTCAGAAGCAAGTTTAACTCTAAGGGAGGAAGCAGCAGAATGTGCCTCTCACATCTAGCCTGTAGGAATTCAGGTTGGCAAGTTCTATGGGGAAGCCCATTGCTGCCTATGGTGGAAACAGCATGGGAAGTTTCAGTTTCAAAATCTCTGTGAAAAAGCGTCAGAGAAGCTTCTCCGTTTAGAATCCAGCATATCTCACTGAACCGAAGAAGTGGTAGTTAGAAGGGAGTTAGAGCTGCAAGCAGTTTGGTTTGGGAAATTAGATGCGAAATGACACTGCAAAGGCCTTCCAACAGGCTTGGAAAAGTGTGTTCTATATCTCTGCCAAACAGACTCCCCAGAGGTTGAGCTTTCAGAAGCAAGCTTAACTCTTAGGGAGGAAGCAGCAGAATGTGCCTCTCACATCTAGCCTGTAGGAATTCAGGTTGGCAAGTTCTATGGGGAAGCCCATTGCTGCCTATGGTGGAAACGGCATGGGAGATTTCAGTTTCAAAATCTCTGTGAAAAAGCGTCAGAGAAGCTTCTCCGTTTAGAATCCAGCATATCTCACTGAACCGAAGAAGTGGTAGTTAGAAGGGAGTTAGAGCTGCAAGCAGTTTGGTTTGGGAAATTAGATGCGAAATGACACTGCAAAGGCCTTCCAACAGGCTTGGAAAAGTGTGTTCTATATCTCTGCCAAACAGACTCCCCGGAGGTTGAGCTTTCAGAAGCAAGCTTAACTCTTAGGGAGGAAGCAGCAGAATGTGCCTCTCACATCTAGCCTGTAGGAATTCAGGTTGGCAAGTTCTATGGGGAAGCCCATTGCTGCCTATGGTGGAAACGGCATGGGAGATTTCAGTTTCAAAATCTCTGTGAAAAAGCGTCAGAGAAGCTTCTCCGTTTAGAATCCAGCATATCTCACTGAACCGAAGAAGTGGTAGTTAGAAGGGAGTTAGAGCTGCAAGCAGTTTGGTTTGGGAAATTAGACGCGAAATGAAACTGCAAATGCCTTCCAACAGGCTTGGAAAAGTTTGTTCTATATCTCTGCCAAACAAACTCCCCGGAGGTTGAGGTTTCAGAAGCAAGTTTAACTCTAAGGGAGGAAGCAGCAGAATGTGCCTCTCACATCTAGCCTGTAGGAATTCAGGTTGGCAAGTTCTATGGGGAAGCCCATTGCTGCCTATGGTGGAAACGGCATGGGAGATTTCAGTTTCAAAATCTCTGTGAAAAAGCGTCAGAGAAGCTTCTCCGTTTAGAATCCAGCATATCTCACTGAACCGAAGAAGTGGTAGTTAGAAGGCAGTTAGAGCTGCAAGCAGTTTGGTTTGGGAAATTAGACGCGAAATGAAACTGCAAATGCCTTCCAACAGGCTTGGAAAAGTGTGTTCTATATCTCTGCCAAACAGACTCCCTGGAGGTTGAGCTTTCAGAAGCTAGTTTAACTCTAAGGGAGGAAGCAGCAGAATGTGCCTCTCACATCTAGCCTGTAGGAATTCAGGTTGGCAAGTTCTATGGGGAAGCCTATTGGCGCCTTCGTTGGAAACGGCATGGGAGATTTCAGTTTCAAAATCTCTGTGAAAAAGCGTCAGAGAAGCTTCTCCGTTTAGAATCCAGCATATCTCACTGAACCGAAGAAGTGGTAGTTAGAAGGGAGTTAGAGCTGCAAGCAGTTTGGTTTGGGAAATTAGACGCGAAATGAAACTGCAAATGCCTTCCAACAGGCTTGGAAAAGTGTGTTCTATATCTCTGCCAAACAAAATCCCCGGAGGTTGAGCTTTCAGAAGCAAGTTTAACTCTAAGGGAGGAAGCAGCAGAATGTGCCTCTCACATCTAGCCTGTAGGAATTCAGGTTGGCAAGTTCTATGGGGAAGCCCATTGCTGCCTATGGTGGAAACGGCATGGGAGATTTCAGTTTCAAAATCTCTGTGAAAAAGCGTCAGAGAAGCTTCTCCGTTTAGAATCCAGCATATCTCACTGAACCGAAGAAGTGGTAGTTAGAAGGCAGTTAGAGCTGCAAGCAGTTTGGTTTGGGAAATTAGACGCGAAATGAAACTGCAAATGCCTTCCAACAGGCTTGGAAAAGTGTGTTCTATATCTCTGCCAAACAAACTCCCCAGAGGTTGAGCTTTCAGAAGCTAGTTTAACTCTAAGGGAGGAAGCAGCAGAATGTGCCTCTCACATCTAGCCTGTAGGAATTCAGGTTGGCAAGTTCTATGGGGAAGCCCATTGGCGCCTTCGTTGGAAACGGGTTTGGAAATTTCAGTTTCAAAATCTCTGTGAAAAAGCGTCAGAGAAGCTTCTCCGTTTAGAATCCAGCATATCTCACTGAACCGAAGAAGTGGTAGTTAGAAGGCAGTTAGAGCTGCAAGCAGTTTGGTTTGGGAAATTAGACGCGAAATGAAACTGCAAATGCCTTCCAACAGGCTTGGAAAAGTGTGTTCTATATCTCTGCCAAACAAACTCCCCGGAGGTTGAGCTTTCAGAAGCAAGTTTAACTCTAAGGGAGGAAGCAGCAGAATGTGCCTCTCACATCTAGCCTTTAGGAATTCAGGTTGGCAAGTTCTATGGGGAAGCCCATTGCTGCCTATGGTGGAAACGGCATGGGAGATTTGAGTTTCAAAATCTCTGTGAAAAAGCGTCAGAGAAGCTTCTCCGTTTAGAATCCAGCATATCTCACTGAACCGAAGAAGTGGTAGTTAGAAGGGAGTTAGAGCTGCAAGCAGTTTGGTTTGGGAAATTAGATGCGAAATGACACTGCAAAGGCATTCCAACAGGCTTGGAAAAGTGTGTTCTATATCTCTGCCAAACAGAGTCCCCGGAGGTTGAGCTTTCAGAAGCAAGCTTAACTGTTAGGGAGGAAGCAGCAGAATGTGCCTCTCACATCTAGCCAGTAGGAATTCAGGTTGGCAAGTTCTATGGGGAAGCCCATTGCTGCCTATGGTGGAAACGGCATGGGAGATTTCAGTTTCAAAATCTCTGTGAAAAAGCGTCAGAGAAGCTTCTCCGTTTAGAATAAAGCATATCTCACTGAACCGAAGAAGTGGTAGTTAGAAGGCAGTTAGAGCTGCAAGCAGTTTGGTTTGGGAAATTAGACGCGAAATGAAACTGCAAATGCCTTCCAACGGGCTTGGAAAAGTGTGTTCTATATCTCTGCCAAACAGACTCCCCGGAGGTTGAGCTTTCAGAAGCTAGTTTAACTCTAAGGGAGGAAGCAGCAGAATGTGCCTCTCACATCTAGCCTGTAGGAATTCAGGTTGGCAAGTTCTATGGGGAAGCCCATTGCTGCCTATGGTGGAAACGGCATGGGAGATTTCAGTTTCAAAATCTCTGTGAAAAACCGTCAGAGAAGCTTCTCCGTTTAGAATCCAGCATATCTCACTGAACCGAAGAAGTGGTAGTTAGAAGGGAGTTAGAGCTGCAAGCAGTTTGGTTTGGGAAATTAGACGCGAAATGAAACTGCAAATGCCTTCCAACAGGCTTGGAAAAGTGTGTTCTATATCTCTGACAAACAGACGCCCCGGAGGTTGAGCTTTCAGAAGCAAGTTTAACTCTAAGGGAGGAAGCAGCAGAATGTGCCTCTCACATCTAGCCTGTAGGAATTCAGGTTGGCAAGTTCTATGGGGAAGCCCATTGCTGCCTATGGTGGAAACGGCATGGGAGATTTCAGTTTCAAAATCTCTGTGAAAAAGCGTCAGAGAAGCTTCTCCGTTTAGAATCCAGCATATCTCACTGAACCGAAGAAGTGGTAGTTAGAAGGGAGTTAGAGCTGCAAGCAGTTTGGTTTGGGAAATTAGATGCGAAATGACACTGCAAAGGCCTTCCAACAGGCTTGGAAAAGTGTGTTCTATATCTCTGCCAAACAGACTCCCTAGAGGTTGAGCTTTCAGAAGCAAGCTTAACTCTTAGGGAGGAAGCAGCAGAATGTGCCTCTCACATCTAGCCTGTAGGAATTCAGGTTGGCAAGTTCTTTGGGGAAGCCCATTGCTGCCTATGGTGGAAACGGCATGGGAGATTTCAGTTTCAAAATCTCTGTGAAAAAGCGTCAGAGAAGCTTCTCCGTTTAGAATCCAGCATATCTCACTGAACCGAAGAAGTGGTAGTTAGAAGGGAGTTAGAGCTGCAAGCAGTTTGGTTTGGGAAATTAGACGCGAAATGAAACTGCAAATGCCTTCCAACAGGCTTGGAAAAGTGTGTTCTATATCTCTGCCAAACAGACTCCCTGGAGGTTAAGCTTTCAGAAGCTAGTTTAACTCTAAGGGAGGAAGCAGCAGAATGTGCCTCTCACATCTAGCCTGTAGGAATTCAGGTTGGCAAGTTCTATGGGGAAGCCCATTGGCGCCTTCGTTGGAAACGGGTTTGGAAATTTCAGTTTCAAAATCTCTGTGAAAAAGCGTCAGAGAAGCTTCTCCGTTTAGAATCCAGCATATCTCACTGAACCGAAGAAGTGGTAGTTAGAAGGGAGTTAGAGCTGCTAGCAGTTTGGTTTGGGAAATTAGACGCGAAATGAAACTGCAAAGGCCTTCCAACAGGGTTGGAAAAGTGTGTTCTATATCTCTGCCAAACAAACTCCCCGGAGGTTGAGCTTTCAGAAGCAAGTTTAACTCTAAGGGAGGAAGCAGCAGAATGTGCCTCTCACATCTAGCCTGTAGGAATTCAGTTTGGCAAGTTCTATGGGGAAGCCCATTGCTGCCTACGGTGGAAACGGCATGGGAGATTTCAGTTTCAAAATCTCTGTGAAAAAGCGTCAGAGAAGCTTCTCCGTTTAGAATCCAGCATATCTCACTGAACCGAAGAAGTGGTAGTTAGAAGGGAGTTAGAGCTGCAAGCAGTTCGGTTTGGGAAATTAGACGCGAAATGAAACTGCAAATGCCTTCCAACAGGCTTGGAAAAATGTGTTCTATATCTCTGCCAAACAAACTCCCCGGAGGTTGAGCTTTCAGAAGCTAGTTTAACTCTAAGGGAGGAAGCAGCAGAATGTGCCTCTCACATCTAGCCTGTAGGAATTCAGGTTGGCAAGTTCTATGGGGAAGCCCATTGCTGCCTATGGTGGAAACGGCATGGGAGATTTCAGTTTCAAAATCTCTGTGAAAAAGCGTCAGAGAAGCTTCTCCGTTTAGAATCCAGCATATCTCACTGAACCGAAGAAGTGGTAGTTAGAAGGGAGTTAGAGCTGCAAGCAGTTTGGTTTGGGAAATTAGATGCGAAATGACACTGCAAAGGCCTTCCAACAGGCTTGGAAAAGTGTGTTCTATATCTCTGCCAAACAGACTCCCCGAAGGTTGAGCTTTCAGAAGCAAGCTTAACTCTTAGGGAGGAAGCAGCAGAATGTGCCTCTCACATCTAGCCTGTAGGAATTCAGGTTGGCAAGTTCTATGGGGAAGCACATTGCTGCCTATGGTGGAAACGGCATGGGAGATTTCAGTTTCAAAATCTCTGTGAAAAAGCATCAGAGAAGCTTCTCCGTTTAGAATCCAGCATATCTCACTGAACCGAAGAAGTGGTAGTTAGAAGGGAGTTAGAGCTGCAAGCAGTTTGGTTTGGGAAATTAGATGCGAAATGACACTGCAAAGGCCTTCCAACAGGCTTGGAAAAGTGTGTTCTATATCTGTGCCAAACAGAGTCCCCGGAGGTTGAGCTTTCAGAAGCAAGCTTAACTGTTAGGGAGGAAGCAGCAGAATGTGCCTCTCACATCTAGCCTGTAGGAATTCAGGTTGGCACGTTCTATGGGGAAGCCCATTGCTGCCTATGGTGGAAACGGCATGGGAGATTTCAGTTTCAAAATCTCTGTGAAAAAGCGTCAGAGAAGCTTCTCTGTTTAGAATCCAGCATATCTCCCTGAACCGAAGAAGTGGTAGTTAGAAGGGAGTTAGAGCTGCAAGCAGTTTGGTTTGGGAAATTAGACGCGAAATGAAACTGCAAATGCCTTCCAACAGGCTTGGAAAAGTGTGTTCTATATCTCTGCCAAACAAACTCCCCGGAGGTTGAGCTTTCAGAAGCTAGTTTAACTCTAAGGGAGGAAGCAGCAGAATGTGCCTCTCACATCTAGCCTGTAGGAATTCAGGTTGGCAAGTTCTATGGGGAAGCCCATTGGCGCCTTCGTTGGAAACGGGTTTGGAAATTTCAGTTTCAAAATCTCTGTGAAAAAGCGTCAGAGAAGCTTCTCCGTTTAGAATCCAGCATATCTCACTGAACCGAAGAAGTGGTAGTTAGAAGGCAGTTAGAGCTGCAAGCAGTTTGGTTTGGGAAATTAGACGTGAAATGAAACTGCAAATGCCTTCCAACAGGCTTGGAAAAGTGTGTTCTATATCTCTGCCAAACAAACTCCCCGGAGGTTGAGCTTTCAGAAGCAAGTTTAACTCTAAGGGAGGAAGCAGCAGAATGTGCCTCTCACATCTAGCCTTTAGGAATTCAGGTTGGCAAGTTCTATGGGGAAGCCCATTGCTGCCTATGGTGGAAACGGCATGGGAGATTTGAGTTTCAAAATCTCTGTGAAAAAGCGTCAGAGAAGCTTCTCCGTTTAGAATCCAGCATATCTCACTGAACCGAAGAAGTGGTAGTTAGAAGGGAGTTAGAGCTGCAAGCAGTTTGGTTTGGGAAATTAGATGCGAAATGACACTGCAAAGGCATTCCAACAGGCTTGGAAAAGTGTGTTCTATATCTCTGCCAAACAGAGTCCCCGGAGGTTGAGCTTTCAGAAGCAAGCTTAACTGTTAGGGAGGAAGCAGCAGAATGTGCCTCTCACATCTAGCCAGTAGGAATTCAGGTTGGCAAGTTCTATGGGGAAGCCCATTGCTGCCTATGGTGGAAACGGCATGGGAGATTTCAGTTTCAAAATCTCTGTGAAAAAGCGTCAGAGAAGCTTCTCCGTTTAGAATAAAGCATATCTCACTGAACCGAAGAAGTGGTAGTTAGAAGGCAGTTAGAGCTGCAAGCAGTTTGGTTTGGGAAATTAGACGCGAAATGAAACTGCAAATGCCTTCCAACGGGCTTGGAAAAGTGTGTTCTATATCTCTGCCAAACAGACTCCCCGGAGGTTGAGCTTTCAGAAGCTAGTTTAACTCTAAGGGAGGAAGCAGCAGAATGTGCCTCTCACATCTAGCCTGTAGGAATTCAGGTTGGCAAGTTCTATTGGGAAGCCCATTGCTGCCTATGGTGGAAACGGCATGGGAGATTTCAGTTTCAAAATCTCTGTGAAAAACCGTCAGAGAAGCTTCTCCGTTTAGAATCCAGCATATCTCACTGAACCGAAGAAGTGGTAGTTAGAAGGGAGTTAGAGCTGCAAGCAGTTTGGTTTGGGAAATTAGACGCGAAATGAAACTGCAAATGCCTTCCAACAGGCTTGGAAAAGTGTGTTCTATATCTCTGCCAAACAGACGCCCCGGAGGTTGAGCTTTCAGAAGCAAGTTTAACTCTAAGGGAGGAAGCAGCAGAATGTGCCTCTCACATCTAGCCTGTAGGAATTCAGGTTGGCAAGTTCTATGGGGAAGCCCATTGCTGCCTATGGTGGAAACGGCATGGGAGATTTCAGTTTCAAAATCTCTGTGAAAAAGCGTCAGAGAAGCTTCTCCGTTTAGAATCCAGCATATCTCACTGAACCGAAGAAGTGGTAGTTAGAAGGGAGTTAGAGCTGCAAGCAGTTTGGTTTGGGAAATTAGATGCGAAATGACACTGCAAAGGCCTTCCAACAGGCTTGGAAAAGTGTGTTCTATATCTCTGCCAAACAGACTCCCTAGAGGTTGAGCTTTCAGAAGCAAGCTTAACTCTTAGGGAGGAAGCAGCAGAATGTGCCTCTCACATCTAGCCTGTAGGAATTCAGGTTGGCAAGTTCTATGGGGAAGCCCATTGCTGCCTATGGTGGAAACGGCATGGGAGATTTCAGTTTCAAAATCTCTGTGAAAAAGCGTCAGAGAAGCTTCTCCGTTTAGAATCCAGCATATCTCACTGAACCGAAGAAGTGGTAGTTAGAAGGGAGTTAGAGCTGCAAGCAGTTTGGTTTGGGAAATTAGACGCGAAATGAAACTGCAAATGCCTTCCAACAGGCTTGGAAAAGTGTGTTCTATATCTCTGCCAAACAAACTCCCCGGAGGTTGAGCTTTCAGAAGCAAGTTTAACTCTAAGGGAGGAAGCAGCAGAATGTGCCTCTCACATCTAGCCTGTAGGAATTCAGGTTTGCAAGTTCTTTGGGGAAGCCCATTGCTGCCTATGGTGGAAACGGCATGGGAGATTTCAGTTTCAAAATCTCTGTGAAAAAGCGTCAGAGAAGCTTCTCCGTTTAGAATCCAGCATATCTCACTGAACCGAAGAAGTGGTAGTTAGAAGGGAGTTAGAGCTGCAAGCAGTTTGGTTTGGGAAATTAGACGCGAAATGAAACTGCAAATGCCTTCCAACAGGCTTGGAAAAGTGTGTTCTATATCTCTGCCAAACAGACTCCCTGGAGGTTAAGCTTTCAGAAGCTAGTTTAACTCGAAGGGAGGAAGCAGCAGAATGTGCCTCTCACATCTAGCCTGTAGGAATTCAGGTTGGCAAGTTCTATGGGGAAGCCCATTGGCGCCTTCGTTGGAAACGGGTTTGGAAATTTCAGTTTCAAAATCTCTGTGAAAAAGCGTCAGAGAAGCTTCTCCGTTTAGAATCCAGCATATCTCACTGAACCGAAGAAGTGGTAGTTAGAAGGGAGTTAGAGCTGCTAGCAGTTTGGTTTGGGAAATTAGACGCGAAATGAAACTGCAAAGGCCTTCCAACAGGGTTGGAAAAGTGTGTTCTATATCTCTGCCAAACAAACTCCCCGGAGGTTGAGCTTTCAGAAGCAAGTTTAACTCTAAGGGAGGAAGCAGCAGAATGTGCCTCTCACATCTAGCCTGTAGGAATTCAGGTTGGCAAGTTCTATGGGGAAGCCCATTGCTGCCTACGGTGGAAACGGCATGGGAGATTTCAGTTTCAAAATCTCTGTGAAAAAGCGTCAGAGAAGCTTCTCCGTTTAGAATCCAGCATATCTCACTGAACCGAAGAAGTGGTAGTTAGAAGGGAGTTAGAGCTGCAAGCAGTTCGGTTTGGGAAATTAGACGCGAAATGAAACTGCAAATGCCTTCCAACAGGCTTGGAAAAATGTGTTCTATATCTCTGCCAAACAAACTCCCCGGAGGTTGAGCTTTCAGAAGCTAGTTTAACTCTAAGGGAGGAAGCAGCAGAATGTGCCTCTCACATCTAGCCTGTAGGAATTCAGGTTGGCAAGTTCTATGGGGAAGCCCATTGCTGCCTATGGTGGAAACGGCATGGGAGATTTGAGTTTCAAAATCTCTGTGAAAAAGCGTCAGAGAAGCTTCTCCGTTTAGAATCCAGCATATCTCACTGAACCGAAGAAGTGGTAGTTAGAAGGGAGTTAGAGCTGCAAGCAGTTTGGTTTGGGAAATTAGATGCGAAATGACACTGCAAAGGCATTCCAACAGGCTTGGAAAAGTGTGTTCTATATCTCTGCCAAACAGAGTCCCCGGAGGTTGAGCTTTCAGAAGCAAGCTTAACTGTTAGGGAGGAAGCAGCAGAATGTGCCTCTCACATCTAGCCAGTAGGAATTCAGGTTGGCAAGTTCTATGGGGAAGCCCATTGCTGCCTATGGTGGAAACGGCATGGGAGATTTCAGTTTCAAAATCTCTGTGAAAAAGCGTCAGAGAAGCTTCTCCGTTTAGAATAAAGCATATCTCACTGAACCGAAGAAGTGGTAGTTAGAAGGCAGTTAGAGCTGCAAGCAGTTTGGTTTGGGAAATTAGACGCGAAATGAAACTGCAAATGCCTTCCAACGGGCTTGGAAAAGTGTGTTCTATATCTCTGCCAAACAGACTCCCCGGAGGTTGAGCTTTCAGAAGCTAGTTTAACTCTAAGGGAGGAAGCAGCAGAATGTGCCTCTCACATCTAGCCTGTAGGAATTCAGGTTGGCAAGTTCTATGGGGAAGCCCATTGCTGCCTATGGTGGAAACGGCATGGGAGATTTCAGTTTCAAAATCTCTGTGAAAAACCGTCAGAGAAGCTTCTCCGTTTAGAATCCAGCATATCTCACTGAACCGAAGAAGTGGTAGTTAGAAGGGAGTTAGAGCTGCAAGCAGTTTGGTTTGGGAAATTAGACGCGAAATGAAACTGCAAATGCCTTCCAACAGGCTTGGAAAAGTGTGTTCTATATCTCTGCCAAACAGACGCCCCGGAGGTTGAGCTTTCAGAAGCAAGTTTAACTCTAAGGGAGGAAGCAGCAGAATGTGCCTCTCACATCTAGCCTGTAGGAATTCAGGTTGGCAAGTTCTATGGGGAAGCCCATTGCTGCCTATGGTGGAAACGGCATGGGAGATTTCAGTTTCAAAATCTCTGTGAAAAAGCGTCAGAGAAGCTTCTCCGTTTAGAATCCAGCATATCTCACTGAACCGAAGAAGTGGTAGTTAGAAGGGAGTTAGAGCTGCAAGCAGTTTGGTTTGGGAAATTAGATGCGAAATGACACTGCAAAGGCCTTCCAACAGGCTTGGAAAAGTGTGTTCTATATCTCTGCCAAACAGACTCCCTAGAGGTTGAGCTTTCAGAAGCAAGCTTAACTCTTAGGGAGGAAGCAGCAGAATGTGCCTCTCACATCTAGCCTGTAGGAATTCAGGTTGGCAAGTTCTTTGGGGAAGCCCATTGCTGCCTATGGTGGAAACGGCATGGGAGATTTCAGTTTCAAAATCTCTGTGAAAAAGCGTCAGAGAAGCTTCTCCGTTTAGAATCCAGCATATCTCACTGAACCGAAGAAGTGGTAGTTAGAAGGGAGTTAGAGCTGCAAGCAGTTTGGTTTGGGAAATTAGACGCGAAATGAAACTGCAAATGCCTTCCAACAGGCTTGGAAAAGTGTGTTCTATATCTCTGCCAAACAGACTCCCTGGAGGTTAAGCTTTCAGAAGCTAGTTTAACTCTAAGGGAGGAAGCAGCAGAATGTGCCTCTCACATCTAGCCTGTAGGAATTCAGGTTGGCAAGTTCTATGGGGAAGCCCATTGGCGCCTTCGTTGGAAACGGGTTTGGAAATTTCAGTTTCAAAATCTCTGTGAAAAAGCGTCAGAGAAGCTTCTCCGTTTAGAATCCAGCATATCTCACTGAACCGAAGAAGTGGTAGTTAGAAGGGAGTTAGAGCTGCTAGCAGTTTGGTTTGGGAAATTAGACGCGAAATGAAACTGCAAAGGCCTTCCAACAGGGTTGGAAAAGTGTGTTCTATATCTCTGCCAAACAAACTCCCCGGAGGTTGAGCTTTCAGAAGCAAGTTTAACTCTAAGGGAGGAAGCAGCAGAATGTGCCTCTCACATCTAGCCTGTAGGAATTCAGGTTGGCAAGTTCTATGGGGAAGCCCATTGCTGCCTACGGTGGAAACGGCATGGGAGATTTCAGTTTCAAAATCTCTGTGAAAAAGCGTCAGAGAAGCTTCTCCGTTTAGAATCCAGCATATCTCACTGAACCGAAGAAGTGGTAGTTAGAAGGGAGTTAGAGCTGCAAGCAGTTCGGTTTGGGAAATTAGACGCGAAATGAAACTGCAAATGCCTTCCAACAGGCTTGGAAAAATGTGTTCTATATCTCTGCCAAACAAACTCCCCGGAGGTTGAGCTTTCAGAAGCAAGTTTAACTCTAAGGGAGGAAGCAGCAGAATGTGCCTCTCACATCTAGCCTGTAGGAATTCAGGTTGGCAAGTTCTATGGGGAAGCCCATTGCTGCCTATGGTGGAAACGGCATGGGAGATTTCAGTTTCAAAATCTCTGTGAAAAAGCGTCAGAGAAGCTTCTCCGTTTAGAATCCAGCATATCTCACTGAACCGAAGAAGTGGTAGTTAGAAGGGAGTTAGAGCTGCAAGCAGTTTGGTTTGGGAAATTAGATGCGAAATGACACTGCAAAGGCCTTCCAACAGGCTTGGAAAAGTGTGTTCTATATCTCTGCCAAACAGACTCCCCGAAGGTTGAGCTTTCAGAAGCAAGCTTAACTCTTAGGGAGGAAGCAGCAGAATGTGCCTCTCACATCTAGCCTGTAGGAATTCAGGTTGGCAAGTTCTATGGGGAAGCACATTGCTGCCTATGGTGGAAACGGCATGGGAGATTTCAGTTTCAAAATCTCTGTGAAAAAGCATCAGAGAAGCTTCTCCGTTTAGAATCCAGCATATCTCACTGAACCGAAGAAGTGGTAGTTAGAAGGGAGTTAGAGCTGCAAGCAGTTTGGTTTGGGAAATTAGATGCGAAATGACACTGCAAAGGCCTTCCAACAGGCTTGGAAAAGTGTGTTCTATATCTGTGCCAAACAGAGTCCCCGGAGGTTGAGCTTTCAGAAGCAAGCTTAACTGTTAGGGAGGAAGCAGCAGAATGTGCCTCTCACATCTAGCCTGTAGGAATTCAGGTTGGCACGTTCTATGGGGAAGCCCATTGCTGCCTATGGTGGAAACGGCATGGGAGATTTCAGTTTCAAAATCTCTGTGAAAAAGCGTCAGAGAAGCTTCTCTGTTTAGAATCCAGCATATCTCCCTGAACCGAAGAAGTGGTAGTTAGAAGGGAGTTAGAGCTGCAAGCAGTTTGGTTTGGGAAATTAGACGCGAAATGAAACTGCAAATGCCTTCCAACAGGCTTGGAAAAGTGTGTTCTATATCTCTGCCAAACAAACTCCCCGGAGGTTGAGCTTTCAGAAGCTAGTTTAACTCTAAGGGAGGAAGCAGCAGAATGTGCCTCTCACATCTAGCCTGTAGGAATTCAGGTTGGCAAGTTCTATGGGGAAGCCCATTGGCGCCTTCGTTGGAAACGGGTTTGGAAATTTCAGTTTCAAAATCTCTGTGAAAAAGCGTCAGAGAAGCTTCTCCGTTTAGAATCCAGCATATCTCACTGAACCGAAGAAGTGGTAGTTAGAAGGCAGTTAGAGCTGCAAGCAGTTTGGTTTGGGAAATTAGACGCGAAATGAAACTGCAAATGCCTTCCAACAGGCTTGGAAAAGTGTGTTCTATATCTCTGCCAAACAAACTCCCCGGAGGTTGAGCTTTCAGAAGCAAGTTTAACTCTAAGGGAGGAAGCAGCAGAATGTGCCTCTCACATCTAGCCTTTAGGAATTCAGGTTGGCAAGTTCTATGGGGAAGCCCATTGCTGCCTATGGTGGAAACGGCATGGGAGATTTGAGTTTCAAAATCTCTGTGAAAAAGCGTCAGAGAAGCTTCTCCGTTTAGAATCCAGCATATTTCACTGAACCGAAGAAGTGGTAGTTAGAAGGGAGTTAGAGCTGCAAGCAGTTTGGTTTGGGAAATTAGATGCGAAATGACACTGCAAAGGCATTCCAACAGGCTTGGAAAAGTGTGTTCTATATCTCTGCCAAACAGAGTCCCCGGAGGTTGAGCTTTCAGAAGCAAGCTTAACTGTTAGGGAGGAAGCAGCAGAATGTGCCTCTCACATCTAGCCAGTAGGAATTCAGGTTGGCAAGTTCTATGGGGAAGCCCATTGCTGCCTATGGTGGAAACGGCATGGGAGATTTCAGTTTCAAAATCTCTGTGAAAAAGCGTCAGAGAAGCTTCTCCGTTTAGAATAAAGCATATCTCACTGAACCGAAGAAGTGGTAGTTAGAAGGCAGTTAGAGCTGCAAGCAGTTTGGTTTGGGAAATTAGACGCGAAATGAAACTGCAAATGCCTTCCAACGGGCTTGGAAAAGTGTGTTCTATATCTCTGCCAAACAGACTCCCCGGAGGTTGAGCTTTCAGAAGCTAGTTTAACTCTAAGGGAGGAAGCAGCAGAATGTGCCTCTCACATCTAGCCTGTAGGAATTCAGGTTGGCAAGTTCTATGGGGAAGCCCATTGCTGCCTATGGTGGAAACGGCATGGGAGATTTCAGTTTCAAAATCTCTGTGAAAAACCGTCAGAGAAGCTTCTCCGTTTAGAATCCAGCATATCTCACTGAACCGAAGAAGTGGTAGTTAGAAGGGAGTTAGAGCTGCAAGCAGTTTGGTTTGGGAAATTAGACGCGAAATGAAACTGCAAATGCCTTCCAACAGGCTTGGAAAAGTGTGTTCTATATCTCTGCCAAACAGACGCCCCGGAGGTTGAGCTTTCAGAAGCAAGTTTAACTCTAAGGGAGGAAGCAGCAGAATGTGCCTCTCACATCTAGCCTGTAGGAATTCAGGTTGGCAAGTTCTATGGGGAAGCCCATTGCTGCCTATGGTGGAAACGGCATGGGAGATTTCAGTTTCAAAATCTCTGTGAAAAAGCGTCAGAGAAGCTTCTCCGTTTAGAATCCAGCATATCTCACTGAACCGAAGAAGTGGTAGTTAGAAGGGAGTTAGAGCTGCAAGCAGTTTGGTTTGGGAAATTAGATGCGAAATGACACTGCAAAGGCCTTCCAACAGGCTTGGAAAAGTGTGTTCTATATCTCTGCCAAACAGACTCCCTAGAGGTTGAGCTTTCAGAAGCAAGCTTAACTCTTAGGGAGGAAGCAGCAGAATGTGCCTCTCACATCTAGCCTGTAGGAATTCAGGTTGGCAAGTTCTATGGGGAAGCCCATTGCTGCCTATGGTGGAAACGGCATGGGAGATTTCAGTTTCAAAATCTCTGTGAAAAAGCGTCAGAGAAGCTTCTCCGTTTAGAATCCAGCATATCTCACTGAACCGAAGAAGTGGTAGTTAGAAGGGAGTTAGAGCTGCAAGCAGTTTGGTTTGGGAAATTAGATGCGAAATGACACTGCAAAGGCCTTCCAACAGGCTTGGAAAAGTGTGTTCTATATCTCTGCCAAACAGACTCCCCGGAGGTTGAGCTTTCAGAAGCAAGCTTAACTGTTAGGGAGGAAGCAGCAGAATGTGCCTCTCACATCTAGCCTGTAGGAATTCAGGTTGGCAAGTTCTATGGGGAAGCCCATTGGCGCCTTCGTTGGAAACGGGTTTGGAAATTTCAGTTTCAAAATCTCTGTGAAAAAGCGTCAGAGAAGCTTCTCCGTTTAGAATCCAGCATATCTCACTGAACCGAAGAAGTGGTAGTTAGAAGGGAGTTAGAGCTGCTAGCAGTTTGGTTTGGGAAATTAGACGCGAAATGAAACTGCAAAGGCCTTCCAACAGGGTTGGAAAAGTGTGTTCTATATCTCTGCCAAACAAACTCCCCGGAGGTTGAGCTTTCAGAAGCAAGTTTAACTCTAAGGGAGGAAGCAGCAGAATGTGCCTCTCACATCTAGCCTGTAGGAATTCAGGTTGGCAAGTTCTATGGGGAAGCCCATTGCTGCCTACGGTGGAAACGGCATGGGAGATTTCAGTTTCAAAATCTCTGTGAAAAAGCGTCAGAGAAGCTTCTCCGTTTAGAATCCAGCATATCTCACTGAACCGAAGAAGTGGTAGTTAGAAGGGAGTTAGAGCTGCAAGCAGTTCGGTTTGGGAAATTAGACGCGAAATGAAACTGCAAATGCCTTCCAACAGGCTTGGAAAAATGTGTTCTATATCTCTGCCAAACAAACTCCCCGGAGGTTGAGCTTTCAGAAGCTAGTTTAACTCTAAGGGAGGAAGCAGCAGAATGTGCCTCTCACATCTAGCCTGTAGGAATTCAGGTTGGCAAGTTCTATGGGGAAGCCCATTGCTGCCTATGGTGGAAACGGCATGGGAGATTTCAGTTTCAAAATCTCTGTGAAAAAGCGTCAGAGAAGCTTCTCCGTTTAGAATCCAGCATATCTCACTGAACCGAAGAAGTGGTAGTTAGAAGGGAGTTAGAGCTGCAAGCAGTTTGGTTTGGGAAATTAGATGCGAAATGACACTGCAAAGGCCTTCCAACAGGCTTGGAAAAGTGTGTTCTATATCTCTGCCAAACAGACTCCCCGGAGGTTGAGCTTTCAGAAGCAAGCTTAACTCTTAGGGAGGAAGCAGCAGAATGTGCCTCTCACATCTAGCCTGTAGGAATTCAGGTTGGCAAGTTCTATGGGGAAGCCCATTGCTGCCTATGGTGGAAACGGCATGGGAGATTTCAGTTTCAAAATCTCTGTGAAAAAGCGTCAGAGAAGCTTCTCTGTTTAGAATCCAGCATATCTCACTGAACCGAAGAAGTGGTAGTTAGAAGGGAGTTAGAGCTGCAAGCAGTTTGGTTTGGGAAATTAGACGCGAAATGAAACTGCAAATGCCTTCCAACAGGCTTGGAAAAGTGTGTTCTATATCTCTGCCAAACAAACTCCCCGGAGGTTGAGCTTTCAGAAGCTAGTTTAACTCTAAGGGAGGAAGCAGCAGAATGTGCCTCTCACATCTAGCCTGTAGGAATTCAGGTTGGCAAGTTCTATGGGGAAGCCCATTGGCGCCTTCGTTGGAAACGGGTTTGGAAATTTCAGTTTCAAAATCTCTGTGGAAAAGCGTCAGAGAAGCTTCTCCGTTTAGAATCCAGCATATCTTACTGAACCGAAGAAGTGGTAGTTAGAAGGGAGTTAGAGCTGCAAGCAGTTTGGTTTGGGAAATTAGATGCGAAATGACACTGCAAAGGCCTTCCAACAGGCTTGGAAAAGTGTGTTCTATATCTCTGCCAAACAGACTCCCCGGAGGTTGAGCTTTCAGAAGCAAGCTTAACTCTTAGGGAGGAAGCAGCAGAATGTGCCTCTCACATCTAGCCTGTAGGAATTCAGGTTGGCAAGTTCTATGGGGAAGCCCATTGCTGCCTATGGTGGAAACGGCATGGGAGATTTCAGTTTCAAAATCTCTGTGAAAAAGCGTCAGAGAAGCTTCTCCGTTTAGAATCCAGCATATCTCACTGAACCGAAGAAGTGGTAGTTAGAAGGGAGTTAGAGCTGCAAGCAGTTTGGTTTGGGAAATTAGACGCGAAATGAAACTGCAAATGCCTTCCAACAGGCTTGGAAAAGTGTGTTCTATATCTCTGCCAAACAGACTCCCTGGAGGTTGAGCTTTCAGAAGCTAGTTTAACTCTAAGGGAGGATGCAGCAGAATGTGCCTCTCACATCTAGCCTGTAGGAATTCAGGTTGGCAAGTTCTATGGGGAAGCCCATTGCTGGCTATGGTGGAAACAGCATGGGAGATTTCAGTTTCAAAATCTCTGTGAAAAAGCATCAGAGAAGCTTCTCCGTTTAGAATCCAGCATATCTCACTGAACCGAAGAAGTGGTAGTTAGAAGGCAGTTAGAGCTGCAAGCAGTTTGGTTTGGGAAATTAGACGCGAAATGAAACTGCAAATGCCTTCCAACAGGCTTGGAAAAGTGTGTTCTATATCTCTGCCAAACAAACTCCCCGGAGGTTGAGCTTTCAGAAGCTAGTTTAACTCTAAGGGAGGAAGCAGCAGAATGTGCCTCTCACATCTAGCCTGTAGGAATTCAGGTTGGCAAGTTCTATGGGGAAGCCCATTGGCGCCTTCGTTGGAAACGGGTTTGGAAATTTCAGTTTCAAAATCTCTGTGAAAAAGCGTCAGAGAAGCTTCTCCGTTTAGAATCCAGCATATCTCACTGAACCGAAGAAGTGGTAGTTAGAAGAGAGTTAGAGCTGCAAGCAGTTTGGTTTGGGAAATTAGACGCGAAATTAAACTGCAAATGCCTTCCAACAGGCTTGGAAAAGTGTGTTCTATATCTCTGCCAAACAGACTCCCTGGAGGTTGAGCTTTCAGAAGCTAGTTTAACTCTAAGGGAGGAAGCAGCAGAATGTGCCTCTCACATCTAGCCTGTAGGAATTCAGGTTGGCAAGTTCTATGGGGAAGCCCATTGCTGCCTATGGTGGAAACGGCATGGGAGATTTCAGTTTCAAAATCTCTGTGAAAAAGCGTCAGAGAAGCTTCTCCGTTTAGAATCCAGCATATCTCACTGAACCGAAGAAGTGGTAGTTAGAAGGGAGTTAGAGCTGCAAGCAGTTTGTTTTGGGAAATTAGACGCGAAATGAAACTGCAAATGCCTTCCAACAGGCTTGGAAAAGTGTGTTCTATATCTCTGCCAAACAGACTCCCCGGAGGTTGAGCTTTCAGAAGCAAGTTTAACTCTAAGGGAGGAAGCAGCAGAATGTGCCTCTCACATCTAGCCTGTAGGAATTCAGGTTGGCAAGTTCTATGGGGAAGCCCATTGCTGCCTATGGTGGAAACGGCATGGGAGATTTCAGTTTCAAAATCTCTGTGAAAAAGCGTCAGAGAAGCTTCTCCGTTTAGAATCCAGCATATCTCACTGAACCGAAGAAGTGGTAGTTAGAAGGGAGTTAGAGCTGCAAGCAGTTTGGTTTGGGAAATTAGATGCGAAATGACACTGCAAAGGCCTTCCAACAGGCTTGGAAAAGTGTGTTCTATATCTCTGCCAAACAGAGTCCCCGGAGGTTGAGCTTTCAGAAGCAAGCTTAACTGTTAGGGAGGAAGGAGCAGAATGTGCCTCTCACATCTAGCCAGTAGGAATTCAGGTTGGCAAGTTCTATGGGGAAGCCCATTGCTGCCTATGGTGGAAACGGCATGGGAGATTTCAGTTTCAAAATCTCTGTGAAAAACCGTCAGAGAAGCTTCTCCGTTTAGAATCCAGCATATCTCACTGAACCGAAGAAGTGGTAGTTAGAAGGGAGTTAGAGCTGCAAGCAGTTTGGTTTGGGAAATTAGACGCGAAATGAAACTGCAAATGCCTTCCAACAGGCTTGGAAAAGTGTGTTCTATATCTCTGCCAAACAGACGCCCCGGAGGTTGAGCTTTCAGAAGCAAGTTTAACTCTAAGGGAGGAAGCAGCAGAATGTGCCTCTCACATCTAGCCTGTAGGAATTCAGGTTGGCAAGTTCTATGGGGAAGCCCATTGCTGCCTATGGTGGAAACGGCATGGGAGATTTCAGTTTCAAAATCTCTGTGAAAAAGCGTCAGAGAAGCTTCTCCGTTTAGAATCCAGCATATCTCACTGAACCGAAGAAGTGGTAGTTAGAAGGGAGTTAGAGCTGCAAGCAGTTTGGTTTGGGAAATTAGATGCGAATTGACACTGCAAAGGCCTTCCAACAGGCTTGGAAAAGTGTGTTCTATATCTCTGCCAAACAGACTCCCTAGAGGTTGAGCTTTCAGAAGCAAGCTTAACTCTTAGGGAGGAAGCAGCAGAATGTGCCTCTCACATCTAGCCAGTAGGAATTCAGGTTGGCAAGTTCTATGGGGAAGCCCATTGCTGCCTATGGTGGAAACGGCATGGGAGATTTCAGTTTCAAAATCTCTGTGAAAAAGCGTCAGAGAAGCTTCTCCGTTTAGAATCCAGCATATCTCACTGAACCGAAGAAGTGGTAGTTAGAAGGGAGTTAGAGCTGCAAGCAGTTTGGTTTGGGAAATTAGATGCGAAATGACACTGCAAAGGCCTTCCAACAGGCTTGGAAAAGTGTGTTCTATATCTCTGCCAAACAGACTCCCCGGAGGTTGAGCTTTCAGAAGCAAGCTTAACTCTTAGGGAGGAAGCAGCAGAATGTGCCTCTCACATCTAGCCTGTAGGAATTCAGGTTGGCAAGTTCTATGGGGAAGCCCATTGCTGCCTATGGTGGAAACGGCATGGGAGATTTCAGTTTCAAAATCTCTGTGAAAAAGCGTCAGAGAAGCTTCTCCGTTTAGAATCCAGCATATCTCACTGAACCGAAGAAGTGGTAGTTAGAAGGGAGTTAGAGCTGCAAGCAGTTTGGTTTGGGAAATTAGACGCGAAATGAAACTGCAAATGCCTTCCAACAGGCTTGGAAAAGTGTGTTCTATATCTCTGCCAAACAAACTCCCCGGAGGTTGAGCTTTCAGAAGCAAGTTTAACTCTAAGGGAGGAAGCAGCAGAATGTGCCTCTCACATCTAGCCTGTAGGAATTCAGGTTGGCAAGTTCTTTGGGGAAGCCCATTGCTGCCTATGGTGGAAACGGCATGGGAGATTTCAGTTTCAAAATCTCTGTGAAAAAGCGTCAGAGAAGCTTCTCCGTTTAGAATCCAGCATATCTCACTGAACCGAAGAAGTGGTAGTTAGAAGGGAGTTAGAGCTGCAAGCAGTTTGGTTTGGGAAATTAGACGCGAAATGAAACTGCAAATGCCTTCCAACAGGCTTGGAAAAGTGTGTTCTATATCTCTGCCAAACAGACTCCCTGGAGGTTAAGCTTTCAGAAGCTAGTTTAACTCGAAGGGAGGAAGCAGCAGAATGTGCCTCTCACATCTAGCCTGTAGGAATTCAGGTTGGCAAGTTCTATGGGGAAGCCCATTGGCGCCTTCGTTGGAAACGGGTTTGGAAATTTCAGTTTCAAAATCTCTGTGAAAAAGCGTCAGAGAAGCTTCTCCGTTTAGAATCCAGCATATCTCACTGAACCGAAGAAGTGGTAGTTAGAAGGGAGTTAGAGCTGCTAGCAGTTTGGTTTGGGAAATTAGACGCGAAATGAAACTGCAAAGGCCTTCCAACAGGGTTGGAAAAGTGTGTTCTATATCTCTGCCAAACAAACTCCCCGGAGGTTGAGCTTTCAGAAGCAAGTTTAACTCTAAGGGAGGAAGCAGCAGAATGTGCCTCTCACATCTAGCCTGTAGGAATTCAGGTTGGCAAGTTCTATGGGGAAGCCCATTGCTGCCTACGGTGGAAACGGCATGGGAGATTTCAGTTTCAAAATCTCTGTGAAAAAGCGTCAGAGAAGCTTCTCCGTTTAGAATCCAGCATATCTCACTGAACCGAAGAAGTGGTAGTTAGAAGGGAGTTAGAGCTGCAAGCAGTTTGGTTTGGGAAATTAGACGCGAAATGAAACTGCAAATGCCTTCCAACAGGCTTGGAAAAATGTGTTCTATATCTCTGCCAAACAAACTCCCCGGAGGTTGAGCTTTCAGAAGCTAGTTTAACTCTAAGGGAGGAAGCAGCAGAATGTGCCTCTCACATCTAGCCTGTAGGAATTCAGGTTGGCAAGTTCTATGGGGAAGCCCATTGCTGCCTATGGTGGAAACGGCATGGGAGATTTCAGTTTCAAAATCTCTGTGAAAAAGCGTCAGAGAAGCTTCTCCGTTTAGAATCCAGCATATCTCACTGAACCGAAGAAGTGGTAGTTAGAAGGGAGTTAGAGCTGCAAGCAGTTTGGTTTGGGAAATTAGATGCGAAATGACACTGCAAAGGCCTTCCAACAGGCTTGGAAAAGTGTGTTCTATATCTCTGCCAAACAGACTCCCCGGAGGTTGAGCTTTCAGAAGCAAGCTTAACTCTTAGGGAGGAAGCAGCAGAATGTGCCTCTCACATCTAGCCTGTAGGAATTCAGGTTGGCAAGTTCTATGGGGAAGCATATTGCTGCCTATGGTGGAAACGGCATGGGAGATTTCAGTTTCAAAATCTCTGTGAAAAAGCATCAGAGAAGCTTCTCCGTTTAGAATCCAGCATATCTCACTGAACCGATGAAGTGGTAGTTAGAAGGGAGTTAGAGCTGCAAGCAGTTTGGTTTGGGAAATTAGATGCGAAATGACACTGCAAAGGCCTTCCAACAGGCTTGGAAAAGTGTGTTCTATATCTGTGCCAAACAGAGTCCCCGGAGGTTGAGCTTTCAGAAGCAAGCTTAACTGTTAGGGAGGAAGCAGCAGAATGTGCCTCTCACATCTAGCCTGTAGGAATTCAGGTTGGCAAGTTCTATGGGGAAGCCCATTGCTGCCTATGGTGGAAACGGCATGGGAGATTTCAGTTTCAAAATCTCTGTGAAAAAGCGTCAGAGAAGCTTCTCTGTTTAGAATCCAGCATATCTCCCTGAACCGAAGAAGTGGTAGTTAGAAGGGAGTTAGAGCTGCAAGCAGTTTGGTTTGGGAAATTAGACGCGAAATGAAACTGCAAATGCCTTCCAACAGGCTTGGAAAAGTGTGTTCTATATCTCTGCCAAACAAACTCCCCGGAGGTTGAGCTTTCAGAAGCTAGTTTAACTCTAAGGGAGGAAGCAGCAGAATGTGCCTCTCACATCTAGCCTGTAGGAATTCAGGTTGGCAAGTTCTATGGGGAAGCCCATTGGCGCCTTCGTTGGAAACGGGTTTGGAAATTTCAGTTTCAAAATCTCTGTGAAAAAGCGTCAGAGAAGCTTCTCCGTTTAGAATCCAGCATATCTCACTGAACCGAAGAAGTGGTAGTTTGAAGGGAGTTAGATCTGCAAGCAGTTTGGTTTGGGAAATTAGACGCGAAATGAAACTGCAAATGCCTTCCAACAGGCTTGGAAAAGTGTGTTCTATATCTCTGCCAAACAAACTCCCCGGAGGTTGAGCTTTCAGAAGCAAGTTTAACTCTAAGGGAGGAAGCAGCAGAATGTGCCTCTCACATCTAGCCTGTAGGAATTCAGGTTGGCAAGTTCTATGGGGAAGCCCATTGCTGCCTATGGTGGAAACGGCATGGGAGATTTCAGTTTCAAAATCTCTGTGAAAAAGCGTCAGAGAAGCTTCTCCGTTTAGAATCCAGCATATCTCACTGAACCGAAGAAGTGGTAGTTAGAAGGGAGTTAGAGCTGCAAGCAGTTTGGTTTGGGAAATTAGACGCGAAATGAAACTGCAAATGCCTTCCAACAGGCTTGGAAAAGTGTGTTCTATATCTCTGCCAAACAAACTCCCCGGAGGTTGAGCTTTCAGAAGCTAGTTTAACTCTAAGGGAGGAAGCAGCAGAATGTACCTCTCACATCTAGCCTGTAGGAATTCAGGTTGGCAAGTTCTATGGGGAAGCCCATTGTCGCCTTCGTTGGAAACGGGTTTGGAAATTTCAGTTTCAAAATCTCTGTGAAAAAGCGTCAGAGAAGCTTCTCCGTTTAGAATCCAGCTTATCTCACTGAACCGAAGAAGTGATAGTTAGAAGGGAGTTAGAGCTGCAAGCAGTTTGGTTTGGGAAATTAGACGCGAAATGAAACTGCAAATGCCTTCCAACAGGCTTGGAAAAGTGTGTTCTATATCTCTGCCAAACAAATTCCCCGGAGGTTGAGCTTTCAGAAGCAAGTTTAACTCTAAGGGAGGAAGCAGCAGAATGTGCCTCTCACATCTAGCCTTTAGGAATTCAGGTTGGCAAGTTCTATGGGGAAGCCCATTGCTGCCTATGGTGGAAACGGCATGGGAGATTTCAGTTTCAAAATCTCTGTGAAAAAGCGTCAGAGAAGCTTCTCCGTTTAGAATCCAGCATATCTCACTGAACCGAAGAAGTGGTAGTTAGAAGGGAGTTAGAGCTGCAAGCAGTTTGGTTTGGGAAATTAGATGCGAAATGACACTGCAAAGGCCTTCCAACAGGCTTGGAAAAGTGTGTTCTATATCTGTGCCGAACAGAGTCCCCGGAGGTTGAGCTTTCAGAAGCAAGCTTAACTGTTAGGGAGGAAGCAGCAGAATGTGCCTCTCACATCT
This sequence comes from Cynocephalus volans, assembly GCF_027409185.1. Classification (NCBI taxonomy): domain Eukaryota; kingdom Metazoa; phylum Chordata; class Mammalia; order Dermoptera; family Cynocephalidae; genus Cynocephalus; species Cynocephalus volans. Next base: position 194,991 of record NW_026902372.1, on the reverse strand, counting down.
AGCCTGTAGGAATTCAGGTTGGCAAGTTCTATGTGGAAGCCCATTGCTGGCTATGGTCGAAACAGCATGGGAGATTTCAGTTTCAAAATCTCTGTGAAAAAGCGTCAGAGAAGCTTCTCCGTTTAGAATCCAGCATATCTCACTGAACCGAAGAAGTGGTAGTTAGAAGGCAGTTAGAGCTGCAAGCAGTTTGGTTTGGGAAATTAGACGCGAAATGAAACTGCAAATGCCTTCCAACAGGCTTGGAAAAGTGTGTTCTATATCTCTGCCAAACAAACTCCCCGGAGGTTAAGCTTTCAGAAGCAAGTTTAACTCTAAGGGAGGAAGCAGCAGAATGTGCCTCTCACATCTAGCCTGTAGGAATTCAGGTTGGCAAGTTCTATGGGGAAGCCCATTGCTGTCTATGGTGGAAACGGGTTTGGAAATTTCAGTTTCAAAATCTCTGTGAAAAAGTGTCAGAGAAGCTTCTCCGTTTAGAATCCAGCATATCTCACTGAACCGAAGAAGTGGTAGTTAGAAGGGAGTTAGAGCTGCAAGCAGTTTGGTTTGGGAAATTAGACGCGAAATGAAACTGCAAATGCCTTCCAACAGGCTTGGAAAAGTGTGTTCTATATCTCTGCCAAACAAACTCCCCGGAGGTTGAGCTTTCAGAAGCAAGTTTAACTCTAAGGGAGGAAGCAGCAGAATGTGCCTCTCAAATCTAGCCTGTAGGAATTCAGGTTGGCAAGTTCTATGGGGAAGCCCATTGCTGCCTATGGTGGAAACGGCATGGGAGATTTCAGTTTCAAAATCTCTGTGAAAAACCGTCAGAGAAGCTTCTCCGTTTAGAATCCAGCATATCTCACTGAACCGAAGAAGTGGTAGTTAGAAGGGAGTTTGAGCTGCAAGCAGTTTGGTTTGGGAAATTAGACGCGAAATGAAACTGCAAATGCCTTCCAACAGGCTTGGAAAAGTGTGTTCTATATCTCTGCCAAACAAACTCCCCGGAGGTTGAGCTTTCAGAAGCTAGTTTAACTCTAAGGGAGGAAGCAGCAGAATGTGCCTCTCACATCTAGCCTGTAGGAATTCAGGTTGGCAAGTTCTATTGGGAAGCCCATTGGCGCCTTCGTTGGAAACGGGTTTGGAAATTTCAGTTTCAAAATCTCTGTGAAAAAGCGTCAGAGAAGCTTCTCCGTTTAGAATCCAGCATATCTCACTGAACCGAATAAGTGGTAGTTAGAAGGGAGTTAGAGCTGCAAGCAGTTTGGTTTGGGAAATTAGACGCGAAATGAAACTGCAAATGCCTTCCAACAGGCTTGGAAAAGTGTGTTCTATATCTCTGCCAAACAAACTCCCCTGAGGTTGAGCTTTCAGAAGCAAGTTTAACTCTAAGGGAGGAAGCAGCAGAATGTACCTCTCACATCTAGCCTGTAGGAATTCAGGTTGGCAAGTTCTATGGGGAAGCCCATTGCTGCCTATGGTGGAAACGGCATGGGAGATTTCAGTTTCAAAATCTCTGTGAAAAAGCGTCAGAGAAGCTTCTCCGTTTAGAATCCAGCATATCTCACTGAACGGAAGAAGTGGTAGTTAGAAGGGAGTTAGAGCTGCAAGCAGTTTGGTTTGGGAAATTAGACGCGAAATGAAACTGCAAATGCCTTCCAACAGGCTTGGAAAAGTGTGTTCTATATCTCTGCCAAACAAACTCCCCGGAGGTTGAGCTTTCAGAAGCTAGTTTAACTCTAAGGGAGGAAGCAGCAGAATGTGCCTCTCACATCTAGCCTGTAGGAATTCAGGTTGGCAAGTTCTATGGGGAAGCCCATTGCTGCCTATGGTGGAAACGGCATGGGAGATTTCAGTTTCAAAATCTCTGTGAAAAACCGTCAGAGAAGCTTCTCCGTTTAGAATCCAGCATATCTCACTGAACCGAAGAAGTGGTAGTTAGAAGGGAGTTTGAGCTGCAAGCAGTTTGGTTTGGGAAATTAGACGCGAAATGAAACTGCAAATGCCTTCCAACAGGCTTGGAAAAGTGTGTTCTATATCTCTGCCAAACAAACTCCCCGGAGGTTGAGCTTTCAGAAGCTAGTTTAACTCTAAGGGAGGAAGCAGCAGAATGTGCCTCTCACATCTAGCCTGTAGGAATTCAGGTTGGCAAGTTCTATTGGGAAGCCCATTGGCGCCTTCGTTGGAAACGGGTTTGGAAATTTCAGTTTCAAAATCTCTGTGAAAAAGCGTCAGAGAAGCTTCTCCGTTTAGAATCCAGCATATCTCACTGAACCGAATAAGTGGTAGTTAGAAGGGAGTTAGAGCTGCAAGCAGTTTGGTTTGGGAAATTAGACGCGAAATGAAACTGCAAATGCCTTCCAACAGGCTTGGAAAAGTGTGTTCTATATCTCTGCCAAACAAACTCCCCTGAGGTTGAGCTTTCAGAAGCAAGTTTAACTCTAAGGGAGGAAGCAGCAGAATGTGCCTCTCACATCTAGCCTGTAGGAATTCAGGTTGGCAAGTTCTATGGGGAAGCCCATTGCTGCCTACGGTGGAAACGGCATGGGAGATTTCAGTTTCAAAATCTCTGTGAAAAAGCGTCAGAGAAGCTTCTCCGTTTAGAATCCAGCATATCTCACTGAACCGAAGAAGTGGTAGTTAGAAGGGAGTTAGAGCTGCAAGCAGTTCGGTTTGGGAAATTAGACGCGAAATGAAACTGCAAATGCCTTCCAACAGGCTTGGAAAAATGTGTTCTATATCTCTGCCAAACAAACTCCCCGGAGGTTGAGCTTTCAGAAGCTAGTTTAACTCTAAGGGAGGAAGCAGCAGAATGTGCCTCTCACATCTAGCCTGTAGGAATTCAGGTTGGCAAGTTCTATGGGGAAGCCCATTGCTGCCTATGGTGGAAACGGCATGGGAGATTTCAGTTTCAAAATCTCTGTGAAAAAGCGTCAGAGAAGCTTCTCCGTTTAGAATCCAGCATATCTCACTGAACCGAAGAAGTGGTAGTTAGAAGGGAGTTAGAGCTGCAAGCAGTTTGGTTTGGGAAATTAGATGCGAAATGACACTGCAAAGGCCTTCCAACAGGCTTGGAAAAGTGTGTTCTATATCTCTGCCAAACAGACTCCCCGGAGGTTGAGCTTTCAGAAGCAAGCTTAACTCTTAGGGAGGAAGCAGCAGAATGTGCCTCTCACATCTAGCCTGTAGGAATTCAGGTTGGCAAGTTCTATGGGGAAGCACATTGCTGCCTATGGTGGAAACGGCATGGGAGATTTCAGTTTCAAAATCTCTGTGAAAAAGCATCAGAGAAGCTTCTCCGTTTAGAATCCAGCATATCTCACTGAACCGATGAAGTGGTAGTTAGAAGGGAGTTAGAGCTGCAAGCAGTTTGGTTTGGGAAATTAGATGCGAAATGACACTGCAAAGGCCTTCCAACAGGCTTGGAAAAGTGTGTTCTATATCTGTGCCAAACAGAGTCCCCGGAGGTTGAGCTTTCAGAAGCAAGCTTAACTGTTAGGGAGGAAGCAGCAGAATGTGCCTCTCACATCTAGCCTGTAGGAATTCAGGTTGGCAAGTTCTATGGGGAAGCCCATTGCTGCCTATGGTGGAAACGGCATGGGAGATTTCAGTTTCAAAATCTCTGTGAAAAAGCGTCAGAGAAGCTTCTCTGTTTAGAATCCAGCATATCTCCCTGAACCGAAGAAGTGGTAGTTAGAAGGGAGTTAGAGCTGCAAGCAGTTTGGTTTGGGAAATTAGACGCGAAATGAAACTGCAAATGCCTTCCAACAGGCTTGGAAAAGTGTGTTCTATATCTCTGCCAAACAAACTCCCCGGAGGTTGAGCTTTCAGAAGCTAGTTTAACTCTAAGGGAGGAAGCAGCAGAATGTGCCTCTCACATCTAGCCTGTAGGAATTCAGGTTGGCAAGTTCTATGGGGAAGCCCATTGGCGCCTTCGTTGGAAACGGGTTTGGAAATTTCAGTTTCAAAATCTCTGTGGAAAAGCGTCAGAGAAGCTTCTCCGTTTAGAATCCAGCATATCTCACTGAACCGAAGAAGTGGTAGTTAGAAGGGAGTTAGAGCTGCAAGCAGTTTGGTTTGGGAAATTAGATGCGAAATGACACTGCAAAGGCCTTCCAACAGGCTTGGAAAAGTGTGTTCTATATCTCTGCCAAACAGACTCCCCGGAGGTTGAGCTTTCAGAAGCAAGCTTAACTCTTAGGGAGGAAGCAGCAGAATGTGCCTCTCACATCTAGCCTGTAGGAATTCAGGTTGGCAAGTTCTATGGGGAAGCCCATTGCTGCCTATGGTGGAAACGGCATGGGAGATTTCAGTTTCAAAATCTCTGTGAAAAAGCATCAGAGAAGCTTCTCCGTTTAGAATCCAGCATATCTCACTGAACCGAAGAAGTGGTAGTTAGAAGGCAGTTAGAGCTGCAAGCAGTTTGGTTTGGGAAATTAGACGCGAAATGAAACTGCAAATGCCTTCCAACAGGCTTGGAAAAGTGTGTTCTATATCTCTGCCAAACAAACTCCCCGGAGGTTGAGCTTTCAGAAGCTAGTTTAACTCTAAGGGAGGAAGCAGCAGAATGTGCCTCTCACATCTAGCCTGTAGGAATTCAGGTTGGCAAGTTCTATGGGGAAGCCTATTGGCGCCTACGTTGGAAACGGGTTTGGAAATTTCAGTTTCAAAATCTCTGTGAAAAAGCGTCAGAGAAGCTTCTCCGTTTAGAATCCAGCATATCTCACTGAACCGAAGAAGTGGTAGTTTGAAGGGAGTTAGATCTGCAAGCAGTTTGGTTTGGGAAATTAGACGCGAAATGAAACTGCAAATGCCTTCCAACAGGCTTGGAAAAGTGTGTTCTATATCTCTGCCAAACAAACTCCCCGGAGGTTGAGCTTTCAGAAGCAAGTTTAACTCTAAGGGAGGAAGCAGCAGAATGTGCCTCTCACATCTAGCCTGTAGGAATTCAGGTTGGCAAGTTCTATGGGGAAGCCCATTGCTGCCTATGGTGGAAACGGCATGGGAGATTTCAGTTTCAAAATCTCTGTGAAAAAGCGTCAGAGAAGCTTCTCCGTTTAGAATCCAGCATATCTCACTGAACCGAAGAAGTGGTAGTTAGAAGGGAGTTAGAGCTGCAAGCAGTTTGGTTTGGGAAATTAGACGCGAAATGAAACTGCAAATGCCTTCCAACAGGCTTGGAAAAGTGTGTTCTATATCTCTGCCAAACAAATTCCCCGGAGGTTGAGCTTTCAGAAGCTAGTTTAACTCTAAGGGAGGAAGCAGCAGAATGTGCCTCTCACATCTAGCCTGTAGGAATTCAGGTTGGCAAGTTCTATGGTGAAGCCCATTGGCGCCTTCGTTGGAAACGGGTTTGGAAATTTCAGTTTCAAAATCTCTGTGAAAAAGCGTCAGAGAAGCTTCTCCGTTTAGAATCCAGCATATCTCACTGAACCGAAGAAGTGGTAGTTAGAAGGCAGTTAGAGCTGCAAGCAGTTTGGTTTGGGAAATTAGACGCGAAATGAAACTGCAAATGCCTTCCAACAGGCTTGGAAAAGTGTGTTCTATATCTCTGCCAAACAGACTCCCTGGAGGTTGAGCTTTCAGAAGCTAGTTTAACTCTAAGGGAGGAAGCAGCAGAATGTGCCTCTCACATCTAGCCTGTAGGAATTCAGGTTGGCAAGTTCTATGGGGAAGCCCATTGCTGCCTATGGTGGAAACAGCATGGGAGATTTCAGTTTCAAAATCTCTGTGAAAAAGCGTCAGAGAAGCTTCTCCGTTTAGAATCCAGCATATCTCACTGAACCGAAGAAGTGGTAGTTAGAAGGCAGTTAGAGCTGCAAGCAGTTTGGTTTGGGAAATTAGACGCGAAATGAAACTGCAAATGCCTTCCAACAGGCTTGGAAAAGTGTGTTCTATATCTCTGCCAAACAAACTCCCCGGAGGTTGAGCTTTCAGAAGCTAGTTTAACTCTAAGGGCGGAAGCAGCAGAATGTACCTCTCACATCTAGCCTGTAGGAATTCAGGTTGGCAAGTTCTATGGGGAAGCCCATTGTCGCCTTCGTTGGAAACGGGTTTGGAAATTTCAGTTTCAAAATCTCTGTGAAAAAGCGTCAGAGAAGCTTCTCCGTTTAGAATCCAGCTTATCTCACTGAACCGAAGAAGTGATAGTTAGAAGGGAGTTAGAGCTGCAAGCAGTTTGGTTTGGGAAATTAGACGCGAAATGAAACTGCAAATGCCTTCCAACAGGCTTGGAAAAGTGTGTTCTATATCTCTGCCAAACAAACTCCCCGGAGGTTGAGCTTTCAGAAGCAAGTTTAACTCTAAGGGAGGAAGCAGCAGAATGTGCCTCTCACATCTAGCCTTTAGGAATTCAGGTTGGCAAGTTCTATGGGGAAGCCCATTGCTGCCTATGGTGGAAACGGCATGGGAGATTTCAGTTTCAAAATCTCTGTGAAAAAGCGTCAGAGAAGCTTCTCCGTTTAGAATCCAGCATATCTCACTGAACCGAAGAAGTGGTAGTTAGAAGGGAGTTAGAGCTGCAAGCAGTTTGGTTTGGGAAATTAGATGCGAAATGACACTGCAAAGGCCTTCCACCAGGCTTGGAAAAGTGTGTTCTATATCTGTGCCGAACAGAGTCCCCGGAGGTTGAGCTTTCAGAAGCAAGCTTAACTGTTAGGGAGGAAGCAGCAGAATGTGCCTCTCACATCTAGCCTGTAGGAATTCAGGTTGGCAAGTTCTATGTGGAAGCCCATTGCTGGCTATGGTCGAAACAGCATGGGAGATTTCAGTTTCAAAATCTCTGTGAAAAAGCGTCAGAGAAGCTTCTCCGTTTAGAATCCAGCATATCTCACTGAACCGAAGAAGTGGTAGTTAGAAGGCAGTTAGAGCTGCAAGCAGTTTGGTTTGGGAAATTAGACGCGAAATGAAACTGCAAATGCCTTCCAACAGGCTTGGAAAAGTGTGTTCTATATCTCTGCCAAACAAACTCCCCGGAGGTTAAGCTTTCAGAAGCAAGTTTAACTCTAAGGGAGGAAGCAGCAGAATGTGCCTCTCACATCTAGCCTGTAGGAATTCAGGTTGGCAAGTTCTATGGGGAAGCCCATTGCTGTCTATGGTGGAAACGGGTTTGGAAATTTCAGTTTCAAAATCTCTGTGAAAAAGTGTCAGAGAAGCTTCTCCGTTTAGAATCCAGCATATCTCACTGAACCGAAGAAGTGGTAGTTAGAAGGGAGTTAGAGCTGCAAGCAGTTTGGTTTGGGAAATTAGACGCGAAATGAAACTGCAAATGCCTTCCAACAGGCTTGGAAAAGTGTGTTCTATATCTCTGCCAAACAAACTCCCCGGAGGTTGAGCTTTCAGAAGCAAGTTTAACTCTAAGGGAGGAAGCAGCAGAATGTGCCTCTCAAATCTAGCCTGTAGGAATTCAGGTTGGCAAGTTCTATGGGGAAGCCCATTGCTGCCTATGGTGGAAACGGCATGGGAGATTTCAGTTTCAAAATCTCTGTGAAAAACCGTCAGAGAAGCTTCTCCGTTTAGAATCCAGCATATCTCACTGAACCGAAGAAGTGGTAGTTAGAAGGGAGTTTGAGCTGCAAGCAGTTTGGTTTGGGAAATTAGACGCGAAATGAAACTGCAAATGCCTTCCAACAGGCTTGGAAAAGTGTGTTCTATATCTCTGCCAAACAAACTCCCCGGAGGTTGAGCTTTCAGAAGCTAGTTTAACTCTAAGGGAGGAAGCAGCAGAATGTGCCTCTCACATCTAGCCTGTAGGAATTCAGGTTGGCAAGTTCTATTGGGAAGCCCATTGGCGCCTTCGTTGGAAACGGGTTTGGAAATTTCAGTTTCAAAATCTCTGTGAAAAAGCGTCAGAGAAGCTTCTCCGTTTAGAATCCAGCATATCTCACTGAACCGAATAAGTGGTAGTTAGAAGGGAGTTAGAGCTGCAAGCAGTTTGGTTTGGGAAATTAGACGCGAAATGAAACTGCAAATGCCTTCCAACAGGCTTGGAAACGTGTGTTCTGTATCTCTGCCAAACAAACTCCCCTGAGGTTGAGCTTTCAGAAGCAAGTTTAACTCTAAGGGAGGAAGCAGCAGAATGTGCCTCTCACATCTAGCCTGTAGGAATTCAGGTTGGCAAGTTCTATGGGGAAGCCCATTGCTGCCTATGGTGGAAACGGCATGGGAGATTTCAGTTTCAAAATCTCTGTGAAAAAGCGTCAGAGAAGCTTCTCCGTTTAGAATCCAGCATATCTCACTGAACGGAAGAAGTGGTAGTTAGTAGGGAGTTAGAGCTGCAAGCAGTTTGGTTTGGGAAATTAGACGCGAAATGAAACTGCAAATGCCTTCCAACAGGCTTGGAAAAGTGTGTTCTATATCTCTGCCAAACAAACTCCCCGGAGGTTGAGCTTTCAGAAGCTAGTTTAACTCTAAGGGAGGAAGCAGCAGAATGTGCCTCTCACATCTAGCCTGTAGGAATTCAGGTTGGCAAGTTCTATGGGGAAGCCCATTGCTGCCTATGGTGGAAACGGCATGGGAGATTTCAGTTTCAAAATCTCTGTGAAAAACCGTCAGAGAAGCTTCTCCGTTTAGAATCCAGCATATCTCACTGAACCGAAGAAGTGGTAGTTAGAAGGGAGTTTGAGCTGCAAGCAGTTTGGTTTGGGAAATTAGACTCGAAATGAAACTGCAAATGCCTTCCAACAGGCTTGGAAAAGTGTGTTCTATATCTCTGCCAAACAAACTCCCCGGAGGTTGAGCTTTCAGAAGCTAGTTTAACTCTAAGGGAGGAAGCAGCAGAATGTGCCTCTCACATCTAGCCTGTAGGAATTCAGGTTGGCACGTTCTATTGGGAAGCCCATTGGCGCCTTCGTTGGAAACGGGTTTGGAAATTTCAGTTTCAAAATCTCTGTGAAAAAGCGTCAGAGAAGCTTCTCCGTTTAGAATCCAGCATATCTCACTGAACCGAATAAGTGGTAGTTAGAAGGGAGTTAGAGCTGCAAGCAGTTTGGTTTGGGAAATTAGACGCGAAATGAAACTGCAAATGCCTTCCAACAGGCTTGGAAAAGTGTGTTCTATATCTCTGCCAAACAAACTCCCCTGAGGTTGAGCTTTCAGAAGCAAGTTTAACTCTAAGGGAGGAAGCAGCAGAATGTGCCTCTCACATCTAGCCTGTAGGAATTCAGGTTGGCAAGTTCTATGGGGAAGCCCATTGCTGCCTATGGTGGAAACGGCATGGGAGATTTCAGTTTCAAAATCTCTGTGAAAAAGCGTCAGAGAAGCTTCTCCGTTTAGAATCCAGCATATCTCACTAAACGGAAGAAGTGGTAGTTAGAAGGGAGTTAGAGCTGCAAGCAGTTTGGTTTGGGAAATTAGACGCGAAATGAAACTGCAAATGCCTTCCAACAGGCTTGGAAAAGTGTGTTCTATATCTCTGCCAAACAAACTCCCCGGAGGTTGAGCTTTCAGAAGCTAGTTTAACTCTAAGGGAGGAAGCAGCAGAATGTGCCTCTCACATCTAGCCTGTAGGAATTCAGGTTGGCAAGTTCTATGGGGAAGCCCATTGCTGCCTATGGTGGAAACGCCATGGGAGATTTCAGTTTCAAAATCTCTGTGAAAAAGCGTCAGAGAAGCTTCTCCGATTAGAATCCAGCATATCTCACTGAACCGAAGAAGTGGTAGTTAGAAGGGAGTTAGAGCTGCAAGCAGTTTGGTTTGGGAAATTAGATGCGAAATGACACTGCAAAGGCCTTCCAACAGGCTTGGAAAATTGTGTTCTATATCTCTGCCAAACAGACTCCACGGAGGTTGAGCTTTCAGAAGCAAGCTTAACTCTTAGGGAGGAAGCAGCAGAATGTGCCTCTCACATCTAGCCTGTAGGAATTCAGGTTGGCAAGTTCTATGGGGAAGGCCATTGCTGCCTATGGTGGAAACGGCATGGGAGATTTCAGTTTCAAAATCTCTGTGAAAAAGCGTCAGAGAAGCTTCTCCGTTTAGAATCCAGCATATCTCACTGAACCGAAGAAGTGGTAGTTAGAAGGGAGTTAGAGCTGCAAGCAGTTTGGTTTGGGAAATTAGACGCGAAATGAAACTGCAAATGCCTTCCAACAGGCTTGGAAAAGTGTGTTCTATATCTCTGCCAAACAGACGCCCCGGAGGTTGAGCTTTCAGAAGCAAGTTTAACTCTAAGGGAGGAAGCAGCAGAATGTGCCTCTCACATCTAGCCTGTAGGAATTCAGGTTGGCAAGTTCTATGGGGAAGCCCATTGCTGCCTATGGTGGAAACGGCATGGGAGATTTCAGTTTCAAAATCTCTGTGAAAAAGCGTCAGAGAAGCTTCTCCGTTTAGAATCCAGCATATCTCACTGAACCGAAGAAGTGGTAGTTAGAAGGGAGTTAGAGCTGCAAGCAGTTTGGTTTGGGAAATTAGATGCGAAATGACACTGCAAAGGCCTTCCAACAGGCTTGGAAAAGTGTGTTCTATATCTCTGCCAAACAGACTCCCTAGAGGTTGAGCTTTCAGAAGCAAGCTTAACTCTTAGGGAGGAAGCAGCAGAATGTGCCTCTCACATCTAGCCTGTAGGAATTCAGGTTGGCAAGTTCTATGGGGAAGCCCATTGCTGCCTATGGTGGAAACGGCATGGGAGATTTCAGTTTCAAAATCTCTGTGAAAAAGCGTCAGAGAAGCTTCTCCGTTTAGAATCCAGCATATCTCACTGAACCGAAGAAGTGGTAGTTAGAAGGGAGTTAGAGCTGCAAGCAGTTTGGTTTGGGAAATTAGATGCGAAATGACACTGCAAAGGCCTTCCAACAGGCTTGGAAAAGTGTGTTCTATATCTCTGCCAAACAGACTCCCCGGAGGTTGAGCTTTCAGAAGCAAGCTTAACTGTTAGGGAGGAAGCAGCAGAATGTGCCTCTCACATCTAGCCTGTAGGAATTCAGGTTGGCAAGTTCTATGGGGAAGCCCATTGGCGCCTTCGTTGGAAACGGGTTTGGAAATTTCAGTTTCAAAATCTCTGTGAAAAAGCGTCAGAGAAGCTTCTCCGTTTAGAATCCAGCATATCTCACTGAACCGAAGAAGTGGTAGTTAGAAGGGAGTTAGAGCTGCTAGCAGTTTGGTTTGGGAAATTAGACGCGAAATGAAACTGCAAAGGCCTTCCAACAGGGTTGGAAAAGTGTGTTCTATATCTCTGCCAAACAAACTCCCCGGAGGTTGAGCTTTCAGAAGCAAGTTTAACTCTAAGGGAGGAAGCAGCAGAATGTGCCTCTCACATCTAGCCTGTAGGAATTCAGGTTGGCAAGTTCTATGGGGAAGCCCATTGCTGCCTACGGTGGAAACGGCATGGGAGATTTCAGTTTCAAAATCTCTGTGAAAAAGCGTCAGAGAAGCTTCTCCGTTTAGAATCCAGCATATCTCACTGAACCGAAGAAGTGGTAGTTAGAAGGGAGTTAGAGCTGCAAGCAGTTCGGTTTGGGAAATTAGACGCGAAATGAAACTGCAAATGCCTTCCAACAGGCTTGGAAAAATGTGTTCTATATCTCTGCCAAACAAACTCCCCGGAGGTTGAGCTTTCAGAAGCTAGTTTAACTCTAAGGGAGGAAGCAGCAGAATGTGCCTCTCACATCTAGCCTGTAGGAATTCAGGTTGGCAAGTTCTATGGGGAAGCCCATTGCTGCCTATGGTGGAAACGGCATGGGAGATTTCAGTTTCAAAATCTCTGTGAAAAAGCGTCAGAGAAGCTTCTCCGTTTAGAATCCAGCATATCTCACTGAACCGAAGAAGTGGTAGTTAGAAGGGAGTTAGAGCTGCAAGCAGTTTGGTTTGGGAAATTAGATGCGAAATGACACTGCAAAGGCCTTCCAACAGGCTTGGAAAAGTGTGTTCTATATCTCTGCCAAACAGACTCCCCGGAGGTTGAGCTTTCAGAAGCAAGCTTAACTCTTAGGGAGGAAGCAGCAGAATGTGCCTCTCACATCTAGCCTGTAGGAATTCAGGTTGGCAAGTTCTATGGGGAAGCCCATTGCTGCCTATGGTGGAAACGGCATGGGAGATTTCAGTTTCAAAATCTCTGTGAAAAAGCGTCAGAGAAGCTTCTCTGTTTAGAATCCAGCATATCTCACTGAACCGAAGAAGTGGTAGTTAGAAGGGAGTTAGAGCTGCAAGCAGTTTGGTTTGGGAAATTAGACGCGAAATGAAACTGCAAATGCCTTCCAACAGGCTTGGAAAAGTGTGTTCTATATCTCTGCCAAACAAACTCCCCGGAGGTTGAGCTTTCAGAAGCTAGTTTAACTCTAAGGGAGGAAGCAGCAGAATGTGCCTCTCACATCTAGCCTGTAGGAATTCAGGTTGGCAAGTTCTATGGGGAAGCCCATTGGCGCCTTCGTTGGAAACGGGTTTGGAAATTTCAGTTTCAAAATCTCTGTGGAAAAGCGTCAGAGAAGCTTCTCCGTTTAGAATCCAGCATATCTTACTGAACCGAAGAAGTGGTAGTTAGAAGGGAGTTAGAGCTGCAAGCAGTTTGGTTTGGGAAATTAGATGCGAAATGACACTGCAAAGGCCTTCCAACAGGCTTGGAAAAGTGTGTTCTATATCTCTGCCAAACAGACTCCCCGGAGGTTGAGCTTTCAGAAGCAAGCTTAACTCTTAGGGAGGAAGCAGCAGAATGTGCCTCTCACATCTAGCCTGTAGGAATTCAGGTTGGCAAGTTCTATGGGGAAGCCCATTGCTGCCTATGGTGGAAACGGCATGGGAGATTTCAGTTTCAAAATCTCTGTGAAAAAGCGTCAGAGAAGCTTCTCCGTTTAGAATCCAGCATATCTCACTGAACCGAAGAAGTGGTAGTTAGAAGGGAGTTAGAGCTGCAAGCAGTTTGGTTTGGGAAATTAGACGCGAAATGAAACTGCAAATGCCTTCCAACAGGCTTGGAAAAGTGTGTTCTATATCTCTGCCAAACAGACTCCCTGGAGGTTGAGCTTTCAGAAGCTAGTTTAACTCTAAGGGAGGATGCAGCAGAATGTGCCTCTCACATCTAGCCTGTAGGAATTCAGGTTGGCAAGTTCTATGGGGAAGCCCATTGCTGGCTATGGTGGAAACAGCATGGGAGATTTCAGTTTCAAAATCTCTGTGAAAAAGCATCAGAGAAGCTTCTCCGTTTAGAATCCAGCATATCTCACTGAACCGAAGAAGTGGTAGTTAGAAGGCAGTTAGAGCTGCAAGCAGTTTGGTTTGGGAAATTAGACGCGAAATGAAACTGCAAATGCCTTCCAACAGGCTTGGAAAAGTGTGTTCTATATCTCTGCCAAACAAACTCCCCGGAGGTTGAGCTTTCAGAAGCTAGTTTAACTCTAAGGGAGGAAGCAGCAGAATGTGCCTCTCACATCTAGCCTGTAGGAATTCAGGTTGGCAAGTTCTATGGGGAAGCCCATTGGCGCCTTCGTTGGAAACGGGTTTGGAAATTTCAGTTTCAAAATCTCTGTGAAAAAGCGTCAGAGAAGCTTCTCCGTTTAGAATCCAGCATATCTCACTGAACCGAAGAAGTGGTAGTTAGAAGAGAGTTAGAGCTGCAAGCAGTTTGGTTTGGGAAATTAGACGCGAAATTAAACTGCAAATGCCTTCCAACAGGCTTGGAAAAGTGTGTTCTATATCTCTGCCAAACAGACTCCCTGGAGGTTGAGCTTTCAGAAGCTAGTTTAACTCTAAGGGAGGAAGCAGCAGAATGTGCCTCTCACATCTAGCCTGTAGGAATTCAGGTTGGCAAGTTCTATGGGGAAGCCCATTGCTGCCTATGGTGGAAACGGCATGGGAGATTTCAGTTTCAAAATCTCTGTGAAAAAGCGTCAGAGAAGCTTCTCCGTTTAGAATCCAGCATATCTCACTGAACCGAAGAAGTGGTAGTTAGAAGGGAGTTAGAGCTGCAAGCAGTTTGTTTTGGGAAATTAGACGCGAAATGAAACTGCAAATGCCTTCCAACAGGCTTGGAAAAGTGTGTTCTATATCTCTGCCAAACAGACTCCCCGGAGGTTGAGCTTTCAGAAGCAAGTTTAACTCTAAGGGAGGAAGCAGCAGAATGTGCCTCTCACATCTAGCCTGTAGGAATTCAGGTTGGCAAGTTCTATGGGGAAGCCCATTGCTGCCTATGGTGGAAACGGCATGGGAGATTTCAGTTTCAAAATCTCTGTGAAAAAGCGTCAGAGAAGCTTCTCCGTTTAGAATCCAGCATATCTCACTGAACCGAAGAAGTGGTAGTTAGAAGGGAGTTAGAGCTGCAAGCAGTTTGGTTTGGGAAATTAGATGCGAAATGACACTGCAAAGGCCTTCCAACAGGCTTGGAAAAGTGTGTTCTATATCTCTGCCAAACAGAGTCCCCGGAGGTTGAGCTTTCAGAAGCAAGCTTAACTGTTAGGGAGGAAGGAGCAGAATGTGCCTCTCACATCTAGCCAGTAGGAATTCAGGTTGGCAAGTTCTATGGGGAAGCCCATTGCTGCCTATGGTGGAAACGGCATGGGAGATTTCAGTTTCAAAATCTCTGTGAAAAACCGTCAGAGAAGCTTCTCCGTTTAGAATCCAGCATATCTCACTGAACCGAAGAAGTGGTAGTTAGAAGGGAGTTAGAGCTGCAAGCAGTTTGGTTTGGGAAATTAGACGCGAAATGAAACTGCAAATGCCTTCCAACAGGCTTGGAAAAGTGTGTTCTATATCTCTGCCAAACAGACGCCCCGGAGGTTGAGCTTTCAGAAGCAAGTTTAACTCTAAGGGAGGAAGCAGCAGAATGTGCCTCTCACATCTAGCCTGTAGGAATTCAGGTTGGCAAGTTCTATGGGGAAGCCCATTGCTGCCTATGGTGGAAACGGCATGGGAGATTTCAGTTTCAAAATCTCTGTGAAAAAGCGTCAGAGAAGCTTCTCCGTTTAGAATCCAGCATATCTCACTGAACCGAAGAAGTGGTAGTTAGAAGGGAGTTAGAGCTGCAAGCAGTTTGGTTTGGGAAATTAGATGCGAATTGACACTGCAAAGGCCTTCCAACAGGCTTGGAAAAGTGTGTTCTATATCTCTGCCAAACAGACTCCCTAGAGGTTGAGCTTTCAGAAGCAAGCTTAACTCTTAGGGAGGAAGCAGCAGAATGTGCCTCTCACATCTAGCCAGTAGGAATTCAGGTTGGCAAGTTCTATGGGGAAGCCCATTGCTGCCTATGGTGGAAACGGCATGGGAGATTTCAGTTTCAAAATCTCTGTGAAAAAGCGTCAGAGAAGCTTCTCCGTTTAGAATCCAGCATATCTCACTGAACCGAAGAAGTGGTAGTTAGAAGGGAGTTAGAGCTGCAAGCAGTTTGGTTTGGGAAATTAGATGCGAAATGACACTGCAAAGGCCTTCCAACAGGCTTGGAAAAGTGTGTTCTATATCTCTGCCAAACAGACTCCCCGGAGGTTGAGCTTTCAGAAGCAAGCTTAACTCTTAGGGAGGAAGCAGCAGAATGTGCCTCTCACATCTAGCCTGTAGGAATTCAGGTTGGCAAGTTCTATGGGGAAGCCCATTGCTGCCTATGGTGGAAACGGCATGGGAGATTTCAGTTTCAAAATCTCTGTGAAAAAGCGTCAGAGAAGCTTCTCCGTTTAGAATCCAGCATATCTCACTGAACCGAAGAAGTGGTAGTTAGAAGGGAGTTAGAGCTGCAAGCAGTTTGGTTTGGGAAATTAGACGCGAAATGAAACTGCAAATGCCTTCCAACAGGCTTGGAAAAGTGTGTTCTATATCTCTGCCAAACAAACTCCCCGGAGGTTGAGCTTTCAGAAGCAAGTTTAACTCTAAGGGAGGAAGCAGCAGAATGTGCCTCTCACATCTAGCCTGTAGGAATTCAGGTTGGCAAGTTCTTTGGGGAAGCCCATTGCTGCCTATGGTGGAAACGGCATGGGAGATTTCAGTTTCAAAATCTCTGTGAAAAAGCGTCAGAGAAGCTTCTCCGTTTAGAATCCAGCATATCTCACTGAACCGAAGAAGTGGTAGTTAGAAGGGAGTTAGAGCTGCAAGCAGTTTGGTTTGGGAAATTAGACGCGAAATGAAACTGCAAATGCCTTCCAACAGGCTTGGAAAAGTGTGTTCTATATCTCTGCCAAACAGACTCCCTGGAGGTTAAGCTTTCAGAAGCTAGTTTAACTCGAAGGGAGGAAGCAGCAGAATGTGCCTCTCACATCTAGCCTGTAGGAATTCAGGTTGGCAAGTTCTATGGGGAAGCCCATTGGCGCCTTCGTTGGAAACGGGTTTGGAAATTTCAGTTTCAAAATCTCTGTGAAAAAGCGTCAGAGAAGCTTCTCCGTTTAGAATCCAGCATATCTCACTGAACCGAAGAAGTGGTAGTTAGAAGGGAGTTAGAGCTGCTAGCAGTTTGGTTTGGGAAATTAGACGCGAAATGAAACTGCAAAGGCCTTCCAACAGGGTTGGAAAAGTGTGTTCTATATCTCTGCCAAACAAACTCCCCGGAGGTTGAGCTTTCAGAAGCAAGTTTAACTCTAAGGGAGGAAGCAGCAGAATGTGCCTCTCACATCTAGCCTGTAGGAATTCAGGTTGGCAAGTTCTATGGGGAAGCCCATTGCTGCCTACGGTGGAAACGGCATGGGAGATTTCAGTTTCAAAATCTCTGTGAAAAAGCGTCAGAGAAGCTTCTCCGTTTAGAATCCAGCATATCTCACTGAACCGAAGAAGTGGTAGTTAGAAGGGAGTTAGAGCTGCAAGCAGTTTGGTTTGGGAAATTAGACGCGAAATGAAACTGCAAATGCCTTCCAACAGGCTTGGAAAAATGTGTTCTATATCTCTGCCAAACAAACTCCCCGGAGGTTGAGCTTTCAGAAGCTAGTTTAACTCTAAGGGAGGAAGCAGCAGAATGTGCCTCTCACATCTAGCCTGTAGGAATTCAGGTTGGCAAGTTCTATGGGGAAGCCCATTGCTGCCTATGGTGGAAACGGCATGGGAGATTTCAGTTTCAAAATCTCTGTGAAAAAGCGTCAGAGAAGCTTCTCCGTTTAGAATCCAGCATATCTCACTGAACCGAAGAAGTGGTAGTTAGAAGGGAGTTAGAGCTGCAAGCAGTTTGGTTTGGGAAATTAGATGCGAAATGACACTGCAAAGGCCTTCCAACAGGCTTGGAAAAGTGTGTTCTATATCTCTGCCAAACAGACTCCCCGGAGGTTGAGCTTTCAGAAGCAAGCTTAACTCTTAGGGAGGAAGCAGCAGAATGTGCCTCTCACATCTAGCCTGTAGGAATTCAGGTTGGCAAGTTCTATGGGGAAGCATATTGCTGCCTATGGTGGAAACGGCATGGGAGATTTCAGTTTCAAAATCTCTGTGAAAAAGCATCAGAGAAGCTTCTCCGTTTAGAATCCAGCATATCTCACTGAACCGATGAAGTGGTAGTTAGAAGGGAGTTAGAGCTGCAAGCAGTTTGGTTTGGGAAATTAGATGCGAAATGACACTGCAAAGGCCTTCCAACAGGCTTGGAAAAGTGTGTTCTATATCTGTGCCAAACAGAGTCCCCGGAGGTTGAGCTTTCAGAAGCAAGCTTAACTGTTAGGGAGGAAGCAGCAGAATGTGCCTCTCACATCTAGCCTGTAGGAATTCAGGTTGGCAAGTTCTATGGGGAAGCCCATTGCTGCCTATGGTGGAAACGGCATGGGAGATTTCAGTTTCAAAATCTCTGTGAAAAAGCGTCAGAGAAGCTTCTCTGTTTAGAATCCAGCATATCTCCCTGAACCGAAGAAGTGGTAGTTAGAAGGGAGTTAGAGCTGCAAGCAGTTTGGTTTGGGAAATTAGACGCGAAATGAAACTGCAAATGCCTTCCAACAGGCTTGGAAAAGTGTGTTCTATATCTCTGCCAAACAAACTCCCCGGAGGTTGAGCTTTCAGAAGCTAGTTTAACTCTAAGGGAGGAAGCAGCAGAATGTGCCTCTCACATCTAGCCTGTAGGAATTCAGGTTGGCAAGTTCTATGGGGAAGCCCATTGGCGCCTTCGTTGGAAACGGGTTTGGAAATTTCAGTTTCAAAATCTCTGTGAAAAAGCGTCAGAGAAGCTTCTCCGTTTAGAATCCAGCATATCTCACTGAACCGAAGAAGTGGTAGTTTGAAGGGAGTTAGATCTGCAAGCAGTTTGGTTTGGGAAATTAGACGCGAAATGAAACTGCAAATGCCTTCCAACAGGCTTGGAAAAGTGTGTTCTATATCTCTGCCAAACAAACTCCCCGGAGGTTGAGCTTTCAGAAGCAAGTTTAACTCTAAGGGAGGAAGCAGCAGAATGTGCCTCTCACATCTAGCCTGTAGGAATTCAGGTTGGCAAGTTCTATGGGGAAGCCCATTGCTGCCTATGGTGGAAACGGCATGGGAGATTTCAGTTTCAAAATCTCTGTGAAAAAGCGTCAGAGAAGCTTCTCCGTTTAGAATCCAGCATATCTCACTGAACCGAAGAAGTGGTAGTTAGAAGGGAGTTAGAGCTGCAAGCAGTTTGGTTTGGGAAATTAGACGCGAAATGAAACTGCAAATGCCTTCCAACAGGCTTGGAAAAGTGTGTTCTATATCTCTGCCAAACAAACTCCCCGGAGGTTGAGCTTTCAGAAGCTAGTTTAACTCTAAGGGAGGAAGCAGCAGAATGTACCTCTCACATCTAGCCTGTAGGAATTCAGGTTGGCAAGTTCTATGGGGAAGCCCATTGTCGCCTTCGTTGGAAACGGGTTTGGAAATTTCAGTTTCAAAATCTCTGTGAAAAAGCGTCAGAGAAGCTTCTCCGTTTAGAATCCAGCTTATCTCACTGAACCGAAGAAGTGATAGTTAGAAGGGAGTTAGAGCTGCAAGCAGTTTGGTTTGGGAAATTAGACGCGAAATGAAACTGCAAATGCCTTCCAACAGGCTTGGAAAAGTGTGTTCTATATCTCTGCCAAACAAATTCCCCGGAGGTTGAGCTTTCAGAAGCAAGTTTAACTCTAAGGGAGGAAGCAGCAGAATGTGCCTCTCACATCTAGCCTTTAGGAATTCAGGTTGGCAAGTTCTATGGGGAAGCCCATTGCTGCCTATGGTGGAAACGGCATGGGAGATTTCAGTTTCAAAATCTCTGTGAAAAAGCGTCAGAGAAGCTTCTCCGTTTAGAATCCAGCATATCTCACTGAACCGAAGAAGTGGTAGTTAGAAGGGAGTTAGAGCTGCAAGCAGTTTGGTTTGGGAAATTAGATGCGAAATGACACTGCAAAGGCCTTCCAACAGGCTTGGAAAAGTGTGTTCTATATCTGTGCCGAACAGAGTCCCCGGAGGTTGAGCTTTCAGAAGCAAGCTTAACTGTTAGGGAGGAAGCAGCAGAATGTGCCTCTCACATCTAGCCTGTAGGAATTCAGGTTGGCAAGTTCTATGTGGAAGCCCATTGCTGGCTATGGTCGAAACAGCATGGGAGATTTCAGTTTCAAAATCTCTGTGAAAAAGCGTCAGAGAAGCTTCTCCGTTTAGAATCCAGCATATCTCACTGAACCGAAGAAGTGGTAGTTAGAAGGCAGTTAGAGCTGCAAGCAGTTTGGTTTGGGAAATTAGACGCGAAATGAAACTGCAAATGCCTTCCAACAGGCTTGGAAAAGTGTGTTCTATATCTCTGCCAAACAAACTCCCCGGAGGTTAAGCTTTCAGAAGCAAGTTTAACTCTAAGGGAGGAAGCAGCAGAATGTGCCTCTCACATCTAGCCTGTAGGAATTCAGGTTGGCAAGTTCTATGGGGAAGCCCATTGCTGTCTATGGTGGAAACGGGTTTGGAAATTTCAGTTTCAAAATCTCTGTGAAAAAGTGTCAGAGAAGCTTCTCCGTTTAGAATCCAGCATATCTCACTGAACCGAAGAAGTGGTAGTTAGAAGGGAGTTAGAGCTGCAAGCAGTTTGGTTTGGGAAATTAGACGCGAAATGAAACTGCAAATGCCTTCCAACAGGCTTGGAAAAGTGTGTTCTATATCTCTGCCAAACAAACTCCCCGGAGGTTGAGCTTTCAGAAGCAAGTTTAACTCTAAGGGAGGAAGCAGCAGAATGTGCCTCTCAAATCTAGCCTGTAGGAATTCAGGTTGGCAAGTTCTATGGGGAAGCCCATTGCTGCCTATGGTGGAAACGGCATGGGAGATTTCAGTTTCAAAATCTCTGTGAAAAACCGTCAGAGAAGCTTCTCCGTTTAGAATCCAGCATATCTCACTGAACCGAAGAAGTGGTAGTTAGAAGGGAGTTTGAGCTGCAAGCAGTTTGGTTTGGGAAATTAGACGCGAAATGAAACTGCAAATGCCTTCCAACAGGCTTGGAAAAGTGTGTTCTATATCTCTGCCAAACAAACTCCCCGGAGGTTGAGCTTTCAGAAGCTAGTTTAACTCTAAGGGAGGAAGCAGCAGAATGTGCCTCTCACATCTAGCCTGTAGGAATTCAGGTTGGCAAGTTCTATTGGGAAGCCCATTGGCGCCTTCGTTGGAAACGGGTTTGGAAATTTCAGTTTCAAAATCTCTGTGAAAAAGCGTCAGAGAAGCTTCTCCGTTTAGAATCCAGCATATCTCACTGAACCGAATAAGTGGTAGTTAGAAGGGAGTTAGAGCTGCAAGCAGTTTGGTTTGGGAAATTAGACGCGAAATGAAACTGCAAATGCCTTCCAACAGGCTTGGAAAAGTGTGTTCTATATCTCTGCCAAACAAACTCCCCTGAGGTTGAGCTTTCAGAAGCAAGTTTAACTCTAAGGGAGGAAGCAGCAGAATGTACCTCTCACATCTAGCCTGTAGGAATTCAGGTTGGCAAGTTCTATGGGGAAGCCCATTGCTGCCTATGGTGGAAACGGCATGGGAGATTTCAGTTTCAAAATCTCTGTGAAAAAGCGTCAGAGAAGCTTCTCCGTTTAGAATCCAGCATATCTCACTGAACGGAAGAAGTGGTAGTTAGAAGGGAGTTAGAGCTGCAAGCAGTTTGGTTTGGGAAATTAGACGCGAAATGAAACTGCAAATGCCTTCCAACAGGCTTGGAAAAGTGTGTTCTATATCTCTGCCAAACAAACTCCCCGGAGGTTGAGCTTTCAGAAGCTAGTTTAACTCTAAGGGAGGAAGCAGCAGAATGTGCCTCTCACATCTAGCCTGTAGGAATTCAGGTTGGCAAGTTCTATGGGGAAGCCCATTGCTGCCTATGGTGGAAACGGCATGGGAGATTTCAGTTTCAAAATCTCTGTGAAAAACCGTCAGAGAAGCTTCTCCGTTTAGAATCCAGCATATCTCACTGAACCGAAGAAGTGGTAGTTAGAAGGGAGTTTGAGCTGCAAGCAGTTTGGTTTGGGAAATTAGACGCGAAATGAAACTGCAAATGCCTTCCAACAGGCTTGGAAAAGTGTGTTCTATATCTCTGCCAAACAAACTCCCCGGAGGTTGAGCTTTCAGAAGCTAGTTTAACTCTAAGGGAGGAAGCAGCAGAATGTGCCTCTCACATCTAGCCTGTAGGAATTCAGGTTGGCAAGTTCTATTGGGAAGCCCATTGGCGCCTTCGTTGGAAACGGGTTTGGAAATTTCAGTTTCAAAATCTCTGTGAAAAAGCGTCAGAGAAGCTTCTCCGTTTAGAATCCAGCATATCTCACTGAACCGAATAAGTGGT
Organism: Cynocephalus volans; assembly: GCF_027409185.1. Classification (NCBI taxonomy): domain Eukaryota; kingdom Metazoa; phylum Chordata; class Mammalia; order Dermoptera; family Cynocephalidae; genus Cynocephalus; species Cynocephalus volans. The sequence goes on along the minus strand of NW_026902372.1, from coordinate 173,420 downwards.
AGTTAGAAGGGAGTTAGAGCTGCAAGCAGTTTGGTTTGGGAAATTAGACGCGAAATGAAACTGCAAATGCCTTCCAACAGGCTTGGAAAAGTGTGTTCTATATCTCTGCCAAACAAACTCCCCTGAGGTTGAGCTTTCAGAAGCAAGTTTAACTCTAAGGGAGGAAGCAGCAGAATGTGCCTCTCACATCTAGCCTGTAGGAATTCAGGTTGGCAAGTTCTATGGGGAAGCCCATTGCTGCCTACGGTGGAAACGGCATGGGAGATTTCAGTTTCAAAATCTCTGTGAAAAAGCGTCAGAGAAGCTTCTCCGTTTAGAATCCAGCATATCTCACTGAACCGAAGAAGTGGTAGTTAGAAGGGAGTTAGAGCTGCAAGCAGTTCGGTTTGGGAAATTAGACGCGAAATGAAACTGCAAATGCCTTCCAACAGGCTTGGAAAAATGTGTTCTATATCTCTGCCAAACAAACTCCCCGGAGGTTGAGCTTTCAGAAGCTAGTTTAACTCTAAGGGAGGAAGCAGCAGAATGTGCCTCTCACATCTAGCCTGTAGGAATTCAGGTTGGCAAGTTCTATGGGGAAGCCCATTGCTGCCTATGGTGGAAACGGCATGGGAGATTTCAGTTTCAAAATCTCTGTGAAAAAGCGTCAGAGAAGCTTCTCCGTTTAGAATCCAGCATATCTCACTGAACCGAAGAAGTGGTAGTTAGAAGGGAGTTAGAGCTGCAAGCAGTTTGGTTTGGGAAATTAGATGCGAAATGACACTGCAAAGGCCTTCCAACAGGCTTGGAAAAGTGTGTTCTATATCTCTGCCAAACAGACTCCCCGGAGGTTGAGCTTTCAGAAGCAAGCTTAACTCTTAGGGAGGAAGCAGCAGAATGTGCCTCTCACATCTAGCCTGTAGGAATTCAGGTTGGCAAGTTCTATGGGGAAGCACATTGCTGCCTATGGTGGAAACGGCATGGGAGATTTCAGTTTCAAAATCTCTGTGAAAAAGCATCAGAGAAGCTTCTCCGTTTAGAATCCAGCATATCTCACTGAACCGATGAAGTGGTAGTTAGAAGGGAGTTAGAGCTGCAAGCAGTTTGGTTTGGGAAATTAGATGCGAAATGACACTGCAAAGGCCTTCCAACAGGCTTGGAAAAGTGTGTTCTATATCTGTGCCAAACAGAGTCCCCGGAGGTTGAGCTTTCAGAAGCAAGCTTAACTGTTAGGGAGGAAGCAGCAGAATGTGCCTCTCACATCTAGCCTGTAGGAATTCAGGTTGGCAAGTTCTATGGGGAAGCCCATTGCTGCCTATGGTGGAAACGGCATGGGAGATTTCAGTTTCAAAATCTCTGTGAAAAAGCGTCAGAGAAGCTTCTCTGTTTAGAATCCAGCATATCTCCCTGAACCGAAGAAGTGGTAGTTAGAAGGGAGTTAGAGCTGCAAGCAGTTTGGTTTGGGAAATTAGACGCGAAATGAAACTGCAAATGCCTTCCAACAGGCTTGGAAAAGTGTGCTCTATATCTCTGCCAAACAAACTCCCCGGAGGTTGAGCTTTCAGAAGCTAGTTTAACTCTAAGGGAGGAAGCAGCAGAATGTGCCTCTCACATCTAGCCTGTAGGAATTCAGGTTGGCAAGTTCTATGGGGAAGCCCATTGGCGCCTTCGTTGGAAACGGGTTTGGAAATTTCAGTTTCAAAATCTCTGTGGAAAAGCGTCAGAGAAGCTTCTCCGTTTAGAATCCAGCATATCTCACTGAACCGAAGAAGTGGTAGTTAGAAGGGAGTTAGAGCTGCAAGCAGTTTGGTTTGGGAAATTAGATGCGAAATGACACTGCAAAGGCCTTCCAACAGGCTTGGAAAAGTGTGTTCTATATCTCTGCCAAACAGACTCCCCGGAGGTTGAGCTTTCAGAAGCAAGCTTAACTCTTAGGGAGGAAGCAGCAGAATGTGCCTCTCACATCTAGCCTGTAGGAATTCAGGTTGGCAAGTTCTATGGGGAAGCCCATTGCTGCCTATGGTGGAAACGGCATGGGAGATTTCAGTTTCAAAATCTCTGTGAAAAAGCATCAGAGAAGCTTCTCCGTTTAGAATCCAGCATATCTCACTGAACCGAAGAAGTGGTAGTTAGAAGGCAGTTAGAGCTGCAAGCAGTTTGGTTTGGGAAATTAGACGCGAAATGAAACTGCAAATGCCTTCCAACAGGCTTGGAAAAGTGTGTTCTATATCTCTGCCAAACAAACTCCCCGGAGGTTGAGCTTTCAGAAGCTAGTTTAACTCTAAGGGAGGAAGCAGCAGAATGTGCCTCTCACATCTAGCCTGTAGGAATTCAGGTTGGCAAGTTCTATGGGGAAGCCTATTGGCGCCTACGTTGGAAACGGGTTTGGAAATTTCAGTTTCAAAATCTCTGTGAAAAAGCGTCAGAGAAGCTTCTCCGTTTAGAATCCAGCATATCTCACTGAACCGAAGAAGTGGTAGTTTGAAGGGAGTTAGATCTGCAAGCAGTTTGGTTTGGGAAATTAGACGCGAAATGAAACTGCAAATGCCTTCCAACAGGCTTGGAAAAGTGTGTTCTATATCTCTGCCAAACAAACTCCCCGGAGGTTGAGCTTTCAGAAGCAAGTTTAACTCTAAGGGAGGAAGCAGCAGAATGTGCCTCTCACATCTAGCCTGTAGGAATTCAGGTTGGCAAGTTCTATGGGGAAGCCCATTGCTGCCTATGGTGGAAACGGCATGGGAGATTTCAGTTTCAAAATCTCTGTGAAAAAGCGTCAGAGAAGCTTCTCCGTTTAGAATCCAGCATATCTCACTGAACCGAAGAAGTGGTAGTTAGAAGGGAGTTAGAGCTGCAAGCAGTTTGGTTTGGGAAATTAGACGCGAAATGAAACTGCAAATGCCTTCCAACAGGCTTGGAAAAGTGTGTTCTATATCTCTGCCAAACAAATTCCCCGGAGGTTGAGCTTTCAGAAGCTAGTTTAACTCTAAGGGAGGAAGCAGCAGAATGTGCCTCTCACATCTAGCCTGTAGGAATTCAGGTTGGCAAGTTCTATGGTGAAGCCCATTGGCGCCTTCGTTGGAAACGGGTTTGGAAATTTCAGTTTCAAAATCTCTGTGAAAAAGCGTCAGAGAAGCTTCTCCGTTTAGAATCCAGCATATCTCACTGAACCGAAGAAGTGGTAGTTAGAAGGCAGTTAGAGCTGCAAGCAGTTTGGTTTGGGAAATTAGACGCGAAATGAAACTGCAAATGCCTTCCAACAGGCTTGGAAAAGTGTGTTCTATATCTCTGCCAAACAGACTCCCTGGAGGTTGAGCTTTCAGAAGCTAGTTTAACTCTAAGGGAGGAAGCAGCAGAATGTGCCTCTCACATCTAGCCTGTAGGAATTCAGGTTGGCAAGTTCTATGGGGAAGCCCATTGCTGCCTATGGTGGAAACAGCATGGGAGATTTCAGTTTCAAAATCTCTGTGAAAAAGCGTCAGAGAAGCTTCTCCGTTTAGAATCCAGCATATCTCACTGAACCGAAGAAGTGGTAGTTAGAAGGCAGTTAGAGCTGCAAGCAGTTTGGTTTGGGAAATTAGACGCGAAATGAAACTGCAAATGCCTTCCAACAGGCTTGGAAAAGTGTGTTCTATATCTCTGCCAAACAAACTCCCCGGAGGTTGAGCTTTCAGAAGCTAGTTTAACTCTAAGGGCGGAAGCAGCAGAATGTACCTCTCACATCTAGCCTGTAGGAATTCAGGTTGGCAAGTTCTATGGGGAAGCCCATTGTCGCCTTCGTTGGAAACGGGTTTGGAAATTTCAGTTTCAAAATCTCTGTGAAAAAGCGTCAGAGAAGCTTCTCCGTTTAGAATCCAGCTTATCTCACTGAACCGAAGAAGTGATAGTTAGAAGGGAGTTAGAGCTGCAAGCAGTTTGGTTTGGGAAATTAGACGCGAAATGAAACTGCAAATGCCTTCCAACAGGCTTGGAAAAGTGTGTTCTATATCTCTGCCAAACAAACTCCCCGGAGGTTGAGCTTTCAGAAGCAAGTTTAACTCTAAGGGAGGAAGCAGCAGAATGTGCCTCTCACATCTAGCCTTTAGGAATTCAGGTTGGCAAGTTCTATGGGGAAGCCCATTGCTGCCTATGGTGGAAACGGCATGGGAGATTTCAGTTTCAAAATCTCTGTGAAAAAGCGTCAGAGAAGCTTCTCCGTTTAGAATCCAGCATATCTCACTGAACCGAAGAAGTGGTAGTTAGAAGGGAGTTAGAGCTGCAAGCAGTTTGGTTTGGGAAATTAGATGCGAAATGACACTGCAAAGGCCTTCCACCAGGCTTGGAAAAGTGTGTTCTATATCTGTGCCGAACAGAGTCCCCGGAGGTTGAGCTTTCAGAAGCAAGCTTAACTGTTAGGGAGGAAGCAGCAGAATGTGCCTCTCACATCTAGCCTGTAGGAATTCAGGTTGGCAAGTTCTATGTGGAAGCCCATTGCTGGCTATGGTCGAAACAGCATGGGAGATTTCAGTTTCAAAATCTCTGTGAAAAAGCGTCAGAGAAGCTTCTCCGTTTAGAATCCAGCATATCTCACTGAACCGAAGAAGTGGTAGTTAGAAGGCAGTTAGAGCTGCAAGCAGTTTGGTTTGGGAAATTAGACGCGAAATGAAACTGCAAATGCCTTCCAACAGGCTTGGAAAAGTGTGTTCTATATCTCTGCCAAACAAACTCCCCGGAGGTTAAGCTTTCAGAAGCAAGTTTAACTCTAAGGGAGGAAGCAGCAGAATGTGCCTCTCACATCTAGCCTGTAGGAATTCAGGTTGGCAAGTTCTATGGGGAAGCCCATTGCTGTCTATGGTGGAAACGGGTTTGGAAATTTCAGTTTCAAAATCTCTGTGAAAAAGTGTCAGAGAAGCTTCTCCGTTTAGAATCCAGCATATCTCACTGAACCGAAGAAGTGGTAGTTAGAAGGGAGTTAGAGCTGCAAGCAGTTTGGTTTGGGAAATTAGACGCGAAATGAAACTGCAAATGCCTTCCAACAGGCTTGGAAAAGTGTGTTCTATATCTCTGCCAAACAAACTCCCCGGAGGTTGAGCTTTCAGAAGCAAGTTTAACTCTAAGGGAGGAAGCAGCAGAATGTGCCTCTCAAATCTAGCCTGTAGGAATTCAGGTTGGCAAGTTCTATGGGGAAGCCCATTGCTGCCTATGGTGGAAACGGCATGGGAGATTTCAGTTTCAAAATCTCTGTGAAAAACCGTCAGAGAAGCTTCTCCGTTTAGAATCCAGCATATCTCACTGAACCGAAGAAGTGGTAGTTAGAAGGGAGTTTGAGCTGCAAGCAGTTTGGTTTGGGAAATTAGACGCGAAATGAAACTGCAAATGCCTTCCAACAGGCTTGGAAAAGTGTGTTCTATATCTCTGCCAAACAAACTCCCCGGAGGTTGAGCTTTCAGAAGCTAGTTTAACTCTAAGGGAGGAAGCAGCAGAATGTGCCTCTCACATCTAGCCTGTAGGAATTCAGGTTGGCAAGTTCTATTGGGAAGCCCATTGGCGCCTTCGTTGGAAACGGGTTTGGAAATTTCAGTTTCAAAATCTCTGTGAAAAAGCGTCAGAGAAGCTTCTCCGTTTAGAATCCAGCATATCTCACTGAACCGAATAAGTGGTAGTTAGAAGGGAGTTAGAGCTGCAAGCAGTTTGGTTTGGGAAATTAGACGCGAAATGAAACTGCAAATGCCTTCCAACAGGCTTGGAAAAGTGTGTTCTGTATCTCTGCCAAACAAACTCCCCTGAGGTTGAGCTTTCAGAAGCAAGTTTAACTCTAAGGGAGGAAGCAGCAGAATGTGCCTCTCACATCTAGCCTGTAGGAATTCAGGTTGGCAAGTTCTATGGGGAAGCCCATTGCTGCCTATGGTGGAAACGGCATGGGAGATTTCAGTTTCAAAATCTCTGTGAAAAAGCATCAGAGAAGCTTCTCCGTTTAGAATCCAGCATATCTCACTGAACGGAAGAAGTGGTAGTTAGTAGGGAGTTAGAGCTGCAAGCAGTTTGGTTTGGGAAATTAGACGCGAAATGAAACTGCAAATGCCTTCCAACAGGCTTGGAAAAGTGTGTTCTATATCTCTGCCAAACAAACTCCCCGGAGGTTGAGCTTTCAGAAGCTAGTTTAACTCTAAGGGAGGAAGCAGCAGAATGTGCCTCTCACATCTAGCCTGTAGGAATTCAGGTTGGCAAGTTCTATGGGGAAGCCCATTGCTGCCTATGGTGGAAACGGCATGGGAGATTTCAGTTTCAAAATCTCTGTGAAAAACCGTCAGAGAAGCTTCTCCGTTTAGAATCCAGCATATCTCACTGAACCGAAGAAGTGGTAGTTAGAAGGGAGTTTGAGCTGCAAGCAGTTTGGTTTGGGAAATTAGACTCGAAATGAAACTGCAAATGCCTTCCAACAGGCTTGGAAAAGTGTGTTCTATATCTCTGCCAAACAAACTCCCCGGAGGTTGAGCTTTCAGAAGCTAGTTTAACTCTAAGGGAGGAAGCAGCAGAATGTGCCTCTCACATCTAGCCTGTAGGAATTCAGGTTGGCACGTTCTATTGGGAAGCCCATTGGCGCCTTCGTTGGAAACGGGTTTGGAAATTTCAGTTTCAAAATCTCTGTGAAAAAGCGTCAGAGAAGCTTCTCCGTTTAGAATCCAGCATATCTCACTGAACCGAATAAGTGGTAGTTAGAAGGGAGTTAGAGCTGCAAGCAGTTTGGTTTGGGAAATTAGACGCGAAATGAAACTGCAAATGCCTTCCAACAGGCTTGGAAAAGTGTGTTCTATATCTCTGCCAAACAAACTCCCCTGAGGTTGAGCTTTCAGAAGCAAGTTTAACTCTAAGGGAGGAAGCAGCAGAATGTGCCTCTCACATCTAGCCTGTAGGAATTCAGGTTGGCAAGTTCTATGGGGAAGCCCATTGCTGCCTATGGTGGAAACGGCATGGGAGATTTCAGTTTCAAAATCTCTGTGAAAAAGCGTCAGAGAAGCTTCTCCGTTTAGAATCCAGCATATCTCACTAAACGGAAGAAGTGGTAGTTAGAAGGGAGTTAGAGCTGCAAGCAGTTTGGTTTGGGAAATTAGACGCGAAATGAAACTGCAAATGCCTTCCAACAGGCTTGGAAAAGTGTGTTCTATATCTCTGCCAAACAAACTCCCCGGAGGTTGAGCTTTCAGAAGCTAGTTTAACTCTAAGGGAGGAAGCAGCAGAATGTGCCTCTCACATCTAGCCTGTAGGAATTCAGGTTGGCAAGTTCTATGGGGAAGCCCATTGCTGCCTATGGTGGAAACGCCATGGGAGATTTCAGTTTCAAAATCTCTGTGAAAAAGCGTCAGAGAAGCTTCTCCGATTAGAATCCAGCATATCTCACTGAACCGAAGAAGTGGTAGTTAGAAGGGAGTTAGAGCTGCAAGCAGTTTGGTTTGGGAAATTAGATGCGAAATGACACTGCAAAGGCCTTCCAACAGGCTTGGAAAATTGTGTTCTATATCTCTGCCAAACAGACTCCACGGAGGTTGAGCTTTCAGAAGCAAGCTTAACTCTTAGGGAGGAAGCAGCAGAATGTGCCTCTCACATCTAGCCTGTAGGAATTCAGGTTGGCAAGTTCTATGGGGAAGGCCATTGCTGCCTATGGTGGAAACGGCATGGGAGATTTCAGTTTCAAAATCTCTGTGAAAAAGCGTCAGAGAAGCTTCTCCGTTTAGAATCCAGCATATCTCACTGAACCGAAGAAGTGGTAGTTAGAAGGGAGTTAGAGCTGCAAGCAGTTTGGTTTGGGAAATTAGACGCGAAATGAAACTGCAAATGCCTTCCAACAGGCTTGGAAAAGTGTGTTCTATATCTCTGCCAAACAAACTCCCCGGAGGTTGAGCTTTCAGAAGCTAGTTTAACTCTAAGGGATGAAGCAGCAGAATGTGCCTCTCACATCTAGCCTGTAGGAATTCAGGTTGCCAAGTTCTATGGGGAAGCCCATTGCTGGCTACGGTGGAAACAGCATGGGAGATTTCAGTTTCAAAATCTCTGTGAAAAAGCGTCAGAGAAGCTTCTCCGTTTAGAATCCAGCATATCTCACTGAACCGAAGAAGTGGTAGTTAGAAGGCAGTTAGAGCTGCAAGCAGTTTGGTTTGGGAAATTAGACGCGAAATGAAACTGCAAATGCCTTCCAACAGGCTTGGAAAATTGTGTTCTATATCTCTGCCAAACAAACTCCCCGGAGGTTGAGCTTTCAGAAGCTAGTTTAACTCTAAGGGAGGAAGCAGCAGAATGTGCCTCTCACATCTAGCCTGTAGGAATTCAGGTTGGCAAGTTCTATGGGGAAGCCCATTGGCGCCTTCGTTGGAAACGGGTTTGGAAATTTCAGTTTCAAAATCTCTGTGAAAAAGCGTCAGAGAAGCTTCTCCGTTTAGAATCCAGCATATCTCACTGAACCGAAGAAGTGGTAGTTAGAAGGGAGTTAGAGCTACAAGCAGTTTGGTTTGGGAAATTAGACGCGAAATGAAACTGCAAATGCCTTCCAACAGGCTTGAAAAAGTGTGTTCTATATCTCTGCCAAACAAACTCCCCGGAGGTTGAGCTTTCAGAAGCAAGTTTAACTCTAAGGGAGGAAGCAGCTGAATGTGCCTCTCACATCTAGCCTGTAGGAATTCAGGTTGGCAAGTTCTATGGGGAAGCCCATTGCTGCCTATGGTGGAAACGGGTTTGGAAATTTCAGTTTCAAAATCTCTGTGAAAAAGTGTCAGAGAAGCTTCTCCGTTTAGAATCCAGCATATCTCACTGAACCGAAGAAGTGGTAGTTAGAAGGGAGTTAGAGCTGCAAGCAGTTTGGTTTGGGAAATTAGACGCGAAATGAAACTGCAAATGCCTTCCAACAGGCTTGGAAAAGTGTGTTCTATATCTCTGCCAAACAAACTCCCCGGAGGTTGAGCTTTCAGAAGCAAGTTTAACTCTAAGGGAGGAAGCAGCAGAATGTGCCTCTCACATCTAGCCTGTAGGAATGCAGGTTGGCAAGTTCTATGGGGAAGCCCATTGCTGCCTATGGTGGAAACGGCATGGGAGATTTCAGTTTCAAAATCTCTGTGAAAAAGCGTCAGAGAAGCTTCTCCGTTTAGAATCCAGCATATCTCACTGAACCGAAGAAGTGGTAGTTAGAAGGGAGTTAGAGCTGCAAGCAGTTTGGTTTGGGAAATTAGACGCGAAATGAAACTGCAAATGCCTTCCAACAGGCTTGGAAAAGTGTGTTCTATATCTCTGCCAAACAAACTCCCCGGAGGTTGAGCTTTCAGAAGCTAGTTTAACTCTAAGGGAGGAAGCAGCAGAATGTGCCTCTCACATCTAGCCTGTAGGAATTCAGGTTTGCAAGTTCTATGGGGAAGCCCATTGGCGCCTTCGTTGGAAACGGGTTTGGAAATTTCAGTTTCAAAATCTCTGTGAAAAAGCGTCAGAGAAGCTTCTCCGTTTAGAATCCAGCATATCTCACTGAACCGAAGAAGTGGTAGTTAGAAGGGAATTAGAGCTGCAAGCAGTTTGGTTTGGGAAATTAGACGCGAAATGAAACTGCAAATGCCTTCCAACAGGCTTGGAAAAGTGTGTTCTATATCTCTGCCAAACAAACTCCCCGGAGGTTGAGCTTTCAGAAGCAAGTTGAACTCTAAGGGAGGAAGCAGCAGAATGTGCCTCTCACATCTAGCCTGTAGGAATTCAGGTTGGCAAGTTCTATGGGGAAGCCCATTGCTGCCTATGGTGGAAACGGCATGGGAGATTTCAGTTTCAAAATCTCTGTGAAAAAGCGTCAGAGAAGCTTCTCCGTTTAGAATCCAGCATATCTCACTGAACCGAAGAAGTGGTAGTTAGAAGGCAGTTAGAGCTGCAAGCAGTTTGGTTTGGGAAATTAGACGCCAAATGAAACTGCAAATGCCTTCCAACAGGCTTGGAAAAGTGTGTTCTATATCTCTGCCAAACAAACTCCCCGGAGGTTGAGCTTTCAGAAGCAAGATTAACTCTAAGGGAGGAAGCAGCAGAATGTGCCTCTCACATCTAGCCTGTAGGAATTCAGGTTGGCAAGTTCTATGGGGAAGCCCATTGCTGCCTATGGTGGAAACGGCATGGGAGATTTCAGTTTCAAAATCTCTGTGAAAAAGCGTCAGAGAAGCTTCTCCGTTTAGAATCCAGCATATCTCACTGAACCGAAGAAGTGGTAGTTAGAAGGGAGTTAGAGCTGCAAGCAGTTTGGTTTGGGAAATTAGATGCGAAATGACACTGCAAAGGCCTTCCAACAGGCTTGGAAAAGTGTGTTCTATATCTGTGCCAAACAGAGTCCCCGGAGGTTGAGCTTTCAGAAGCAAGCTTAACTGTTAGTGAGGAAGCAGCAGAATGTGCCTCTCACATCTAGCCTGTAGGAATTCAGGTTGGCAAGTTCTATGTGGAAGCCCATTGCTGGCTATGGTCGAAACAGCATGGGAGATTTCAGTTTCAAAATCTCTGTGAAAAAGCGTCAGAGAAGCTTCTCCGTTTAGAATCCAGCATATCTCACTGAACCGAAGAAGTGGTAGTTAGAAGGCAGTTAGAGCTGCAAGCAGTTTGGTTTGGGAAATTAGACGCGAAATGAAACTGCAAATGCCTTCCAACAGGCTTGGAAAAGTGTGTTCTATATCTCTGCCAAACAAACTCCCCGGAGGTTGAGCTTTCAGAAGCTAGTTTAACTCTAAGGGAGGAAGCAGCAGAATGTGCCTCTCACATCTAGCCTGTAGGAATTCAGGTTGGCAAGTTCTATGGGGAAGCCCATTGCTGCCTATGGTGGAAACGGCATGGGAGATTTCAGTTTCAAAATCTCTGTGAAAAAGCGTCAGAGAAGCTTCTCCGTTTAGAATCCAGCATATCTCACTGAACCGAAGAAGTGGTAGTTAGAAGGGAGTTAGAGCTGCAAGCAGTTTGGTTTGGGAAATTAGATGCGAAATGACACTGCAAAGGCCTTCCAACAGGCTTGGAAAAGTGTGTTCTATATCTGTGCCAAACAGAGTCCCCGGAGGTTGAGCTTTCAGAAGCAAGCTTAACTGTTAGGGAGGAAGCAGCAGAATGTGCCTCTCACATCTAGCCTGTAGGAATTCAGGTTGGCAAGTTCTATGTGGAAGCCCATTGCTGGCTATGGTCGAAACAGCATGGGAGATTTCAGTTTCAAAATCTCTGTGAAAAAGCGTCAGAGAAGCTTCTCCGTTTAGAATCCAGCATATCTCACTGAACCGAAGAAGTGGTAGTTAGAAGGCAGTTAGAGCTGCAAGCAGTTTGGTTTGGGAAATTAGACGCGAAATGAAACTGCAAATGCCTTCCAACAGGCTTGGAAAAGTGTGTTCTATATCTCTGCCAAACAAACTCCCCGGAGGTTGAGCTTTCAGAAGCAAGTTTAACTCTAAGGGAGGAAGCAGCAGAATGTGCCTCTCACATCTAGCCTGTAGGAATTCAGGTTGGCAAGTTCTATGGGGAAGCCCACTGCTGCCTATGGTGGAAACGGGTTTGGAAATTTCAGTTTCAAAATCTCTGTGAAAAAGTGTCAGAGAAGCTTCTCCGTTTAGAATCCAGCATATCTCACTGAACCGAAGAAGTGGTAGTTAGAAGGCAGTTAGAGCTGCAAGCAGTTTGGTTTGGGAAATTAGACGCGAAATGAAACTGCAAATGCCTTCCAACAGGCTTGGAAAAGTGTGTTCTATATCTCTGCCAAACAAACTCCCCGGAGGTTGAGCTTTCAGAAGCTAGTTTAACTCTAAGGGAGGAAGCAGCAGAATGTGCCTCTCACATCTAGCCTGTAGGAATTCAGGTTGGCAAGTTCTATGGGGAAGCCCATTGGCGCCTTCGTTGGAAACGGGTTTGGAAATTTCAGTTTCAAAATCTCTGTGAAAAAGCGTCAGAGAAGCTTCTCCGTTTAGAATCCAGCATATCTCACTGAACCGAAGAAGTGGTAGTTAGAAGGGAGTTAGAGCTGCAAGCAGTTTGGTTTGGGAAATTAGACGCGAAATGAAACTGCAAATGCCTTCCAACAGGCTTGGAAAAGTGTGTTCTATATCTCTGCCAAACAAACTCCCCGGAGGTTGAGCTTTCAGAAGCAAGTTTAACTCTAAGGGAGGAAGCAGCAGAATGTGCCTCTCACATCTAGCCTGTAGGAATTCAGGTTGGCAAGTTCTATGGGGAAGCCCATTGCTGCCTATGGTGGAAACGGCATGGGAGATTTCAGTTTCAAAATCTCTGTGAAAAAGCGTCAGAGAAGCTTCTCCGTTTAGAATCCAGCATATCTCACTGAACCGAAGAAGTGGTAGTTAGAAGGGAGTTAGAGCTGCAAGCAGTTTGGTTTGGGAAATTAGACGCGAAATGAAACTGCAAATGCCTTCCAACAGGCTTGGAAAAGTGTGTTCTATATCTCTGCCAAACAAACTCCCCGGAGGTTGAGCTTTCAGAAGCAAGTTTAACTCTAAGGGAGGAAGCAGCAGAATGTGCCTCTCACATCTAGCCTGTAGGAATTCAGGTTGGCAAGTTCTATGGGGAAGCCCATTGCTGCCTATGGTGGAAACGGCATGGGAGATTTCAGTTTCAAAATCTCTGTGAAAAAGCGTCAGAGAAGCTTCTCCGTTTAGAATCCAGCATATCTCACTGAACCGAAGAAGTGGTAGTTAGAAGGGAGTTAGAGCTGCAAGCAGTTTGGTTTGGGAAATTAGACGCGAAATGAAACTGCAAATGCCTTCCAACAGGCTTGGAAAAGTGTGTTCTATATCTCTGCCAAACAAACTCCCCAGAGGTTGAGCTTTCAGAAGCTAGTTTAACTCTAAGGGAGGAAGCAGCAGAATGTGCCTCTCACATCTAGCCTGTAGGAATTCAGGTTGGCAAGTTCTATGGGGAAGCCCATTGCTGCCTATGGTGGAAACGGCATGGGAGATTTCAGTTTCAAAATCTCTGTGAAAAAGCGTCAGAGAAGCTTCTCCGTTTAGAATCCAGCATATCTCACTGAACCGAAGAAGTGGTAGTTAGAAGGGAGATAGAGCTGCAAGCAGTTTGGTTTGGGAAATTAGATGCGAAATGACACTGCAAAGGCCTTCCAACAGGCTTGGAAAAGTGTGTTCTATATCTCTGACAAACAGACTCCCCGGAGGTTGAGCTTTCAGAAGCAAGCTTAACTCTTAGGGAGGAAGCAACAGAATGTGCCTCTCACATCTAGCCTGTAGGAATTCAGGTTGGCAAGTTCTATGGGGAAGCCCATTGCTGCCTATGGTGGAAACGGCATGGGAGATTTCAGTTTCAAAATCTCTGTGAAAAAGCGTCAGAGAAGCTTCTCCATTTAGAATCCAGCATATCTCACTGAACCGAATAAGTGGTAGTTAGAAGGGAGTTAGAGCTGCAAGCAGTTTGGTTTGGGAAATTAGACGCGAAATGAAACTGCAAATGCCTTCCAACAGGCTTGGAAAAGTGTGTTCTATATCTCTGCCAAACAGACTCCCTGGAGGTTGAGCTTTCAGAAGCTAGTTTAATTCTAAGGGAGGAAGCAGCAGAATGTGCCTCTCACATCTAGCCTGTAGGAATTCAGGTTGGCAAGTTCTATGGGGAAGCCCATTGCTGCCTATGGTGGAAACAGCATGGGAAGTTTCAGTTTCAAAATCTCTGTGAAAAAGCGTCAGAGAAGCTTCTCCGTTTAGAATCCAGCATATCTCACTGAACCGAAGAAGTGGTAGTTAGAAGGCAGTTAGAGCTGCAAGCAGTTTTGTTTGGGAAATTAGACGCGAAATGAAACTGCAAATGCCTTCCAACAGGCTTGGAAAAGTGTGTTCTATATCTCTGCCAAACAAACTCCCCGGAGGTTGAGCTTTCAGAAGCTAGTTTAACTCTAAGGGAGGAAGCAGCAGAATGTGCCTCTCACATCTAGCCTGTAGGAATTCAGGTTGGCAAGTTCTATGGGGAAGCCCATTGTCGCGTTCGTTGGAAACGGGTTTGGAAATTTCAGTTTCAAAATCTCTGTGAAAAAGCGTCAGAGAAGCTTCTCCGTTTAGAATCCAGCTTATCTCACTGAACCGAAGAAGTGGTAGTTAGAAGGCAGTTAGAGCTGCAAGCAGTTTGGTTTGGGAAATTAGACGCGAAATGAAACTGCAAATGCCTTCCAACAGGCTTGGAAAAGTGTGTTCTATATCTCTGCCAAACAAACTCCCCGGAGGTTGAGCTTTCAGAAGCAAGTTTAACTCTAAGGGAGGAAGCAGCAGAATGTGCCTCTCACATCTAGCCTTTAGGAATTCAGGTTGGCAAGTTCTATGGGGAAGCCCATTGCTGCCTATGGTGGAAACGGCATGGGAGATTTCAGTTTCAAAATCTCTGTGAAAAAGCGTCAGAGAAGCTTCTCCGTTTAGAATCCAGCATATCTCACTGAACCGAAGAAGTGGTAGTTAGAAGGGAGTTAGAGCTGCAAGCAGTTTGGTTTGGGAAATTAGATGCGAAATGACACTGCAAAGGCCTTCCACCAGGCTTGGAAAAGTGTGTTCTATATCTGTGCCAAACAGAGTCCCCGGAGGTTGAGCTTTCAGAAGCAAGCTTAACTGTTAGGGAGGAAGCAGCAGAATGTGCCTCTCACATCTAGCCTGTAGGAATTCAGGTTGGCAAGTTCTATGTGGAAGCCCATTGCTGGCTATGGTCGAAACAGCATGGGAGATTTCAGTTTCAAAATCTCTGTGAAAAAGCGTCAGAGAAGCTTCTCCGTTTAGAATCCAGCATATCTCACTGAACCGAAGAAGTGGTAGTTAGAAGGCAGTTAGAGCTGCAAGCAGTTTGGTTTGGGAAATTAGACGCGAAATGAAACTGCAAATGCCTTCCAACAGGCTTGGAAAAGTGTGTTCTATATCTCTGCCAAACAAACTCCCCGGAGGTTGAGCTTTCAGAAGCTAGTTTAACTCTAAGGGAGGAAGCAGCAGAATGTGCCTCTCACATCTAGCCTGTAGGAATTCAGGTTGGCAAGTTCTATGGGGAAGCCCATTGCTGCCTATGGTGGAAACGGCATGGGAGATTTCAGTTTCAAAATCTCTGTGAAAAACCGTCAGAGAAGCTTCTCCGTTTAGAATCCAGCATATCTCACTGAACCGAAGAAGTGGTAGTTAGAAGGGAGTTTGAGCTGCAAGCAGTTTGGTTTGGGAAATTAGACGCGAAATGAAACTGCAAATGCCTTCCAACAGGCTTGGAAAAGTGTGTTCTATATCTCTGCCAAACAAACTCCCCGGAGGTTGAGCTTTCAGAAGCTAGTTTAACTCTAAGGGAGGAAGCAGCAGAATGTGCCTCTCACATCTAGCCTGTAGGAATTCAGGTTGGCAAGTTCTATTGGGAAGCCCATTGGCGCCTTCGTTGGAAACGGGTTTGGAAATTTCAGTTTCAAAATCTCTGTGAAAAAGCGTCAGAGAAGCTTCTCCGTTTAGAATCCAGCATATCTCACTGAACCGAATAAGTGGTAGTTAGAAGGGAGTTAGAGCTGCAAGCAGTTTGGTTTGGGAAATTAGACGCGAAATGAAACTGCAAATGCCTTCCAACAGGCTTGGAAAAGTGTGTTCTATATCTCTGCCAAACAAACTCCCCTGAGGTTGAGCTTTCAGAAGCAAGTTTAACTCTAAGGGAGGAAGCAGCAGAATGTGCCTCTCACATCTAGCCTGTAGGAATTCAGGTTGGCAAGTTCTATGGGGAAGCCCATTGCTGCCTATGGTGGAAACGGCATGGGAGATTTCAGTTTCAAAATCTCTGTGAAAAAGCGTCAGAGAAGCTTCTCCGTTTAGAATCCAGCATATCTCACTGAACGGAAGAAGTGGTAGTTAGAAGGGAGTTAGAGCTGCAAGCAGTTTGGTTTGGGAAATTAGACGCGAAATGAAACTGCAAATGCCTTCCAACAGGCTTGGAAAAGTGTGTTCTATATCTCTGCCAAACAAACTCCCCGGAGGTTGAGCTTTCAGAAGCTAGTTTAACTCTAAGGGAGGAAGCAGCAGAATGTGCCTCTCACATCTAGCCTGTAGGAATTCAGGTTGGCAAGTTCTATGGGGAAGCCCATTGCTGCCTATGGTGGAAACGGCATGGGAGATTTCAGTTTCAAAATCTCTGTGAAAAACCGTCAGAGAAGCTTCTCCGTTTAGAATCCAGCATATCTCACTGAACCGAAGAAGTGGTAGTTAGAAGGGAGTTTGAGCTGCAAGCAGTTTGGTTTGGGAAATTAGACGCGAAATGAAACTGCAAATGCCTTCCAACGGGCTTGGAAAAGTGTGTTCTATATCTCTGCCAAACAAACTCCCCGGAGGTTGAGCTTTCAGAAGCTAGTTTAACTCTAAGGGAGGAAGCAGCAGAATGTGCCTCTCACATCTAGCCTGTAGGAATTCAGGTTGGCAAGTTCTATTGGGAAGCCCATTGGCGCCTTCGTTGGAAACGGGTTTGGAAATTTCAGTTTCAAAATCTCTGTGAAAAAGCGTCAGAGAAGCTTCTCCGTTTAGAATCCAGCATATCTCACTGAACCGAATAAGTGGTAGTTAGAAGGGAGTTAGAGCTGCAAGCAGTTTGGTTTGGGAAATTAGACGCGAAATGAAACTGCAAATGCCTTCCAACAGGCTTGGAAAAGTGTGTTCTATATCTCTGCCAAACAAACTCCCCTGAGGTTGAGCTTTCAGAAGCAAGTTTAACTCTAAGGGAGGAAGCAGCAGAATGTGCCTCTCACATCTAGCCTGTAGGAATTCAGGTTGGCAAGTTCTATGGGGAAGCCCATTGCTGCCTACGGTGGAAACGGCATGGGAGATTTCAGTTTCAAAATCTCTGTGAAAAAGCGTCAGAGAAGCTTCTCCGTTTAGAATCCAGCATATCTCACTGAACCGAAGAAGTGGTAGTTAGAAGGGAGTTAGAGCTGCAAGCAGTTCGGTTTGGGAAATTAGACGCGAAATGAAACTGCAAATGCCTTCCAACAGGCTTGGAAAAATGTGTTCTATATCTCTGCCAAACAAACTCCCCGGAGGTTGAGCTTTCAGAAGCTAGTTTAACTCTAAGGGAGGAAGCAGCAGAATGTGCCTCTCACATCTAGCCTGTAGGAATTCAGGTTGGCAAGTTCTATGGGGAAGCCCATTGCTGCCTATGGTGGAAACGGCATGGGAGATTTCAGTTTCAAAATCTCTGTGAAAAAGCGTCAGAGAAGCTTCTCCGTTTAGAATCCAGCATATCTCACTGAACCGAAGAAGTGGTAGTTAGAAGGGAGTTAGAGCTGCAAGCAGTTTGGTTTGGGAAATTAGATGCGAAATGACACTGCAAAGGCCTTCCAACAGGCTTGGAAAAGTGTGTTCTATATCTCTGCCAAACAGACTCCCCGGAGGTTGAGCTTTCAGAAGCAAGCTTAACTCTTAGGGAGGAAGCAGCAGAATGTGCCTCTCACATCTAGCCTGTAGGAATTCAGGTTGGCAAGTTCTATGGGGAAGCACATTGCTGCCTATGGTGGAAACGGCATGGGAGATTTCAGTTTCAAAATCTCTGTGAAAAAGCATCAGAGAAGCTTCTCCGTTTAGAATCCAGCATATCTCACTGAACCGATGAAGTGGTAGTTAGAAGGGAGTTAGAGCTGCAAGCAGTTTGGTTTGGGAAATTAGATGCGAAATGACACTGCAAAGGCCTTCCAACAGGCTTGGAAAAGTGTGTTCTATATCTGTGCCAAACAGAGTCCCCGGAGGTTGAGCTTTCAGAAGCAAGCTTAACTGTTAGGGAGGAAGCAGCAGAATGTGCCTCTCACATCTAGCCTGTAGGAATTCAGGTTGGCAAGTTCTATGGGGAAGCCCATTGCTGCCTATGGTGGAAACGGCATGGGAGATTTCAGTTTCAAAATCTCTGTGAAAAAGCGTCAGAGAAGCTTCTCTGTTTAGAATCCAGCATATCTCCCTGAACCGAAGAAGTGGTAGTTAGAAGGGAGTTAGAGCTGCAAGCAGTTTGGTTTGGGAAATTAGACGCGAAATGAAACTGCAAATGCCTTCCAACAGGCTTGGAAAAGTGTGTTCTATATCTCTGCCAAACAAACTCCCCGGAGGTTGAGCTTTCAGAAGCTAGTTTAACTCTAAGGGAGGAAGCAGCAGAATGTGCCTCTCACATCTAGCCTGTAGGAATTCAGGTTGGCAAGTTCTATGGGGAAGCCCATTGGCGCCTTCGTTGGAAACGGGTTTGGAAATTTCAGTTTCAAAATCTCTGTGGAAAAGCGTCAGAGAAGCTTCTCCGTTTAGAATCCAGCATATCTCACTGAACCGAAGAAGTGGTAGTTAGAAGGGAGTTAGAGCTGCAAGCAGTTTGGTTTGGGAAATTAGATGCGAAATGACACTGCAAAGGCCTTCCAACAGGCTTGGAAAAGTGTGTTCTATATCTCTGCCAAACAGACTCCCCGGAGGTTGAGCTTTCAGAAGCAAGCTTAACTCTTAGGGAGGAAGCAGCAGAATGTGCCTCTCACATCTAGCCTGTAGGAATTCAGGTTGGCAAGTTCTATGGGGAAGCCCATTGCTGCCTATGGTGGAAACGGCATGGGAGATTTCAGTTTCAAAATCTCTGTGAAAAAGCATCAGAGAAGCTTCTCCGTTTAGAATCCAGCATATCTCACTGAACCGAAGAAGTGGTAGTTAGAAGGCAGTTAGAGCTGCAAGCAGTTTGGTTTGGGAAATTAGACGCGAAATGAAACTGCAAATGCCTTCCAACAGGCTTGGAAAAGTGTGTTCTATATCTCTGCCAAACAAACTCCCCGGAGGTTGAGCTTTCAGAAGCTAGTTTAACTCTAAGGGAGGAAGCAGCAGAATGTGCCTCTCACATCTAGCCTGTAGGAATTCAGGTTGGCAAGTTCTATGGGGAAGCCTATTGGCGCCTACGTTGGAAACGGGTTTGGAAATTTCAGTTTCAAAATCTCTGTGAAAAAGCGTCAGAGAAGCTTCTCCGTTTAGAATCCAGCATATCTCACTGAACCGAAGAAGTGGTAGTTTGAAGGGAGTTAGATCTGCAAGCAGTTTGGTTTGGGAAATTAGACGCGAAATGAAACTGCAAATGCCTTCCAACAGGCTTGGAAAAGTGTGCTCTATATTTCTGCCAAACAAACTCCCCGGAGGTTGAGCTTTCAGAAGCAAGTTTAACTCTAAGGGAGGAAGCAGCAGAATGTGCCTCTCACATCTAGCCTGTAGGAATTCAGGTTGGCAAGTTCTATGGGGAAGCCCATTGCTGCCTATGGTGGAAACGGCATGGGAGATTTCAGTTTCAAAATCTCTGTGAAAAAGCGTCAGAGAAGCTTCTCCGTTTAGAATCCAGCATATCTCACTGAACCGAAGAAGTGGTAGTTAGAAGGGAGTTAGAGCTGCAAGCAGTTTGGTTTGGGAAATTAGACGCGAAATGAAACTGCAAATGCCTTCCAACAGGCTTGGAAAAGTGTGTTCTATATCTCTGCCAAACAAATTCCCCGGAGGTTGAGCTTTCAGAAGCTAGTTTAACTCTAAGGGAGGAAGCAGCAGAATGTGCCTCTCACATCTAGCCTGTAGGAATTCAGGTTGGCAAGTTCTATGGTGAAGCCCATTGGCGCCTTCGTTGGAAACGGGTTTGGAAATTTCAGTTTCAAAATCTCTGTGAAAAAGCGTCAGAGAAGCTTCTCCGTTTAGAATCCAGCATATCTCACTGAACCGAAGAAGTGGTAGTTAGAAGGCAGTTAGAGCTGCAAGCAGTTTGGTTTGGGAAATTAGACGCGAAATGAAACTGCAAATGCCTTCCAACAGGCTTGGAAAAGTGTGTTCTATATCTCTGCCAAACAGACTCCCTGGAGGTTGAGCTTTCAGAAGCTAGTTTAACTCTAAGGGAGGAAGCAGCAGAATGTGCCTCTCACATCTAGCCTGTAGGAATTCAGGTTGGCAAGTTCTATGGGGAAGCCCATTGCTGCCTATGGTGGAAACAGCATGGGAGATTTCAGTTTCAAAATCTCTGTGAAAAAGCGTCAGAGAAGCTTCTCCGTTTAGAATCCAGCATATCTCACTGAACCGAAGAAGTGGTAGTTAGAAGGCAGTTAGAGCTGCAAGCAGTTTGGTTTGGGAAATTAGACGCGAAATGAAACTGCAAATGCCTTCCAACAGGCTTGGAAAAGTGTGTTCTATATCTCTGCCAAACAAACTCCCCGGAGGTTGAGCTTTCAGAAGCTAGTTTAACTCTAAGGGCGGAAGCAGCAGAATGTACCTCTCACATCTAGCCTGTAGGAATTCAGGTTGGCAAGTTCTATGGGGAAGCCCATTGTCGCCTTCGTTGGAAACGGGTTTGGAAATTTCAGTTTCAAAATCTCTGTGAAAAAGCGTCAGAGAAGCTTCTCCGTTTAGAATCCAGCTTATCTCACTGAACCGAAGAAGTGATAGTTAGAAGGGAGTTAGAGCTGCAAGCAGTTTGGTTTGGGAAATTAGACGCGAAATGAAACTGCAAATGCCTTCCAACAGGCTTGGAAAAGTGTGTTCTATATCTCTGCCAAACAAACTCCCCGGAGGTTGAGCTTTCAGAAGCAAGTTTAACTCTAAGGGAGGAAGCAGCAGAATGTGCCTCTCACATCTAGCCTTTAGGAATTCAGGTTGGCAAGTTCTATGGGGAAGCCCATTGCTGCCTATGGTGGAAACGGCATGGGAGATTTCAGTTTCAAAATCTCTGTGAAAAAGCGTCAGAGAAGCTTCTCCGTTTAGAATCCAGCATATCTCACTGAACCGAAGAAGTGGTAGTTAGAAGGGAGTTAGAGCTGCAAGCAGTTTGGTTTGGGAAATTAGATGCGAAATGACACTGCAAAGGCCTTCCAACAGGCTTGGAAAAGTGTGTTCTATATCTGTGCCGAACAGAGTCCCCGGAGGTTGAGCTTTCAGAAGCAAGCTTAACTGTTAGGGAGGAAGCAGCAGAATGTGCCTCTCACATCTAGCCTGTAGGAATTCACGTTGGCAAGTTCTATGTGGAAGCCCATTGCTGGCTATGGTCGAAACAGCATGGGAGATTTCAGTTTCAAAATCTCTGTGAAAAAGCGTCAGAGAAGCTTCTCCGTTTAGAATCCAGCATATCTCACTGAACCGAAGAAGTGGTAGTTAGAAGGCAGTTAGAGCTGCAAGCAGTTTGGTTTGGGAAATTAGACGCGAAATGAAACTGCAAATGCCTTCCAACAGGCTTGGAAAAGTGTGTTCTATATCTCTGCCAAACAAACTCCCCGGAGGTTAAGCTTTCAGAAGCAAGTTTAACTCTAAGGGAGGAAGCAGCAGAATGTGCCTCTCACATCTAGCCTGTAGGAATTCAGGTTGGCAAGTTCTATGGGGAAGCCCATTGCTGTCTATGGTGGAAACGGGTTTGGAAATTTCAGTTTCAAAATCTCTGTGAAAAAGTGTCAGAGAAGCTTCTCCGTTTAGAATCCAGCATATCTCACTGAACCGAAGAAGTGGTAGTTAGAAGGGAGTTAGAGCTGCAAGCAGTTTGGTTTGGGAAATTAGACGCGAAATGAAACTGCAAATGCCTTCCAACAGGCTTGGAAAAGTGTGTTCTATATCTCTGCCAAACAAACTCCCCGGAGGTTGAGCTTTCAGAAGCAAGTTTAACTCTAAGGGAGGAAGCAGCAGAATGTGCCTCTCAAATCTAGCCTGTAGGAATTCAGGTTGGCAAGTTCTATGGGGAAGCCCATTGGCGCCTTCGTTGGAAACGGGTTTGGAAATTTCAGTTTCAAAATCTCTGTGAAAAAGCGTCAGAGAAGCTTCTCCGTTTAGAATCCAGCATATCTCACTGAACCGAATAAGTGGTAGTTAGAAGGGAGTTAGAGCTGCAAGCAGTTTGGTTTGGGAAATTAGACGCGAAATGAAACTGCAAATGCCTTCCAACAGGCTTGGAAAAGTGTGTTCTGTATCTCTGCCAAACAAACTCCCCTGAGGTTGAGCTTTCAGAAGCAAGTTTAACTCTAAGGGAGGAAGCAGCAGAATGTGCCTCTCACATCTAGCCTGTAGGAATTCAGGTTGGCAAGTTCTATGGGGAAGCCCATTGCTGCCTATGGTGGAAACGGCATGGGAGATTTCAGTTTCAAAATCTCTGTGAAAAAGCGTCAGAGAAGCTTCTCCGTTTAGAATCCAGCATATCTCACTGAACGGAAGAAGTGGTAGTTAGAAGGGAGTTAGAGCTGCAAGCAGTTTGGTTTGGGAAATTAGACGCGAAATGAAACTGCAAATGCCTTCCAACAGGCTTGGAAAAGTGTGTTCTATATCTCTGCCAAACAAACTCCCCGGAGGTTGAGCTTTCAGAAGCTAGTTTAACTCTAAGGGAGGAAGCAGCAGAATGTGCCTCTCACATCTAGCCTGTAGGAATTCAGGTTGGCAAGTTCTATGGGGAAGCCCATTGCTGCCTATGGTGGAAACGGCATGGGAGATTTCAGTTTCAAAATCTCTGTGAAAAACCGTCAGAGAAGCTTCTCCGTTTAGAATCCAGCATATCTCACTGAACCGAAGAAGTGGTAGTTAGAAGGGAGTTTGAGCTGCAAGCAGTTTGGTTTGGGAAATTAGACGCGAAATGAAACTGCAAATGCCTTCCAACAGGCTTGGAAAAGTGTGTTCTATATCTCTGCCAAACAAACTCCCCGGAGGTTGAGCTTTCAGAAGCTAGTTTAACTCTAAGGGAGGAAGCAGCAGAATGTGCCTCTCACATCTAGCCTGTAGGAATTCAGGTTGGCAAGTTCTATTGGGAAGCCCATTGGCGCCTTCGTTGGAAACGGGTTTGGAAATTTCAGTTTCAAAATCTCTGTGAAAAAGCGTCAGAGAAGCTTCTCCGTTTAGAATCCAGCATATCTCACTGAACCGAATAAGTGGTAGTTAGAAGGGAGTTAGAGCTGCAAGCAGTTTGGTTTGGGAAATTAGACGCGAAATGAAACTGCAAATGCCTTCCAACAGGCTTGGAAAAGTGTGTTCTATATCTCTGCCAAACAAACTCCCCTGAGGTTGAGCTTTCAGAAGCAAGTTTAACTCTAAGGGAGGAAGCAGCAGAATGTGCCTCTCACATCTAGCCTGTAGGAATTCAGGTTGGCAAGTTCTATGGGGAAGCCCATTGCTGCCTATGGTGGAAACGGCATGGGAGATTTCAGTTTCAAAATCTCTGTGAAAAAGCGTCAGAGAAGCTTCTCCGTTTAGAATCCAGCATATCTCACTGAACGGAAGAAGTGGTAGTTAGAAGGGAGTTAGAGCTGCAAGCAGTTTGGTTTGGGAAATTAGACGCGAAATGAAACTGCAAATGCCTTCCAACAGGCTTGGAAAAGTGTGTTCTATATCTCTGCCAAACAAACTCAACGGAGGTTGAGCTTTCAGAAGCTAGTTTAACTCTAAGGGAGGAAGCAGCAGAATGTGCCTCTCACATCTAGCCTGTAGGAATTCAGGTTGGCAAGTTCTATGGGGAAGCCCATTGCTGCCTATGGTGGAAACGGCATGGGAGATTTCAGTTTCAAAATCTCTGTGAAAAAGCGTCAGAGAAGCTTCTCCGATTAGAATCCAGCATATCTCACTGAACCGAAGAAGTGGTAGTTAGAAGGGAGTTAGAGCTGCAAGCAGTTTGGTTTGGGAAATTAGATGCGAAATGACACTGCAAAGGCCTTCCAACAGGCTTGGAAAATTGTGTTCTATATCTCTGCCAAACAGACTCCACGGAGGTTGAGCTTTCAGAAGCAAGCTTAACTCTTAGGGAGGAAGCAGCAGAATGTGCCTCTCACATCTAGCCTGTAGGAATTCAGGTTGGCAAGTTCTATGGGGAAGGCCATTGCTGCCTATGGTGGAAACGGCATGGGAGATTTCAGTTTCAAAATCTCTGTGAAAAAGCGTCAGAGAAGCTTCTCCGTTTAGAATCCAGCATATCTCACTGAACCGAAGAAGTGGTAGTTAGAAGGGAGTTAGAGCTGCAAGCAGTTTGGTTTGGGAAATTAGACGCGAAATGAAACTGCAAATGCCTTCCAACAGGCTTGGAAAAGTGTGTTCTATATCTCTGCCAAACAAACTCCCCGGAGGTTGAGCTTTCAGAAGCTAGTTTAACTCTAAGGGATGAAGCAGCAGAATGTGCCTCTCACATCTAGCCTGTAGGAATTCAGGTTGCCAAGTTCTATGGGGAAGCCCATTGCTGGCTACGGTGGAAACAGCATGGGAGATTTCAGTTTCAAAATCTCTGTGAAAAAGCGTCAGAGAAGCTTCTCCGTTTAGAATCCAGCATATCTCACTGAACCGAAGAAGTGGTAGTTAGAAGGCAGTTAGAGCTGCAAGCAGTTTGGTTTGGGAAATTAGACGCGAAATGAAACTGCAAATGCCTTCCAACAGGCTTGGAAAATTGTGTTCTATATCTCTGCCAAACAAACTCCCCGGAGGTTGAGCTTTCAGAAGCTAGTTTAACTCTAAGGGAGGAAGCAGCAGAATGTGCCTCTCACATCTAGCCTGTAGGAATTCAGGTTGGCAAGTTCTATGGGGAAGCCCATTGGCGCCTTCGTTGGAAACGGGTTTGGAAATTTCAGTTTCAAAATCTCTGTGAAAAAGCGTCAGAGAAGCTTCTCCGTTTAGAATCCAGCATATCTCACTGAACCGAATAAGTGGTAGTTAGAAGGGAGTTAGAGCTGCAAGCAGTTTGGTTTGGGAAATTAGACGCGAAATGAAACTGCAAATGCCTTCCAACAGGCTTGGAAAAGTGTGTTCTATATCTCTGCCAAACAAACTCCCCTGAGGTTGAGCTTTCAGAAGCAAGTTTAACTCTAAGGGAGGAAGCAGCAGAATGTGCCTCTCACATCTAGCCTGTAGGAATTCAGGTTGGCAAGTTCTATGGGGAAGCCCATTGCTGCCTATGGTGGAAACGGGTTTGGAAATTTCAGTTTCAAAATCTCTGTGAAAAAGTGTCAGAGAAGCTTCTCCGTTTAGAATCCAGCATATCTCACTGAACCGAAGAAGTGGTAGTTAGAAGGGAGTTAGAGCTGCAAGCAGTTTGGTTTGGGAAATTAGACGCGAAATGAAACTGCAAATGCCTTCCAACAGGCTTGGAAAAGTGTGTTCTATATCTCTGCCAAACAAACTCCCCGGAGGTTGAGCTTTCAGAAGCAAGTTTAACTCTAAGGGAGGAAGCAGCAGAATGTGCCTCTCACATCTAGCCTGTAGGAATTCAGGTTGGCAAGTTCTATGGGGAAGCGCATTGCTGCCTATGGTGGAAACGGCATGGGAGATTTCAGTTTCAAAATCTCTGTGAAAAAGCGTCAGAGAAGCTTCTCCGTTTAGAATCCAGCATATCTCACTGAACCGAAGAAGTGGTAGTTAGAAGGGAGTTAGAGCTGCAAGCAGTTTGGTTTGGGAAATTAGACGCGAAATGAAACTGCAAATGCCTTCCAACAGGCTTGGAAAAGTGTGTTCTATATCTCTGCCAAACAAACTCCCCGGAGGTTGAGCTTTCAGAAGCTAGTTTAACTCTAAGGAAGGAAGCAGCAGAATGTGCCTCTCACATCTAGCCTGTAGGAATTCAGGTTTGCAAGTTCTATGGGGAAGCCCATTGGCGCCTTCGTTGGAAACGGGTTTGGAAATTTCAGTTTCAAAATCTCTGTGAAAAAGCGTCAGAGAAGCTTCTCCGTTTAGAATCCAGCATATCTCACTGAACCGAAGAAGTGGTAGTTAGAAGGGAATTAGAGCTGCAAGCAGTTTGGTTTGGGAAATTAGACGCGAAATGAAACTGCAAATGCCTTCCAACAGGCTTGGAAAAGTGTGTTCTATATCTCTGCCAAACAAACTCCCCGGAGGTTGAGCTTTCAGAAGCAAGTTGAACTCTAAGGGAGGAAGCAGCAGAATGTGCCTCTCACATCTAGCCTGTAGGAATTCAGGTTGGCAAGTTCTATGGGGAAGCCCATTGCTGCCTATGGTGGAAACGGCATGGGAGATTTCAGTTTCAAAATCTCTGTGAAAAAGCGTCAGAGAAGCTTCTCCGTTTAGAATCCAGCATATCTCACTGAACCGAAGAAGTGGTAGTTAGAAGGCAGTTAGAGCTGCAAGCAGTTTGGTTTGGGAAATTAGACGCGAAATGAAACTGCAAATGCCTTCCAACAGGCTTGGAAAAGTGTGTTCTATATCTCTGCCAAACAGACTCCCTGGAGGTTGAGCTTTCAGAAGCTAGTTTAACTCTAAGGGAGGAAGCAGCAGAATGTGCCTCTCACATCCAGCCTGTAGGAATTCAGGTTGGCAAGTTCTATGGGGAAGCCCATTGCTGCCTATGGTGGAAACAGCATGGGAGATTTCAGTTTCAAAATCTCTGTGAAAAAGCGTCAGAGAAGCTTCTCCGTTTAGAATCCAGCATATCTCACTGAACCGAAGAAGTGGTAGTTAGAAGGCAGTTAGAGCTGCAAGCAGTTTGGTTTGGGAAATTAGACGCGAAATGAAACTGCAAATGCCTTCCAACAGGCTTGGAAAAGTGTGTTCTATATCTCTGCCAAACAAACTCCCCGGAGGTTGAGCTTTCAGAAGCTAGTTTAACTCTAAGGGCGGAAGCAGCAGAATGTACCTCTCACATCTAGCCTGTAGGAATTCAGGTTGGCAAGTTCTATGGGGAAGCCCATTGTCGCCTTCGTTGGAAACGGGTTTGGAAATTTCAGTTTCAAAATCTCTGTGAAAAAGCGTCAGAGAAGCTTCTCCGTTTAGAATCCAGCTTATCTCACTGAACCGAAGAAGTGATAGTTAGAAGGGAGTTAGAGCTGCAAGCAGTTTGGTTTGGGAAATTAGACGCGAAATGAAACTGCAAATGCCTTCCAACAGGCTTGGAAAAGTGTGTTCTATATCTCTGCCAAACAAACTCCCCGGAGGTTGAGCTTTCAGAAGCAAGTTTAACTCTAAGGGAGGAAGCAGCAGAATGTGCCTCTCACATCTAGCCTTTAGGAATTCAGGTTGGCAAGTTCTATGGGGAAGCCCATTGCTGCCTATGGTGGAAACGGCATGGGAGATTTCAGTTTCAAAATCTCTGTGAAAAAGCGTCAGAGAAGCTTCTCCGTTTAGAATCCAGCATATCTCACTGAACCGAAGAAGTGGTAGTTAGAAGGGAGTTAGAGCTGCAAGCAGTTTGGTTTGGGAAATTAGATGCGAAATGACACTGCAAAGGCCTTCCAACAGGCTTGGAAAAGTGTGTTCTATATCTGTGCCGAACAGAGTCCCCGGAGGTTGAGCTTTCAGAAGCAAGCTTAACTGTTAGGGAGGAAGCAGCAGAATGTGCCTCTCACATCTAGCCTGTAGGAATTCACGTTGGCAAGTTCTATGTGGAAGCCCATTGCTGGCTATGGTCGAAACAGCATGGGAGATTTCAGTTTCAAAATCTCTGTGAAAAAGCGTCAGAGAAGCTTCTCCGTTTAGAATCCAGCATATCTCACTGAACCGAAGAAGTGGTAGTTAGAAGGCAGTTAGAGCTGCAAGCAGTTTGGTTTGGGAAATTAGACGCGAAATGAAACTGCAAATGCCTTCCAACAGGCTTGGAAAAGTGTGTTCTATATCTCTGCCAAACAAACTCCCCGGAGGTTAAGCTTTCAGAAGCAAGTTTAACTCTAAGGGAGGAAGCAGCAGAATGTGCCTCTCACATCTAGCCTGTAGGAATTCAGGTTGGCAAGTTCTATGGGGAAGCCCATTGCTGTCTATGGTGGAAACGGGTTTGGAAATTTCAGTTTCAAAATCTCTGTGAAAAAGTGTCAGAGAAGCTTCTCCGTTTAGAATCCAGCATATCTCACTGAACCGAAGAAGTGGTAGTTAGAAGGGAGTTAGAGCTGCAAGCAGTTTGGTTTGGGAAATTAGACGCGAAATGAAACTGCAAATGCCTTCCAACAGGCTTGGAAAAGTGTGTTCTATATCTCTGCCAAACAAACTCCCCGGAGGTTGAGCTTTCAGAAGCAAGTTTAACTCTAAGGGAGGAAGCAGCAGAATGTGCCTCTCAAATCTAGCCTGTAGGAATTCAGGTTGGCAAGTTCTATGGGGAAGCCCATTGGCGCCTTCGTTGGAAACGGGTTTGGAAATTTCAGTTTCAAAATCTCTGTGAAAAAGCGTCAGAGAAGCTTCTCCGTTTAGAATCCAGCATATCTCACTGAACCGAATAAGTGGTAGTTAGAAGGGAGTTAGAGCTGCAAGCAGTTTGGTTTGGGAAATTAGACGCGAAATGAAACTGCAAATGCCTTCCAACAGGCTTGGAAAAGTGTGTTCTGTATCTCTGCCAAACAAACTCCCCTGAGGTTGAGCTTTCAGAAGCAAGTTTAACTCTAAGGGAGGAAGCAGCAGAATGTGCCTCTCACATCTAGCCTGTAGGAATTCAGGTTGGCAAGTTCTATGGGGAAGCCCATTGCTGCCTATGGTGGAAACGGCATGGGAGATTTCAGTTTCAAAATCTCTGTGAAAAAGCGTCAGAGAAGCTTCTCCGTTTAGAATCCAGCATATCTCACTGAACGGAAGAAGTGGTAGTTAGAAGGGAGTTAGAGCTGCAAGCAGTTTGGTTTGGGAAATTAGACGCGAAATGAAACTGCAAATGCCTTCCAACAGGCTTGGAAAAGTGTGTTCTATATCTCTGCCAAACAAACTCCCCGGAGGTTGAGCTTTCAGAAGCTAGTTTAACTCTAAGGGAGGAAGCAGCAGAATGTGCCTCTCACATCTAGCCTGTAGGAATTCAGGTTGGCAAGTTCTATGGGGAAGCCCATTGCTGCCTATGGTGGAAACGGCATGGGAGATTTCAGTTTCAAAATCTCTGTGAAAAACCGTCAGAGAAGCTTCTCCGTTTAGAATCCAGCATATCTCACTGAACCGAAGAAGTGGTAGTTAGAAGGGAGTTTGAGCTGCAAGCAGTTTGGTTTGGGAAATTAGACGCGAAATGAAACTGCAAATGCCTTCCAACAGGCTTGGAAAAGTGTGTTCTATATCTCTGCCAAACAAACTCCCCGGAGGTTGAGCTTTCAGAAGCTAGTTTAACTCTAAGGGAGGAAGCAGCAGAATGTGCCTCTCACATCTAGCCTGTAGGAATTCAGGTTGGCAAGTTCTATTGGGAAGCCCATTGGCGCCTTCGTTGGAAACGGGTTTGGAAATTTCAGTTTCAAAATCTCTGTGAAAAAGCGTCAGAGAAGCTTCTCCGTTTAGAATCCAGCATATCTCACTGAACCGAATAAGTGGTAGTTAGAAGGGAGTTAGAGCTGCAAGCAGTTTGGTTTGGGAAATTAGACGCGAAATGAAACTGCAAATGCCTTCCAACAGGCTTGGAAAAGTGTGTTCTATATCTCTGCCAAACAAACTCCCCTGAGGTTGAGCTTTCAGAAGCAAGTTTAACTCTAAGGGAGGAAGCAGCAGAATGTGCCTCTCACATCTAGCCTGTAGGAATTCAGGTTGGCAAGTTCTATGGGGAAGCCCATTGCTGCCTATGGTGGAAACGGCATGGGAGATTTCAGTTTCAAAATCTCTGTGAAAAAGCGTCAGAGAAGCTTCTCCGTTTAGAATCCAGCATATCTCACTGAACGGAAGAAGTGGTAGTTAGAAGGGAGTTAGAGCTGCAAGCAGTTTGGTTTGGGAAATTAGACGCGAAATGAAACTGCAAATGCCTTCCAACAGGCTTGGAAAAGTGTGTTCTATATCTCTGCCAAACAAACTCCCCGGAGGTTGAGCTTTCAGAAGCTAGTTTAACTCTAAGGGAGGAAGCAGCAGAATGTGCCTCTCACATCTAGCCTGTAGGAATTCAGGTTGGCAAGTTCTATGGGGAAGCCCATTGCTGCCTATGGTGGAAACGGCATGGGAGATTTCAGTTTCAAAATCTCTGTGAAAAAGCGTCAGAGAAGCTTCTCCGATTAGAATCCAGCATATCTCACTGAACCGAAGAAGTGGTAGTTAGAAGGGAGTTAGAGCTGCAAGCAGTTTGGTTTGGGAAATTAGATGCGAAATGACACTGCAAAGGCCTTCCAACAGGCTTGGAAAATTGTGTTCTATATCTCTGCCAAACAGACTCCACGGAGTTTGAGCTTTCAGAAGCAAGCTTAACTCTTAGGGAGGAAGCAGCAGAATGTGCCTCTCACATCTAGCCTGTAGGAATTCAGGTTGGCAAGTTCTATGGGGAAGGCCATTGCTGCCTATGGTGGAAACGGCATGGGAGATTTCAGTTTCAAAATCTCTGTGAAAAAGCGTCAGAGAAGCTTCTCCGTTTAGAATCCAGCATATCTCACTGAACCGAAGAAGTGGTAGTTAGAAGGGAGTTAGAGCTGCAAGCAGTTTGGTTTGGGAAATTAGACGCGAAATGAAACTGCAAATGCCTTCCAACAGGCTTGGAAAAGTGTGTTCTATATCTCTGCCAAACAAACTCCCCGGAGGTTGAGCTTTCAGAAGCTAGTTTAACTCTAAGGGATGAAGCAGCAGAATGTGCCTCTCACATCTAGCCTGTAGGAATTCAGGTTGCCAAGTTCTATGGGGAAGCCCATTGCTGGCTACGGTGGAAACAGCATGGGAGATTTCAGTTTCAAAATCTCTGTGAAAAAGCGTCAGAGAAGCTTCTCCGTTTAGAATCCAGCATATCTCACTGAACCGAAGAAGTGGTAGTTAGAAGGCAGTTAGAGCTGCAAGCAGTTTGGTTTGGGAAATTAGACGCGAAATGAAACTGCAAATGCCTTCCAACAGGCTTGGAAAATTGTGTTCTATATCTCTGCCAAACAAACTCCCCGGAGGTTGAGCTTTCAGAAGCTAGTTTAACTCTAAGGGAGGAAGCAGCAGAATGTGCCTCTCACATCTAGCCTGTAGGAATTCAGGTTGGCAAGTTCTATGGGGAAGCCCATTGGCGCCTTCGTTGGAAACGGGTTTGGAAATTTCAGTTTCAAAATCTCTGTGAAAAAGCGTCAGAGAAGCTTCTCCGTTTAGAATCCAGCATATCTCACTGAACCGAATAAGTGGTAGTTAGAAGGGAGTTAGAGCTGCAAGCAGTTTGGTTTGGGAAATTAGACGCGAAATGAAACTGCAAATGCCTTCCAACAGGCTTGGAAAAGTGTGTTCTATATCTCTGCCAAACAAACTCCCCTGAGGTTGAGCTTTCAGAAGCAAGTTTAACTCTAAGGGAGGAAGCAGCAGAATGTGCCTCTCACATCTAGCCTGTAGGAATTCAGGTTGGCAAGTTCTATGGGGAAGCCCATTGCTGCCTATGGTGGAAACGGGTTTGGAAATTTCAGTTTCAAAATCTCTGTGAAAAAGTGTCAGAGAAGCTTCTCCGTTTAGAATCCAGCATATCTCACTGAACCGAAGAAGTGGTAGTTAGAAGGGAGTTAGAGCTGCAAGCAGTTTGGTTTGGGAAATTAGACGCGAAATGAAACTGCAAATGCCTTCCAACAGGCTTGGAAAAGTGTGTTCTATATCTCTGCCAAACAAACTCCCCGGAGGTTGAGCTTTCAGAAGCAAGTTTAACTCTAAGGGAGGAAGCAGCAGAATGTGCCTCTCACATCTAGCCTGTAGGAATTCAGGTTGGCAAGTTCTATGGGGAAGCGCATTGCTGCCTATGGTGGAAACGGCATGGGAGATTTCAGTTTCAAAATCTCTGTGAAAAAGCGTCAGAGAAGCTTCTCCGTTTAGAATCCAGCATATCTCACTGAACCGAAGAAGTGGTAGTTAGAAGGGAGTTAGAGCTGCAAGCAGTTTGGTTTGGGAAATTAGACGCGAAATGAAACTGCAAATGCCTTCCAACAGGCTTGGAAAAGTGTGTTCTATATCTCTGCCAAACAAACTCCCCGGAGGTTGAGCTTTCAGAAGCTAGTTTAACTCTAAGGAAGGAAGCAGCAGAATGTGCCTCTCACATCTAGCCTGTAGGAATTCAGGTTTGCAAGTTCTATGGGGAAGCCCATTGGCGCCTTCGTTGGAAACGGGTTTGGAAATTTCAGTTTCAAAATCTCTGTGAAAAAGCGTCAGAGAAGCTTCTCCGTTTAGAATCCAGCATATCTCACTGAACCGAAGAAGTGGTAGTTAGAAGGGAATTAGAGCTGCAAGCAGTTTGGTTTGGGAAATTAGACGCGAAATGAAACTGCAAATGCCTTCCAACAGGCTTGGAAAAGTGTGTTCTATATCTCTGCCAAACAAACTCCCCGGAGGTTGAGCTTTCAGAAGCAAGTTGAACTCTAAGGGAGGAAGCAGCAGAATGTGCCTCTCACATCTAGCCTGTAGGAATTCAGGTTGGCAAGTTCTATGGGGAAGCCCATTGCTGCCTATGGTGGAAACGGCATGGGAGATTTCAGTTTCAAAATCTCTGTGAAAAAGCGTCAGAGAAGCTTCTCCGTTTAGAATCCAGCATATCTCACTGAACCGAAGAAGTGGTAGTTAGAAGGCAGTTAGAGCTGCAAGCAGTTTGGTTTGGGAAATTAGACGCCAAATGAAACTGCAAATGCCTTCCAACAGGCTTGGAAAAGTGTGTTCTATATCTCTGCCAAACAAACTCCCCGGAGGTTGAGCTTTCAGAAGCAAGATTAACTCTAAGGGAGGAAGCAGCAGAATGTGCCTCTCACATCTAGCCTGTAGGAATTCAGGTTGGCAAGTTCTATGGGGAAGCCCATTGCTGCCTATGGTGGAAACGGCATGGGAGATTTCAGTTTCAAAATCTCTGTGAAAAAGCGTCAGAGAAGCTTCTCCGTTTAGAATCCAGCATATCTCACTGAACCGAAGAAGTGGTAGTTAGAAGGGAGTTAGAGCTGCAAGCAGTTTGGTTTGGGAAATTAGATGCGAAATGACACTGCAAAGGCCTTCCAACAGGCTTGGAAAAGTGTGTTCTATATCTGTGCCAAACAGAGTCCCCGGAGGTTGAGCTTTCAGAAGCAAGCTTAACTGTTAGTGAGGAAGGAGCAGAATGTGCCTCTCACATCTAGCCTGTAGGAATTCAGGTTGGCAAGTTCTATGTGGAAGCCCATTGCTGGCTATGGTCGAAACAGCATGGGAGATTTCAGTTTCAAAATCTCTGTGAAAAAGCGTCAGAGAAGCTTCTCCGTTTAGAATCCAGCATATCTCACTGAACCGAAGAAGTGGTAGTTAGAAGGCAGTTAGAGCTGCAAGCAGTTTGGTTTGGGAAATTAGACGCGAAATGAAACTGCAAATGCCTTCCAACAGGCTTGGAAAAGTGTGTTCTATATCTCTGCCAAACAAACTCCCCGGAGGTTGAGCTTTCAGAAGCTAGTTTAACTCTAAGGGAGGAAGCAGCAGAATGTGCCTCTCACATCTAGCCTGTAGGAATTCAGGTTGGCAAGTTCTATGGGGAAGCCCATTGCTGCCTATGGTGGAAACGGCATGGGAGATTTCAGTTTCAAAATCTCTGTGAAAAAGCGTCAGAGAAGCTTCTCCGTTTAGAATCCAGCATATCTCACTGAACCGAAGAAGTGGTAGTTAGAAGGGAGTTAGAGCTGCAAGCAGTTTGGTTTGGGAAATTAGATGCGAAATGACACTGCAAAGGCCTTCCAACAGGCTTGGAAAAGTGTGTTCTATATCTGTGCCAAACAGAGTCCCCGGAGGTTGAGCTTTCAGAAGCAAGCTTAACTGTTAGGGAGGAAGCAGCAGAATGTGCCTCTCACATCTAGCCTGTAGGAATTCAGGTTGGCAAGTTCTATGTGGAAGCCCATTGCTGGCTATGGTCGAAACAGCATGGGAGATTTCAGTTTCAAAATCTCTGTGAAAAAGCGTCAGAGAAGCTTCTCCGTTTAGAATCCAGCATATCTCACTGAACCGAAGAAGTGGTAGTTAGAAGGCAGTTAGAGCTGCAAGCAGTTTGGTTTGGGAAATTAGACGCGAAATGAAACTGCAAATGCCTTCCAACAGGCTTGGAAAAGTGTGTTCTATATCTCTGCCAAACAAACTCCCCGGAGGTTGAGCTTTCAGAAGCAAGTTTAACTCTAAGGGAGGAAGCAGCAGAATGTGCCTCTCACATCTAGCCTGTAGGAATTCAGGTTGGCAAGTTCTATGGGGAAGCCCATTGCTGCCTATGGTGGAAACGGGTTTGGAAATTTCAGTTTCAAAATCTCTGTGAAAAAGTGTCAGAGAAGCTTCTCCGTTTAGAATCCAGCATATCTCACTGAACCGAAGAAGTGGTAGTTAGAAGGGAGTTAGAGCTGCAAGCAGTTTGGTTTGGGAAATTAGACGCGAAATGAAACTGCAAATGCCTTCCAACAGGCTTGGAAAAGTGTGTTCTATATCTCTGCCAAACAAACTCCCCGGAGGTTGAGCTTTCAGAAGCTAGTTTAACTCTAAGGGAGGAAGCAGCAGAATGTGCCTCTCACATCTAGCCTGTAGGAATTCAGGTTGGCAAGTTCTATGGGGAAGCCCATTGGCGCCTTCGTTGGAAACGGGTTTGGAAATTTCAGTTTCAAAATCTCTGTGAAAAAGCGTCAGAGAAGCTTCTCCGTTTAGAATCCAGCATATCTCACTGAACCGAAGAAGTGGTAGTTAGAAGGCAGTTAGAGCTGCAAGCAGTTTGGTTTGGGAAATTAGACGCGAAATGAAACTGCAAATGCCTTCCAACAGGCTTGGAAAAGTGTGTTCTATATCTCTGCCAAACAAACTCCCCGGAGGTTGAGCTTTCAGAAGCAAGTTTAACTCTAAGGGAGGAAGCAGCAGAATGTGCCTCTCACATCTAGCCTGTAGGAATTCAGGTTGGCAAGTTCTATGGGGAAGCCCATTGCTGCCTATGGTGGAAACGGCATGGGAGATTTCAGTTTCAAAATCTCTGTGAAAAAGCGTCAGAGAAGCTTCTCCGTTTAGAATCCAGCATATCTCACTGAACCGAAGAAGTGGTAGTTAGAAGGGAGTTAGAGCTGCAAGCAGTTTGGTTTGGGAAATTAGACGCGAAATGAAACTGCAAATGCCTTCCAACAGGCTTGGAAAAGTGTGTTCTATATCTCTGCCAAACAAACTCCCCGGAGGTTGAGCTTTCAGAAGCAAGTTTAACTCTAAGGGAGGAAGCAGCAGAATGTGCCTCTCACATCTAGCCTGTAGGAATTCAGGTTGGCAAGTTCTATGGGGAAGCCCATTGCTGCCTATGGTGGAAACGGCATGGGAGATTTCAGTTTCAAAATCTCTGTGAAAAAGCGTCAGAGAAGCTTCTCCGTTTAGAATCCAGCATATCTCACTGAACCGAAGAAGTGGTAGTTAGAAGGGAGTTAGAGCTGCAAGCAGTTTGGTTTGGGAAATTAGACGCGAAATGAAACTGCAAATGCCTTCCAACAGGCTTGGAAAAGTGTGTTCTATATCTCTGCCAAACAAACTCCCCAGAGGTTGAGCTTTCAGAAGCTAGTTTAACTCTAAGGGAGGAAGCAGCAGAATGTGCCTCTCACATCTAGCCTGTAGGAATTCAGGTTGGCAAGTTCTATGGGGAAGCCCATTGCTGCCTATGGTGGAAACGGCATGGGAGATTTCAGTTTCAAAATCTCTGTGAAAAAGCGTCAGAGAAGCTTCTCCGTTTAGAATCCAGCATATCTCACTGAACCGAAGAAGTGGTAGTTAGAAGGGAGATAGAGCTGCAAGCAGTTTGGTTTGGGAAATTAGATGCGAAATGACACTGCAAAGGCCTTCCAACAGGCTTGGAAAAGTGTGTTCTATATCTCTGACAAACAGACTCCCCGGAGGTTGAGCTTTCAGAAGCAAGCTTAACTCTTAGGGAGGAAGCAACAGAATGTGCCTCTCACATCTAGCCTGTAGGAATTCAGGTTGGCAAGTTCTATGGGGAAGCCCATTGCTGCCTATGGTGGAAACGGCATGGGAGATTTCAGTTTCAAAATCTCTGTGAAAAAGCGTCAGAGAAGCTTCTCCATTTAGAATCCAGCATATCTCACTGAACCGAAGAAGTGGTAGTTAGAAGGCAGTTAGAGCTGCAAGCAGTTTGGTTTGGGAAATTAGACGCGAAATGAAACTGCAAATGCCTTCCAACAGGCTTGGAAAAGTGTGTTCTATATCTCTGCCAAACAGACTCCCTGGAGGTTGAGCTTTCAGAAGCTAGTTTAATTCTAAGGGAGGAAGCAGCAGAATGTGCCTCTCACATCTAGCCTGTAGGAATTCAGGTTGGCAAGTTCTATGGGGAAGCCCATTGCTGCCTATGGTGGAAACAGCATGGGAAGTTTCAGTTTCAAAATCTCTGTGAAAAAGCGTCAGAGAAGCTTCTCCGTTTAGAATCCAGCATATCTCACTGAACCGAAGAAGTGGTAGTTAGAAGGCAGTTAGAGCTGCAAGCAGTTTTGTTTGGGAAATTAGACGCGAAATGAAACTGCAAATGCCTTCCAACAGGCTTGGAAAAGTGTGTTCTATATCTCTGCCAAACAAACTCCCCGGAGGTTGAGCTTTCAGAAGCTAGTTTAACTCTAAGGGAGGAAGCAGCAGAATGTGCCTCTCACATCTAGCCTGTAGGAATTCAGGTTGGCAAGTTCTATGGGGAAGCCCATTGGCGCCTTCGTTGGAAACGGGTTTGGAAATTTCAGTTTCAAAATCTCTGTGAAAAAGCGTCAGAGAAGCTTCTCCGTTTAGAATCCAGCTTATCTCACTGAACCGAAGAAGTGGTAGTTAGAAGGCAGTTAGAGCTGCAAGCAGTTTGGTTTGGGAAATTAGACGCGAAATGAAACTGCAAATGCCTTCCAACAGGCTTGGAAAAGTGTGTTCTATATCTCTGCCAAACAAACTCCCCGGAGGTTGAGCTTTCAGAAGCAAGTTTAACTCTAAGGGAGGAAGCAGCAGAATGTGCCTCTCACATCTAGCCTTTAGGAATTCAGGTTGGCAAGTTCTATGGGGAAGCCCATTGCTGCCTATGGTGGAAACGGCATGGGAGATTTCAGTTTCAAAATCTCTGTGAAAAAGCGTCAGAGAAGCTTCTCCGTTTAGAATCCAGCATATCTCACTGAACCGAAGAAGTGGTAGTTAGAAGGGAGTTAGAGCTGCAAGCAGTTTGGTTTGGGAAATTAGATGCGAAATGACACTGCAAAGGCCTTCCACCAGGCTTGGAAAAGTGTGTTCTATATCTGTGCCAAACAGAGTCCCCGGAGGTTGAGCTTTCAGAAGCAAGCTTAACTGTTAGGGAGGAAGCAGCAGAATGTGCCTCTCACATCTAGCCTGTAGGAATTCAGGTTGGCAAGTTCTATGTGGAAGCCCATTGCTGGCTATGGTCGAAACAGCATGGGAGATTTCAGTTTCAAAATCTCTGTGAAAAAGCGTCAGAGAAGCTTCTCCGTTTAGAATCCAGCATATCTCACTGAACCGAAGAAGTGGTAGTTAGAAGGCAGTTAGAGCTGCAAGCAGTTTGGTTTGGGAAATTAGACGCGAAATGAAACTGCAAATGCCTTCCAACAGGCTTGGAAAAGTGTGTTCTATATCTCTGCCAAACAAACTCCCCGGAGGTTGAGCTTTCAGAAGCTAGTTTAACTCTAAGGGAGGAAGCAGCAGAATGTGCCTCTCACATCTAGCCTGTAGGAATTCAGGTTGGCAAGTTCTATGGGGAAGCCCATTGCTGCCTATGGTGGAAACGGCATGGGAGATTTCAGTTTCAAAATCTCTGTGAAAAACCGTCAGAGAAGCTTCTCCGTTTAGAATCCAGCATATCTCACTGAACCGAAGAAGTGGTAGTTAGAAGGGAGTTTGAGCTGCAAGCAGTTTGGTTTGGGAAATTAGACGCGAAATGAAACTGCAAATGCCTTCCAACAGGCTTGGAAAAGTGTGTTCTATATCTCTGCCAAACAAACTCCCCGGAGGTTGAGCTTTCAGAAGCTAGTTTAACTCTAAGGGAGGAAGCAGCAGAATGTGCCTCTCACATCTAGCCTGTAGGAATTCAGGTTGGCAAGTTCTATTGGGAAGCCCATTGGCGCCTTCGTTGGAAACGGGTTTGGAAATTTCAGTTTCAAAATCTCTGTGAAAAAGCGTCAGAGAAGCTTCTCCGTTTAGAATCCAGCATATCTCACTGAACCGAATAAGTGGTAGTTAGAAGGGAGTTAGAGCTGCAAGCAGTTTGGTTTGGGAAATTAGACGCGAAATGAAACTGCAAATGCCTTCCAACAGGCTTGGAAAAGTGTGTTCTATATCTCTGCCAAACAAACTCCCCTGAGGTTGAGCTTTCAGAAGCAAGTTTAACTCTAAGGGAGGAAGCAGCAGAATGTGCCTCTCACATCTAGCCTGTAGGAATTCAGGTTGGCAAGTTCTATGGGGAAGCCCATTGCTGCCTATGGTGGAAACGGCATGGGAGATTTCAGTTTCAAAATCTCTGTGAAAAAGCGTCAGAGAAGCTTCTCCGTTTAGAATCCAGCATATCTCACTGAACGGAAGAAGTGGTAGTTAGAAGGGAGTTAGAGCTGCAAGCAGTTTGGTTTGGGAAATTAGACGCGAAATTAAACTGCAAATGCCTTCCAACAGGCTTGGAAAAGTGTGTTCTATATCTCTGCCAAACAAACTCCCCGGAGGTTGAGCTTTCAGAAGCTAGTTTAACTCTAAGGGAGGAAGCAGCAGAATGTGCCTCTCACATCTAGCCTGTAGGAATTCAGGTTGGCAAGTTCTATGGGGAAGCCCATTGCTGCCTATGGTGGAAACGGCATGGGAGATTTCAGTTTCAAAATCTCTGTGAAAAACCGTCAGAGAAGCTTCTCCGTTTAGAATCCAGCATATCTCACTGAACCGAAGAAGTGGTAGTTAGAAGGGAGTTTGAGCTGCAAGCAGTTTGGTTTGGGAAATTAGACGCGAAATGAAACTGCAAATGCCTTCCAACAGGCTTGGAAAAGTGTGTTCTATATCTCTGCCAAACAAACTCCCCGGAGGTTGAGCTTTCAGAAGCTAGTTTAACTCTAAGGGAGGAAGCAGCAGAATGTGCCTCTCACATCTAGCCTGTAGGAATTCAGGTTGGCAAGTTCTATTGGGAAGCCCATTGGCGCCTTCGTTGGAAACGGGTTTGGAAATTTCAGTTTCAAAATCTCTGTGAAAAAGCGTCAGAGAAGCTTCTCCGTTTAGAATCCAGCATATCTCACTGAACCGAATAAGTGGTAGTTAGAAGGGAGTTAGAGCTGCAAGCAGTTTGGTTTGGGAAATTAGACGCGAAATGAAACTGCAAATGCCTTCCAACAGGCTTGGAAAAGTGTGTTCTATATCTCTGCCAAACAAACTCCCCTGAGGTTGAGCTTTCAGAAGCAAGTTTAACTCTAAGGGAGGAAGCAGCAGAATGTGCCTCTCACATCTAGCCTGTAGGAATTCAGGTTGGCAAGTTCTATGGGGAAGCCCATTGCTGCCTACGGTGGAAACGGCATGGGAGATTTCAGTTTCAAAATCTCTGTGAAAAAGCGTCAGAGAAGCTTCTCCGTTTAGAATCCAGCATATCTCACTGAACCGAAGAAGTGGTAGTTAGAAGGGAGTTAGAGCTGCAAGCAGTTCGGTTTGGTAAATTAGACGCGAAATGAAACTGCAAATGCCTTCCAACAGGCTTGGAAAAATGTGTTCTATATCTCTGCCAAACAAACTCCCCGGAGGTTGAGCTTTCAGAAGCTAGTTTAACTCTAAGGGAGGAAGCAGCAGAATGTGCCTCTCACATCTAGCCTGTAGGAATTCAGGTTGGCAAGTTCTATGGGGAAGCCCATTGCTGCCTATGGTGGAAACGGCATGGGAGATTTCAGTTTCAAAATCTCTGTGAAAAAGCGTCAGAGAAGCTTCTCCGTTTAGAATCCAGCATATCTCACTGAACCGAAGAAGTGGTAGTTAGAAGGGAGTTAGAGCTGCAAGCAGTTTGGTTTGGGAAATTAGATGCGAAATGACACTGCAAAGGCCTTCCAACAGGCTTGGAAAAGTGTGTTCTATATCTCTGCCAAACAGACTCCCCGGAGGTTGAGCTTTCAGAAGCAAGCTTAACTCTTAGGGAGGAAGCAGCAGAATGTGCCTCTCACATCTAGCCTGTAGGAATTCAGGTTGGCAAGTTCTATGGGGAAGCACATTGCTGCCTATGGTGGAAACGGCATGGGAGATTTCAGTTTCAAAATCTCTGTGAAAAAGCATCAGAGAAGCTTCTCCGTTTAGAATCCAGCATATCTCACTGAACCGATGAAGTGGTAGTTAGAAGGGAGTTAGAGCTGCAAGCAGTTTGGTTTGGGAAATTAGATGCGAAATGACACTGCAAAGGCCTTCCAACAGGCTTGGAAAAGTGTGTTCTATATCTGTGCCAAACAGAGTCCCCGGAGGTTGAGCTTTCAGAAGCAAGCTTAACTGTTAGGGAGGAAGCAGCAGAATGTGCCTCTCACATCTAGCCTGTAGGAATTCAGGTTGGCAAGTTCTATGGGGAAGCCCATTGCTGCCTATGGTGGAAACGGCATGGGAGATTTCAGTTTCAAAATCTCTGTGAAAAAGCGTCAGAGAAGCTTCTCTGTTTAGAATCCAGCATATCTCCCTGAACCGAAGAAGTGGTAGTTAGAAGGGAGTTAGAGCTGCAAGCAGTTTGGTTTGGGAAATTAGACGCGAAATGAAACTGCAAATGCCTTCCAACAGGCTTGGAAAAGTGTGTTCTATATCTCTGCCAAACAAACTCCCCGGAGGTTGAGCTTTCAGAAGCTAGTTTAACTCTAAGGGAGGAAGCAGCAGAATGTGCCTCTCACATCTAGCCTGTAGGAATTCAGGTTGGCAAGTTCTATGGGGAAGCCCATTGGCGCCTTCGTTGGAAACGGGTTTGGAAATTTCAGTTTCAAAATCTCTGTGGAAAAGCGTCAGAGAAGCTTCTCCGTTTAGAATCCAGCATATCTCACTGAACCGAAGAAGTGGTAGTTAGAAGGGAGTTAGAGCTGCAAGCAGTTTGGTTTGGGAAATTAGATGCGAAATGACACTGCAAAGGCCTTCCAACAGGCTTGGAAAAGTGTGTTCTATATCTCTGCCAAACAGACTCCCCGGAGGTTGAGCTTTCAGAAGCAAGCTTAACTCTTAGGGAGGAAGCAGCAGAATGTGCCTCTCACATCTAGCCTGTAGGAATTCAGGTTGGCAAGTTCTATGGGGAAGCCCATTGCTGCCTATGGTGGAAACGGCATGGGAGATTTCAGTTTCAAAATCTCTGTGAAAAAGCATCAGAGAAGCTTCTCCGTTTAGAATCCAGCATATCTCACTGAACCGAAGAAGTGGTAGTTAGAAGGGAGTTAGAGCTGCAAGCA
Source organism: Cynocephalus volans (assembly GCF_027409185.1). Lineage (NCBI taxonomy): Eukaryota > Metazoa > Chordata > Mammalia > Dermoptera > Cynocephalidae > Cynocephalus > Cynocephalus volans. Next base: position 132,325 of record NW_026902372.1, on the reverse strand, counting down.
GTTTGGTTTGGGAAATTAGACGCGAAATTAAACTGCAAATGCCTTCCAACAGGCTTGGAAAAGTGTGTTCTATATCTCTGCCAAACAAACTCCCCGGAGGTTGAGCTTTCAGAAGCTAGTTTAACTCTAAGGGAGGAAGCAGCAGAATGTGCCTCTCACATCTAGCCTGTAGGAATTCAGGTTGGCAAGTTCTATGGGGAAGCCCATTGCTGCCTATGGTGGAAACGGCATGGGAGATTTCAGTTTCAAAATCTCTGTGAAAAACCGTCAGAGAAGCTTCTCCGTTTAGAATCCAGCATATCTCACTGAACCGAAGAAGTGGTAGTTAGAAGGGAGTTTGAGCTGCAAGCAGTTTGGTTTGGGAAATTAGACGCGAAATGAAACTGCAAATGCCTTCCAACAGGCTTGGAAAAGTGTGTTCTATATCTCTGCCAAACAAACTCCCCGGAGGTTGAGCTTTCAGAAGCTAGTTTAACTCTAAGGGAGGAAGCAGCAGAATGTGCCTCTCACATCTAGCCTGTAGGAATTCAGGTTGGCAAGTTCTATTGGGAAGCCCATTGGCGCCTTCGTTGGAAACGGGTTTGGAAATTTCAGTTTCAAAATCTCTGTGAAAAAGCGTCAGAGAAGCTTCTCCGTTTAGAATCCAGCATATCTCACTGAACCGAATAAGTGGTAGTTAGAAGGGAGTTAGAGCTGCAAGCAGTTTGGTTTGGGAAATTAGACGCGAAATGAAACTGCAAATGCCTTCCAACAGGCTTGGAAAAGTGTGTTCTATATCTCTGCCAAACAAACTCCCCTGAGGTTGAGCTTTCAGAAGCAAGTTTAACTCTAAGGGAGGAAGCAGCAGAATGTGCCTCTCACATCTAGCCTGTAGGAATTCAGGTTGGCAAGTTCTATGGGGAAGCCCATTGCTGCCTACGGTGGAAACGGCATGGGAGATTTCAGTTTCAAAATCTCTGTGAAAAAGCGTCAGAGAAGCTTCTCCGTTTAGAATCCAGCATATCTCACTGAACCGAAGAAGTGGTAGTTAGAAGGGAGTTAGAGCTGCAAGCAGTTCGGTTTGGTAAATTAGACGCGAAATGAAACTGCAAATGCCTTCCAACAGGCTTGGAAAAATGTGTTCTATATCTCTGCCAAACAAACTCCCCGGAGGTTGAGCTTTCAGAAGCTAGTTTAACTCTAAGGGAGGAAGCAGCAGAATGTGCCTCTCACATCTAGCCTGTAGGAATTCAGGTTGGCAAGTTCTATGGGGAAGCCCATTGCTGCCTATGGTGGAAACGGCATGGGAGATTTCAGTTTCAAAATCTCTGTGAAAAAGCGTCAGAGAAGCTTCTCCGTTTAGAATCCAGCATATCTCACTGAACCGAAGAAGTGGTAGTTAGAAGGGAGTTAGAGCTGCAAGCAGTTTGGTTTGGGAAATTAGATGCGAAATGACACTGCAAAGGCCTTCCAACAGGCTTGGAAAAGTGTGTTCTATATCTCTGCCAAACAGACTCCCCGGAGGTTGAGCTTTCAGAAGCAAGCTTAACTCTTAGGGAGGAAGCAGCAGAATGTGCCTCTCACATCTAGCCTGTAGGAATTCAGGTTGGCAAGTTCTATGGGGAAGCACATTGCTGCCTATGGTGGAAACGGCATGGGAGATTTCAGTTTCAAAATCTCTGTGAAAAAGCATCAGAGAAGCTTCTCCGTTTAGAATCCAGCATATCTCACTGAACCGATGAAGTGGTAGTTAGAAGGGAGTTAGAGCTGCAAGCAGTTTGGTTTGGGAAATTAGATGCGAAATGACACTGCAAAGGCCTTCCAACAGGCTTGGAAAAGTGTGTTCTATATCTGTGCCAAACAGAGTCCCCGGAGGTTGAGCTTTCAGAAGCAAGCTTAACTGTTAGGGAGGAAGCAGCAGAATGTGCCTCTCACATCTAGCCTGTAGGAATTCAGGTTGGCAAGTTCTATGGGGAAGCCCATTGCTGCCTATGGTGGAAACGGCATGGGAGATTTCAGTTTCAAAATCTCTGTGAAAAAGCGTCAGAGAAGCTTCTCTGTTTAGAATCCAGCATATCTCCCTGAACCGAAGAAGTGGTAGTTAGAAGGGAGTTAGAGCTGCAAGCAGTTTGGTTTGGGAAATTAGACGCGAAATGAAACTGCAAATGCCTTCCAACAGGCTTGGAAAAGTGTGTTCTATATCTCTGCCAAACAAACTCCCCGGAGGTTGAGCTTTCAGAAGCTAGTTTAACTCTAAGGGAGGAAGCAGCAGAATGTGCCTCTCACATCTAGCCTGTAGGAATTCAGGTTGGCAAGTTCTATGGGGAAGCCCATTGGCGCCTTCGTTGGAAACGGGTTTGGAAATTTCAGTTTCAAAATCTCTGTGGAAAAGCGTCAGAGAAGCTTCTCCGTTTAGAATCCAGCATATCTCACTGAACCGAAGAAGTGGTAGTTAGAAGGGAGTTAGAGCTGCAAGCAGTTTGGTTTGGGAAATTAGATGCGAAATGACACTGCAAAGGCCTTCCAACAGGCTTGGAAAAGTGTGTTCTATATCTCTGCCAAACAGACTCCCCGGAGGTTGAGCTTTCAGAAGCAAGCTTAACTCTTAGGGAGGAAGCAGCAGAATGTGCCTCTCACATCTAGCCTGTAGGAATTCAGGTTGGCAAGTTCTATGGGGAAGCCCATTGCTGCCTATGGTGGAAACGGCATGGGAGATTTCAGTTTCAAAATCTCTGTGAAAAAGCATCAGAGAAGCTTCTCCGTTTAGAATCCAGCATATCTCACTGAACCGAAGAAGTGGTAGTTAGAAGGCAGTTAGAGCTGCAAGCAGTTTGGTTTGGGAAATTAGACGCGAAATGAAACTGCAAATGCCTTCCAACAGGCTTGGAAAAGTGTGTTCTATATCTCTGCCAAACAAACTCCCCGGAGGTTGAGCTTTCAGAAGCTAGTTTAACTCTAAGGGAGGAAGCAGCAGAATGTGCCTCTCACATCTAGCCTGTAGGAATTCAGGTTGGCAAGTTCTATGGGGAAGCCTATTGGCGCCTACGTTGGAAACGGGTTTGGAAATTTCAGTTTCAAAATCTCTGTGAAAAAGCGTCAGAGAAGCTTCTCCGTTTAGAATCCAGCATATCTCACTGAACCGAAGAAGTGGTAGTTTGAAGGGAGTTAGATCTGCAAGCAGTTTGGTTTGGGAAATTAGACGCGAAATGAAACTGCAAATGCCTTCCAACAGGCTTGGAAAAGTGTGCTCTATATTTCTGCCAAACAAACTCCCCGGAGGTTGAGCTTTCAGAAGCAAGTTTAACTCTAAGGGAGGAAGCAGCAGAATGTGCCTCTCACATCTAGCCTGTAGGAATTCAGGTTGGCAAGTTCTATGGGGAAGCCCATTGCTGCCTATGGTGGAAACGGCATGGGAGATTTCAGTTTCAAAATCTCTGTGAAAAAGCGTCAGAGAAGCTTCTCCGTTTAGAATCCAGCATATCTCACTGAACCGAAGAAGTGGTAGTTAGAAGGGAGTTAGAGCTGCAAGCAGTTTGGTTTGGGAAATTAGACGCGAAATGAAACTGCAAATGCCTTCCAACAGGCTTGGAAAAGTGTGTTCTATATCTCTGCCAAACAAATTCCCCGGAGGTTGAGCTTTCAGAAGCTAGTTTAACTCTAAGGGAGGAAGCAGCAGAATGTGCCTCTCACATCTAGCCTGTAGGAATTCAGGTTGGCAAGTTCTATGGTGAAGCCCATTGGCGCCTTCGTTGGAAACGGGTTTGGAAATTTCAGTTTCAAAATCTCTGTGAAAAAGCGTCAGAGAAGCTTCTCCGTTTAGAATCCAGCATATCTCACTGAACCGAAGAAGTGGTAGTTAGAAGGCAGTTAGAGCTGCAAGCAGTTTGGTTTGGGAAATTAGACGCGAAATGAAACTGCAAATGCCTTCCAACAGGCTTGGAAAAGTGTGTTCTATATCTCTGCCAAACAGACTCCCTGGAGGTTGAGCTTTCAGAAGCTAGTTTAACTCTAAGGGAGGAAGCAGCAGAATGTGCCTCTCACATCTAGCCTGTAGGAATTCAGGTTGGCAAGTTCTATGGGGAAGCCCATTGCTGCCTATGGTGGAAACAGCATGGGAGATTTCAGTTTCAAAATCTCTGTGAAAAAGCGTCAGAGAAGCTTCTCCGTTTAGAATCCAGCATATCTCACTGAACCGAAGAAGTGGTAGTTAGAAGGCAGTTAGAGCTGCAAGCAGTTTGGTTTGGGAAATTAGACGCGAAATGAAACTGCAAATGCCTTCCAACAGGCTTGGAAAAGTGTGTTCTATATCTCTGCCAAACAAACTCCCCGGAGGTTGAGCTTTCAGAAGCTAGTTTAACTCTAAGGGCGGAAGCAGCAGAATGTACCTCTCACATCTAGCCTGTAGGAATTCAGGTTGGCAAGTTCTATGGGGAAGCCCATTGTCGCCTTCGTTGGAAACGGGTTTGGAAATTTCAGTTTCAAAATCTCTGTGAAAAAGCGTCAGAGAAGCTTCTCCGTTTAGAATCCAGCTTATCTCACTGAACCGAAGAAGTGATAGTTAGAAGGGAGTTAGAGCTGCAAGCAGTTTGGTTTGGGAAATTAGACGCGAAATGAAACTGCAAATGCCTTCCAACAGGCTTGGAAAAGTGTGTTCTATATCTCTGCCAAACAAACTCCCCGGAGGTTGAGCTTTCAGAAGCAAGTTTAACTCTAAGGGAGGAAGCAGCAGAATGTGCCTCTCACATCTAGCCTTTAGGAATTCAGGTTGGCAAGTTCTATGGGGAAGCCCATTGCTGCCTATGGTGGAAACGGCATGGGAGATTTCAGTTTCAAAATCTCTGTGAAAAAGCGTCAGAGAAGCTTCTCCGTTTAGAATCCAGCATATCTCACTGAACCGAAGAAGTGGTAGTTAGAAGGGAGTTAGAGCTGCAAGCAGTTTGGTTTGGGAAATTAGATGCGAAATGACACTGCAAAGGCCTTCCAACAGGCTTGGAAAAGTGTGTTCTATATCTGTGCCGAACAGAGTCCCCGGAGGTTGAGCTTTCAGAAGCAAGCTTAACTGTTAGGGAGGAAGCAGCAGAATGTGCCTCTCACATCTAGCCTGTAGGAATTCACGTTGGCAAGTTCTATGTGGAAGCCCATTGCTGGCTATGGTCGAAACAGCATGGGAGATTTCAGTTTCAAAATCTCTGTGAAAAAGCGTCAGAGAAGCTTCTCTGTTTAGAATCCAGCATATCTCACTGAACCGAAGAAGTGGTAGTTAGAAGGCAGTTAGAGCTGCAAGCAGTTTGGTTTGGGAAATTAGACGCGAAATGAAACTGCAAATGCCTTCCAACAGGCTTGGAAAAGTGTGTTCTATATCTCTGCCAAACAAACTCCCCGGAGGTTAAGCTTTCAGAAGCAAGTTTAACTCTAAGGGAGGAAGCAGCAGAATGTGCCTCTCACATCTAGCCTGTAGGAATTCAGGTTGGCAAGTTCTATGGGGAAGCCCATTGCTGTCTATGGTGGAAACGGGTTTGGAAATTTCAGTTTCAAAATCTCTGTGAAAAAGTGTCAGAGAAGCTTCTCCGTTTAGAATCCAGCATATCTCACTGAACCGAAGAAGTGGTAGTTAGAAGGGAGTTAGAGCTGCAAGCAGTTTGGTTTGGGAAATTAGACGCGAAATGAAACTGCAAATGCCTTCCAACAGGCTTGGAAAAGTGTGTTCTATATCTCTGCCAAACAAACTCCCCGGAGGTTGAGCTTTCAGAAGCAAGTTTAACTCTAAGGGAGGAAGCAGCAGAATGTGCCTCTCAAATCTAGCCTGTAGGAATTCAGGTTGGCAAGTTCTATGGGGAAGCCCATTGGCGCCTTCGTTGGAAACGGGTTTGGAAATTTCAGTTTCAAAATCTCTGTGAAAAAGCGTCAGAGAAGCTTCTCCGTTTAGAATCCAGCATATCTCACTGAACCGAATAAGTGGTAGTTAGAAGGGAGTTAGAGCTGCAAGCAGTTTGGTTTGGGAAATTAGACGCGAAATGAAACTGCAAATGCCTTCCAACAGGCTTGGAAAAGTGTGTTCTGTATCTCTGCCAAACAAACTCCCCTGAGGTTGAGCTTTCAGAAGCAAGTTTAACTCTAAGGGAGGAAGCAGCAGAATGTGCCTCTCACATCTAGCCTGTAGGAATTCAGGTTGGCAAGTTCTATGGGGAAGCCCATTGCTGCCTATGGTGGAAACGGCATGGGAGATTTCAGTTTCAAAATCTCTGTGAAAAAGCGTCAGAGAAGCTTCTCCGTTTAGAATCCAGCATATCTCACTGAACGGAAGAAGTGGTAGTTAGAAGGGAGTTAGAGCTGCAAGCAGTTTGGTTTGGGAAATTAGACGCGAAATGAAACTGCAAATGCCTTCCAACAGGCTTGGAAAAGTGTGTTCTATATCTCTGCCAAACAAACTCCCCGGAGGTTGAGCTTTCAGAAGCTAGTTTAACTCTAAGGGAGGAAGCAGCAGAATGTGCCTCTCACATCTAGCCTGTAGGAATTCAGGTTGGCAAGTTCTATGGGGAAGCCCATTGCTGCCTATGGTGGAAACGGCATGGGAGATTTCAGTTTCAAAATCTCTGTGAAAAACCGTCAGAGAAGCTTCTCCGTTTAGAATCCAGCATATCTCACTGAACCGAAGAAGTGGTAGTTAGAAGGGAGTTTGAGCTGCAAGCAGTTTGGTTTGGGAAATTAGACGCGAAATGAAACTGCAAATGCCTTCCAACAGGCTTGGAAAAGTGTGTTCTATATCTCTGCCAAACAAACTCCCCGGAGGTTGAGCTTTCAGAAGCTAGTTTAACTCTAAGGGAGGAAGCAGCAGAATGTGCCTCTCACATCTAGCCTGTAGGAATTCAGGTTGGCAAGTTCTATTGGGAAGCCCATTGGCGCCTTCGTTGGAAACGGGTTTGGAAATTTCAGTTTCAAAATCTCTGTGAAAAAGCGTCAGAGAAGCTTCTCCGTTTAGAATCCAGCATATCTCACTGAACCGAATAAGTGGTAGTTAGAAGGGAGTTAGAGCTGCAAGCAGTTTGGTTTGGGAAATTAGACGCGAAATGAAACTGCAAATGCCTTCCAACAGGCTTGGAAAAGTGTGTTCTATATCTCTGCCAAACAAACTCCCCTGAGGTTGAGCTTTCAGAAGCAAGTTTAACTCTAAGGGAGGAAGCAGCAGAATGTGCCTCTCACATCTAGCCTGTAGGAATTCAGGTTGGCAAGTTCTATGGGGAAGCCCATTGCTGCCTATGGTGGAAACGGCATGGGAGATTTCAGTTTCAAAATCTCTGTGAAAAAGCGTCAGAGAAGCTTCTCCGTTTAGAATCCAGCATATCTCACTGAACGGAAGAAGTGGTAGTTAGAAGGGAGTTAGAGCTGCAAGCAGTTTGGTTTGGGAAATTAGACGCGAAATGAAACTGCAAATGCCTTCCAACAGGCTTGGAAAAGTGTGTTCTATATCTCTGCCAAACAAACTCCCCGGAGGTTGAGCTTTCAGAAGCTAGTTTAACTCTAAGGGAGGAAGCAGCAGAATGTGCCTCTCACATCTAGCCTGTAGGAATTCAGGTTGGCAAGTTCTATGGGGAAGCCCATTGCTGCCTATGGTGGAAACGGCATGGGAGATTTCAGTTTCAAAATCTCTGTGAAAAAGCGTCAGAGAAGCTTCTCCGATTAGAATCCAGCATATCTCACTGAACCGAAGAAGTGGTAGTTAGAAGGGAGTTAGAGCTGCAAGCAGTTTGGTTTGGGAAATTAGATGCGAAATGACACTGCAAAGGCCTTCCAACAGGCTTGGAAAATTGTGTTCTATATCTCTGCCAAACAGACTCCACGGAGGTTGAGCTTTCAGAAGCAAGCTTAACTCTTAGGGAGGAAGCAGCAGAATGTGCCTCTCACATCTAGCCTGTAGGAATTCAGGTTGGCAAGTTCTATGGGGAAGGCCATTGCTGCCTATGGTGGAAACGGCATGGGAGATTTCAGTTTCAAAATCTCTGTGAAAAAGCGTCAGAGAAGCTTCTCCGTTTAGAATCCAGCATATCTCACTGAACCGAAGAAGTGGTAGTTAGAAGGGAGTTAGAGCTGCAAGCAGTTTGGTTTGGGAAATTAGACGCGAAATGAAACTGCAAATGCCTTCCAACAGGCTTGGAAAAGTGTGTTCTATATCTCTGCCAAACAAACTCCCCGGAGGTTGAGCTTTCAGAAGCTAGTTTAACTCTAAGGGATGAAGCAGCAGAATGTGCCTCTCACATCTAGCCTGTAGGAATTCAGGTTGCCAAGTTCTATGGGGAAGCCCATTGCTGGCTACGGTGGAAACAGCATGGGAGATTTCAGTTTCAAAATCTCTGTGAAAAAGCGTCAGAGAAGCTTCTCCGTTTAGAATCCAGCATATCTCACTGAACCGAAGAAGTGGTAGTTAGAAGGCAGTTAGAGCTGCAAGCAGTTTGGTTTGGGAAATTAGACGCGAAATGAAACTGCAAATGCCTTCCAACAGGCTTGGAAAATTGTGTTCTATATCTCTGCCAAACAAACTCCCCGGAGGTTGAGCTTTCAGAAGCTAGTTTAACTCTAAGGGAGGAAGCAGCAGAATGTGCCTCTCACATCTAGCCTGTAGGAATTCAGGTTGGCAAGTTCTATGGGGAAGCCCATTGGCGCCTTCGTTGGAAACGGGTTTGGAAATTTCAGTTTCAAAATCTCTGTGAAAAAGCGTCAGAGAAGCTTCTCCGTTTAGAATCCAGCATATCTCACTGAACCGAATAAGTGGTAGTTAGAAGGGAGTTAGAGCTGCAAGCAGTTTGGTTTGGGAAATTAGACGCGAAATGAAACTGCAAATGCCTTCCAACAGGCTTGGAAAAGTGTGTTCTATATCTCTGCCAAACAAACTCCCCTGAGGTTGAGCTTTCAGAAGCAAGTTTAACTCTAAGGGAGGAAGCAGCAGAATGTGCCTCTCACATCTAGCCTGTAGGAATTCAGGTTGGCAAGTTCTATGGGGAAGCCCATTGCTGCCTATGGTGGAAACGGGTTTGGAAATTTCAGTTTCAAAATCTCTGTGAAAAAGTGTCAGAGAAGCTTCTCCGTTTAGAATCCAGCATATCTCACTGAACCGAAGAAGTGGTAGTTAGAAGGGAGTTAGAGCTGCAAGCAGTTTGGTTTGGGAAATTAGACGCGAAATGAAACTGCAAATGCCTTCCAACAGGCTTGGAAAAGTGTGTTCTATATCTCTGCCAAACAAACTCCCCGGAGGTTGAGCTTTCAGAAGCAAGTTTAACTCTAAGGGAGGAAGCAGCAGAATGTGCCTCTCACATCTAGCCTGTAGGAATTCAGGTTGGCAAGTTCTATGGGGAAGCCCATTGCTGCCTATGGTGGAAACGGCATGGGAGATTTCAGTTTCAAAATCTCTGTGAAAAAGCGTCAGAGAAGCTTCTCCGTTTAGAATCCAGCATATCTCACTGAACCGAAGAAGTGGTAGTTAGAAGGGAGTTAGAGCTGCAAGCAGTTTGGTTTGGGAAATTAGACGCGAAATGAAACTGCAAATGCCTTCCAACAGGCTTGGAAAAGTGTGTTCTATATCTCTGCCAAACAAACTCCCCGGAGGTTGAGCTTTCAGAAGCTAGTTTAACTCTAAGGAAGGAAGCAGCAGAATGTGCCTCTCACATCTAGCCTGTAGGAATTCAGGTTTGCAAGTTCTATGGGGAAGCCCATTGGCGCCTTCGTTGGAAACGGGTTTGGAAATTTCAGTTTCAAAATCTCTGTGAAAAAGCGTCAGAGAAGCTTCTCCGTTTAGAATCCAGCATATCTCACTGAACCGAAGAAGTGGTAGTTAGAAGGGAATTAGAGCTGCAAGCAGTTTGGTTTGGGAAATTAGACGCGAAATGAAACTGCAAATGCCTTCCAACAGGCTTGGAAAAGTGTGTTCTATATCTCTGCCAAACAAACTCCCCGGAGGTTGAGCTTTCAGAAGCAAGTTGAACTCTAAGGGAGGAAGCAGCAGAATGTGCCTCTCACATCTAGCCTGTAGGAATTCAGGTTGGCAAGTTCTATGGGGAAGCCCATTGCTGCCTATGGTGGAAACGGCATGGGAGATTTCAGTTTCAAAATCTCTGTGAAAAAGCGTCAGAGAAGCTTCTCCGTTTAGAATCCAGCATATCTCACTGAACCGAAGAAGTGGTAGTTAGAAGGCAGTTAGAGCTGCAAGCAGTTTGGTTTGGGAAATTAGACGCCAAATGAAACTGCAAATGCCTTCCAACAGGCTTGGAAAAGTGTGTTCTATATCTCTGCCAAACAAACTCCCCGGAGGTTGAGCTTTCAGAAGCAAGATTAACTCTAAGGGAGGAAGCAGCAGAATGTGCCTCTCACATCTAGCCTGTAGGAATTCAGGTTGGCAAGTTCTATGGGGAAGCCCATTGCTGCCTATGGTGGAAACGGCATGGGAGATTTCAGTTTCAAAATCTCTGTGAAAAAGCGTCAGAGAAGCTTCTCCGTTTAGAATCCAGCATATCTCACTGAACCGAAGAAGTGGTAGTTAGAAGGGAGTTAGAGCTGCAAGCAGTTTGGTTTGGGAAATTAGATGCGAAATGACACTGCAAAGGCCTTCCAACAGGCTTGGAAAAGTGTGTTCTATATCTGTGCCAAACAGAGTCCCCGGAGGTTGAGCTTTCAGAAGCAAGCTTAACTGTTAGTGAGGAAGCAGCAGAATGTGCCTCTCACATCTAGCCTGTAGGAATTCAGGTTGGCAAGTTCTATGTGGAAGCCCATTGCTGGCTATGGTCGAAACAGCATGGGAGATTTCAGTTTCAAAATCTCTGTGAAAAAGCGTCAGAGAAGCTTCTCCGTTTAGAATCCAGCATATCTCACTGAACCGAAGAAGTGGTAGTTAGAAGGCAGTTAGAGCTGCAAGCAGTTTGGTTTGGGAAATTAGACGCGAAATGAAACTGCAAATGCCTTCCAACAGGCTTGGAAAAGTGTGTTCTATATCTCTGCCAAACAAACTCCCCGGAGGTTGAGCTTTCAGAAGCAAGTTTAACTCTAAGGGAGGAAGCAGCAGAATGTGCCTCTCACATCTAGCCTGTAGGAATTCAGGTTGGCAAGTTCTATGGGGAAGCCCATTGCTGCCTATGGTGGAAACGGCATGGGAGATTTCAGTTTCAAAATCTCTGTGAAAAAGCGTCAGAGAAGCTTCTCCGTTTAGAATCCAGCATATCTCACTGAACCGAAGAAGTGGTAGTTAGAAGGGAGTTAGAGCTGCAAGCAGTTTGGTTTGGGAAATTAGACGCGAAATGAAACTGCAAATGCCTTCCAACAGGCTTGGAAAAGTGTGTTCTATATCTCTGCCAAACAAACTCCCCGGAGGTTGAGCTTTCAGAAGCAAGTTTAACTCTAAGGGAGGAAGCAGCAGAATGTGCCTCTCACATCTAGCCTGTAGGAATTCAGGTTGGCAAGTTCTATGGGGAAGCCCATTGCTGCCTATGGTGGAAACGGCATGGGAGATTTCAGTTTCAAAATCTCTGTGAAAAAGCGTCAGAGAAGCTTCTCCGTTTAGAATCCAGCATATCTCACTGAACCGAAGAAGTGGTAGTTAGAAGGGAGTTAGAGCTGCAAGCAGTTTGGTTTGGGAAATTAGACGCGAAATGAAACTGCAAATGCCTTCCAACAGGCTTGGAAAAGTGTGTTCTATATCTCTGCCAAACAAACTCCCCAGAGGTTGAGCTTTCAGAAGCTAGTTTAACTCTAAGGGAGGAAGCAGCAGAATGTGCCTCTCACATCTAGCCTGTAGGAATTCAGGTTGGCAAGTTCTATGGGGAAGCCCATTGCTGCCTATGGTGGAAACGGCATGGGAGATTTCAGTTTCAAAATCTCTGTGAAAAAGCGTCAGAGAAGCTTCTCCGTTTAGAATCCAGCATATCTCACTGAACCGAAGAAGTGGTAGTTAGAAGGGAGATAGAGCTGCAAGCAGTTTGGTTTGGGAAATTAGATGCGAAATGACACTGCAAAGGCCTTCCAACAGGCTTGGAAAAGTGTGTTCTATATCTCTGACAAACAGACTCCCCGGAGGTTGAGCTTTCAGAAGCAAGCTTAACTCTTAGGGAGGAAGCAACAGAATGTGCCTCTCACATCTAGCCTGTAGGAATTCAGGTTGGCAAGTTCTATGGGGAAGCCCATTGCTGCCTATGGTGGAAACGGCATGGGAGATTTCAGTTTCAAAATCTCTGTGAAAAAGCGTCAGAGAAGCTTCTCCATTTAGAATCCAGCATATCTCACTGAACCGAAGAAGTGGTAGTTAGAAGGCAGTTAGAGCTGCAAGCAGTTTGGTTTGGGAAATTAGACGCGAAATGAAACTGCAAATGCCTTCCAACAGGCTTGGAAAAGTGTGTTCTATATCTCTGCCAAACAGACTCCCTGGAGGTTGAGCTTTCAGAAGCTAGTTTAATTCTAAGGGAGGAAGCAGCAGAATGTGCCTCTCACATCTAGCCTGTAGGAATTCAGGTTGGCAAGTTCTATGGGGAAGCCCATTGCTGCCTATGGTGGAAACAGCATGGGAAGTTTCAGTTTCAAAATCTCTGTGAAAAAGCGTCAGAGAAGCTTCTCCGTTTAGAATCCAGCATATCTCACTGAACCGAAGAAGTGGTAGTTAGAAGGCAGTTAGAGCTGCAAGCAGTTTTGTTTGGGAAATTAGACGCGAAATGAAACTGCAAATGCCTTCCAACAGGCTTGGAAAAGTGTGTTCTATATCTCTGCCAAACAAACTCCCCGGAGGTTGAGCTTTCAGAAGCAAGATTAACTCTAAGGGAGGAAGCAGCAGAATGTGCCTCTCACATCTAGCCTGTAGGAATTCAGGTTGGCAAGTTCTATGGGGAAGCCCATTGCTGCCTATGGTGGAAACGGCATGGGAGATTTCAGTTTCAAAATCTCTGTGAAAAAGCGTCAGAGAAGCTTCTCCGTTTAGAATCCAGCATATCTCACTGAACCGAAGAAGTGGTAGTTAGAAGGGAGTTAGAGCTGCAAGCAGTTTGGTTTGGGAAATTAGATGCGAAATGACACTGCAAAGGCCTTCCAACAGGCTTGGAAAAGTGTGTTCTATATCTGTGCCAAACAGAGTCCCCGGAGGTTGAGCTTTCAGAAGCAAGCTTAACTGTTAGTGAGGAAGCAGCAGAATGTGCCTCTCACATCTAGCCTGTAGGAATTCAGGTTGGCAAGTTCTATGTGGAAGCCCATTGCTGGCTATGGTCGAAACAGCATGGGAGATTTCAGTTTCAAAATCTCTGTGAAAAAGCGTCAGAGAAGCTTCTCCGTTTAGAATCCAGCATATCTCACTGAACCGAAGAAGTGGTAGTTAGAAGGCAGTTAGAGCTGCAAGCAGTTTGGTTTGGGAATTTAGACGCGAAATGAAACTGCAAATGCCTTCCAACAGGCTTGGAAAAGTGTGTTCTATATCTCTGCCAAACAAACTCCCCGGAGGTTGAGCTTTCAGAAGCAAGTTTAACTCTAAGGGAGGAAGCAGCAGAATGTGCCTCTCACATCTAGCCTGTAGGAATTCAGGTTGGCAAGTTCTATGGGGAAGCCCATTGCTGCCTATGGTGGAAACGGCATGGGAGATTTCAGTTTCAAAATCTCTGTGAAAAAGCGTCAGAGAAGCTTCTCCGTTTAGAATCCAGCATATCTCACTGAACCGAAGAAGTGGTAGTTAGAAGGGAGTTAGAGCTGCAAGCAGTTTGGTTTGGGAAATTAGATGCGAAATGACACTGCAAAGGCCTTCCAACAGGCTTGGAAAAGTGTGTTCTATATCTGTGCCAAACAGAGTCCCCGGAGGTTGAGCTTTCATAAGCAAGCTTAACTGTTAGGGAGGAAGCAGCAGAATGTGCCTCTCACATCTAGCCTGTAGGAATTCAGGTTGGCAAGTTCTATTGGGAAGCCCATTGCTGGCTATGGTCGAAACAGCATGGGAGATTTCAGTTTCAAAATCTCTGTGAAAAAGCGTCAGAGAAGCTTCTCCGTTTAGAATCCAGCATATCTCACTGAACCGAAGAAGTGGTAGTTAGAAGGCAGTTAGAGCTGCAAGCAGTTTGGTTTGGGAAATTAGACGCGAAATGAAACTGCAAATGCCTTCCAACAGGCTTGGAAAAGTGTGTTCTATATCTCTGCCAAACAAACTCCCCGGAGGTTGAGCTTTCAGAAGCAAGTTTAACTCTAAGGGAGGAAGCAGCAGAATGTGCCTCTCACATCTAGCCTGTAGGAATTCAGGTTGGCAAGTTCTATGGGGAAGCCCACTGCTGCCTATGGTGGAAACGGGTTTGGAAATTTCAGTTTCAAAATCTCTGTGAAAAAGTGTCAGAGAAGCTTCTCCGTTTAGAATCCAGCATATCTCACTGAACCGAAGAAGTGGTAGTTAGAAGGGAGTTAGAGCTGCAAGCAGTTTGGTTTGGGAAATTAGACGCGAAATGAAACTGCAAATGCCTTCCAACAGGCTTGGAAAAGTGTGTTCTATATCTCTGCCAAACAAACTCCCCGGAGGTTGAGCTTTCAGAAGCTAGTTTAACTCTAAGGGAGGAAGCAGCAGAATGTGCCTCTCACATCTAGCCTGTAGGAATTCAGGTTGGCAAGTTCTATGGGGAAGCCCATTGGCGCCTTCGTTGGAAACGGGTTTGGAAATTTCAGTTTCAAAATCTCTGTGAAAAAGCGTCAGAGAAGCTTCTCCGTTTAGAATCCAGCATATCTCACTGAACCGAAGAAGTGGTAGTTAGAAGGGAGTTAGAGCTGCAAGCAGTTTGGTTTGGGAAATTAGACGCGAAATGAAACTGCAAATGCCTTCCAACAGGCTTGGAAAAGTGTGTTCTATATCTCTGCCAAACAAACTCCCCGGAGGTTGAGCTTTCAGAAGCAAGTTTAACTCTAAGGGAGGAAGCAGCAGAATGTGCCTCTCACATCTAGCCTGTAGGAATTCAGGTTGGCAAGTTCTATGGGGAAGCCCATTGCTGCCTATGGTGGAAACGGCATGGGAGATTTCAGTTTCAAAATCTCTGTGAAAAAGCGTCAGAGAAGCTTCTCCGTTTAGAATCCAGCATATCTCACTGAACCGAAGAAGTGGTAGTTAGAAGGGAGTTAGAGCTGCAAGCAGTTTGGTTTGGGAAATTAGACGCGAAATGAAACTGCAAATGCCTTCCAACAGGCTTGGAAAAGTGTGTTCTATATCTCTGCCAAACAAACTCCCCGGAGGTTGAGCTTTCAGAAGCAAGTTTAACTCTAAGGGAGGAAGCAGCAGAATGTGCCTCTCACATCTAGCCTGTAGGAATTCAGGTTGGCAAGTTCTATGGGGAAGCCCATTGCTGCCTATGGTGGAAACGGCATGGGAGATTTCAGTTTCAAAATCTCTGTGAAAAAGCGTCAGAGAAGCTTCTCCGTTTAGAATCCAGCATATCTCACTGAACCGAAGAAGTGGTAGTTAGAAGGGAGTTAGAGCTGCAAGCAGTTTGGTTTGGGAAATTAGACGCGAAATGAAACTGCAAATGCCTTCCAACAGGCTTGGAAAAGTGTGTTCTATATCTCTGCCAAACAAACTCCCCAGAGGTTGAGCTTTCAGAAGCTAGTTTAACTCTAAGGGAGGAAGCAGCAGAATGTGCCTCTCACATCTAGCCTGTAGGAATTCAGGTTGGCAAGTTCTATGGGGAAGCCCATTGCTGCCTATGGTGGAAACGGCATGGGAGATTTCAGTTTCAAAATCTCTGTGAAAAAGCGTCAGAGAAGCTTCTCCGTTTAGAATCCAGCATATCTCACTGAACCGAAGAAGTGGTAGTTAGAAGGGAGATAGAGCTGCAAGCAGTTTGGTTTGGGAAATTAGATGCGAAATGACACTGCAAAGGCCTTCCAACAGGCTTGGAAAAGTGTGTTCTATATCTCTGACAAACAGACTCCCCGGAGGTTGAGCTTTCAGAAGCAAGCTTAACTCTTAGGGAGGAAGCAACAGAATGTGCCTCTCACATCTAGCCTGTAGGAATTCAGGTTGGCAAGTTCTATGGGGAAGCCCATTGCTGCCTATGGTGGAAACGGCATGGGAGATTTCAGTTTCAAAATCTCTGTGAAAAAGCGTCAGAGAAGCTTCTCCATTTAGAATCCAGCATATCTCACTGAACCGAAGAAGTGGTAGTTAGAAGGCAGTTAGAGCTGCAAGCAGTTTGGTTTGGGAAATTAGACGCGAAATGAAACTGCAAATGCCTTCCAACAGGCTTGGAAAAGTGTGTTCTATATCTCTGCCAAACAGACTCCCTGGAGGTTGAGCTTTCAGAAGCTAGTTTAATTCTAAGGGAGGAAGCAGCAGAATGTGCCTCTCACATCTAGCCTGTAGGAATTCAGGTTGGCAAGTTCTATGTGGAAGCCCATTGCTGGCTATGGTCGAAACAGCATGGGAGATTTCAGTTTCAAAATCTCTGTGAAAAAGCGTCAGAGAAGCTTCTCCGTTTAGAATCCAGCATATCTCACTGAACCGAAGAAGTGGTAGTTAGAAGGCAGTTAGAGCTGCAAGCAGTTTGGTTTGGGAAATTAGACGCGAAATGAAACTGCAAATGCCTTCCAACAGGCTTGGAAAAGTGTGTTCTATATCTCTGCCAAACAAACTCCCCGGAGGTTGAGCTTTCAGAAGCTAGTTTAACTCTAAGGGAGGAAGCAGCAGAATGTGCCTCTCACATCTAGCCTGTAGGAATTCAGGTTGGCAAGTTCTATGGGGAAGCCCATTGCTGCCTATGGTGGAAACGGCATGGGAGATTTCAGTTTCAAAATCTCTGTGAAAAACCGTCAGAGAAGCTTCTCCGTTTAGAATCCAGCATATCTCACTGAACCGAAGAAGTGGTAGTTAGAAGGGAGTTTGAGCTGCAAGCAGTTTGGTTTGGGAAATTAGACGCGAAATGAAACTGCAAATGCCTTCCAACAGGCTTGGAAAAGTGTGTTCTATATCTCTGCCAAACAAACTCCCCGGAGGTTGAGCTTTCAGAAGCTAGTTTAACTCTAAGGGAGGAAGCAGCAGAATGTGCCTCTCACATCTAGCCTGTAGGAATTCAGGTTGGCAAGTTCTATTGGGAAGCCCATTGGCGCCTTCGTTGGAAACGGGTTTGGAAATTTCAGTTTCAAAATCTCTGTGAAAAAGCGTCAGAGAAGCTTCTCCGTTTAGAATCCAGCATATCTCACTGAACCGAATAAGTGGTAGTTAGAAGGGAGTTAGAGCTGCAAGCAGTTTGGTTTGGGAAATTAGACGCGAAATGAAACTGCAAATGCCTTCCAACAGGCTTGGAAAAGTGTGTTCTATATCTCTGCCAAACAAACTCCCCTGAGGTTGAGCTTTCAGAAGCAAGTTTAACTCTAAGGGAGGAAGCAGCAGAATGTGCCTCTCACATCTAGCCTGTAGGAATTCAGGTTGGCAAGTTCTATGGGGAAGCCCATTGCTGCCTATGGTGGAAACGGCATGGGAGATTTCAGTTTCAAAATCTCTGTGAAAAAGCGTCAGAGAAGCTTCTCCGTTTAGAATCCAGCATATCTCACTGAACGGAAGAAGTGGTAGTTAGAAGGGAGTTAGAGCTGCAAGCAGTTTGGTTTGGGAAATTAGACGCGAAATGAAACTGCAAATGCCTTCCAACAGGCTTGGAAAAGTGTGTTCTATATCTCTGCCAAACAAACTCCCCGGAGGTTGAGCTTTCAGAAGCTAGTTTAACTCTAAGGGAGGAAGCAGCAGAATGTGCCTCTCACATCTAGCCTGTAGGAATTCAGGTTGGCAAGTTCTATGGGGAAGCCCATTGCTGCCTATGGTGGAAACGGCATGGGAGATTTCAGTTTCAAAATCTCTGTGAAAAACCGTCAGAGAAGCTTCTCCGTTTAGAATCCAGCATATCTCACTGAACCGAAGAAGTGGTAGTTAGAAGGGAGTTTGAGCTGCAAGCAGTTTGGTTTGGGAAATTAGACGCGAAATGAAACTGCAAATGCCTTCCAACAGGCTTGGAAAAGTGTGTTCTATATCTCTGCCAAACAAACTCCCCGGAGGTTGAGCTTTCAGAAGCTAGTTTAACTCTAAGGGAGGAAGCAGCAGAATGTGCCTCTCACATCTAGCCTGTAGGAATTCAGGTTGGCAAGTTCTATTGGGAAGCCCATTGGCGCCTTCGTTGGAAACGGGTTTGGAAATTTCAGTTTCAAAATCTCTGTGAAAAAGCGTCAGAGAAGCTTCTCCGTTTAGAATCCAGCATATCTCACTGAACCGAATAAGTGGTAGTTAGAAGGGAGTTAGAGCTGCAAGCAGTTTGGTTTGGGAAATTAGACGCGAAATGAAACTGCAAATGCCTTCCAACAGGCTTGGAAAAGTGTGTTCTATATCTCTGCCAAACAAACTCCCCTGAGGTTGAGCTTTCAGAAGCAAGTTTAACTCTAAGGGAGGAAGCAGCAGAATGTGCCTCTCACATCTAGCTTGTAGGAATTCAGGTTGGCAAGTTCTATGGGGAAGCCCATTGCTGCCTACGGTGGAAACGGCATGGGAGATTTCAGTTTCAAAATCTCTGTGAAAAAGCGTCAGAGAAGCTTCTCCGTTTAGAATCCAGCATATCTCACTGAACCGAAGAAGTGGTAGTTAGAAGGGAGTTAGAGCTGCAAGCAGTTCGGTTTGGGAAATTAGACGCGAAATGAAACTGCAAATGCCTTCCAACAGGCTTGGAAAAATGTGTTCTATATCTCTGCCAAACAAACTCCCCGGAGGTTGAGCTTTCAGAAGCTAGTTTAACTCTAAGGGAGGAAGCAGCAGAATGTGCCTCTCACATCTAGCCTGTAGGAATTCAGGTTGGCAAGTTCTATGGGGAAGCCCATTGCTGCCTATGGTGGAAACGGCATGGGAGATTTCAGTTTCAAAATCTCTGTGAAAAAGCGTCAGAGAAGCTTCTCCGTTTAGAATCCAGCATATCTCACTGAACCGAAGAAGTGGTAGTTAGAAGGGAGTTAGAGCTGCAAGCAGTTTGGTTTGGGAAATTAGATGCGAAATGACACTGCAAAGGCCTTCCAACAGGCTTGGAAAAGTGTGTTCTATATCTCTGCCAAACAGACTCCCCGGAGGTTGAGCTTTCAGAAGCAAGCTTAACTCTTAGGGAGGAAGCAGCAGAATGTGCCTCTCACATCTAGCCTGTAGGAATTCAGGTTGGCAAGTTCTATGGGGAAGCACATTGCTGCCTATGGTGGAAACGGCATGGGAGATTTCAGTTTCAAAATCTCTGTGAAAAAGCATCAGAGAAGCTTCTCCGTTTAGAATCCAGCATATCTCACTGAACCGATGAAGTGGTAGTTAGAAGGGAGTTAGAGCTGCAAGCAGTTTGGTTTGGGAAATTAGATGCGAAATGACACTGCAAAGGCCTTCCAACAGGCTTGGAAAAGTGTGTTCTATATCTGTGCCAAACAGAGTCCCCGGAGGTTGAGCTTTCAGAAGCAAGCTTAACTGTTAGGGAGGAAGCAGCAGAATGTGCCTCTCACATCTAGCCTGTAGGAATTCAGGTTGGCAAGTTCTATGGGGAAGCCCATTGCTGCCTATGGTGGAAACGGCATGGGAGATTTCAGTTTCAAAATCTCTGTGAAAAAGCGTCAGAGAAGCTTCTCTGTTTAGAATCCAGCATATCTCCCTGAACCGAAGAAGTGGTAGTTAGAAGGGAGTTAGAGCTGCAAGCAGTTTGGTTTGGGAAATTAGACGCGAAATGAAACTGCAAATGCCTTCCAACAGGCTTGGAAAAGTGTGTTCTATATCTCTGCCAAACAAACTCCCCGGAGGTTGAGCTTTCAGAAGCTAGTTTAACTCTAAGGGAGGAAGCAGCAGAATGTGCCTCTCACATCTAGCCTGTAGGAATTCAGGTTGGCAAGTTCTATGGGGAAGCCCATTGGCGCCTTCGTTGGAAACGGGTTTGGAAATTTCAGTTTCAAAATCTCTGTGGAAAAGCGTCAGAGAAGCTTCTCCGTTTAGAATCCAGCATATCTCACTGAACCGAAGAAGTGGTAGTTAGAAGGGAGTTAGAGCTGCAAGCAGTTTGGTTTGGGAAATTAGATGCGAAATGACACTGCAAAGGCCTTCCAACAGGCTTGGAAAAGTGTGTTCTATATCTCTGCCAAACAGACTCCCCGGAGGTTGAGCTTTCAGAAGCAAGCTTAACTCTTAGGGAGGAAGCAGCAGAATGTGCCTCTCACATCTAGCCTGTAGGAATTCAGGTTGGCAAGTTCTATGGGGAAGCCCATTGCTGCCTATGGTGGAAACGGCATGGGAGATTTCAGTTTCAAAATCTCTGTGAAAAAGCATCAGAGAAGCTTCTCCGTTTAGAATCCAGCATATCTCACTGAACCGAAGAAGTGGTAGTTAGAAGGCAGTTAGAGCTGCAAGCAGTTTGGTTTGGGAAATTAGACGCGAAATGAAACTGCAAATGCCTTCCAACAGGCTTGGAAAAGTGTGTTCTATATCTCTGCCAAACAAACTCCCCGGAGGTTGAGCTTTCAGAAGCTAGTTTAACTCTAAGGGAGGAAGCAGCAGAATGTGCCTCTCACATCTAGCCTGTAGGAATTCAGGTTGGCAAGTTCTATGGGGAAGCCTATTGGCGCCTACGTTGGAAACGGGTTTGGAAATTTCAGTTTCAAAATCTCTGTGAAAAAGCGTCAGAGAAGCTTCTCCGTTTAGAATCCAGCATATCTCACTGAACCGAAGAAGTGGTAGTTTGAAGGGAGTTAGATCTGCAAGCAGTTTGGTTTGGGAAATTAGACGCGAAATGAAACTGCAAATGCCTTCCAACAGGCTTGGAAAAGTGTGTTCTATATCTCTGCCAAACAAACTCCCCGGAGGTTGAGCTTTCAGAAGCAAGTTTAACTCTAAGGGAGGAAGCAGCAGAATGTGCCTCTCACATCTAGCCTGTAGGAATTCAGGTTGGCAAGTTCTATGGGGAAGCCCATTGCTGCCTATGGTGGAAACGGCATGGGAGATTTCAGTTTCAAAATCTCTGTGAAAAAGCGTCAGAGAAGCTTCTCCGTTTAGAATCCAGCATATCTCACTGAACCGAAGAAGTGGTAGTTAGAAGGGAGTTAGAGCTGCAAGCAGTTTGGTTTGGGAAATTAGACGCGAAATGAAACTGCAAATGCCTTCCAACAGGCTTGGAAAAGTGTGTTCTATATCTCTGCCAAACAAATTCCCCGGAGGTTGAGCTTTCAGAAGCTAGTTTAACTCTAAGGGAGGAAGCAGCAGAATGTGCCTCTCACATCTAGCCTGTAGGAATTCAGGTTGGCAAGTTCTATGGTGAAGCCCATTGGCGCCTTCGTTGGAAACGGGTTTGGAAATTTCAGTTTCAAAATCTCTGTGAAAAAGCGTCAGAGAAGCTTCTCCGTTTAGAATCCAGCATATCTCACTGAACCGAAGAAGTGGTAGTTAGAAGGCAGTTAGAGCTGCAAGCAGTTTGGTTTGGGAAATTAGACGCGAAATGAAACTGCAAATGCCTTCCAACAGGCTTGGAAAAGTGTGTTCTATATCTCTGCCAAACAGACTCCCTGGAGGTTGAGCTTTCAGAAGCTAGTTTAACTCTAAGGGAGGAAGCAGCAGAATGTGCCTCTCACATCTAGCCTGTAGGAATTCAGGTTGGCGAGTTCTATGGGGAAGCCCATTGCTGCCTATGGTGGAAACAGCATGGGAGATTTCAGTTTCAAAATCTCTGTGAAAAAGCGTCAGAGAAGCTTCTCCGTTTAGAATCCAGCATATCTCACTGAACCGAAGAAGTGGTAGTTAGAAGGCAGTTAGAGCTGCAAGCAGTTTGGTTTGGGAAATTAGACGCCAAATGAAACTGCAAATGCCTTCCAACAGGCTTGGAAAAGTGTGTTCTATATCTCTGCCAAACAAACTCCCCGGAGGTTGAGCTTTCAGAAGCTAGTTTAACTCTAAGGGCGGAAGCAGCAGAATGTACCTCTCACATCTAGCCTGTAGGAATTCAGGTTGGCAAGTTCTATGGGGAAGCCCATTGTCGCCTTCGTTGGAAACGGGTTTGGAAATTTCAGTTTCAAAATCTCTGTGAAAAAGCGTCAGAGAAGCTTCTCCGTTTAGAATCCAGCTTATCTCACTGAACCGAAGAAGTGGTAGTTAGAAGGGAGTTAGAGCTGCAAGCAGTTTGGTTTGGGAAATTAGATGCGAAATGACACTGCAAAGGCCTTCCAACAGGCTTGGAAAAGTGTGTTCTATATCTGTGCCGAACAGAGTCCCCGGAGGTTGAGCTTTCAGAAGCAAGCTTAACTGTTAGGGAGGAAGCAGCAGAATGTGCCTCTCACATCTAGCCTGTAGGAATTCAGGTTGGCAAGTTCTATGTGGAAGCCCATTGCTGGCTATGGTCGAAACAGCATGGGAGATTTCAGTTTCAAAATCTCTGTGAAAAAGCGTCAGAGAAGCTTCTCCGTTTAGAATCCAGCATGTCTCACTGAACCGAAGAAGTGGTAGTTAGAAGGCAGTTAGAGCTGCAAGCAGTTTGGTTTGGGAAATTAGACGCGAAATGAAACTGCAAATGCCTTCCAACAGGCTTGGAAAAGTGTGTTCTATATCTCTGCCAAACAAACTCCCCGGAGGTTAAGCTTTCAGAAGCAAGTTTAACTCTAAGGGAGGAAGCAGCAGAATGTGCCTCTCACATCTAGCCTGTAGGAATTCAGGTTGGCAAGTTCTATGGGGAAGCCCATTGCTGTCTATGGTGGAAACGGGTTTGGAAATTTCAGTTTCAAAATCTCTGTGAAAAAGTGTCAGAGAAGCTTCTCCGTTTAGAATCCAGCATATCTCACTGAACCGAAGAAGTGGTAGTTAGAAGGGAGTTAGAGCTGCAAGCAGTTTGGTTTGGGAAATTAGACGCGAAATGAAACTGCAAATGCCTTCCAACAGGCTTGGAAAAGTGTGTTCTATATCTCTGCCAAACAAACTCCCCGGAGGTTGAGCTTTCAGAAGCAAGTTTAACTCTAAGGGAGGAAGCAGCAGAATGTGCCTCTCAAATCTAGCCTGTAGGAATTCAGGTTGGCAAGTTCTATGGGGAAGCCCATTGCTGCCTATGGTGGAAACGGCATGGGAGATTTCAGTTTCAAAATCTCTGTGAAAAACCGTCAGAGAAGCTTCTCCGTTTAGAATCCAGCATATCTCACTGAACCGAAGAAGTGGTAGTTAGAAGGGAGTTTGAGCTGCAAGCAGTTTGGTTTGGGAAATTAGACGCGAAATGAAACTGCAAATGCCTTCCAACAGGCTTGGAAAAGTGTGTTCTATATCTCTGCCAAACAAACTCCCCGGAGGTTGAGCTTTCAGAAGCTAGTTTAACTCTAAGGGAGGAAGCAGCAGAATGTGCCTCTCACATCTAGCCTGTAGGAATTCAGGTTGGCAAGTTCTATTGGGAAGCCCATTGGCGCCTTCGTTGGAAACGGGTTTGGAAATTTCAGTTTCAAAATCTCTGTGAAAAAGCGTCAGAGAAGCTTCTCCGTTTAGAATCCAGCATATCTCACTGAACCGAATAAGTGGTAGTTAGAAGGGAGTTAGAGCTGCAAGCAGTTTGGTTTGGGAAATTAGACGCGAAATGAAACTGCAAATGCCTTCCAACAGGCTTGGAAAAGTGTGTTCTGTATCTCTGCCAAACAAACTCCCCTGAGGTTGAGCTTTCAGAAGCAAGTTTAACTCTAAGGGAGGAAGCAGCAGAATGTGCCTCTCACATCTAGCCTGTAGGAATTCAGGTTGGCAAGTTCTATGGGGAAGCCCATTGCTGCCTATGGTGGAAACGGCATGGGAGATTTCAGTTTCAAAATCTCTGTGAAAAAGCGTCAGAGAAGCTTCTCCGTTTAGAATCCAGCATATCTCACTGAACGGAAGAAGTGGTAGTTAGAAGGGAGTTAGAGCTGCAAGCAGTTTGGTTTGGGAAATTAGACGCGAAATGAAACTGCAAATGCCTTCCAACAGGCTTGGAAAAGTGTGTTCTATATCTCTGCCAAACAAACTCCCCGGAGGTTGAGCTTTCAGAAGCTAGTTTAACTCTAAGGGAGGAAGCAGCAGAATGTGCCTCTCACATCTAGCCTGTAGGAATTCAGGTTGGCAAGTTGTATGGGGAAGCCCATTGCTGCCTATGGTGGAAACGGCATGGGAGATTTCAGTTTCAAAATCTCTGTGAAAAACCGTCAGAGAAGCTTCTCCGTTTAGAATCCAGCATATCTCACTGAACCGAAGAAGTGGTAGTTAGAAGGGAGTTTGAGCTGCAAGCAGTTTGGTTTGGGAAATTAGACGCGAAATGAAACTGCAAATGCCTTCCAACAGGCTTGGAAAAGTGTGTTCTATATCTCTGCCAAACAAACTCCCCGGAGGTTGAGCTTTCAGAAGCTAGTTTAACTCTAAGGGAGGAAGCAGCAGAATGTGCCTCTCACATCTAGCCTGTAGGAATTCAGGTTGGCAAGTTCTATTGGGAAGCCCATTGGCGCCTTCGTTGGAAACGGGTTTGGAAATTTCAGTTTCAAAATCTCTGTGAAAAAGCGTCAGAGAAGCTTCTCCGTTTAGAATCCAGCATATCTCACTGAACCGAATAAGTGGTAGTTAGAAGGGAGTTAGAGCTGCAAGCAGTTTGGTTTGGGAAATTAGACGCGAAATGAAACTGCAAATGCCTTCCAACAGGCTTGGAAAAGTGTGTTCTATATCTCTGCCAAACAAACTCCCCTGAGGTTGAGCTTTCAGAAGCAAGTTTAACTCTAAGGGAGGAAGCAGCAGAATGTGCCTCTCACATCTAGCCTGTAGGAATTCAGGTTGGCAAGTTCTATGGGGAAGCCCATTGCTGCCTATGGTGGAAACGGCATGGGAGATTTCAGTTTCAAAATCTCTGTGAAAAAGCGTCAGAGAAGCTTCTCCGTTTAGAATCCAGCATATCTCACTGAACGGAAGAAGTGGTAGTTAGAAGGGAGTTAGAGCTGCAAGCAGTTTGGTTTGGGAAATTAGACGCGAAATGAAACTGCAAATGCCTTCCAACAGGCTTGGAAAAGTGTGTTCTATATCTCTGCCAAACAAACTCCCCGGAGGTTGAGCTTTCAGAAGCTAGTTTAACTCTAAGGGAGGAAGCAGCAGAATGTGCCTCTCACATCTAGCCTGTAGGAATTCAGGTTGGCAAGTTCTATGGGGAAGCCCATTGCTGCCTATGGTGGAAACGGCATGGGAGATTTCAGTTTCAAAATCTCTGTGAAAAAGCGTCAGAGAAGCTTCTCCGATTAGAATCCAGCATATCTCACTGAACCGAAGAAGTGGTAGTTAGAAGGGAGTTAGAGCTGCAAGCAGTTTGGTTTGGGAAATTAGATGCGAAATGACACTGCAAAGGCCTTCCAACAGGCTTGGAAAATTGTGTTCTATATCTCTGCCAAACAGACTCCACGGAGGTTGAGCTTTCAGAAGCAAGCTTAACTCTTAGGGAGGAAGCAGCAGAATGTGCCTCTCACATCTAGCCTGTAGGAATTCAGGTTGGCAAGTTCTATGGGGAAGGCCATTGCTGCCTATGGTGGAAACGGCATGGGAGATTTCAGTTTCAAAATCTCTGTGAAAAAGCGTCAGAGAAGCTTCTCCGTTTAGAATCCAGCATATCTCACTGAACCGAAGAAGTGGTAGTTAGAAGGCAGTTAGAGCTGCAAGCAGTTTGGTTTGGGAAATTAGACGCGAAATGAAACTGCAAATGCCTTCCAACAGGCTTGGAAAATTGTGTTCTATATCTCTGCCAAACAAACTCCCCGGAGGTTGAGCTTTCAGAAGCTAGTTTAACTCTAAGGGAGGAAGCAGCAGAATGTGCCTCTCACATCTAGCCTGTAGGAATTCAGGTTGGCAAGTTCTATGGGGAAGCCCATTGGCGCCTTCGTTGGAAACGGGTTTGGAAATTTCAGTTTCAAAATCTCTGTGAAAAAGCGTCAGAGAAGCTTCTCCGTTTAGAATCCAGCATATCTCACTGAACCGAAGAAGTGGTAGTTAGAAGGGAGTTAGAGCTACAAGCAGTTTGGTTTGGGAAATTAGACGCGAAATGAAACTGCAAATGCCTTCCAACAGGCTTGAAAAATTGTGTTCTATATCTCTGCCAAACAAACTCCCCGGAGGTTGAGCTTTCAGAAGCAAGTTTAACTCTAAGGGAGGAAGCAGCAGAATGTGCCTCTCACATCTAGCCTGTAGGAATTCAGGTTGGCAAGTTCTATGGGGAAGCCCATTGCTGCCTATGGTGGAAACGGGTTTGGAAATTTCAGTTTCAAAATCTCTGTGAAAAAGTGTCAGAGAAGCTTCTCCGTTTAGAATCCAGCATATCTCACTGAACCGAAGAAGTGGTAGTTAGAAGGGAGTTAGAGCTGCAAGCAGTTTGGTTTGGGAAATTAGACGCGAAATGAAACTGCAAATGCCTTCCAACAGGCTTGGAAAAGTGTGTTCTATATCTCTGCCAAACAAACTCCCCGGAGGTTGAGCTTTCAGAAGCAAGTTTAACTCTAAGGGAGGAAGCAGCAGAATGTGCCTCTCACATCTAGCCTGTAGGAATTCAGGTTGGCAAGTTCTATGGGGAAGCCCATTGCTGCCTATGGTGGAAACGGCATGGGAGATTTCAGTTTCAAAATCTCTGTGAAAAAGCGTCAGAGAAGCTTCTCCGTTTAGAATCCAGCATATCTCACTGAACCGAAGAAGTGGTAGTTAGAAGGGAGTTAGAGCTGCAAGCAGTTTGGTTTGGGAAATTAGACGCGAAATGAAACTGCAAATGCCTTCCAACAGGCTTGGAAAAGTGTGTTCTATATCTCTGCCAAACAAACTCCCCGGAGGTTGAGCTTTCAGAAGCTAGTTTAACTCTAAGGGAGGAAGCAGCAGAATGTGCCTCTCACATCTAGCCTGTAGGAATTCAGGTTTGCAAGTTCTATGGGGAAGCCCATTGGCGCCTTCGTTGGAAACGGGTTTGGAAATTTCAGTTTCAAAATCTCTGTGAAAAAGCGTCAGAGAAGCTTCTCCGTTTAGAATCCAGCATATCTCACTGAACCGAAGAAGTGGTAGTTAGAAGGGAATTAGAGCTGCAAGCAGTTTGGTTTGGGAAATTAGACGCGAAATGAAACTGCAAATGCCTTCCAACAGGCTTGGAAAAGTGTGTTCTATATCTCTGCCAAACAAACTCCCCGGAGGTTGAGCTTTCAGAAGCAAGTTGAACTCTAAGGGAGGAAGCAGCAGAATGTGCCTCTCACATCTAGCCTGTAGGAATTCAGGTTGGCAAGTTCTATGGGGAAGCCCATTGCTGCCTATGGTGGAAACGGCATGGGAGATTTCAGTTTCAAAATCTCTGTGAAAAAGCGTCAGAGAAGCTTCTCCGTTTAGAATCCAGCATATCTCACTGAACCGAAGAAGTGGTAGTTAGAAGGCAGTTAGAGCTGCAAGCAGTTTGGTTTGGGAAATTAGACGCCAAATGAAACTGCAAATGCCTTCCAACAGGCTTGGAAAAGTGTGTTCTATATCTCTGCCAAACAAACTCCCCGGAGGTTGAGCTTTCAGAAGCAAGATTAACTCTAAGGGAGGAAGCAGCAGAATGTGCCTCTCACATCTAGCCTGTAGGAATTCAGGTTGGCAAGTTCTATGGGGAAGCCCATTGCTGCCTATGGTGGAAACGGCATGGGAGATTTCAGTTTCAAAATCTCTGTGAAAAAGCGTCAGAGAAGCTTCTCCGTTTAGAATCCAGCATATCTCACTGAACCGAAGAAGTGGTAGTTAGAAGGGAGTTAGAGCTGCAAGCAGTTTGGTTTGGGAAATTAGATGCGAAATGACCCTGCAAAGGCCTTCCAACATGCTTGGAAAAGTGTGTTCTATATCTGTGCCAAACAGAGTCCCCGGAGGTTGAGCTTTCAGAAGCAAGCTTAACTGTTAGTGAGGAAGCAGCAGAATGTGCCTCTCACATCTAGCCTGTAGGAATTCAGGTTGGCAAGTTCTATGTGGAAGCCCATTGCTGGCTATGGTCGAAACAGCATGGGAGATTTCAGTTTCAAAATCTCTGTGAAAAAGCGTCAGAGAAGCTTCTCCGTTTAGAATCCAGCATATCTCACTGAACCGAAGAAGTGGTAGTTAGAAGGCAGTTAGAGCTGCAAGCAGTTTGGTTTGGGAAATTAGACGCGAAATGAAACTGCAAATGCCTTCCAACAGGCTTGGAAAAGTGTGTTCTATATCTCTGCCAAACAAACTCCCCGGAGGTTGAGCTTTCAGAAGCTAGTTTAACTCTAAGGGAGGAAGCAGCAGAATGTGCCTCTCACATCTAGCCTGTAGGAATTCAGGTTGGCAAGTTCTATGGGGAAGCCCATTGCTGCCTATGGTGGAAACGGCATGGGAGATTTCAGTTTCAAAATCTCTGTGAAAAAGCGTCAGAGAAGCTTCTCCGTTTAGAATCCAGCATATCTCACTGAACCGAAGAAGTGGTAGTTAGAAGGGAGTTAGAGCTGCAAGCAGTTTGGTTTGGGAAAATAGATGCGAAATGACACTGCAAAGGCCTTCCAACAGGCTTGGAAAAGTGTGTTCTATATCTGTGCCAAACAGAGTCCCCGGAGGTTGAGC
Organism: Cynocephalus volans; assembly: GCF_027409185.1. Classification (NCBI taxonomy): domain Eukaryota; kingdom Metazoa; phylum Chordata; class Mammalia; order Dermoptera; family Cynocephalidae; genus Cynocephalus; species Cynocephalus volans. The sequence continues at coordinate 103,788 of NW_026902372.1, read as the reverse complement.
TTTCAGAAGCAAGCTTAACTGTTAGGGAGGAAGCAGCAGAATGTGCCTCTCACATCTAGCCTGTAGGAATTCAGGTTGGCAAGTTCTATGTGGAAGCCCATTGCTGGCTATGGTCGAAACAGCATGGGAGATTTCAGTTTCAAAATCTCTGTGAAAAAGCGTCAGAGAAGCTTCTCCGTTTAGAATCCAGCATATCTCACTGAACCGAAGAAGTGGTAGTTAGAAGGCAGTTAGAGCTGCAAGCAGTTTGGTTTGGGAAATTAGACGCGAAATGAAACTGCAAATGCCTTCCAACAGGCTTGGAAAAGTGTGTTCTATATCTCTGCCAAACAAACTCCCCGGAGGTTGAGCTTTCAGAAGCAAGTTTAACTCTAAGGGAGGAAGCAGCAGAATGTGCCTCTCACATCTAGCCTGTAGGAATTCAGGTTGGCAAGTTCTATGGGGAAGCCCACTGCTGCCTATGGTGGAAACGGGTTTGGAAATTTCAGTTTCAAAATCTCTGTGAAAAAGTGTCAGAGAAGCTTCTCCGTTTAGAATCCAGCATATCTCACTGAACCGAAGAAGTGGTAGTTAGAAGGGAGTTAGAGCTGCAAGCAGTTTGGTTTGGGAAATTAGACGCGAAATGAAACTGCAAATGCCTTCCAACAGGCTTGGAAAAGTGTGTTCTATATCTCTGCCAAACAAACTCCCCGGAGGTTGAGCTTTCAGAAGCTAGTTTAACTCTAAGGGAGGAAGCAGCAGAATGTGCCTCTCACATCTAGCCTGTAGGAATTCAGGTTGGCAAGTTCTATGGGGAAGCCCATTGGCGCCTTCGTTGGAAACGGGTTTGGAAATTTCAGTTTCAAAATCTCTGTGAAAAAGCGTCAGAGAAGCTTCTCCGTTTAGAATCCAGCATATCTCACTGAACCGAAGAAGTGGTAGTTAGAAGGGAGTTAGAGCTGCAAGCAGTTTGGTTTGGGAAATTAGACGCGAAATGAAACTGCAAATGCCTTCCAACAGGCTTGGAAAAGTGTGTTCTATATCTCTGCCAAACAAACTCCCCGGAGGTTGAGCTTTCAGAAGCAAGTTTAACTCTAAGGGAGGAAGCAGCAGAATGTGCCTCTCACATCTAGCCTGTAGGAATTCAGGTTGGCAAGTTCTATGGGGAAGCCCATTGCTGCCTATGGTGGAAACGGCATGGGAGATTTCAGTTTCAAAATCTCTGTGAAAAAGCGTCAGAGAAGCTTCTCCGTTTAGAATCCAGCATATCTCACTGAACCGAAGAAGTGGTAGTTAGAAGGGAGTTAGAGCTGCAAGCAGTTTGGTTTGGGAAATTAGACGCGAAATGAAACTGCAAATGCCTTCCAACAGGCTTGGAAAAGTGTGTTCTATATCTCTGCCAAACAAACTCCCCGGAGGTTGAGCTTTCAGAAGCAAGTTTAACTCTAAGGGAGGAAGCAGCAGAATGTGCCTCTCACATCTAGCCTGTAGGAATTCAGGTTGGCAAGTTCTATGGGGAAGCCCATTGCTGCCTATGGTGGAAACGGCATGGGAGATTTCAGTTTCAAAATCTCTGTGAAAAAGCGTCAGAGAAGCTTCTCCGTTTAGAATCCAGCATATCTCACTGAACCGAAGAAGTGGTAGTTAGAAGGGAGATAGAGCTGCAAGCAGTTTGGTTTGGGAAATTAGATGCGAAATGACACTGCAAAGGCCTTCCAACAGGCTTGGAAAAGTGTGTTCTATATCTCTGACAAACAGACTCCCCGGAGGTTGAGCTTTCAGAAGCAAGCTTAACTCTTAGGGAGGAAGCAACAGAATGTGCCTCTCACATCTAGCCTGTAGGAATTCAGGTTGGCAAGTTCTATGGGGAAGCCCATTGCTGCCTATGGTGGAAACGGCATGGGAGATTTCAGTTTCAAAATCTCTGTGAAAAAGCGTCAGAGAAGCTTCTCCATTTAGAATCCAGCATATCTCACTGAACCGAAGAAGTGGTAGTTAGAAGGCAGTTAGAGCTGCAAGCAGTTTGGTTTGGGAAATTAGACGCGAAATGAAACTGCAAATGCCTTCCAACAGGCTTGGAAAAGTGTGTTCTATATCTCTGCCAAACAGACTCCCTGGAGGTTGAGCTTTCAGAAGCTAGTTTAATTCTAAGGGAGGAAGCAGCAGAATGTGCCTCTCACATCTAGCCTGTAGGAATTCAGGTTGGCAAGTTCTATGGGGAAGCCCATTGCTGCCTATGGTGGAAACAGCATGGGAAGTTTCAGTTTCAAAATCTCTGTGAAAAAGCGTCAGAGAAGCTTCTCCGTTTAGAATCCAGCATATCTCACTGAACCGAAGAAGTGGTAGTTAGAAGGCAGTTAGAGCTGCAAGCAGTTTTGTTTGGGAAATTAGACGCGAAATGAAACTGCAAATGCCTTCCAACAGGCTTGGAAAAGTGTGTTCTATATCTCTGCCAAACAAACTCCCCGGAGGTTGAGCTTTCAGAAGCTAGTTTAACTCTAAGGGAGGAAGCAGCAGAATGTGCCTCTCACATCTAGCCTGTAGGAATTCAGGTTGGCAAGTTCTATGGGGAAGCCCATTGTCGCGTTCGTTGGAAACGGGTTTGGAAATTTCAGTTTCAAAATCTCTGTGAAAAAGCGTCAGAGAAGCTTCTCCGTTTAGAATCCAGCTTATCTCACTGAACCGAAGAAGTGGTAGTTAGAAGGCAGTTAGAGCTGCAAGCAGTTTGGTTTGGGAAATTAGACGCGAAATGAAACTGCAAATGCCTTCCAACAGGCTTGGAAAAGTGTGTTCTATATCTCTGCCAAACAAACTCCCCGGAGGTTGAGCTTTCAGAAGCAAGTTTAACTCTAAGGGAGGAAGCAGCAGAATGTGCCTCTCACATCTAGCCTTTAGGAATTCAGGTTGGCAAGTTCTATGGGGAAGCCCATTGCTGCCTATGGTGGAAACGGCATGGGAGATTTCAGTTTCAAAATCTCTGTGAAAAACCGTCAGAGAAGCTTCTCCGTTTAGAATCCAGCATATCTCACTGAACCGAAGAAGTGGTAGTTAGAAGGGAGTTAGAGCTGCAAGCAGTTTGGTTTGGGAAATTAGATGCGAAATGACACTGCAAAGGCCTTCCACCAGGCTTGGAAAAGTGTGTTCTATATCTGTGCCAAACAGAGTCCCCGGAGGTTGAGCTTTCAGAAGCAAGCTTAACTGTTAGGGAGGAAGCAGCAGAATGTGCCTCTCACATCTAGCCTGTAGGAATTCAGGTTGGCAAGTTCTATGTGGAAGCCCATTGCTGGCTATGGTCGAAACAGCATGGGAGATTTCAGTTTCAAAATCTCTGTGAAAAAGCGTCAGAGAAGCTTCTCCGTTTAGAATCCAGCATATCTCACTGAACCGAAGAAGTGGTAGTTAGAAGGCAGTTAGAGCTGCAAGCAGTTTGGTTTGGGAAATTAGACGCGAAATGAAACTGCAAATGCCTTCCAACAGGCTTGGAAAAGTGTGTTCTATATCTCTGCCAAACAAACTCCCCGGAGGTTGAGCTTTCAGAAGCTAGTTTAACTCTAAGGGAGGAAGCAGCAGAATGTGCCTCTCACATCTAGCCTGTAGGAATTCAGGTTGGCAAGTTCTATGGGGAAGCCCATTGCTGCCTATGGTGGAAACGGCATGGGAGATTTCAGTTTCAAAATCTCTGTGAAAAACCGTCAGAGAAGCTTCTCCGTTTAGAATCCAGCATATCTCACTGAACCGAAGAAGTGGTAGTTAGAAGGGAGTTTGAGCTGCAAGCAGTTTGGTTTGGGAAATTAGACGCGAAATGAAACTGCAAATGCCTTCCAACAGGCTTGGAAAAGTGTGTTCTATATCTCTGCCAAACAAACTCCCCGGAGGTTGAGCTTTCAGAAGCTAGTTTAACTCTAAGGGAGGAAGCAGCAGAATGTGCCTCTCACATCTAGCCTGTAGGAATTCAGGTTGGCAAGTTCTATTGGGAAGCCCATTGGCGCCTTCGTTGGAAACGGGTTTGGAAATTTCAGTTTCAAAATCTCTGTGAAAAAGCGTCAGAGAAGCTTCTCCGTTTAGAATCCAGCATATCTCACTGAACCGAAGAAGTGGTAGTTAGAAGGGAGTTAGAGCTGCAAGCAGTTTGGTTTGGGAAATTAGACGCGAAATGAAACTGCAAATGCCTTCCAACAGGCTTGGAAAAGTGTGTTCTATATCTCTGCCAAACAAACTCCCCTGAGGTTGAGCTTTCAGAAGCAAGTTTAACTCTAAGGGAGGAAGCAGCAGAATGTGCCTCTCACATCTAGCCTGTAGGAATTCAGGTTGGCAAGTTCTATGGGGAAGCCCATTGCTGCCTATGGTGGAAACGGCATGGGAGATTTCAGTTTCAAAATCTCTGTGAAAAAGCGTCAGAGAAGCTTCTCCGTTTAGAATCCAGCATATCTCACTGAACGGAAGAAGTGGTAGTTAGAAGGGAGTTAGAGCTGCAAGCAGTTTGGTTTGGGAAATTAGACGCGAAATGAAACTGCAAATGCCTTCCATCAGGCTTGGAAAAGTGTGTTCTATATCTCTGCCAAACAAACTCCCCGGAGGTTGAGCTTTCAGAAGCTAGTTTAACTCTAAGGGAGGAAGCAGCAGAATGTGCCTCTCACATCTAGCCTGTAGGAATTCAGGTTGGCAAGTTCTATGGGGAAGCCCATTGCTGCCTATGGTGGAAACGGCATGGGAGATTTCAGTTTCAAAATCTCTGTGAAAAAGCGTCAGAGAAGCTTCTCCGATTAGAATCCAGCATATCTCACTGAACCGAAGAAGTGGTAGTTAGAAGGGAGTTAGAGCTGCAAGCAGTTTGGTTTGGGAAATTAGATGCGAAATGACACTGCAAAGGCCTTCCAACAGGCTTGGAAAATTGTGTTCTATATCTCTGCCAAACAGACTCCACGGAGGTTGAGCTTTCAGAAGCAAGCTTAACTCTTAGGGAGGAAGCAGCAGAATGTGCCTCTCACATCTAGCCTGTAGGAATTCAGGTTGGCAAGTTCTATGGGGAAGGCCATTGCTGCCTATGGTGGAAACGGCATGGGAGATTTCAGTTTCAAAATCTCTGTGAAAAAGCGTCAGAGAAGCTTCTCCGTTTAGAATCCAGCATATCTCACTGAACCGAAGAAGTGGTAGTTAGAAGGGAGTTAGAGCTGCAAGCAGTTTGGTTTGGGAAATTAGACGCGAAATGAAACTGCAAATGCCTTCCAACAGGCTTGGAAAAGTGTGTTCTATATCTCTGCCAAACAAACTCCCCGGAGGTTGAGCTTTCAGAAGCTAGTTTAACTCTAAGGGATGAAGCAGCAGAATGTGCCTCTCACATCTAGCCTGTAGGAATTCAGGTTGCCAAGTTCTATGGGGAAGCCCATTGCTGGCTACGGTGGAAACAGCATGGGAGATTTCAGTTTCAAAATCTCTGTGAAAAAGCGTCAGAGAAGCTTCTCCGTTTAGAATCCAGCATATCTCACTGAACCGAAGAAGTGGTAGTTAGAAGGCAGTTAGAGCTGCAAGCAGTTTGGTTTGGGAAATTAGACGCGAAATGAAACTGCAAATGCATTCCAACAGGCTTGGAAAATTGTGTTCTATATCTCTGCCAAACAAACTCCCCGGAGGTTGAGCTTTCAGAAGCTAGTTTAACTCTAAGGGAGGAAGCAGCAGAATGTGCCTCTCACATCTAGCCTGTAGGAATTCAGGTTGGCAAGTTCTATGGGGAAGCCCATTGGCGCCTTCGTTGGAAACGGGTTTGGAAATTTCAGTTTCAAAATCTCTGTGAAAAAGCGTCAGAGAAGCTTCTCCGTTTAGAATCCAGCATATCTCACTGAACGGAAGAAGTGGTAGTTAGAAGGGAGTTAGAGCTGCAAGCAGTTTGGTTTGGGAAATTAGACGCGAAATGAAACTGCAAATGCCTTCCAACAGGCTTGGAAAAGTGTGTTCTATATCTCTGCCAAACAAACTCCCCGGAGGTTGAGCTTTCAGAAGCAAGTTTAACTCTAAGGGAGGAAGCAGCAGAATGTGCCTCTCACATCTAGCCTTTAGGAATTCAGGTTGGCAAGTTCTATGGGGAAGCCCATTGCTGCCTATGGTGGAAACGGCATGGGAGATTTCAGTTTCAAAATCTCTGTGAAAAAGCGTCAGAGAAGCTTCTCCGTTTAGAATCCAGCATATCTCACTGAACCGAAGAAGTGGTAGTTAGAAGGGAGTTAGAGCTGCAAGCAGTTTGGTTTGGGAAATTAGATGCGAAATGACACTGCAAAGGCCTTCCACCAGGCTTGGAAAAGTGTGTTCTATATCTGTGCCAAACAGAGTCCCCGGAGGTTGAGCTTTCAGAAGCAAGCTTAACTGTTAGGGAGGAAGCAGCAGAATGTGCCTCTCACATCTAGCCTGTAGGAATTCAGGTTGGCAAGTTCTATGTGGAAGCCCATTGCTGGCTATGGTCGAAACAGCATGGGAGATTTCAGTTTCAAAATCTCTGTGAAAAAGCGTCAGAGAAGCTTCTCCGTTTAGAATCCAGCATATCTCACTGAACCGAAGAAGTGGTAGTTAGAAGGCAGTTAGAGCTGCAAGCAGTTTGGTTTGGGAAATTAGACGCGAAATGAAACTGCAAATGCCTTCCAACAGGCTTGGAAAAGTGTGTTCTATATCTCTGCCAAACAAACTCCCCGGAGGTTGAGCTTTCAGAAGCTAGTTTAACTCTAAGGGAGGAAGCAGCAGAATGTGCCTCTCACATCTAGCCTGTAGGAATTCAGGTTGGCAAGTTCTATGGGGAAGCCCATTGCTGCCTATGGTGGAAACGGCATGGGAGATTTCAGTTTCAAAATCTCTGTGAAAAACCGTCAGAGAAGCTTCTCCGTTTAGAATCCAGCATATCTCACTGAACCGAAGAAGTGGTAGTTAGAAGGGAGTTTGAGCTGCAAGCAGTTTGGTTTGGGAAATTAGACGCGAAATGAAACTGCAAATGCCTTCCAACAGGCTTGGAAAAGTGTGTTCTATATCTCTGCCAAACAAACTCCCCGGAGGTTGAGCTTTCAGAAGCTAGTTTAACTCTAAGGGAGGAAGCAGCAGAATGTGCCTCTCACATCTAGCCTGTAGGAATTCAGGTTGGCAAGTTCTATTGGGAAGCCCATTGGCGCCTTCGTTGGAAACGGGTTTGGAAATTTCAGTTTCAAAATCTCTGTGAAAAAGCGTCAGAGAAGCTTCTCCGTTTAGAATCCAGCATATCTCACTGAACCGAAGAAGTGGTAGTTAGAAGGGAGTTAGAGCTGCAAGCAGTTTGGTTTGGGAAATTAGACGCGAAATGAAACTGCAAATGCCTTCCAACAGGCTTGGAAAAGTGTGTTCTATATCTCTGCCAAACAAACTCCCCTGAGGTTGAGCTTTCAGAAGCAAGTTTAACTCTAAGGGAGGAAGCAGCAGAATGTGCCTCTCACATCTAGCCTGTAGGAATTCAGGTTGGCAAGTTCTATGGGGAAGCCCATTGCTGCCTATGGTGGAAACGGCATGGGAGATTTCAGTTTCAAAATCTCTGTGAAAAAGCGTCAGAGAAGCTTCTCCGTTTAGAATCCAGCATATCTCACTGAACGGAAGAAGTGGTAGTTAGAAGGGAGTTAGAGCTGCAAGCAGTTTGGTTTGGGAAATTAGACGCGAAATGAAACTGCAAATGCCTTCCAACAGGCTTGGAAAAGTGTGTTCTATATCTCTGCCAAACAAACTCCCCGGAGGTTGAGCTTTCAGAAGCTAGTTTAACTCTAAGGGAGGAAGCAGCAGAATGTGCCTCTCACATCTAGCCTGTAGGAATTCAGGTTGGCAAGTTCTATGGGGAAGCCCATTGCTGCCTATGGTGGAAACGGCATGGGAGATTTCAGTTTCAAAATCTCTGTGAAAAAGCGTCAGAGAAGCTTCTCCGATTAGAATCCAGCATATCTCACTGAACCGAAGAAGTGGTAGTTAGAAGGGAGTTAGAGCTGCAAGCAGTTTGGTTTGGGAAATTAGATGCGAAATGACACTGCAAAGGCCTTCCAACAGGCTTGGAAAATTGTGTTCTATATCTCTGCCAAACAGACTCCACGGAGGTTGAGCTTTCAGAAGCAAGCTTAACTCTTAGGGAGGAAGCAGCAGAATGTGCCTCTCACATCTAGCCTGTAGGAATTCAGGTTGGCAAGTTCTATGGGGAAGGCCATTGCTGCCTATGGTGGAAACGGCATGGGAGATTTCAGTTTCAAAATCTCTGTGAAAAAGCGTCAGAGAAGCTTCTCCGTTTAGAATCCAGCATATCTCACTGAACCGAAGAAGTGGTAGTTAGAAGGGAGTTAGAGCTGCAAGCAGTTTGGTTTGGGAAATTAGACGCGAAATGAAACTGCAAATGCCTTCCAACAGGCTTGGAAAAGTGTGTTCTATATCTCTGCCAAACAAACTCCCCGGAGGTTGAGCTTTCAGAAGCTAGTTTAACTCTAAGGGATGAAGCAGCAGAATGTGCCTCTCACATCTAGCCTGTAGGAATTCAGGTTGCCAAGTTCTATGGGGAAGCCCATTGCTGGCTACGGTGGAAACAGCATGGGAGATTTCAGTTTCAAAATCTCTGTGAAAAAGCGTCAGAGAAGCTTCTCCGTTTAGAATCCAGCATATCTCACTGAACCGAAGAAGTGGTAGTTAGAAGGCAGTTAGAGCTGCAAGCAGTTTGGTTTGGGAAATTAGACGCGAAATGAAACTGCAAATGCATTCCAACTGGCTTGGAAAATTGTGTTCTATATCTCTGCCAAACAAACTCCCCGGAGGTTGAGCTTTCAGAAGCTAGTTTAACTCTAAGGGAGGAAGCAGCAGAATGTGCCTCTCACATCTAGCCTGTAGGAATTCAGGTTGGCAAGTTCTATGGGGAAGCCCATTGGCGCCTTCGTTGGAAACGGGTTTGGAAATTTCAGTTTCAAAATCTCTGTGAAAAAGCGTCAGAGAAGCTTCTCCGTTTAGAATCCAGCATATCTCACTGAACCGAAGAAGTGGTAGTTAGAAGGGAGTTAGAGCTACAAGCAGTTTGGTTTGGGAAATTAGACGCGAAATGAAACTGCAAATGCCTTCCAACAGGCTTGAAAAAGTGTGTTCTATATCTCTGCCAAACAAACTCCCCGGAGGTTGAGCTTTCAGAAGCAAGTTTAACTCTAAGGGAGGAAGCAGCAGAATGTGCCTCTCACATCTAGCCTGTAGGAATTCAGGTTGGCAAGTTCTATGGGGAAGCCCATTGCTGCCTATGGTGGAAACGGGTTTGGAAATTTCAGTTTCAAAATCTCTGTGAAAAAGTGTCAGAGAAGCTTCTCCGTTTAGAATCCAGCATATCTCACTGAACGGAAGAAGTGGTAGTTAGAAGGGAGTTAGAGCTGCAAGCAGTTTGGTTTGGGAAATTAGACGCGAAATGAAACTGCAAATGCCTTCCAACAGGCTTGGAAAAGTGTGTTCTATATCTCTGCCAAACAAACTCCCCGGAGGTTGAGCTTTCAGAAGCAAGTTTAACTCTAAGGGAGGAAGCAGCAGAATGTGCCTCTCACATCTAGCCTGTAGGAATTCAGGTTGGCAAGTTCTATGGGGAAGCCCATTGCTGCCTATGGTGGAAACGGCATGGGAGATTTCAGTTTCAAAATCTCTGTGAAAAAGCGTCAGAGAAGCTTCTCCGTTTAGAATCCAGCATATCTCACTGAACCGAAGAAGTGGTAGTTAGAAGGGAGTTAGAGCTGCAAGCAGTTTGGTTTGGGAAATTAGACGCGAAATGAAACTGCAAATGCCTTCCAACAGGCTTGGAAAAGTGTGTTCTATATCTCTGCCAAACAAACTCCCCGGAGGTTGAGCTTTCAGAAGCTAGTTTAACTCTAAGGGAGGAAGCAGCAGAATGTGCCTCTCACATCTAGCCTGTAGGAATTCAGGTTTGCAAGTTCTATGGGGAAGCCCATTGGCGCCTTCGTTGGAAACGGGTTTGGAAATTTCAGTTTCAAAATCTCTGTGAAAAAGCGTCAGAGAAGCTTCTCCGTTTAGAATCCAGCATATCTCACTGAACCGAAGAAGTGGTAGTTAGAAGGGAATTAGAGCTGCAAGCAGTTTGGTTTGGGAAATTAGACGCGAAATGAAACTGCAAATGCCTTCCAACAGGCTTGGAAAAGTGTGTTCTATATCTCTGCCAAACAAACTCCCCGGAGGTTGAGCTTTCAGAAGCAAGTTGAACTCTAAGGGAGGAAGCAGCAGAATGTGCCTCTCACATCTAGCCTGTAGGAATTCAGGTTGGCAAGTTCTATGGGGAAGCCCATTGCTGCCTATGGTGGAAACGGCATGGGAGATTTCAGTTTCAAAATCTCTGTGAAAAAGCGTCAGAGAAGCTTCTCCGTTTAGAATCCAGCATATCTCACTGAACCGAAGAAGTGGTAGTTAGAAGGGAGTTAGAGCTGCAAGCAGTTTGGTTTGGGAAATTAGACGCCAAATGAAACTGCAAATGCCTTCCAACAGGCTTGGAAAAGTGTGTTCTATATCTCTGCCAAACAAACTCCCCGGAGGTTGAGCTTTCAGAAGCAAGATTAACTCTAAGGGAGGAAGCAGCAGAATGTGCCTCTCACATCTAGCCTGTAGGAATTCAGGTTGGCAAGTTCTATGGGGAAGCCCATTGCTGCCTATGGTGGAAACGGCATGGGAGATTTCAGTTTCAAAATCTCTGTGAAAAAGCGTCAGAGAAGCTTCTCCGTTTAGAATCCAGCATATCTCACTGAACCGAAGAAGTGGTAGTTAGAAGGGAGTTAGAGCTGCAAGCAGTTTGGTTTGGGAAATTAGATGCGAAATGACACTGCAAAGGCCTTCCAACAGGCTTGGAAAAGTGTGTTCTATATCTGTGCCAAACAGAGTCCCCGGAGGTTGAGCTTTCAGAAGCAAGCTTAACGGTTAGTGAGGAAGCAGCAGAATGTGCCTCTCACATCTAGCCTGTAGGAATTCAGGTTGGCAAGTTCTATGTGGAAGCCCATTGCTGGCTATGGTCGAAACAGCATGGGAGATTTCAGTTTCAAAATCTCTGTGAAAAAGCGTCAGAGAAGCTTCTCCGTTTAGAATCCAGCATATCTCACTGAACCGAAGAAGTGGTAGTTAGAAGGCAGTTAGAGCTGCAAGCAGTTTGGTTTGGGAAATTAGACGCGAAATGAAACTGCAAATGCCTTCCAACAGGCTTGGAAAAGTGTGTTCTATATCTCTGCCAAACAAACTCCCCGGAGGTTGAGCTTTCAGAAGCTAGTTTAACTCTAAGGGAGGAAGCAGCAGAATGTGCCTCTCACATCTAGCCTGTAGGAATTCAGGTTGGCAAGTTCTATGGGGAAGCCCATTGCTGCCTATGGTGGAAACGGCATGGGAGATTTCAGTTTCAAAATCTCTGTGAAAAAGCGTCAGAGAAGCTTCTCCGTTTAGAATCCAGCATATCTCACTGAACCGAAGAAGTGGTAGTTAGAAGGGAGATAGAGCTGCAAGCAGTTTGGTTTGGGAAATTAGATGCGAAATGACACTGCAAAGGCCTTCCAACAGGCTTGGAAAAGTGTGTTCTATATCTCTGACAAACAGACTCCCCGGAGGTGGAGCTTTCAGAAGCAAGCTTAACTCTTAGGGAGGAAGCAGCAGAATGTGCCTCTCACATCTAGCCTGTAGGAATTCAGGTTGGCAAGTTCTATGGGGAAGCCCATTGCTGCCTATGGTGGAAACGGCATGGGAGATTTCAGTTTCAAAATCTCTGTGAAAAAGCGTCAGAGAAGCTTCTCCATTTAGAATCCAGCATATCTCACTGAACCGAAGAAGTGGTAGTTAGAAGGCAGTTAGAGCTGCAAGCAGTTTGGTTTGGGAAATTAGACGCGAAATGAAACTGCAAATGCCTTCCAACAGGCTTGGAAAAGTGTGTTCTATATCTCTGCCAAACAGACTCCCTGGAGGTTGAGCTTTCAGAAGCTAGTTTAACTCTAAGGGAGGAAGCAGCAGAATGTGCCTCTCACATCTAGCCTGTAGGAATTCAGGTTGGCAAGTTCTATGGGGAAGCCCACTGCTGCCTATGGTGGAAACGGGTTTGGAAATTTCAGTTTCAAAATCTCTGTGAAAAAGTGTCAGAGAAGCTTCTCCGTTTAGAATCCAGCATATCTCACTGAACCGAAGAAGTGGTAGTTAGAAGGGAGTTAGAGCTGCAAGCAGTTTGGTTTGGGAAATTAGACGCGAAATGAAACTGCAAATGCCTTCCAACAGGCTTGGAAAAGTGTGTTCTATATCTCTGCCAAACAAACTCCCCGGAGGTTGAGCTTTCAGAAGCTAGTTTAACTCTAAGGGAGGAAGCAGCAGAATGTGCCTCTCACATCTAGCCTGTAGGAATTCAGGTTGGCAAGTTCTATGGGGAAGCCCATTGGCGCCTTCGTTGGAAACGGGTTTGGAAATTTCAGTTTCAAAATCTCTGTGAAAAAGCGTCAGAGAAGCTTCTCCGTTTAGAATCCAGCATATCTCACTGAACCGAAGAAGTGGTAGTTAGAAGGGAGTTAGAGCTGCAAGCAGTTTGGTTTGGGAAATTAGACGCGAAATGAAACTGCAAATGCCTTCCAACAGGCTTGGAAAAGTGTGTTCTATATCTCTGCCAAACAAACTCCCCGGAGGTTGAGCTTTCAGAAGCAAGTTTAACTCTAAGGGAGGAAGCAGCAGAATGTGCCTCTCACATCTAGCCTGTAGGAATTCAGGTTGGCAAGTTCTATGGGGAAGCCCATTGCTGCCTATGGTGGAAACGGCATGGGAGATTTCAGTTTCAAAATCTCTGTGAAAAAGCGTCAGAGAAGCTTCTCCGTTTAGAATCCAGCATATCTCACTGAACCGAAGAAGTGGTAGTTAGAAGGGAGTTAGAGCTGCAAGCAGTTTGGTTTGGGAAATTAGACGCGAAATGAAACTGCAAATGCCTTCCAACAGGCTTGGAAAAGTGTGTTCTATATCTCTGCCAAACAAACTCCCCGGAGGTTGAGCTTTCAGAAGCAAGTTTAACTCTAAGGGAGGAAGCAGCAGAATGTGCCTCTCACATCTAGCCTGTAGGAATTCAGGTTGGCAAGTTCTATGGGGAAGCCCATTGCTGCCTATGGTGGAAACGGCATGGGAGATTTCAGTTTCAAAATCTCTGTGAAAAAGCGTCAGAGAAGCTTCTCCGTTTAGAATCCAGCATATCTCACTGAACCGAAGAAGTGGTAGTTAGAAGGGAGTTAGAGCTGCAAGCAGTTTGGTTTGGGAAATTAGACGCGAAATGAAACTGCAAATGCCTTCCAACAGGCTTGGAAAAGTGTGTTCTATATCTCTGCCAAACAAACTCCCCAGAGGTTGAGCTTTCAGAAGCTAGTTTAACTCTAAGGGAGGAAGCAGCAGAATGTGCCTCTCACATCTAGCCTGTAGGAATTCAGGTTGGCAAGTTCTATGGGGAAGCTCATTGCTGCCTATGGTGGAAACGGCATGGGAGATTTCAGTTTCAAAATCTCTGTGAAAAAGCGTCAGAGAAGCTTCTCCGTTTAGAATCCAGCATATCTCACTGAACCGAAGAAGTGGTAGTTAGAAGGGAGATAGAGCTGCAAGCAGTTTGGTTTGGGAAATTAGATGCGAAATGACACTGCAAAGGCCTTCCAACAGGCTTGGAAAAGTGTGTTCTATATCTCTGACAAACAGACTCCCCGGAGGTTGAGCTTTCAGAAGCAAGCTTAACTCTTAGGGAGGAAGCAACAGAATGTGCCTCTCACATCTAGCCTGTAGGAATTCAGGTTGGCAAGTTCTATGGGGAAGCCCATTGCTGCCTATGGTGGAAACGGCATGGGAGATTTCAGTTTCAAAATCTCTGTGAAAAAGCGTCAGAGAAGCTTCTCCATTTAGAATCCAGCATATCTCACTGAACCGAAGAAGTGGTAGTTAGAAGGCAGTTAGAGCTGCAAGCAGTTTGGTTTGGGAAATTAGACGCGAAATGAAACTGCAAATGCCTTCCAACAGGCTTGGAAAAGTGTGTTCTATATCTCTGCCAAACAGACTCCCTGGAGGTTGAGCTTTCAGAAGCTAGTTTAATTCTAAGGGAGGAAGCAGCAGAATGTGCCTCTCACATCTAGCCTGTAGGAATTCAGGTTGGCAAGTTCTATGGGGAAGCCCATTGCTGCCTATGGTGGAAACAGCATGGGAAGTTTCAGTTTCAAAATCTCTGTGAAAAAGCGTCAGAGAAGCTTCTCCGTTTAGAATCCAGCATATCTCACTGAACCGAAGAAGTGGTAGTTAGAAGGCAGTTAGAGCTGCAAGCAGTTTTGTTTGGGAAATTAGACGCGAAATGAAACTGCAAATGCCTTCCAACAGGCTTGGAAAAGTGTGTTCTATATCTCTGCCAAACAAACTCCCCGGAGGTTGAGCTTTCAGAAGCTAGTTTAACTCTAAGGGAGGAAGCAGCAGAATGTGCCTCTCACATCTAGCCTGTAGGAATTCAGGTTGGCAAGTTCTATGGGGAAGCCCATTGTCGCGTTCGTTGGAAACGGGTTTGGAAATTTCAGTTTCAAAATCTCTGTGAAAAAGCGTCAGAGAAGCTTCTCCGTTTAGAATCCAGCTTATCTCACTGAACCGAAGAAGTGGTAGTTAGAAGGCAGTTAGAGCTGCAAGCAGTTTGGTTTGGGAAATTAGACGCGAAATGAAACTGCAAATGCCTTCCAACAGGCTTGGAAAAGTGTGTTCTATATCTCTGCCAAACAGACTCCCTGGAGGTTGAGCTTTCAGAAGCAAGTTTAACTCTAAGGGAGGAAGCAGCAGAATGTGCCTCTCACATCTAGCCTGTAGGAATTCAGGTTGGCAAGTTCTATGGGGAAGCCCACTGCTGCCTATGGTGGAAACGGGTTTGGAAATTTCAGTTTCAAAATCTCTGTGAAAAAGTGTCAGAGAAGCTTCTCCGTTTAGAATCCAGCATATCTCACTGAACCGAAGAAGTGGTAGTTAGAAGGGAGTTAGAGCTGCAAGCAGTTTGGTTTGGGAAATTAGACGCGAAATGAAACTGCAAATGCCTTCCAACAGGCTTGGAAAAGTGTGTTCTATATCTCTGCCAAACAAACTCCCCGGAGGTTGAGCTTTCAGAAGCTAGTTTAACTCTAAGGGAGGAAGCAGCAGAATGTGCCTCTCACATCTAGCCTGTAGGAATTCAGGTTGGCAAGTTCTATGGGGAAGCCCATTGGCGCCTTCGTTGGAAACGGGTTTGGAAATTTCAGTTTCAAAATCTCTGTGAAAAAGCGTCAGAGAAGCTTCTCCGTTTAGAATCCAGCATATCTCACTGAACCGAAGAAGTGGTAGTTAGAAGGGAGTTAGAGCTGCAAGCAGTTTGGTTTGGGAAATTAGACGCGAAATGAAACTGCAAATGCCTTCCAACAGGCTTGGAAAAGTGTGTTCTATATCTCTGCCAAACAAACTCCCCGGAGGTTGAGCTTTCAGAAGCAAGTTTAACTCTAAGGGAGGAAGCAGCAGAATGTGCCTCTCACATCTAGCCTGTAGGAATTCAGGTTGGCAAGTTCTATGGGGAAGCCCATTGCTGCCTATGGTGGAAACGGCATGGGAGATTTCAGTTTCAAAATCTCTGTGAAAAAGCGTCAGAGAAGCTTCTCCGTTTAGAATCCAGCATATCTCACTGAACCGAAGAAGTGGTAGTTAGAAGGGAGTTAGAGCTGCAAGCAGTTTGGTTTGGGAAATTAGACGCGAAATGAAACTGCAAATGCCTTCCAACAGGCTTGGAAAAGTGTGTTCTATATCTCTGCCAAACAAACTCCCCGGAG
Source organism: Cynocephalus volans (assembly GCF_027409185.1). Classification (NCBI taxonomy): domain Eukaryota; kingdom Metazoa; phylum Chordata; class Mammalia; order Dermoptera; family Cynocephalidae; genus Cynocephalus; species Cynocephalus volans. Next base: position 88,000 of record NW_026902372.1, on the reverse strand, counting down.
GTTGAGCTTTCAGAAGCAAGTTTAACTCTAAGGGAGGAAGCAGCAGAATGTGCCTCTCACATCTAGCCTGTAGGAATTCAGGTTGGCAAGTTCTATGGGGAAGCCCATTGCTGCCTATGGTGGAAACGGCATGGGAGATTTCAGTTTCAAAATCTCTGTGAAAAAGCGTCAGAGAAGCTTCTCCGTTTAGAATCCAGCATATCTCACTGAACCGAAGAAGTGGTAGTTAGAAGGGAGTTAGAGCTGCAAGCAGTTTGGTTTGGGAAATTAGACGCGAAATGAAACTGCAAATGCCTTCCAACAGGCTTGGAAAAGTGTGTTCTATATCTCTGCCAAACAAACTCCCCAGAGGTTGAGCTTTCAGAAGCTAGTTTAACTCTAAGGGAGGAAGCAGCAGAATGTGCCTCTCACATCTAGCCTGTAGGAATTCAGGTTGGCAAGTTCTATGGGGAAGCCCATTGCTGCCTATGGTGGAAACGGCATGGGAGATTTCAGTTTCAAAATCTCTGTGAAAAAGCGTCAGAGAAGCTTCTCCGTTTAGAATCCAGCATATCTCACTGAACCGAAGAAGTGGTAGTTAGAAGGGAGATAGAGCTGCAAGCAGTTTGGTTTGGGAAATTAGATGCGAAATGACACTGCAAAGGCCTTCCAACAGGCTTGGAAAAGTGTGTTCTATATCTCTGACAAACAGACTCCCCGGAGGTTGAGCTTTCAGAAGCAAGCTTAACTCTTAGGGAGGAAGCAGCAGAATGTGCCTCTCACATCTAGCCTGTAGGAATTCAGGTTGGCAAGTTCTATGGGGAAGCCCATTGCTGCCTATGGTGGAAACGGCATGGGAGATTTCAGTTTCAAAATCTCTGTGAAAAAGCGTCAGAGAAGCATCTCCATTTAGAATCCAGCATATCTCACTGAACCGAAGAAGTGGTAGTTAGAAGGCAGTTAGAGCTGCAAGCAGTTTGGTTTGGGAAATTAGACGCGAAATGAAACTGCAAATGCCTTCCAACAGGCTTGGAAAAGTGTGTTCTATATCTCTGCCAAACAGACTCCCTGGAGGTTGAGCTTTCAGAAGCTAGTTTAATTCTAAGGGAGGAAGCAGCAGAATGTGCCTCTCACATCTAGCCTGTAGGAATTCAGGTTGGCAAGTTCTATGGGGAAGCCCATTGCTGCCTATGGTGGAAACAGCATGGGAAGTTTCAGTTTCAAAATCTCTGTGAAAAAGCGTCAGAGAAGCTTCTCCGTTTAGAATCCAGCATATCTCACTGAACCGAAGAAGTGGTAGTTAGAAGGCAGTTAGAGCTGCAAGCAGTTTTGTTTGGGAAATTAGACGCGAAATGAAACTGCAAATGCCTTCCAACAGGCTTGGAAAAGTGTGTTCTATATCTCTGCCAAACAAACTCCCCGGAGGTTGAGCTTTCAGAAGCTAGTTTAACTCTAAGGGAGGAAGCAGCAGAATGTGCCTCTCACATCTAGCCTGTAGGAATTCAGGTTGGCAAGTTCTATGGGGAAGCCCATTGTCGCGTTCGTTGGAAACGGGTTTGGAAATTTCAGTTTCAAAATCTCTGTGAAAAAGCGTCAGAGAAGCTTCTCCGTTTAGAATCCAGCTTATCTCACTGAACCGAAGAAGTGGTAGTTAGAAGGCAGTTAGAGCTGCAAGCAGTTTGGTTTGGGAAATTAGACGCGAAATGAAACTGCAAATGCCTTCCAACAGGCTTGGAAAAGTGTGTTCTATATCTCTGCCAAACAAACTCCCCGGAGGTTGAGCTTTCAGAAGCAAGTTTAACTCTAAGGGAGGAAGCAGCAGAATGTGCCTCTCACATCTAGCCTTTAGGAATTCAGGTTGGCAAGTTCTATGGGGAAGCCCATTGCTGCCTATGGTGGAAACGGCATGGGAGATTTCAGTTTCAAAATCTCTGTGAAAAAGCATCAGAGAAGCTTCTCCGTTTAGAATCCAGCATATCTCACTGAACCGAAGAAGTGGTAGTTAGAAGGGAGTTAGAGCTGCAAGCAGTTTGGTTTGGGAAATTAGATGCGAAATGACACTGCAAAGGCCTTCCACCAGGCTTGGAAAAGTGTGTTCTATATCTGTGCCAAACAGAGTCCCCGGAGGTTGAGCTTTCAGAAGCAAGCTTAACTGTTAGGGAGGAAGCAGCAGAATGTGCCTCTCACATCTAGCCTGTAGGAATTCAGGTTGGCAAGTTCTATGTGGAAGCCCATTGCTGGCTATGGTCGAAACAGCATGGGAGATTTCAGTTTCAAAATCTCTGTGAAAAAGCGTCAGAGAAGCTTCTCCGTTTAGAATCCAGCATATCTCACTGAACCGAAGAAGTGGTAGTTAGAAGGCAGTTAGAGCTGCAAGCAGTTTGGTTTGGGAAATTAGACGCGAAATGAAACTGCAAATGCCTTCCAACAGGCTTGGAAAAGTGTGTTCTATATCTCTGCCAAACAAACTCCCCGGAGGTTGAGCTTTCAGAAGCTAGTTTAACTCTAAGGGAGGAAGCAGCAGAATGTGCCTCTCACATCTAGCCTGTAGGAATTCAGGTTGGCAAGTTCTATGGGGAAGCCCATTGCTGCCTATGGTGGAAACGGCATGGGAGATTTCAGTTTCAAAATCTCTGTGAAAAAGCGTCAGAGAAGCTTCTCCGTTTAGAATCCAGCATATCTCACTGAACCGAAGAAGTGGTAGTTAGAAGGGAGATAGAGCTGCAAGCAGTTTGGTTTGGGAAATTAGATGCGAAATGACACTGCAAAGGCCTTCCAACAGGCTTGGAAAAGTGTGTTCTATATCTCTGACAAACAGACTCCCCGGAGGTTGAGCTTTCAGAAGCAAGCTTAACTCTTAGGGAGGAAGCAGCAGAATGTGCCTCTCACATCTAGCCTGTAGGAATTCAGGTTGGCAAGTTCTATGGGGAAGCCCATTGCTGCCTATGGTGGAAACGGCATGGGAGATTTCAGTTTCAAAATCTCTGTGAAAAAGCGTCAGAGAAGCTTCTCCATTTAGAATCCAGCATATCTCACTGAACCGAAGAAGTGGTAGTTAGAAGGCAGTTAGAGCTGCAAGCAGTTTGGTTTGGGAAATTAGACGCGAAATGAAACTGCAAATGCCTTCCAACAGGCTTGGAAAAGTGTGTTCTATATCTCTGCCAAACAGACTCCCTGGAGGTTGAGCTTTCAGAAGCTAGTTTAATTCTAAGGGAGGAAGCAGCAGAATGTGCCTCTCACATCTAGCCTGTAGGAATTCAGGTTGGCAAGTTCTATGGGGAAGCCCATTGCTGCCTATGGTGGAAACAGCATGGGAAGTTTCAGTTTCAAAATCTCTGTGAAAAAGCGTCAGAGAAGCTTCTCCGTTTAGAATCCAGCATATCTCACTGAACCGAAGAAGTGGTAGTTAGAAGGCAGTTAGAGCTGCAAGCAGTTTTGTTTGGGAAATTAGACGCGAAATGAAACTGCAAATGCCTTCCAACAGGCTTGGAAAAGTGTGTTCTATATCTCTGCCAAAGAAACTCCCCGGAGGTTGAGCTTTCAGAAGCTAGTTTAACTCTAAGGGAGGAAGCAGCAGAATGTGCCTCTCACATCTAGCCTGTAGGAATTCAGGTTGGCAAGTTCTATGGGGAAGCCCATTGTCGCCTTCGTTGGAAACGGGTTTGGAAATTTCAGTTTCAAAATCTCTGTGAAAAAGCGTCAGAGAAGCTTCTCCGTTTAGAATCCAGCTTATCTCACTGAACCGAAGAAGTGGTAGTTAGAAGGCAGTTAGAGCTGCAAGCAGTTTGGTTTGGGAAATTAGACGCGAAATGAAACTGCAAATGCCTTCCAACAGGCTTGGAAAAGTGTGTTCTATATCTCTGCCAAACAAACTCCCTGGAGGTTGAGCTTTCAGAAGCAAGTTTAACTCTAAGGGAGGAAGCAGCAGAATGTGCCTCTCACATCTAGCCTTTAGGAATTCAGGTTGGCAAGTTCTATGGGGAAGCCCATTGCTGCCTATGGTGGAAACGGCATGGGAGATTTCAGATTCAAAATCTCTGTGAAAAAGCGTCAGAGAAGCTTCTCGGTTTAGAATCCAGCATATCTCACTGAACCGAAGAAGTGGTAGTTAGAAGGGAGTTAGAGCTGCAAGCAGTTTGGTTTGGGAAATTAGATGCGAAATGACACTGCAAAGGCCTTCCACCAGGCTTGGAAAAGTGTGTTCTATATCTGTGCCAAACAGAGTCCCCGGAGGTTGAGCTTTCAGAAGCAAGCTTAACTGTTAGGGAGGAAGCAGCAGAATGTGCCTCTCACATCTAGCCTGTAGGAATTCAGGTTGGCAAGTTCTATGTGGAAGCCCATTGCTGGCTATGGTCGAAACAGCATGGGAGATTTCAGTTTCAAAATCTCTGTGAAAAAGCGTCAGAGAAGCTTCTCCGTTTAGAATCCAGCATATCTCACTGAACCGAAGAAGTGGTAGTTAGAAGGCAGTTAGAGCTGCAAGCAGTTTGGTTTGGGAAATTAGACGCGAAATGAAACTGCAAATGCCTTCCAACAGGCTTGGAAAAGTGTGTTCTATATCTCTGCCAAACAAACTCCCCGGAGGTTGAGCTTTCAGAAGCTAGTTTAACTCTAAGGGAGGAAGCAGCAGAATGTGCCTCTCACATCTAGCCTGTAGGAATTCAGGTTGGCAAGTTCTATGGGGAAGCCCATTGCTGCCTATGGTGGAAACGGCATGGGAGATTTCAGTTTCAAAATCTCTGTGAAAAAGCGTCAGAGAAGCTTCTCCGTTTAGAATCCAGCATATCTCACTGAACCAAAGAAGTGGTAGTTAGAAGGGAGATAGAGCTGCAAGCAGTTTGGTTTGGGAAATTAGATGCGAAATGACACTGCAAAGGCCTTCCAACAGGCTTGGAAAAGTGTGTTCTATATCTCTGACAAACAGACTCCCCGGAGGTTGAGCTTTCAGAAGCAAGCTTAACTCTTAGGGAGGAAGCAGCAGAATGTGCCTCTCACATCTAGCCTGTAGGAATTCAGGTTGGCAAGTTCTATGGGGAAGCCCATTGCTGCCTATGGTGGAAACGGCATGGGAGATTTCAGTTTCAAAATCTCTGTGAAAAAGCGTCAGAGAAGCTTCTCCATTTAGAATCCAGCATATCTCACTGAACCGAAGAAGTGGTAGTTAGAAGGCAGTTAGAGCTGCAAGCAGTTTGGTTTGGGAAATTAGACGCGAAATGAAACTGCAAATGCCTTCCAACAGGCTTGGAAAAGTGTGTTCTATATCTCTGCCAAACAGACTCCCTGGAGGTTGAGCTTTCAGAAGCTAGTTTAACTCTAAGGGAGGAAGCAGCAGAATGTGCCTCTCACATCTAGCCTGTAGGAATTCAGGTTGGCAAGTTCTATGGGGAAGCCCATTGGCGCCTTCGTTGGAAACGGGTTTGGAAATTTCAGTTTCAAAATCTCTGTGAAAAAGCGTCAGAGAAGCTTCTCCGTTTAGAATCCAGCTTATCTCACTGAACCGAAGAAGTGGTAGTTAGAAGGCAGTTAGAGCTGCAAGCAGTTTGGTTTGGGAAATTAGACGCGAAATGAAACTGCAAATGCCTTCCAACAGGCTTGGAAAAGTGTGTTCTATATCTCTGCCAAACAAACTCCCCGGAGGTTGAGCTTTCAGAAGCAAGTTTAACTCTAAGGGAGGAAGCAGCAGAATGTGCCTCTCACATCTAGCCTTTAGGAATTCAGGTTGGCAAGTTCTATGGGGAAGCCCATTGCTGCCTATGGTGGAAACGGCATGGGAGATTTCAGTTTCAAAATCTCTGTGAAAAAGCGTCAGAGAAGCTTCTCCGTTTAGAATCCAGCATATCTCACTGAACCGAAGAAGTGGTAGTTAGAAGGGAGTTAGAGCTGCAAGCAGTTTGGTTTGGGAAATTAGATGCGAAATGACACTGCAAAGGCCTTCCACCAGGCTTGGAAAAGTGTGTTCTATATCTGTGCCAAACAGAGTCCCCGGAGGTTGAGCTTTCAGAAGCAAGCTTAAGTGTTAGGGAGGAAGCAGCAGAATGTGCCTCTCACATCTAGCCTGTAGGAATTCAGGTTGGCAAGTTCTATTTGGAAGCCCATTGCTGGCTATGGTCGAAACAGCATGGGAGATTTCAGTTTCAAAATCTCTGTGAAAAAGCGTCAGAGAAGCTTCTCCGTTTAGAATCCAGCATATCTCACTGAACCGAAGAAGTGGTAGTTAGAAGGCAGTTAGAGCTGCAAGCAGTTTGGTTTGGGAAATTAGACGCGAAATGAAACTGCAAATGCCTTCCAACAGGCTTGGAAAAGTGTGTTCTATATCTCTGCCAAACAAACTCCCCGGAGGTTGAGCTTTCAGAAGCTAGTTTAACTCTAAGGGAGGAAGCAGCAGAATGTGCCTCTCACATCTAGCCTGTAGGAATTCAGGTTGGCAAGTTCTATGGGGAAGCCCATTGCTGCCTATGGTGGAAACGGCATGGGAGATTTCAGTTTCAAAATCTCTGTGAAAAAGCGTCAGAGAAGCTTCTCCGTTTAGAATCCAGCATATCTCACTGAACCGAAGAAGTGGTAGTTAGAAGGGAGATAGAGCTGCAAGCAGTTTGGTTTGGGAAATTAGATGCGAAATGACACTGCAAAGGCCTTCCAACAGGCTTGGAAAAGTGTGTTCTATATCTCTGACAAACAGACTCCCCGGAGGTTGAGCTTTCAGAAGCAAGCTTAACTCTTAGGGAGGAAGCAGCAGAATGTGCCTCTCACATCTAGCCTGTAGGAATTCAGGTTGGCAAGTTCTATGGGGAAGCCCATTGCTGCCTATGGTGGAAACGGCATGGGAGATTTCAGTTTCAAAATCTCTGTGAAAAAGCGTCAGAGAAGCTTCTCCATTTAGAATCCAGCATATCTCACTGAACCGAAGAAGTGGTAGTTAGAAGGCAGTTAGAGCTGCAAGCAGTTTGGTTTGGGAAATTAGAAGCGAAATGAAACTGCAAATGCCTTCCAACAGGCTTGGAAAAGTGTGTTCTATATCTCTGCCAAACAGACTCCCTGGAGGTTGAGCTTTCAGAAGCTAGTTTAATTCTAAGGGAGGAAGCAGCAGAATGTGCCTCTCACATCTAGCCTGTAGGAATTCAGGTTGGCAAGTTCTATGGGGAAGCCCATTGCTGCCTATGGTGGAAACAGCATGGGAAGTTTCAGTTTCAAAATCTCTGTGAAAAAGCGTCAGAGAAGCTTCTCCGTTTAGAATCCAGCATATCTCACTGAACCGAAGAAGTGGTAGTTAGAAGGCAGTTAGAGCTGCAAGCAGTTTTGTTTGGGAAATTAGACGCGAAATGAAACTGCAAATGCCTTCCAACAGGCTTGGAAAAGTGTGTTCTATATCTCTGCCAAAGAAACTCCCCGGAGGTTGAGCTTTCAGAAGCTAGTTTAACTCTAAGGGAGGAAGCAGCAGAATGTGCCTCTCACATCTAGCCTGTAGGAATTCAGGTTGGCAAGTTCTATGGGGAAGCCCATTGTCGCCTTCGTTGGAAACGGGTTTGGAAATTTCAGTTTCAAAATCTCTGTGAAAAAGCGTCAGAGAAGCTTCTCCGTTTAGAATCCAGCTTATCTCACTGAACCGAAGAAGTGGTAGTTAGAAGGCAGTTAGAGCTGCAAGCAGTTTGGTTTGGGAAATTAGACGCGAAATGAAACTGCAAATGCCTTCCAACAGGCTTGGAAAAGTGTGTTCTATATCTCTGCCAAACAAACTCCCCGGAGGTTGAGCTTTCAGAAGCAAGTTTAACTCTAAGGGAGGAAGCAGCAGAATGTGCCTCTCACATCTAGCCTTTAGGAATTCAGGTTGGCAAGTTCTATGGGGAAGCCCATTGCTGCCTATGGTGGAAACGGCATGGGAGATTTCAGTTTCAAAATCTCTGTGAAAAAGCGTCAGAGAAGCTTCTCGGTTTAGAATCCAGCATATCTCACTGAACCGAAGAAGTGGTAGTTAGAAGGGAGTTAGAGCTGCAAGCAGTTTGGTTTGGGAAATTAGATGCGAAATGACACTGCAAAGGCCTTCCACCAGGCTTGGAAAAGTGTGTTCTATATCTGTGCCAAACAGAGTCCCCGGAGGTTGAGCTTTCAGAAGCAAGCTTAACTGTTAGGGAGGAAGCAGCAGAATGTGCCTCTCACATCTAGCCTGTAGGAATTCAGGTTGGCAAGTTCTATGTGGAAGCCCATTGCTGGCTATGGTCGAAACAGCATGGGAGATTTCAGTTTCAAAATCTCTGTGAAAAAGCGTCAGAGAAGCTTCTCCGTTTAGAATCCAGCATATCTCACTGAACCGAAGAAGTGGTAGTTAGAAGGCAGTTAGAGCTGCAAGCAGTTTGGTTTGGGAAATTAGACGCGAAATGAAACTGCAAATGCCTTCCAACAGGCTTGGAAAAGTGTGTTCTATATCTCTGCCAAACAAACTCCCCGGAGGTTGAGCTTTCAGAAGCTAGTTTAACTCTAAGGGAGGAAGCAGCAGAATGTGCCTCTCACATCTAGCCTGTAGGAATTCAGGTTGGCAAGTTCTATTGGGAAGCCCATTGGCGCCTTCGTTGGAAACGGGTTTGGAAATTTCAGTTTCAAAATCTCTGTGAAAAAGCGTCAGAGAAGCTTCTCCGTTTAGAATCCAGCATATCTCACTGAACCGAATAAGTGGTAGTTAGAAGGGAGTTAGAGCTGCAAGCAGTTTGGTTTGGGAAATTAGACGCGAAATGAAACTGCAAATGCCTTCCAACAGGCTTGGAAAAGTGTGTTCTGTATCTCTGCCAAACAAACTCCCCTGAGGTTGAGCTTTCAGAAGCAAGTTTAACTCTAAGGGAGGAAGCAGCAGAATGTGCCTCTCACATCTAGCCTGTAGGAATTCAGGTTGGCAAGTTCTATGGGGAAGCCCATTGCTGCCTATGGTGGAAACGGCATGGGAGATTTCAGTTTCAAAATCTCTGTGAAAAAGCGTCAGAGAAGCTTCTCCATTTAGAATCCAGCATATCTCACTGAACCGAAGAAGTGGTAGTTAGAAGGCAGTTAGAGCTGCAAGCAGTTTGGTTTGGGAAATTAGACGCGAAATGAAACTGCAAATGCCTTCCAACAGGCTTGGAAAAGTGTGTTCTATATCTCTGCCAAACAGACTCCCTGGAGGTTGAGCTTTCAGAAGCTAGTTTAACTCTAAGGGAGGAAGCAGCAGAATGTGCCTCTCACATCTAGCCTGTAGGAATTCAGGTTGGCAAGTTCTATGGGGAAGCCCATTGGCGCCTTCGTTGGAAACGGGTTTGGAAATTTCAGTTTCAAAATCTCTGTGAAAAAGCGTCAGAGAAGCTTCTCCGTTTAGAATCCAGCTTATCTCACTGAACCGAAGAAGTGGTAGTTAGAAGGCAGTTAGAGCTGCAAGCAGTTTGGTTTGGGAAATTAGACGCGAAATGAAACTGCAAATGCCTTCCAACAGGCTTGGAAAAGTGTGTTCTATATCTCTGCCAAACAAACTCCCCGGAGGTTGAGCTTTCAGAAGCAAGTTTAACTCTAAGGGAGGAAGCAGCAGAATGTGCCTCTCACATCTAGCCTTTAGGAATTCAGGTTGGCAAGTTCTATGGGGAAGCCCATTGCTGCCTATGGTGGAAACGGCATGGGAGATTTCAGTTTCAAAATCTCTGTGAAAAAGCGTCAGAGAAGCTTCTCCGTTTAGAATCCAGCATATCTCACTGAACCGAAGAAGTGGTAGTTAGAAGGGAGTTAGAGCTGCAAGCAGTTTGGTTTGGGAAATTAGATGCGAAATGACACTGCAAAGGCCTTCCACCAGGCTTGGAAAAGTGTGTTCTATATCTGTGCCAAACAGAGTCCCCGGAGGTTGAGCTTTCAGAAGCAAGCTTAAGTGTTAGGGAGGAAGCAGCAGAATGTGCCTCTCACATCTAGCCTGTAGGAATTCAGGTTGGCAAGTTCTATGTGGAAGCCCATTGCTGGCTATGGTCGAAACAGCATGGGAGATTTCAGTTTCAAAATCTCTGTGAAAAAGCGTCAGAGAAGCTTCTCCGTTTAGAATCCAGCATATCTCACTGAACCGAAGAAGTGGTAGTTAGAAGGCAGTTAGAGCTGCAAGCAGTTTGGTTTGGGAAATTAGACGCGAAATGAAACTGCAAATGCCTTCCAACAGGCTTGGAAAAGTGTGTTCTATATCTCTGCCAAACAAACTCCCCGGAGGTTGAGCTTTCAGAAGCTAGTTTAACTCTAAGGGAGGAAGCAGCAGAATGTGCCTCTCACATCTAGCCTGTAGGAATTCAGGTTGGCAAGTTCTATGGGGAAGCCCATTGCTGCCTATGGTGGAAACGGCATGGGAGATTTCAGTTTCAAAATCTCTGTGAAAAAGCGTCAGAGAAGCTTCTCCGTTTAGAATCCAGCATATCTCACTGAACCGAAGAAGTGGTAGTTAGAAGGGAGATAGAGCTGCAAGCAGTTTGGTTTGGGAAATTAGATGCGAAATGACACTGCAAAGGCCTTCCAACAGGCTTGGAAAAGTGTGTTCTATATCTCTGACAAACAGACTCCCCGGAGGTTGAGCTTTCAGAAGCAAGCTTAACTCTTAGGGAGGAAGCAGCAGAATGTGCCTCTCACATCTAGCCTGTAGGAATTCAGGTTGGCAAGTTCTATGGGGAAGCCCATTGCTGCCTATGGTGGAAACGGCATGGGAGATTTCAGTTTCAAAATCTCTGTGAAAAAGCGTCAGAGAAGCTTCTCCACTTAGAATCCAGCATATCTCACTGAACCGAAGAAGTGGTAGTTAGAAGGCAGTTAGAGCTGCAAGCAGTTTGGTTTGGGAAATTAGACGCGAAATGAAACTGCAAATGCCTTCCAACAGGCTTGGAAAAGTGTGTTCTATATCTCTGCCAAACAGACTCCCTGGAGGTTGAGCTTTCAGAAGCTAGTTTAACTCTAAGGGAGGAAGCAGCAGAATGTGCCTCTCACATCTAGCCTGTAGGAATTCAGGTTGGCAAGTTCTATGGGGAAGCCCATTGGCGCCTTCGTTGGAAACGGGTTTGGAAATTTCAGTTTCAAAATCTCTGTGAAAAAGCGTCAGAGAAGCTTCTCCGTTTAGAATCCAGCTTATCTCACTGAACCGAAGAAGTGGTAGTTAGAAGGCAGTTAGAGCTGCAAGCAGTTTGGTTTGGGAAATTAGACGCGAAATGAAACTGCAAATGCCTTCCAACAGGCTTGGAAAAGTGTGTTCTATATCTCTGCCAAACAAATTCCCCGGAGGTTGAGCTTTCAGAAGCAAGTTTAACTCTAAGGGAGGAAGCAGCAGAATGTGCCTCTCACATCTAGCCTTTAGGAATTCAGGTTGGCAAGTTCTATGGGGAAGCCCATTGCTGCCTATGGTGGAAACGGCATGGGAGATTTCAGTTTCAAAATCTCTGTGAAAAAGCGTCAGAGAAGCTTCTCCGTTTAGAATCCAGCATATCTCACTGAACCGAAGAAGTGGTAGTTAGAAGGGAGTTAGAGCTGCAAGCAGTTTGGTTTGGGAAATTAGATGCGAAATGACACTGCAAAGGCCTTCCAACAGGCTTGGAAAAGTGTGTTCTATATCTGTGCCAAACAGAGTCCCCGGAGGTTGAGCTTTCAGAAGCAAGCTTAACTGTTAGGGAGGAAGCAGCAGAATGTGCCTCTCACATCTAGCCTGTAGGAATTCAGGTTGGCAAGTTCTATGTGGAAGCCCATTGCTGGCTATGGTCGAAACAGCATGGGAGATTTCAGTTTCAAAATCTCTGTGAAAAAGCGTCAGAGAAGCTTCTCCGTTTAGAATCCAGCATATCTCACTGAACCGAAGAAGTGGTAGTTAGAAGGCAGTTAGAGCTGCAAGCAGTTTGGTTTGGGAAATTAGACGCGAAATGAAACTGCAAATGCCTTCCAACAGGCTTGGAAAAGTGTGTTCTATATCTCTGCCAAACAAACTCCCCGGAGGTTGAGCTTTCAGAAGCTAGTTTAACTCTAAGGGAGGAAGCAGCAGAATGTGCCTCTCACATCTAGCCTGTAGGAATTCAGGTTGGCAAGTTCTATGGGGAAGCCCATTGCTGCCTATGGTGGAAACGGGTTTGGAAATTTCAGTTTCAAAATCTCTGTGAAAAAGCGTCAGAGAAGCTTCTCCGTTTAGAATCCAGCATATCTCACTGAACCGAAGAAGTGGTAGTTAGAAGGGAGTTAGAGCTGCAAGCAGTTTGGTTTGGGAAATTAGACGCGAAATGAAACTGCAAATGCCTTCCAACAGGCTTGGAAAAGTGTGTTCTATATCTCTGCCAAACAAACTCCCCAGAGGTTGAGCTTTCAGAAGCTAGTTTAACTCTAAGGGAGGAAGCAGCAGAATGTGCCTCTCACATCTAGCCTGTAGGAATTCAGGTTGGCAAGTTCTATGGGGAAGCCCATTGCTGCCTATGGTGGAAACGGCATGGGAGATTTCAGTTTCAAAATCTCTGTGAAAAAGCGTCAGAGAAGCTTCTCCGTTTAGAATCCAGCATATCTCACTGAACCGAAGAAGTGGTAGTTAGAAGGGAGATAGAGCTGCAAGCAGTTTGGTTTGGGAAATTAGATGCGAAATGACACTGCAAAGGCCTTCCAACAGGCTTGGAAAAGTGTGTTCTATATCTCTGACAAACAGACTGCCCGGAGGTGGAGCTTTCAGAAGCAAGCTTAACTCTTAGGGAGGAAGCAGCAGAATGTGCCTCTCACATCTAGCCTGTAGGAATTCAGGTTGGCAAGTTCTATGGGGAAGCCCATTGCTGCCTATGGTGGAAACGGCATGGGAGATTTCAGTTTCAAAATCTCTGTGAAAAAGCGTCAGAGAAGCTTCTCCATTTAGAATCCAGCATATCTCACTGAACCGAAGAAGTGGTAGTTAGAAGGCAGTTAGAGCTGCAAGCAGTTTGGTTTGGGAAATTAGACGCGAAATGAAACTGCAAATGCCTTCCAACAGGCTTGGAAAAGTGTGTTCTATATCTCTGCCAAACAGACTCCCTGGAGGTTGAGCTTTCAGAAGCTAGTTTAATTCTAAGGGAGGAAGCAGCAGAATGTGCCTCTCACATCTAGCCTGTAGGAATTCAGGTTGGCAAGTTCTATGGGGAAGCCCATTGCTGCCTATGGTGGAAACAGCATGGGAAGTTTCAGTTTCAAAATCTCTGTGAAAAAGCGTCAGAGAAGCTTCTCCGTTTAGAATCCAGCATATCTCACTGAACCGAAGAAGTGGTAGTTAGAAGGCAGTTAGAGCTGCAAGCAGTTTTGTTTGGGAAATTAGACGCGAAATGAAACTGCAAATGCCTTCCAACAGGCTTGGAAAAGTGTGTTCTATATCTCTGCCAAACAAACTCCCCGGAGGTTGAGCTTTCAGAAGCTAGTTTAACTCTAAGGGAGGAAGCAGCAGAATGTGCCTCTCACATCTAGCCTCTAGGAATTCAGGTTGGCAAGTTCTATGGGGAAGCCCATTGTCGCCTTCGTTGGAAACGGGTTTGGAAATTTCAGTTTCAAAATCTCTGTGAAAAAGCGTCAGAGAAGCTTCTCCGTTTAGAATCCAGCTTATCTCACTGAACCGAAGAAGTGGTAGTTAGAAGGCAGTTAGAGCTGCAAGCACTTTGGTTTGGGAAATTAGACGCGAAATGAAACTGCAAATGCCTTCCAACAGGCTTGGAAAAGTGTGTTCTATATCTCTGCCAAACAAACTCCCCGGAGGTTGAGCTTTCAGAAGCAAGTTTAACTCTAAGGGAGGAAGCAGCAGAATGTGCCTCTCACATCTAGCCTTTAGGAATTCAGGTTGGCAAGTTCTATGGGGAAGCCCATTGCTGCCTATGGTGGAAACGGCATGGGAGATTTCAGTTTCAAAATCTCTGTGAAAAAGCGTCAGAGAAGCTTCTCCGTTTAGAATCCAGCATATCTCACTGAACCGAAGAAGTGGTAGTTAGAAGGGAGTTAGAGCTGCAAGCAGTTTGGTTTGGGAAATTAGATGCGAAATGACACTGCAAAGGCCTTCCAACAGGCTTGGAAAAGTGTGTTCTATATCTCTGACAAACAGACTCCCCGGAGGTTGAGCTTTCAGAAGCAAGCTTAACTCTTAGGGAGGAAGCAGCAGAATGTGCCTCTCACATCTAGCCTGTAGGAATTCAGGTTGGCAAGTTCTATGGGGAAGCCCATTGCTGCCTATGGTGGAAACGGCATGGGAGATTTCAGTTTCAAAATCTCTGTGAAAAAGCGTCAGAGAAGCTTCTCCATTTAGAATCCAGCATATCTCACTGAACCGAAGAAGTGGTAGTTAGAAGGCAGTTAGAGCTGCAAGCAGTTTGGTTTGGGAAATTAGACGCGAAATGAAACTGCAAATGCCTTCCAACAGGCTTGGAAAAGTGTGTTCTATATCTCTGCCAAACAGACTCCCTGGAGGTTGAGCTTTCAGAAGCTAGTTTAACTCTAAGGGAGGAAGCAGCAGAATGTGCCTCTCACATCTAGCCTGTAGGAATTCAGGTTGGCAAGTTCTATGGGGAAGCCCATTGGCGCCTTCGTTGGAAACGGGTTTGGAAATTTCAGTTTCAAAATCTCTGTGAAAAAGCGTCAGAGAAGCTTCTCCGTTTAGAATCCAGCTTATCTCACTGAACCGAAGAAGTGGTAGTTAGAAGGCAGTTAGAGCTGCAAGCAGTTTGGTTTGGGAAATTAGACGCGAAATGAAACTGCAAATGCCTTCCAACAGGCTTGGAAAAGTGTGTTCTATATCTCTGCCAAACAAACTCCCCGGAGGTTGAGCTTTCAGAAGCAAGTTTAACTCTAAGGGAGGAAGCAGCAGAATGTGCCTCTCACATCTAGCCTTTAGGAATTCAGGTTGGCAAGTTCTATGGGGAAGCCCATTGCTGCCTATGGTGGAAACGGCATGGGAGATTTCAGTTTCAAAATCTCTGTGAAAAAGCGTCAGAGAAGCTTCTCCGTTTAGAATCCAGCATATCTCACTGAACCGAAGAAGTGGTAGTTAGAAGGGAGTTAGAGCTGCAAGCAGTTTGGTTTGGGAAATTAGATGCGAAATGACACTGCAAAGGCCTTCCAACAGGCTTGGAAAAGTGTGTTCTATATCTGTGCCAAACAGAGTCCCCGGAGGTTGAGCTTTCAGAAGCAAGCTTAACTGTTAGGGAGGAAGCAGCAGAATGTGCCTCTCACATCTAGCCTGTAGGAATTCAGGTTGGCAAGTTCTATGTGGAAGCCCATTGCTGGCTATGGTCGAAACAGCATGGGAGATTTCAGTTTCAAAATCTCTGTGAAAAAGCGTCAGAGAAGCTTCTCCGTTTAGAATCCAACATATCTCACTGAACCGAAGAAGTGGTAGTTAGAAGGCAGTTAGAGCTGCAAGCAGTTTGGTTTGGGAAATTAGACGCGAAATGAAACTGCAAATGCCTTCCAACAGGCTTGGAAAAGTGTGTTCTATATCTCTGCCAAACTAACTCCCCGGAGGTTGAGCTTTCAGAAGCTAGTTTAACTCTAAGGGAGGAAGCAGCAGAATGTGCCTCTCACATCTAGCCTGTAGGAATTCAGGTTGGCAAGTTCTATGGGGAAGCCCATTGCTGCCTATGGTGGAAACGGCATGGGAGATTTCAGTTTCAAAATCTCTGTGAAAAAGCGTCAGAGAAGCTTCTCCGTTTAGAATCCAGCATATCTCACTGAACCGAAGAAGTGGTAGTTAGAAGGGAGATAGAGCTGCAAGCAGTTTGGTTTGGGAAATTAGATGCGAAATGACACTGCAAAGGCCTTCCAACAGGCTTGGAAAAGTGTGTGCTATATCTCTGACAGACTCCCCGGAGGTTGAGCTTTCAGAAGCAAGCTTAACTCTTAGGGAGGAAGCAGCAGAATGTGCGTCTCACATCTAGCCTGTAGGAATTCAGGTTGGCAAGTTCTATGGGGAAGCCCATTGCTGCCTATGGTGGAAACGGCATGGGAGATTTCAGTTTCAAAATCTCTGTGAAAAAGCGTCAGAGAAGCTTCTCCGTTTAGAATCCAGCATATCTCACTGAACCGAAGAAGTGGTAGTTAGAAGGGAGTTAGAGCTGCAAGCAGTTTGGTTTGGGAAATTAGATGCGAAATGACACTGCAAAGGCCTTCCACCAGGCTTGGAAAAGTGTGTTCTATATCTGTGCCAAACAGAGTCCCCGGAGGTTGAGCTTTCAGAAGCAAGCTTAACTGTTAGGGAGGAAGCAGCAGAATGTGCCTCTCACATCTAGCCTGTAGGAATTCAGGTTGGCAAGTTCTATGTGGAAGCCCATTGCTGGCTATGGTCGAAACAGCATGGGAGATTTCAGTTTCAAAATCTCTGTGAAAAAGCGTCAGAGAAGCTTCTCCGTTTAGAATCCAGCATATCTCACTGAACCGAAGAAGTGGTAGTTAGAAGGCAGTTAGAGCTGCAAGCAGTTTGGTTTGGGAAATTAGACGCGAAATGAAACTGCAAATGCCTTCCAACAGGCTTGGAAAAGTGTGTTCTATATCTCTGCCAAACAAACTCCCCGGAGGTTGAGCTTTCAGAAGCTAGTTTAACTCTAAGGGAGGAAGCAGCAGAATGTGCCTCTCACATCTAGCCTGTAGGAATTCAGGTTGGCAAGTTCTATGGGGAAGCCCATTGCTGCCTATGGTGGAAACGGCATGGGAGATTTCAGTTTCAAAATCTCTGTGAAAAAGCGTCAGAGAAGCTTCTCCGTTTAGAATCCAGCATATCTCACTGAACCGAAGAAGTGGTAGTTAGAAGGGAGATAGAGCTGCAAGCAGTTTGGTTTGGGAAATTAGATGCGAAATGACACTGCAAAGGCCTTCCAACAGGCTTGGAAAAGTGTGTGCTATATCTCTGACAGACTCCCCGGAGGTTGAGCTTTCAGAAGCAAGCTTAACTCTTAGGGAGGAAGCAGCAGAATGTGCGTCTCACATCTAGCCTGTAGGAATTCAGGTTGGCAAGTTCTATGGGGAAGCCCATTGCTGCCTATGGTGGAAACGGCATGGGAGATTTCAGTTTCAAAATCTCTGTGAAAAAGCGTCAGAGAAGCTTCTCCGTTTAGAATCCAGCATATCTCACTGAACCGAAGAAGTGGTAGTTAGAAGGGAGTTAGAGCTGCAAGCAGTTTGGTTTGGGAAATTAGATGCGAAATGACACTGCAAAGGCCTTCCACCAGGCTTGGAAAAGTGTGTTCTATATCTGTGCCAAACAGAGTCCCCGGAGGTTGAGCTTTCAGAAGCAAGCTTAACTGTTAGGGAGGAAGCAGCAGAATGTGCCTCTCACATCTAGCCTGTAGGAATTCAGGTTGGCAAGTTCTATGTGGAAGCCCATTGCTGGCTATGGTCGAAACAGCATGGGAGATTTCAGTTTCAAAATCTCTGTGAAAAAGCATCAGAGAAGCTTCTCCGTTTAGAATCCAGCATATCTCACTGAACCGAAGAAGTGGTAGTTAGAAGGCAGTTAGAGCTGCAAGCAGTTTGGTTTGGGAAATTAGACGCGAAATGAAACTGCAAATGCCTTCCAACAGGCTTGGAAAAGTGTGTTCTATATCTCTGCCAAACAAACTCCCCGGAGGTTGAGCTTTCAGAAGCTAGTTTAACTCTAAGGGAGGAAGCAGCAGAATGTGCCTCTCACATCTAGCCTGTAGGAATTCAGGTTGGCAAGTTCTATGGGGAAGCCCATTGCTGCCTATGGTGGAAACGGCATGGGAGATTTCAGTTTCAAAATCTCTGTGAAAAAGCGTCAGAGAAGCTTCTCCGTTTAGAATCCAGCATATCTCACTGAACCGAAGAAGTGGTAGTTAGAAGGGAGATAGAGCTGCAAGCAGTTTGGTTTGGGAAATTAGATGCGAAATGACACTGCAAAGGCCTTCCAACAGGCTTGGAAAAGTGTGTGCTATATCTCTGACAGACTCCCCGGAGGTTGAGCTTTCAGAAGCAAGCTTAACTCTTAGGGAGGAAGCAGCAGAATGTGCGTCTCACATCTAGCCTGTAGGAATTCAGGTTGGCAAGTTCTATGGGGAAGCCCATTGCTGCCTATGGTGGAAACGGCATGGGAGATTTCAGTTTCAAAATCTCTGTGAAAAAGCGTCAGAGAAGCTTCTCCGTTTAGAATCCAGCATATCTCACTGAACCGAAGAAGTGGTAGTTAGAAGGGAGTTAGAGCTGCAAGCAGTTTGGTTTGGGAAATTAGATGCGAAATGACACTGCAAAGGCCTTCCACCAGGCTTGGAAAAGTGTGTTCTATATCTGTGCCAAACAGAGTCCCCGGAGGTTGAGCTTTCAGAAGCAAGCTTAACTGTTAGGGAGGAAGCAGCAGAATGTGCCTCTCACATCTAGCCTGTAGGAATTCAGGTTGGCAAGTTCTATGTGGAAGCCCATTGCTGGCTATGGTCGAAACAGCATGGGAGATTTCAGTTTCAAAATCTCTGTGAAAAAGCGTCAGAGAAGCTTCTCCGTTTAGAATCCAGCATATCTCACTGAACCGAAGAAGTGGTAGTTAGAAGGCAGTTAGAGCTGCAAGCAGTTTGGTTTGGGAAATTAGACGCGAAATGAAACTGCAAATGCCTTCCAACAGGCTTGGAAAAGTGTGTTCTATATCTCTGCCAAACAAACTCCCCGGAGGTTGAGCTTTCAGAAGCTAGTTTAACTCTAAGGGAGGAAGCAGCAGAATGTGCCTCTCACATCTAGCCTGTAGGAATTCAGGTTGGCAAGTTCTATGGGGAAGCCCATTGCTGCCTATGGTGGAAACGGCATGGGAGATTTCAGTTTCAAAATCTCTGTGAAAAAGCGTCAGAGAAGCTTCTCCGTTTAGAATCCAGCATATCTCACTGAACCGAAGAAGTGGTAGTTAGAAGGGAGATAGAGCTGCAAGCAGTTTGGTTTGGGAAATTAGATGCGAAATGACACTGCAAAGGCCTTCCAACAGGCTTGGAAAAGTGTGTTCTATATCTCTGACAAACAGACTCCCCGGAGGTTGAGCTTTCAGAAGCAAGCTTAACTCTTAGGGAGGAAGCAGCAGAATGTGCCTCTCACATCTAGCCTGTAGGAATTCAGGTTGGCAAGTTCTATGGGGAAGCCCATTGCTGCCTATGGTGGAAACGGCATGGGAGATTTCAGTTTCAAAATCTCTGTGAAAAAGCGTCAGAGAAGCTTCTCCATTTAGAATCCAGCATATCTCACTGAACCGAAGAAGTGGTAGTTAGAAGGCAGTTAGAGCTGCAAGCAGTTTGGTTTGGGAAATTAGACGCGAAATGAAACTGCAAATGCCTTCCAACAGGCTTGGAAAAGTGTGTTCTATATCTCTGCCAAACAGACTCCCTGGAGGTTGAGCTTTCAGAAGCTAGTTTAACTCTAAGGGAGGAAGCAGCAGAATGTGCCTCTCACATCTAGCCTGTAGGAATTCAGGTTGGCAAGTTCTATGGGGAAGCCCATTGGCGCCTTCGTTGGAAACGGGTTTGGAAATTTCAGTTTCAAAATCTCTGTGAAAAAGCGTCAGAGAAGCTTCTCCGTTTAGAATCCAGCTTATCTCACTGAACCGAAGAAGTGGTAGTTAGAAGGCAGTTAGAGCTGCAAGCAGTTTGGTTTGGGAAATTAGACGCGAAATGAAACTGCAAATGCCTTCCAACAGGCTTGGAAAAGTGTGTTCTATATCTCTGCCAAACAAACTCCCCGGAGGTTGAGCTTTCAGAAGCAAGTTTAACTCTAAGGGAGGAAGCAGCAGAATGTGCCTCTCACATCTAGCCTTTAGGAATTCAGGTTGGCAAGTTCTATGGGGAAGCCCATTGCTGCCTATGGTGGAAACGGCATGGGAGATTTCAGTTTCAAAATCTCTGTGAAAAAGCGTCAGAGAAGCTTCTCCGTTTAGAATCCAGCATATCTCACTGAACCGAAGAAGTGGTAGTTAGAAGGGAGTTAGAGCTGCAAGCAGTTTGGTTTGGGAAATTAGATGCGAAATGACACTGCAAAGGCCTTCCAACAGGCTTGGAAAAGTGTGTTCTATATCTGTGCCAAACAGAGTCCCCGGAGGTTGAGCTTTCAGAAGCAAGCTTAACTGTTAGGGAGGAAGCAGCAGAATGTGCGTCTCACATCTAGCCTGTAGGAATTCAGGTTGGCAAGTTCTATGTGGAAGCCCATTGCTGGCTATGGTCGAAACAGCATGGGAGATTTCAGTTTCAAAATCTCTGTGAAAAAGCGTCAGAGAAGCTTCTCCGTTTAGAATCCAGCATATCTCACTGAACCGAAGAAGTGGTAGTTAGAAGGCAGTTAGAGCTGCAAGCAGTTTGGTTTGGGAAATTAGACGCGAAATGAAACTGCAAATGCCTTCCAACAGGCTTGGAAAAGTGTGTTCTATATCTCTGCCAAACAAACTCCCCGGAGGTTGAGCTTTCAGAAGCTAGTTTAACTCTAAGGGAGGAAGCAGCAGAATGTGCCTCTCACATCTAGCCTGTAGGAATTCAGGTTGGCAAGTTCTATGGGGAAGCCCATTGCTGCCTATGGTGGAAACGGGTTTGGAAATTTCAGTTTCAAAATCTCTGTGAAAAAGTGTCAGAGAAGCTTCTCCGTTTAGAATCCAGCATATCTCACTGAACCGAAGAAGTGGTAGTTAGAAGGGAGTTAGAGCTGCAAGCAGTTTGGTTTGGGAAATTAGACGCGAAATGAAACTGCAAATGCCTTCCAACAGGCTTGGAAAAGTGTGTTCTATATCTCTGCCAAACAAACTCCCCGGAGGTTGAGCTTTCAGAAGCTAGTTTAACTCTAAGGGAGGAAGCAGCAGAATGTGCCTCTCACATCTAGCCTGTAGGAATTCAGGTTGGCAAGTTCTATGGGGAAGCCCATTGGCGCCTTCGTTGGAAACGGGTTTGGAAATTTCAGTTTCAAAATCTCTGTGAAAAAGCGTCAGAGAAGCTTCTCCATTTAGAATCCAGCATATCTCACTGAACCGAAGAAGTGGTAGTTAGAAGGCAGTTAGAGCTGCAAGCAGTTTGGTTTGGGAAATTAGACGCGAAATGAAACTGCAAATGCCTTCCAACAGGCTTGGAAAAGTGTGTTCTATATCTCTGCCAAACAAACTCCCCGGAGGTTGAGCTTTCAGAAGCTAGTTTAACTCTAAGGGAGGAAGCAGCAGAATGTGCCTCTCACATCTAGCCTGTAGGAATTCAGGTTGGCAAGTTCTATGGGGAAGCCCATTGCTGCCTATGGTGGAAACGGCATGGGAGATTTCAGTTTCAAAATCTCTGTGAAAAAGCGTCAGAGAAGCTTCTCCGTTTAGAATCCAGCATATCTCACTGAACCGAAGAAGTGGTAGTTAGAAGGGAGATAGAGCTGCAAGCAGTTTGGTTTGGGAAATTAGATGCGAAATGACACTGCAAAGGCCTTCCAACAGGCTTGGAAAAGTGTGTTCTATATCTCTGACAAACAGACTCCCCGGAGGTTGAGCTTTCAGAAGCAAGCTTAACTCTTAGGGAGGAAGCAGCAGAATGTGCCTCTCACATCTAGCCTGTAGGAATTCAGGTTGGCAAGTTCTATGGGGAAGCCCATTGCTGCCTATGGTGGAAACGGCATGGGAGATTTCAGTTTCAAAATCTCTGTGAAAAAGCGTCAGAGAAGCTTCTCCATTTAGAATCCAGCATATCTCACTGAACCGAAGAAGTGGTAGTTAGAAGGCAGTTAGAGCTGCAAGCAGTTTGGTTTGGGAAATTAGACGCGAAATGAAACTGCAAATGCCTTCCAACAGGCTTGGAAAAGTGTGTTCTATATCTCTGCCAAACAAACTCCCTGGAGGTTGAGCTTTCAGAAGCTAGTTTAACTCTAAGGGAGGAAGCAGCAGAATGTGCCTCTCACATCTAGCCTGTAGGAATTCAGGTTGGCAAGTTCTATGGGGAAGCCCATTGGCGCCTTCGTTGGAAACGGGTTTGGAAATTTCAGTTTCAAAATCTCTGTGAAAAAGCGTCAGAGAAGCTTCTCCGTTTAGAATCCAGCTTATCTCACTGAACCGAAGAAGTGGTAGTTAGAAGGCAGTTAGAGCTGCAAGCAGTTTGGTTTGGGAAATTAGACGCGAAATGAAACTGCAAATGCCTTCCAACAGGCTTGGAAAAGTGTGTTCTATATCTCTGCCAAACAAACTCCCCGGAGGTTGAGCTTTCAGAAGCAAGTTTAACTCTAAGGGAGGAAGCAGCAGAATGTGCCTCTCACATCTAGCCTTTAGGAATTCAGGTTGGCAAGTTCTATGGGGAAGCCCATTGCTGCCTATGGTGGAAACGGCATGGGAGATTTCAGTTTCAAAATCTCTGTGAAAAAGCGTCAGAGAAGCTTCTCCGTTTAGAATCCAGCATATCTCACTGAACCGAAGAAGTGGTAGTTAGAAGGGAGTTAGAGCTGCAAGCAGTTTGGTTTGGGAAATTAGATGCGAAATGACACTGCAAAGGCCTTCCAACAGGCTTGGAAAAGTGTGTTCTATATCTGTGCCAAACAGAGTCCCCGGAGGTTGAGCTTTCAGAAGCAAGCTTAACTGTTAGGGAGGAAGCAGCAGAATGTGCCTCTCACATCTAGCCTGTAGGAATTCAGGTTGGCAAGTTCTATGTGGAAGCCCATTGCTGGCTATGGTCGAAACAGCATGGGAGATTTCAGTTTCAAAATCTCTGTGAAAAAGCGTCAGAGAAGCTTCTCCGTTTAGAATCCAGCATATCTCACTGAACCGAAGAAGTGGTAGTTAGAAGGCAGTTAGAGCTGCAAGCAGTTTGGTTTGGGAAATTAGACGCGAAATGAAACTGCAAATGCCTTCCAACAGGCTTGGAAAAGTGTGTTCTATATCTCTGCCAAACAAACTCCCCGGAGGTTGAGCTTTCAGATGCTAGTTTAACTCTAAGGGAGGAAGCAGCAGAATGTGCCTCTCACATCTAGCCTGTAGGAATTCAGGTTGGCAAGTTCTATGGGGAAGCCCATTGCTGCCTATGGTGGAAACGGGTTTGGAAATTTCAGTTTCAAAATCTCTGTGAAAAAGTGTCAGAGAAGCTTCTCCGTTAGAATCCAGAATATCTCATTGAACCGAAGAAGTGGTAGTTAGAAGGGAGTTAGAGCTGCAAGCAGTTTGGTTTGGGAAATTAGACGCGAAATGAAACTGCAAATGCCTTCCAACAGGCTTGGAAACGTGTGTTCTATATCTCTGCCAAACAAACTCCCCGGAGGTTGAGCTTTCAGAAGCTAGTTTAACTCTAAGGGAGGAAGCAGCAGAATGTGCCTCTCACATCTAGCCTGTAGGAATTCAGGTTGGCAAGTTCTATGGGGAAGCCCATTGGCGCCTTCGTTGGAAACGGGTTTGGAAATTTCAGTTTCAAAATCTCTGTGAAAAAGCGTCAGAGAAGCTTCTCCGTTTAGAATCCAGCATATCTCACTGAACCGAAGAAGTGGTAGTTAGAAGGGAATTAGAGCTGCAAGCAGTTTGGTTTGGGAAATTAGACGCGAAATGAAACTGCAAATGCCTTCCAACAGGCTTGGAAAAGTGTGTTCTATATCTCTGCCAAACAAACTCCCCGGAGGTTGAGCTTTCAGAAGCAAGTTTAACTCTAAGGGAGGAAGCAGC
The DNA here is from genome assembly GCF_027409185.1 of Cynocephalus volans. Taxonomy (NCBI): domain Eukaryota; kingdom Metazoa; phylum Chordata; class Mammalia; order Dermoptera; family Cynocephalidae; genus Cynocephalus; species Cynocephalus volans. Next base: position 64,452 of record NW_026902372.1, on the reverse strand, counting down.
AGAATGTGCCTCTCACATCTAGCCTGTAGGAATTCAGGTTGGCAAGTTCTATGGGGAAGCCCATTGCTGCCTATGGTGGAAACGGCATGGGAGATTTCAGTTTCAAAATCTCTGTGAAAAAGCGTCAGAGAAGCTTCTCCGTTTAGAATCCAGCATATCTCACTGAACCGAAGAAGTGGTAGTTAGAAGGGAGTTAGAGCTGCAAGCAGTTTGGTTTGGGAAATTAGACGCGAAATGAAACTGCAAATGCCTTCCAACAGGCTTGGAAAAGTGTGTTCTATATCTCTGCCAAACAAACTCCCCGGAGGTTGAGCTTTCAGAAGCAAGTTTAACTCTAAGGGAGGAAGCAGCAGAATGTGCCTCTCACATCTAGCCTGTAGGAATTCAGGTTGGCAAGTTCTATGGGGAAGCCCATTGCTGCCTATGGTGGAAACGGCATGGGAGATTTCAGTTTCAAAATCTCTGTGAAAAAGCGTCAGAGAAGCTTCTCCGTTTAGAATCCAGCATATCTCACTGAACCGAAGAAGTGGTAGTTAGAAGGGAGTTAGAGCTGCAAGCAGTTTGGTTTGGGAAATTAGACGCGAAATGAAACTGCAAATGCCTTCCAACAGGCTTGGAAAAGTGTGTTCTATATCTCTGCCACACAAACTCCCCAGAGGTTGAGCTTTCAGAAGCTAGTTTAACTCTAAGGGAGGAAGCAGCAGAATGTGCCTCTCACATCTAGCCTGTAGGAATTCAGGTTGGCAAGTTCTATGGGGAAGCCCATTGCTGCCTATGGTGGAAACGGCATGGGAGATTTCAGTTTCAAAATCTCTGTGAAAAAGCGTCAGAGAAGCTTCTCCGTTTAGAATCCAGCATATCTCACTGAACCGAAGAAGTGGTAGTTAGAAGGGAGATAGAGCTGCAAGCAGTTTGGTTTGGGAAATTAGATGCGAAATGACACTGCAAAGGCCTTCCAACAGGCTTGGAAAAGTGTGTTCTATATCTCTGACAAACAGACTGCCCGGAGGTTGAGCTTTCAGAAGCAAGCTTAACTCTTAGGGAGGAAGCAGCAGAATGTGCCTCTCACATCTAGCCTGTAGGAATTCAGGTTGGCAAGTTCTATGGGGAAGCCCATTGCTGCCTATGGTGGAAACGGCATGGGAGATTTCAGTTTCAAAATCTCTGTGAAAAAGCGTCAGAGAAGCTTCTCCATTTAGAATCCAGCATATCTCACTGAACCGAAGAAGTGGTAGTTAGAAGGCAGTTAGAGCTGCAAGCAGTTTGGTATGGGAAATTAGACGCGAAATGAAACTGCAAATGCCTTCCAACAGGCTTGGAAAAGTGTGTTCTATATCTCTGCCAAACAGACTCCCTGGAGGTTGAGCTTTCAGAAGCTAGTTTAATTCTAAGGGAGGAAGCAGCAGAATGTGCCTCTCACATCTAGCCTGTAGGAATTCAGGTTGGCAAGTTCTATGGGGAAGCCCATTGCTGCCTATGGTGGAAACAGCATGGGAAGTTTCAGTTTCAAAATCTCTGTGAAAAAGCGTCAGAGAAGCTTCTCCGTTTAGAATCCAGCATATCTCACTGAACCGAAGAAGTGGTAGTTAGAAGGCAGTTAGAGCTGCAAGCAGTTTTGTTTGGGAAATTAGACGCGAAATGAAACTGCAAATGCCTTCCAACAGGCTTGGAAAAGTGTGTTCTATATCTCTGCCAAACAAACTCCCCGGAGGTTGAGCTTTCAGAAGCTAGTTTAACTCTAAGGGAGGAAGCAGCAGAATGTGCCTCTCACATCTAGCCTCTAGGAATTCAGGTTGGCAAGTTCTATGGGGAAGCCCATTGTCGCCTTCGTTGGAAACGGGTTTGGAAATTTCAGTTTCAAAATCTCTGTGAAAAAGCGTCAGAGAAGCTTCTCCGTTTAGAATCCAGCTTATCTCACTGAACCGAGGAAGTGGTAGTTAGAAGGCAGTTAGAGCTGCAAGCACTTTGGTTTGGGATATTAGACGCGAAATGAAACTGCAAATGCCTTCCAACAGGCTTGGAAAAGTGTGTTCTATATCTCTGCCAAACAAACTCCCCGGAGGTTGAGCTTTCAGAAGCAAGTTTAACTCTAAGGGAGGAAGCAGCAGAATGTGCCTCTCACATCTAGCCTTTAGGAATTCAGGTTGGCAAGTTCTATGGGGAAGCCCATTGCTGCCTATGGTGGAAACGGCATGGGAGATTTCAGTTTCAAAATTTCTGTGAAAAAGCGTCAGAGAAGCTTCTCCGTTTAGAATCCAGCATATCTCACTGAACCGAAGAAGTGGTAGTTAGAAGGGAGTTAGAGCTGCAAGCAGTTTGGTTTGGGAAATTAGATGCGAAATGACACTGCAAAGGCCTTCCAACAGGCTTGGAAAAGTGTGTTCTATATCTGTGCCAAACAGAGTCCCCGGAGGTTGAGCTTTCAGAAGCAAGCTTAACTGTTAGGGAGGAAGCAGCAGAATGTGCCTCTCACATCTAGCCTGTAGGAATTCAGGTTGGCAAGTTCTATGTGGAAGCCCATTGCTGGCTATGGTCGAAACAGCATGGGAGATTTCAGTTTCAAAATCTCTGTGAAAAAGCGTCAGAGAAGCTTCTCCGTTTAGAATCCAGCATATCTCACTGAACCGAAGAAGTGGTAGTTAGAAGGGAGTTAGAGCTGCAAGCAGTTTGGTTTGGGAAATTAGACGCGAAATGAAACTGCAAATGCCTTCCAACAGGCTTGGAAAAGTGTGTTCTATATCTCTGCCAAACAAACTCCCCGGAGGTTGAGCTTTCAGAAGCTAGTTTAACTCTAAGGGAGGAAGCAGCAGAATGTGCCTCTCACATCTAGCCTGTAGGAATTCAGGTTGGCAAGTTCTATGGGGAAGCCCATTGCTGCCTATGGTGGAAACGGCATGGGAGATTTCAGTTTCAAAATCTCTGTGAAAAAGCGTCAGAGAAGCTTCTCCGTTTAGAATCCAGCATATCTCACTGAACCGAAGAAGTGGTAGTTAGAAGGGAGATAGAGCTGCAAGCAGTTTGGTTTGGGAAATTAGATGCGAAATGACACTGCAAAGGCCTTCCAACAGGCTTGGAAAAGTGTGTTCTATATCTCTGACAAACAGACTCCCCGGAGGTTGAGCTTTCAGAAGCAAGCTTAACTCTTAGGGAGGAAGCAGCAGAATGTGCCTCCCACATCTAGCCTGTAGGAATTCAGGTTGGCAAGTTCTATGGGGAAGCCCATTGCTGCCTAAGGTGGAAACGGCATGGGAGATTTCAGTTTCAAAATCTCTGTGAAAAAGCGTCAGAGAAGCTTCTCCATTTAGAATCCAGCATATCTCACTGAACCGAAGAAGTGGTAGTTAGAAGGCAGTTAGAGCTGCAAGCAGTTTGGTTTGGGAAATTAGACGCGAAATGAAACTGCAAATGCCTTCCAACAGGCTTGGAAAAGTGTGTTCTATATCTCTGCCAAACAGACTCCCTGGAGGTTGAGCTTTCAGAAGCTAGTTTAACTCTAAGGGAGGAAGCAGCAGAATGTGCCTCTCACATCTAGCCTGTAGGAATTCAGGTTGGCAAGTTCTATGGGGAAGCCCATTGGCGCCTTCGTTGGAAACGGGTTTGGAAATTTCAGTTTCAAAATCTCTGTGAAAAAGCATCAGAGAAGCTTCTCCGTTTAGAATCCAGCTTATCTCACTGAACCGAAGAAGTGGTAGTTAGAAGGCAGTTAGAGCTGCAAGCAGTTTGGTTTGGGAAATTAGACGCGAAATGAAACTGCAAATGCCTTCCAACAGGCTTGGAAAAGTGTGTTCTATATCTCTGCCAAACAAACTCCCCGGAGGTTGAGCTTTCAGAAGCAAGTTTAACTCTAAGGGAGGAAGCAGCAGAATGTGCCTCTCACATCTAGCCTTTAGGAATTCAGGTTGGCAAGTTCTATGGGGAAGCCCATTGCTGCCTATGGTGGAAACGGCATGGGAGATTTCAGTTTCAAAATCTCTGTGAAAAAGCGTCAGAGAAGCTTCTCCGTTTAGAATCCAGCATATCTCACTGAACCGAAGAAGTGGTAGTTAGAAGGGAGTTAGAGCTGCAAGCAGTTTGGTTTGGGAAATTAGATGCGAAATGACACTGCAAAGGCCTTCCAACAGGCTTGGAAAAGTGTGTTCTATATCTGTGCCAAACAGAGTCCCCGGAGGTTGAGCTTTCAGAAGCAAGCTTAACTGTTAGGGAGGAAGCAGCAGAATGTGCCTCTCACATCTAGCCTGTAGGAATTCAGGTTGGCAAGTTCTATGTGGAAGCCCATTGCTGGCTATGGTCGAAACAGCATGGGAGATTTCAGTTTCAAAATCTCTGTGAAAAAGCGTCAGAGAAGCTTCTCCGTTTAGAATCCAGCATATCTCACTGAACCGAAGAAGTGGTAGTTAGAAGGCAGTTAGAGCTGCAAGCAGTTTGGTTTGGGAAATTAGACGCGAAATGAAACTGCAAATGCCTTCCAACAGGCTTGGAAAAGTGTGTTCTATATCTCTGCCAAACAAACTCCCCGGAGGTTGAGCTTTCAGAAGCTAGTTTAACTCTAAGGGAGGAAGCAGCAGAATGTGCCTCTCACATCTAGCCTGTAGGAATTCAGGTTGGCAAGTTCTATGGGGAAGCCCATTGCTGCCTATGGTGGAAACGGCATGGGAGATTTCAGTTTCAAAATCTCTGTGAAAAAGCGTCAGAGAAGCTTCTCCGTTTAGAATCCAGCATATCTCACTGAACCGAAGAAGTGGTAGTTAGAAGGGAGTTAGAGATGCAAGCAGTTTGGTTTGGGAAATTAGACGCGAAATGAAACTGCAAATGCCTTCCAACAGGCTTGGAAAAGTGTGTTCTATATCTCTGACAAACAGACTCCCCGGAGGTTGAGCTTTCAGAAGCAAGCTTAACTCTTAGGGAGGAAGCAGCAGAATGTGCCTCTCACATCTAACCTGTAGGAATTCAGGTTGGCAAGTTCTATGGGGAAGCCCATTGCTGCCTATGGTGGAAACGGCATGGGAGATTTCAGTTTCAAAATCTCTGTGAAAAAGCGTCAGAGAAGCTTCTCCATTTAGAATCCAGCATATCTCACTGAACCGAAGAAGTGGTAGTTAGAAGGCAGTTAGAGCTGCAAGCAGTTTGGTTTGGGAAATTAGACGCGAAATGAAACTGCAAATGCCTTCCAACAGGCTTGGAAAAGTGTGTTCTATATCTCTGCCAAACAGACTCCCTGGAGGTTGAGCTTTCAGAAGCTAGTTTAACTCTAAGGGAGGAAGCAGCAGAATGTGCCTCTCACATCTAAACTGTAGGAATTCAGGTTGGCAAGTTCTATGGGGAAGCCCATTGCTGCCTATGGTGAAAACAGCATGGGAGATTTCAGTTTCAAAATCTCTGTGAAAAAGCGTCAGAGAAGCTTCTCCGTTTAGAATCCAGCATATCTCACTGAACCGAAGAAGTGGTAGTTAGAAGGCAGTTAGAGCTGCAAGCAGTTTGGTTTGGGAAATTAGACGCGAAATGAAACTGCAAATGCCTTCCAACAGGCTTGGAAAAGTGTGTTCTATATCTCTGCCAAACAAACTCCCCGGAGGTTGAGCTTTCAGAAGCTAGTTTAACTCTAAGGGAGGAAGCAGCAGAATGTGCCTCTCACATCTAGCCTGTAGGAATTCAGGTTGGCAAGTTCTATGGGGAAGCCCATTGTCGCCTTCGTTGGAAACGGATTTGGAAATTTCAGTTTCAAAATCTCTGTGAAAAAGCGTCAGAGAAGCTTCTCCGTTTAGAATCCAGCATATCTCACTGAACCGAAGAAGTGGTAGTTAGAAGGGAGTTAGAGCTGCAAGCAGTTTGGTTTGGGAAATTAGACGCGAAATGAAACTGCAAATGCCTTCCAACAGGCTTGGAAAAGTGTGTTCTATATCTCTGCCAAAGAAACTCCCCGGAGGTTGAGCTTTCAGAAGCAAGTTTAACTCTAAGGGAGGAAGCAGCAGAATGTGCCTCTCACATCTAGCCTGTAGGAATTCAGGTTGGCAAGTTCTATGGGGAAGCCCATTGCTGCCTATGGTGGAAACGGCATGGGAGATTTCAGTTTCAAAATCTCTGTGAAAAAGCGTCAGAGAAGCTTCTCCGTTTAGAATCCAGCATATCTCACCGAACCGAAGAAGTGGTAGTTAGAAGGGAGTTAGAGCTGCAAGCAGTTTGGTTTGGGAAATTAGACGCGAAATGAAACTGCAAATGCCTTCCAACAGGCTTGGAAAAGTGTGTTCTATATCTCTGCCAAACAAACTCCCCGGAGGTTGAGCTTTCACAAGCTAGTTTAACTCTAAGGGAGGAAGCAGCAGAATGTGCCTCTCACATCTAGCCTGTAGGAATTCAGGTTGGCAAGTTCTATGGTGAAGCCCATTGGCGCCTTCGTTGGAAACGGGTTTGGAAATTTCAGTTTCAAAATCTCTGTGAAAAAGCGTCAGAGAAGCTTCTCCGTTTAGAATCCAGCATATCTCACTGAACCGAAGAAGTGGTAGTTAGAAGGGAGATAGAGCTGCAAGCAGTTTGGTTTGGGAAATTAGATGCGAAATGACACTGCAAAGGCCTTCCAACAGGCTTGGAAAATTGTGTTCTATATCTCTGACAAACAGACTCCCCGGAGGTTGAGCTTTCAGAAGCAAGCTTAACTCTTAGGGAGGAAGCAGCAGAATGTGCCTCTCACATCTAGCCTGTAGGAATTCAGGTTGGCAAGTTCTATGGGGAAGCCCATTGCTGCCTATGGTGGAAACGGCATGGGAGATTTCAGTTTCAAAATCTCTGTGAAAAAGCGTCAGAGAAGCTTCTCCATTTAGAATCCAGCATATCTCACTGAACCGAAGAAGTGGTAGTTAGAAGGCAGTTAGAGCTGCAAGCAGTTTGGTTTGGGAAATTAAACGCGAAATGAAACTGCAAATGCCTTCCAACGGGCTTGGAAAAGTGTGTTCTATATCTCTGCCAAACAGACTCCCTGGAGGTTGAGCTTTCAGAAGCTAGTTTAACTCTAAGGGAGGAAGCAGCAGAATGTGCCTCTCACATCTAGCCTGTAGGAATTCAGGTTGGCAAGTTCTATGGGGAAGCCCATTGCTGCCTATGGTGGAAACAGCATGGGAGATTTCAGTTTCAAAATCTCTGTGAAAAAGCGTCAGAGAAGCTTCTCCGTTTAGAATCCAGCATATCTCACTGAACCGAAGAAGTGGTAGTTAGAAGGCAGTTAGAGCTGCAAGCACTTTGGTTTGGGAAATTAGACGCGAAATGAAACTGCAAATGCCTTCCAACAGGCTTGGAAAAGTGTGTTCTATATCTCTGCCAAACAAACTCCCCGGAGGTTGAGCTTTCAGAAGCTAGTTTAACTCTAAGGGAGGAAGCAGCAGAATGTGCCTCTCACATCTAGCCTGTAGGAATTCAGGTTGGCAAGTTCTATGGGGAAGCCCATTGTCGCCTTCGTTGGAAACGGGTTTGGAAATTTCAGTTTCAAAATCTCTGTGAAAAAGCGTCAGAGAAGCTTCTCCGTTTAGAATCCAGCTTATCTCACTGAACCGAAGAAGTGATAGTTAGAAGGGAGTTAGAGCTGCAAGCAGTTTGGTTTGGGAAATTAGACGCGAAATGAAACTGCAAATGCCTTCCAACAGGCTTGGAAAAGTGTGTTCTATATCTCTGCCAAACAAACTCCCCGGAGGTTGAGCTTTCAGAAGCAAGTTTAACTCTAAGGGAGGAAGCAGCAGAATGTCCCTCTCACATCTAGCCTTTAGGAATTCAGGTTGGCAAGTTCTATGGGGAAGCACATTGCTGCCTATGGTGGAAACGGCATGGGAGATTTCAGTTTCAAAATCTCTGTGAAAAAGCGTCAGAGAAGCTTCTCCGTTTAGAATCCAGCATATCTCACTGAACCGAAGAAGTGGTAGTTAGAAGGGAGTTAGAGCTGCAAGCAGTTTGGTTTGGGAAATTAGATGCGAAATGACACTGCAAAGGCCTTCCAACAGGCTTGGAAAAGTGTGTTCTATATCTGTGCCAAACAGAGTCCCCGGAGGTTGAGCTTTCAGAAGCAAGCTTAACTGTTAGGGAGGAAGCAGCAGAATGTGCCTCTCACATCTAGCCTGTAGGAATTCAGGTTGGCAAGTTCTATGTGGAAGCCCATTTCTGGCTATGGTCGAAACAGCATGGGAGATTTCAGTTTCAAAATCTCTGTGAAAAAGCGTCAGAGAAGCTTCTCCGTTTAGAATCCAGCATATCTCACTGAACCGAAGAAGTGGTAGTTAGAAGGCAGTTAGAGCGGCAAGCAGTTTGGTTTGGGAAATTAGACGCGAAATGAAACTGCAAATGCCTTCCAACAGGCTTGGAAAAGTGTGTTCTATATCTCTGCCAAACAAACTCCCCGGAGGTTGAGCTTTCAGAAGCTAGTTTAACTCTAAGGGAGGAAGCAGCAGAATGTGCCTCTCACATCTAGCCTGTAGGAATTCAGGTTGGCAAGTTCTATGGGGAAGCCCATTGCTGCCTATGGTGGAAACGGCATGGGAGATTTCAGTTTCAAAATCTCTGTGAAAAAGCGTCAGAGAAGCTTCTCCGTTTAGAATCCAGCATATCTCACTGAACCGAAGAAGTGGTAGTTAGAAGGGAGTTAGAGCTGCAAGCAGTTTGGTTTGGGAAATTAGACGCGAAATGAAACTGCAAATGCCTTCCAACAGGCTTGGAAAAGTGTGTTCTATATCTCTGCCAAACAAACTCCCCGGAGGTTGAGCTTTCAGAAGCAAGTTTAACTCTAAGGGAGGAAGCAGCAGAATGTGCCTCTCACATCTAGCCTGTAGGAATTCAGGTTGGCAAGTTCTATGGGGAAGCCCATTGCTGCCTATGGTGGAAACGGCATGGGAGATTTCAGTTTCAAAATCTCTGTGAAAAAGCGTCAGAGAAGCTTCTCCGTTTAGAATCCAGCATATCTCACTGAACCGAAGAAGTGGTAGTTAGAAGGGAGTTAGAGCTGCAAGCAGTTTGGTTTGGGAAATTAGACGTGAAATGAAACTGCAAATGCCTTCCAACAGGCTTGGAAAAGTGTGTTCTATATCTCTGCCAAACAAACTCCCCGGAGGTTGAGCTTTCAGAAGCTACTTTAACTCTAAGGGAGGAAGCAGCAGAATGTGCCTCTCACATCTAGCCTGTAGGAATTCAGGTTGGCAAGTTCTATGGGGAAGCCCATTGCTGCCTATGGTGGAAACGGCAAGGGAGATTTCAGTTTCAAAATCTCTGTGAAAAAGCGTCAGAGAAGCTTCTCCGTTTAGAATCCAGCATATCTCACTGAACCGAAGAAGTGGTAGTTAGAAGATAGATAGAGCTGCAAGCAGTTTGGTTTGGGAAATTAGATGCGAAATGACACTGCAAAGGCCTTCCAACAGGCTTGGAAAAGTGTGTTCTATATCTCTGACAAACAGACTCCCCGGAGGTTGAGCTTTCAGAAGCAAGCTTAACTCTTAGGGAGGAAGCAGCAGAATGTGCCTCTCACATCTAACCTGTAGGAATTCAGGTTGGCAAGTTCTATGGGGAAGCCCATTGCTGCCTATGGTGGAAACGGCATGGGAGATTTCAGTTTCAAAATCTCTGTGAAAAAGCGTCAGAGAAGCTTCTCCATTTAGAATCCAGCATATCTCACTGAACCGAAGAAGTGGTAGTTAGAAGGCAGTTAGAGCTGCAAGCAGTTTGGTTTGGGAAATTAGACGCGAAATGAAACTGCAAATGCCTTCCAACAGGCTTGGAAAAGTGTGTTCTATATCTCTGCCAAACAGACTCCCTGGAGGTTGAGCTTTCACAAGCTAGTTTAACTCTAAGGGAGGAAGCAGCAGAATGTGCCTCTCACATCTAGCCAGTAGGAATTCAGGTTGGCAAGTTCTATGGGGAAGCCCATTGCTGCCTATGGTGGAAACGGCATGGGAGATTTCAGTTTCAAAATCTCTGTGAAAAAGCGTCAGAGAAGCTTCTCCGTTTAGAATCCAGCATATCTCACTGAACCGAAGAAGTGGTAGTTAGAAGGCAGTTAGAGCTGCAAGCAGTTTGGTTTGGGAAATTAGACGCGAAATGAAACTGCAAATGCCTTCCAACGGGCTTGGAAAAGTGTGTTCTATATCTCTGCCAAACAGACTCCCTGGAGGTTGAGTTTTCAGAAGCTAGTTTAACTCTAAGGGAGGAAGCAGCAGAATGTGCCTCTCACATCTAGCCTGTAGGAATTCAGGTTGGCAAGTTCTATGGGGAAGCCCATTGCTGCCTATGGTGGAAACGGCATGGGAGATTTCAGTTTCAAAATCTCTGTGAAAAAGCGTCAGAGAAGCTTCTCCGTTTAGAATCCAGCATATCTCACTGAACCGAAGAAGTGGTAGTTAGAAGGGAGTTAGAGCTGCAAGCAGTTTGGTTTGGGAAATTAGACGCGAAATTAAACTGCAAATGCCTTCCAACAGGCTTGGAAAAGTGTGTTCTATATCTCTGCCAAACAAACTCCCCGGAGGTTGAGCTTTCAGAAGCAAGTTTAACTCTAAGGGAGGAAGCAGCAGAATGTGCCTCTCACATCTAGCCTGTAGGAATTCAGGTTGGCAAGTTCTATGGGGAAGCCCATTGCTGCCTATGGTGGAAACGGCATGGGAGATTTCAGTTTCAAAATCTCTGTGAAAAAGCGTCAGAGAAGCTTCTCCGTTTAGAATCCAGCATATCTCACTGAACCGAAGAAGTGGTAGTTAGAAGGGAGTTAGAGCTGCAAGCAGTTTGGTTTGGGAAATTAGATGCGAAATGACACTGCAAAGGCCTTCCAACAGGCTTGGAAAAGTGTGTTCTATATCTCTGCCAAACAGACTCCCCAGAGGTTGAGCTTTCAGAAGCAAGCTGAACTCTTAGGGAGGAAGCAGCAGAATGTGCCTCTCACATCTAGCCTGTAGGAATTCAGGTTGGCAAGTTCTATGGGGAAGCCCATTGCTGCCTATGGTGGAAACGGCATGGGAGATTTCAGTTTCAAAATCTCTGTGAAAAAGCGTCAGAGAAGCTTCTCCGTTTAGAATCCAGCATATCTCACTGAACCGAAGAAGTGGTAGTTAGAAGGGAGTTAGAGCTGCAAGCAGTTTGGTTTGGGAAATTAGACGCGAAATGAAACTGCAAATGCCTTCCAACAGGCTTGGAAAAGTGTGTTCTATATCTCTGCCAAACAAACTCCGCGGAGGTTGAGCTTTCAGAAGCTAGTTTAACTCTAAGGGAGGAAGCAGCAGAATGTGCCTCTCACATCTAGCCTGTAGGAATTCAGGTTGGCAAGTTCTATGAGGAAGCCCATTGGCGCCTTCGTTGGAAACGGGTTTGGAAATTTCAGTTTCAAAATCTCTGTGAAAAAGCGTCAGAGAAGCTTCTCCGTTTAGAATCCAGCATATCTCACTGAACCGAAGAAGTGGTAGTTAGAAGGGAGTTAGAGCTGCAAGCAGTTTGGTTTGGGAAATTAGATGCGAAATGACACTGCAAAGGCCTTCCAACAGGCTTGGAAAAGTGTGTTCTATATCTCTGCCAAACAGACTCCCCGGAGGTTGAGCTTTCAGAAGCAAGCTTAACTCTTAGGGAGGAAGCAGCAGAATGTGCCTCTCACATCTAGCCTGTAGGAATTCAGGTTGGCAAGTTCTATGGGGAAGCCCATTGCTGCCTATGGTGGAAACGGCATGGGAGATTTGAGTTTCAAAATCTCTGTGAAAAAGCGTCAGAGAAGCTTCTCCGTTTAGAATCCAGCATATCTCACTGAACCGGAGAAGTGGTAGTTAGAAGGGAGTTAGAGCTGCAAGCAGTTTGGTTTGGGAAATTAGACGCGAAATGAAACTGCAAATGCCTTCCAACAGGCTTGGAAAAGTGTGTTCTATATCTCTGCCAAACAGACTCCCTGGAGGTTGAGCTTTCAGAAGCTAGTTTAACTCTAAGGGAGGAAGCAGCAGAATGTGCCTCTCACATCTAGCCTGTAGGAATTCAGGTTGGCAAGTTCTATGGGGAAGCCTATTGGCGCCTTCGTTGGAAACGGGTTTGGAAATTTCAGTTTCAAAGTCTCTGTGAAAAAGCGTCAGAGAAGCTTCTCCGTTTAGAATCCAGCATATCTCACTGAACCGAAGAAGTGGTAGTTAGAAGGGAGTTAGAGCTGCAAGCAGTTTGGTTTGGGAAATTAGACGCGAAATGAAACTGCAAATGCCTTCCAACAGGCTTGGAAAAGTGTGTTCTATATCTCTGCCAAACAAAATCCCCGGAGGTTGAGCTTTCAGAAGCAAGTTTAACTCTAAGGGAGGAAGCAGCAGAATGTGCCTCTCACATCTAGCCTGTAGGAATTCAGGTTGGCAAGTTCTATGGGGAAGCCCATTGCTGCCTATGGTGGAAACGGCATGGGAGATTTCAGTTTCAAAATCTCTGTGAAAAAGCGTCAGAGAAGCTTCTCCATTTAGAATCCAGCATATCTCACTGAACCGAAGAAGTGGTAGTTAGAAGGCAGTTAGAGCTGCAAGCAGTTTGGTTTGGGAAATTAGACGCGAAATGAAACTGCAAATGCCTTCCAACAGGCTTGGAAAAGTGTGTTCTATATCTCTGCCAAAAAAACTCCCCGGAGGTTCAGCTTTCAGAAGCTAGTTTAACTCTAAGGGAGGAAGCAGCAGAATGTGCCTCTCACATCTAGCCTGTAGGAATTCAGGTTGGCATGTTCTATGTGGAAGCCCATTGCTGCCTATGGTGGAAACGGTATGGGAGATTTCAGTTTCAAAATCTCTGTGAAAAAGCGTCAGAGAAGCTTCTCCGTTTAGAATCCAGCATATCTCACTGAACCGAAGAAGTGGTAGTTAGAAGGCAGTTAGAGCTGCAAGCAGTATGGTTTGGGAAATTAGACGCGAAATGAAACTGCAAATGCCTTCCAACAGGCTTGGAAAAGTGTGTTCTATATCTCTGCCAAACAAACTCCCCGGAGGTTGAGCTTTCTGAAGCAAGTTTAACTCTAAGGGAGGAAGCAGCAGAATGTGCCTCTCACATCTAGCCTTTACGAATTCAGGTTGGCAAGTTCTATGGGGAAGCCCATTGCTGCCTATGGTGGAAACGGCATGGGAGATTTGAGTTTCAAAATCTCTGTGAAAAAGCGTCAGAGAAGCTTCTCCGTTTAGAATCCAGCATATCTCACTGAACCGAAGAAGTGGTAGTTAGAAGGGAGTTAGAGCTGCAAGCAGTTTGGTTTGGGAAATTAGACGCGAAATGAAACTGCAAATGCCTTCCAACGGGCTTGGAAAAGTGTGTTCTATATCTCTGCCAAACAGACTCCCTGGAGGTTGAGCTTTCAGAAGCTAGTTTAACTCTAAGGGAGGAAGCAGCAGAATGTGCCTCTCACATCTAGCCTGTAGGAATTCAGGTTGGCAAGTTCTATGGGGAAGCCCATTGCTGCCTATGGTGGAAACGGCATGGGAGATTTCAGTTTCAAAATCTCTGTGAAAAAGCGTCAGAGAAGCTTCTCCGTTTAGAATCCAGCATATCTCACTGAACCGAAGAAGTGGTAGTTAGAAGGGAGTTAGAGCTGCAAGCAGTTTGGTTTGGGAAATTAGACGCGAAATGAAACTGCAAATGCCTTCCAACAGGCTTGGAAAAGTGTGTTCTATATCTCTGCCAAACAGACTCCCCAGAGGTTGAGCTTTCAGAAGCAAGCTTAACTCTTAGGGAGGAAGCAGCAGAATGTGCCTCTCACATCTAGCCTGTAGAAATTCAGGTTGGCAAGTTCTATGGGGAAGCCCATTGCTGCCTATGGTGGAAACGGCATGGGAGATTTCAGTTTCAAAATCTCTGTGAAAAAGCGTCAGAGAAGCTTCTCCGTTTAGAATCCAGCATATCTCACTGAACCGAAGAAGTGGTAGTTATTAGGCAGTTAGAGCTGCCAGCAGTTTGGTTTGGGAAATTAGACGCGAAATGAAACTGCAAATGCCTTCCAACAGGCTTGGAAAAGTGTGTTCTATATCTCTGCCAAACAGACTCCCTGGAGGTTGAGCTTTCAGAAGCTAGTTTAACTCTAAGGGAGGAAGCAGCAGAATGTGCCTCTCACATCTAGCCTGTAGGAATTCAGGTTGGCAAGTTCTATGGGGAAGCCCATTGCTGGCTATGGTGGAAACAGCATGGGAGATTTCAGTTTCAAAATCTCTGTGAAAAAGCATCAGAGAAGCTTCTCCGTTTAGAATCCAGCATATCTCACTGAAGCGAAGAAGTGGTAGTTAGAAGGCAGTTAGAGCTGCAAGCAGTTTGGTTTGGGAAATTAGACGCGAAATGAAACTGCAAATGCCTTCCAACAGGCTTGGAAAAGTGTGTTCTATATCTCTGCCAAACAAACTCCCCGGAGGTTGAGCTTTCAGAAGCTAGTTTAACTCTAAGGGAGGAAGCAGCAGAATGTGCCTCTCACATCTAGCCTGTAGGAATTCAGGTTGGCAAGTTCTATGGGGAAGCCTATTGGCGCCTTCGTTGGAAACGGGTTTGGAAATTTCAATTTCAAAGTCTCTGTGAAAAAGCGTCAGAGAAGGTTCTCCGTTTAGAATCCAGCATATCTCACTGAACCGAAGAAGTGGTAGTTAGAAGGGAGTTAGAGCTGCAAGCAGTTTGGTTTGGGAAATTAGACGCGAAATGAAACTGCAAATGCCTTCCAACAGGCTTGGAAAAGTGTGTTCTATATCTCTGCCAAACAAAATCCCCGGAGGTTGAGCTTTCAGAAGCAAGTTTAACTCTAAGGGAGGAAGCAGCAGAATGTGCCTCTCACATCTAGCCTGTAGGAATTCAGGTTGGCAAGTTCTATGGGGAAGCCCATTGCTGCCTATGGTGGAAACGGCATGGGAGATTTCAGTTTCAAAATCTCTGTGAAAAAGCGTCAGAGAAGCTTCTCCATTTAGAATCCAGCATATCTCACTGAACCGAAGAAGTGGTAGTTAGAAGGCAGTTAGAGCTGCAAGCAGTTTGGTTTGGGAAATTAGACGCGAAATGAAACTGCAAATGCCTTCCAACAGGCTTGGAAAAGTGTGTTCTATATCTCTGCCAAAAAAACTCCCCGGAGGTTCAGCTTTCAGAAGCTAGTTTAACTCTAAGGGAGGAAGCAGCAGAATGTGCCTCTCACATCTAGCCTGTAGGAATTCAGGTTGGCATGTTCTATGGGGAAGCCCATTGGCGCCTTCGTTGGAAACGGGTTTGGAAATTTCAGTTTCAAAATCTCTGTGAAAAAGCGTCAGAGAAGCTTCTCCGTTTAGAATCCAGCATATCTCACTGAACCGAAGAAGTGGTAGTTAGAAGGCAGTTAGAGCTGCAAGCAGTTTGGTTTGGGAAATTAGACGCGAAATGAAACTGCAAATGCCTTCCAACGGGCTTGGAAAAGTGTGTTCTATATCTCTGCCAAACAGACTCCCTGGAGGTTGAGCTTTCAGAAGCTAGTTTAACTCTAAGGGAGGAAGCAGCAGAATGTGCCTCTCACATCTAGCCTGTAGGAATTCAGGTTGGCAAGTTCTAAGGGGAAGCCCATTGCTGCCTATGGTGGAAACGGCATGGGAGATTTCAGTTTCAAAATCTCTGTGAAAAACCGTCAGAGAAGCTTCTCCGTTTAGAATCCAGCATATCTCACTGAACCGAAGAAGTGGTAGTTAGAAGGGAGTTAGAGCTGCAAGCAGTTTGGTTTGGGAAATTAGACGCGAAATTAAACTGCAAATGCCTTCCAACAGGCTTGGAAAAGTGTGTTCTATATCTCTGCCAAACAGACTCCCTGGAGGTTGAGCTTTCAGAAGCTAGTTTAACTCTAAGGGAGGAAGCAGCAGAATGTGCCTCTCACATCTAGCCTGTAGGAATTCAGGTTGGCAAGTTCTATGGGGAAGCCCATTGCTGCCTATGGTGGAAACGGCATGGGAGATTTCAGTTTCAAAATCTCTGTGAAAAACCGTCAGAGAAGCTTCTCCGTTTAGAATCCAGCATATCTCACTGAACCGAAGAAGTGGTAGTTAGAAGGGAGTTAGAGCTGCAAGCAGTTTGGTTTGGGAAATTAGACGCGAAATTAAACTGCAAATGCCTTCCAACAGGCTTGGAAAAGTGTGTTCTATATCTCTGCCAAACAGACTCCCCGGAGGTTGAGCTTTCAGAAGCAAGTTTAACTCTAAGGGAGGAAGCAGCAGAATGTGCCTCTCACATGTAGCCTGTAGGAATTCAGGTTGGCAAGTTCTATGGGGAAGCCCATTGCTGCCTATGGTGGAAACAGCATGGGAAGTTTCAGTTTCAAAATCTCTGTGAAAAAGCGTCAGAGAAGCTTCTCCGTTTAGAATCCAGCATATCTCACTGAACCGAAGAAGTGGTAGTTAGAAGGGAGTTAGAGCTGCAAGCAGTTTGGTTTGGGAAATTAGATGCGAAATGACACTGCAAAGGCCTTCCAACAGGCTTGGAAAAGTGTGTTCTATATCTCTGCCAAACAGACTCCCCAGAGGTTGAGCTTTAAGAAGCAAGCTAAACTCTTAGGGAGGAAGCAGCAGAATGTGCCTCTCACATCTAGCCTGTAGGAATTCAGGTTGGCAAGTTCTATGGGGAAGCCCATTGCTGCCTATGGTGGAAACGGCATGGGAGATTTCAGTTTCAAAATCTCTGTGAAAAAGCGTCAGAGAAGCTTCTCCGTTTAGAATCCAGCATATCTCACTGAACCGAAGAAGTGGTAGTTAGAAGGGAGTTAGAGCTGCAAGCAGTTTGGTTTGGGAAATTAGATGCGAAATGACACTGCAAAGGCCTTCCAACAGGCTTGGAAAAGTGTGTTCTATATCTCTGCCAAACAGACTCCCCGGAGGTTGAGCTTTCAGAAGCAAGCTTAACTCTTAGGGAGGAAGCAGCAGAATGTGCCTCTCACATCTAGCCTGTAGGAATTCAGGTTGGCAAGTTCTATGGGGAAGCCCATTGCTGCCTATGGTGGAAACGGCATGGGAGATTTCAGTTTCAAAATCTCTGTGAAAAAGCGTCAGAGAAGCTTCTCCGTTTAGAATCCAGCATATCTCACTGAACCGAAGAAGTGGTAGTTAGAAGGGAGTTAGAGCTGCAAGCAGTTTGGTTTGGGAAATTAGACGCGAAATGAAACTGCAAATGCCTTCCAACAGGCTTGGAAAAGTTTGTTCTATATCTCTGCCAAACAAACTCCCCGGAGGTTGAGGTTTCAGAAGCAAGTTTAACTCTAAGGGAGGAAGCAGCAGAATGTGCCTCTCACATCTAGCCTGTAGGAATTCAGGTTGGCAAGTTCTATGGGGAAGCCCATTGCTGCCTATGGTGGAAACGGCATGGGAGATTTCAGTTTCAAAATCTCTGTGAAAAAGCGTCAGAGAAGCTTCTCCGTTTAGAATCCAGCATATCTCACTGAACCGAAGAAGTGGTAGTTAGAAGGCAGTTAGAGCTGCCAGCAGTTTGGTTTGGGAAATTAGATGCGAAATGACACTGCAAAGGCCTTCCAACAGGCTTGGAAAAGTGTGTTCTATATCTCTGCCAAACAGACTCCCCGGAGGTTGAGCTTTCAGAAGCTAGTTTAACTCTAAGGGAGGAAGCAGCAGAATGTGCCTCTCACATCTAGCCTGTAGGAATTCAGGTTGGCAAGTTCTATGGGGAAGCCCATTGCTGGCTATGGTGGAAACAGCATGGGAGATTTCAGTTTCAAAATCTCTGTGAAAAAGCGTCAGAGAAGCTTCTCCGTTTAGAATCCAGCATATCTCACTGAACCGAAGAAGTGGTAGTTAGAAGGCAGTTAGAGCTGCAAGCAGTTTGGTTTGGGAAATTAGACGCGAAATGAAACTGCAAATGCCTTCCAACAGGCTTGGAAAAGTGTGTTCTATATCTCTGCCAAACAAACTCCCCGGAGGTTGAGCTTTCAGAAGCTAGTTTAACTCTAAGGGAGGAAGCAGCAGAATGTGCCTCTCACATCTAGCCTGTAGGAATTCAGGTTGGCAAGTTCTATGGGGAAGCCTATTGGCGCCTTCGTTGGAAACGGGTTTGGAAATTTCAGTTTCAAAGTCTCTGTGAAAAAGCGTCAGAGAAGCTTCTCCGTTTAGAATCCAGCATATCTCACTGAACCGAAGAAGTGGTAGTTAGAAGGGAGTTAGAGTTGCAAGCAGTTTGGTTTGGGAAATTAGACGCGAAATGAAACTGCAAATGCCTTCCAACAGGCTTGGAAAAGTGTGTTCTATATCTCTGCCAAACAAAATCCCCGGAGGTTGAGCTTTCAGAAGCAAGTTTAACTCTAAGGGAGGAAGCAGCAGAATGTGCCTCTCACATCTAGCCTGTAGGAATTCAGGTTGGCAAGTTCTATGGGGAAGCCCATTGCTGCCTATGGTGGAAACGGCATGGGAGATTTCAGTTTCAAAATCTCTGTGAAAAAGCGTCAGAGAAGCTTCTCCATTTAGAATCCAGCATATCTCACTGAACCGAAGAAGTGGTAGTTAGAAGGCAGTTAGAGCTGCAAGCAGTTTGGTTTGGGAAATTAGACGCGAAATGAAACTGCAAATGCCTTCCAACAGGCTTGGAAAAGTGTGTTCTATATCTCTGCCAAAAAAACTCCCCGGAGGTTCAGCTTTCAGAAGCTAGTTTAACTCTAAGGGAGGAAGCAGCAGAATGTGCCTCTCACATCTAGCCTGTAGGAATTCAGGTTGGCATGTTCTATGGGGAAGCCCATTGGCGCCTTCGTTGGAAACGGGTTTGGAAATTTCAGTTTCAAAATCTCTGTGAAAAAGCGTCAGAGAAGCTTCTCCGTTTAGAATCCAGCATATCTCACTGAACCGAAGAAGTGGTAGTTAGAAGGCAGTTAGAGCTGCAAGCAGTATGGTTTGGGAAATTAGACGCGAAATGAAACTGCAAATGCCTTCCAACAGGCTTGGAAAAGTGTGTTCTATATCTCTGCCAAACAAACTCCCCGGAGGTTGAGCTTTCTGAAGCAAGTTTAACTCTAAGGGAGGAAGCAGCAGAATGTGCCTCTCACATCTAGCCTTTAGGAATTCAGGTTGGCAAGTTCTATGGGGAAGCCCATTGCTGCCTATGGTGGAAACGGCATGGGAGATTTGAGTTTCAAAATCTCTGTGAAAAAGCGTCAGAGAAGCTTCTCCGTTTAGAATCCAGCATATCTCACTGAACCGAAGAAGTGGTAGTTAGAAGGGAGTTAGAGCTGCAAGCAGTTTGGTTTGGGAAATTAGACGCGAAATGAAACTGCAAATGCCTTCCAACGGGCTTGGAAAAGTGTGTTCTATATCTCTGCCAAACAGACTCCCTGGAGGTTGAGCTTTCAGAAGCTAGTTTAACTCTAAGGGAGGAAGCAGCAGAATGTGCCTCTCACATCTAGCCTGTAGGAATTCAGGTTGGCAAGTTCTATGGGGAAGCCCATTGCTGCCTATGGTGGAAACGGCATGGGAGATTTCAGTTTCAAAATCTCTGTGAAAAACCGTCAGAGAAGCTTCTCCGTTTAGAATCCAGCATATCTCACTGAACCGAAGAAGTGGTAGTTAGAAGGGAGTTAGAGCTGCAAGCAGTTTGGTTTGGGAAATTAGACGCGAAATTAAACAGCAAATGCCTTCCAACAGGCTTGGAAAAGTGTGTTCTATATCTCTGCCAAACAGACTCCCTGGAGGTTGAGCTTTCAGAAGCTAGTTTAACTCTAAGGGAGGAAGCAGCAGAATGTGCCTCTCACATCTAGCCTGTAGGAATTCAGGTTGGCAAGTTCTATGGGGAAGCCCATTGCTGCCTATGGTGGAAACGGCATGGGAGATTTCAGTTTCAAAATCTCTGTGAAAAACCGTCAGAGAAGCTTCTCCGTTTAGAATCCAGCATATCTCACTGAACCGAAGAAGTGGTAGTTAGAAGGGAGTTAGAGCTGCAAGCAGTTTGGTTTGGGAAATTAGACGCGAAATGAAACTGCAAATGCCTTCCAACAGGCTTGGAAAAGTGTGTTCTATATCTCTGCCAAACAGACTCGCCGGAGGTTGAGCTTTCAGAAGCAAGTTTAACTCTAAGGGAGGAAGCAGCAGAATGTGCCTCTCACATCTAGCCTGTAGGAATTCAGGTTGGCAAGTTCTATGGGGAAGCCCATTGCTGCCTATGGTGGAAACAGCATGGGAAGTTTCAGTTTCAAAATCTCTGTGAAAAAGCGTCAGAGAAGCTTCTCCGTTTAGAATCCAGCATATCTCACTGAACCGAAGAAGTGGTAGTTAGAAGGGAGTTAGAGCTGCAAGCAGTTTGGTTTGGGAAATTAGATGCGAAATGACACTGCAAAGGCCTTCCAACAGGCTTGGAAAAGTGTGTTCTATATCTCTGCCAAACAGACTCCCCAGAGGTTGAGCTTTCAGAAGCAAGCTTAACTCTTAGGGAGGAAGCAGCAGAATGTGCCTCTCACATCTAGCCTGTAGGAATTCAGGTTGGCAAGTTCTATGGGGAAGCCCATTGCTGCCTATGGTGGAAACGGCATGGGAGATTTCAGTTTCAAAATCTCTGTGAAAAAGCGTCAGAGAAGCTTCTCCGTTTAGAATCCAGCATATCTCACTGAACCGAAGAAGTGGTAGTTAGAAGGGAGATAGAGCTGCAAGCAGTTTGGTTTGGGAAATTAGATGCGAAATGACACTGCAAAGGCCTTCCAACAGGCTTGGAAAAGTGTGTGCTATATCTCTGACAGACTCCCCGGAGGTTGAGCTTTCAGAAGCAAGCTTAACTCTTAGGGAGGAAGCAGCAGAATGTGCGTCTCACATCTAGCCTGTAGGAATTCAGGTTGGCAAGTTCTATGGGGAAGCCCATTGCTGCCTATGGTGGAAACGGCATGGGAGATTTCAGTTTCAAAATCTCTGTGAAAAAGCGTCAGAGAAGCTTCTCCGTTTAGAATCCAGCATATCTCACTGAACCGAAGAAGTGGTAGTTAGAAGGGAGTTAGAGCTGCAAGCAGTTTGGTTTGGGAAATTAGATGCGAAATGACACTGCAAAGGCCTTCCACCAGGCTTGGAAAAGTGTGTTCTATATCTGTGCCAAACAGAGTCCCCGGAGGTTGAGCTTTCAGAAGCAAGCTTAACTGTTAGGGAGGAAGCAGCAGAATGTGCCTCTCACATCTAGCCTGTAGGAATTCAGGTTGGCAAGTTCTATGTGGAAGCCCATTGCTGGCTATGGTCGAAACAGCATGGGAGATTTCAGTTTCAAAATCTCTGTGAAAAAGCGTCAGAGAAGCTTCTCCGTTTAGAATCCAGCATATCTCACTGAACCGAAGAAGTGGTAGTTAGAAGGCAGTTAGAGCTGCAAGCAGTTTGGTTTGGGAAATTAGACGCGAAATGAAACTGCAAATGCCTTCCAACAGGCTTGGAAAAGTGTGTTCTATATCTCTGCCAAACAAACTCCCCGGAGGTTGAGCTTTCAGAAGCTAGTTTAACTCTAAGGGAGGAAGCAGCAGAATGTGCCTCTCACATCTAGCCTGTAGGAATTCAGGTTGGCAAGTTCTATGGGGAAGCCCATTGCTGCCTATGGTGGAAACGGCATGGGAGATTTCAGTTTCAAAATCTCTGTGAAAAAGCGTCAGAGAAGCTTCTCCGTTTAGAATCCAGCATATCTCACTGAACCGAAGAAGTGGTAGTTAGAAGGGAGATAGAGCTGCAAGCAGTTTGGTTTGGGAAATTAGATGCGAAATGACACTGCAAAGGCCTTCCAACAGGCTTGGAAAAGTGTGTGCTATATCTCTGACAGACTCCCCGGAGGTTGAGCTTTCAGAAGCAAGCTTAACTCTTAGGGAGGAAGCAGCAGAATGTGCGTCTCACATCTAGCCTGTAGGAATTCAGGTTGGCAAGTTCTATGGGGAAGCCCATTGCTGCCTATGGTGGAAACGGCATGGGAGATTTCAGTTTCAAAATCTCTGTGAAAAAGCGTCAGAGAAGCTTCTCCGTTTAGAATCCAGCATATCTCACTGAACCGAAGAAGTGGTAGTTAGAAGGGAGTTAGAGCTGCAAGCAGTTTGGTTTGGGAAATTAGATGCGAAATGACACTGCAAAGGCCTTCCACCAGGCTTGGAAAAGTGTGTTCTATATCTGTGCCAAACAGAGTCCCCGGAGGTTGAGCTTTCAGAAGCAAGCTTAACTGTTAGGGAGGAAGCAGCAGAATGTGCCTCTCACATCTAGCCTGTAGGAATTCAGGTTGGCAAGTTCTATGTGGAAGCCCATTGCTGGCTATGGTCGAAACAGCATGGGAGATTTCAGTTTCAAAATCTCTGTGAAAAAGCATCAGAGAAGCTTCTCCGTTTAGAATCCAGCATATCTCACTGAACCGAAGAAGTGGTAGTTAGAAGGCAGTTAGAGCTGCAAGCAGTTTGGTTTGGGAAATTAGACGCGAAATGAAACTGCAAATGCCTTCCAACAGGCTTGGAAAAGTGTGTTCTATATCTCTGCCAAACAAACTCCCCGGAGGTTGAGCTTTCAGAAGCTAGTTTAACTCTAAGGGAGGAAGCAGCAGAATGTGCCTCTCACATCTAGCCTGTAGGAATTCAGGTTGGCAAGTTCTATGGGGAAGCCCATTGCTGCCTATGGTGGAAACGGCATGGGAGATTTCAGTTTCAAAATCTCTGTGAAAAAGCGTCAGAGAAGCTTCTCCGTTTAGAATCCAGCATATCTCACTGAACCGAAGAAGTGGTAGTTAGAAGGGAGATAGAGCTGCAAGCAGTTTGGTTTGGGAAATTAGATGCGAAATGACACTGCAAAGGCCTTCCAACAGGCTTGGAAAAGTGTGTGCTATATCTCTGACAGACTCCCCGGAGGTTGAGCTTTCAGAAGCAAGCTTAACTCTTAGGGAGGAAGCAGCAGAATGTGCGTCTCACATCTAGCCTGTAGGAATTCAGGTTGGCAAGTTCTATGGGGAAGCCCATTGCTGCCTATGGTGGAAACGGCATGGGAGATTTCAGTTTCAAAATCTCTGTGAAAAAGCGTCAGAGAAGCTTCTCCGTTTAGAATCCAGCATATCTCACTGAACCGAAGAAGTGGTAGTTAGAAGGGAGTTAGAGCTGCAAGCAGTTTGGTTTGGGAAATTAGATGCGAAATGACACTGCAAAGGCCTTCCACCAGGCTTGGAAAAGTGTGTTCTATATCTGTGCCAAACAGAGTCCCCGGAGGTTGAGCTTTCAGAAGCAAGCTTAACTGTTAGGGAGGAAGCAGCAGAATGTGCCTCTCACATCTAGCCTGTAGGAATTCAGGTTGGCAAGTTCTATGTGGAAGCCCATTGCTGGCTATGGTCGAAACAGCATGGGAGATTTCAGTTTCAAAATCTCTGTGAAAAAGCGTCAGAGAAGCTTCTCCGTTTAGAATCCAGCATATCTCACTGAACCGAAGAAGTGGTAGTTAGAAGGCAGTTAGAGCTGCAAGCAGTTTGGTTTGGGAAATTAGACGCGAAATGAAACTGCAAATGCCTTCCAACAGGCTTGGAAAAGTGTGTTCTATATCTCTGCCAAACAAACTCCCCGGAGGTTGAGCTTTCAGAAGCTAGTTTAACTCTAAGGGAGGAAGCAGCAGAATGTGCCTCTCACATCTAGCCTGTAGGAATTCAGGTTGGCAAGTTCTATGGGGAAGCCCATTGCTGCCTATGGTGGAAACGGCATGGGAGATTTCAGTTTCAAAATCTCTGTGAAAAAGCGTCAGAGAAGCTTCTCCATTTAGAATCCAGCATATCTCACTGAACCGAAGAAGTGGTAGTTAGAAGGCAGTTAGAGCTGCAAGCAGTTTGGTTTGGGAAATTAGACGCGAAATGAAACTGCAAATGCCTTCCAACAGGCTTGGAAAAGTGTGTTCTATATCTCTGCCAAACAGACTCCCTGGAGGTTGAGCTTTCAGAAGCTAGTTTAACTCTAAGGGAGGAAGCAGCAGAATGTGCCTCTCACATCTAGCCTGTAGGAATTCAGGTTGGCAAGTTCTATGGGGAAGCCCATTGGCGCCTTCGTTGGAAACGGGTTTGGAAATTTCAGTTTCAAAATCTCTGTGAAAAAGCGTCAGAGAAGCTTCTCCGTTTAGAATCCAGCTTATCTCACTGAACCGAAGAAGTGGTAGTTAGAAGGCAGTTAGAGCTGCAAGCAGTTTGGTTTGGGAAATTAGACGCGAAATGAAACTGCAAATGCCTTCCAACAGGCTTGGAAAAGTGTGTTCTATATCTCTGCCAAACAAACTCCCCGGAGGTTGAGCTTTCAGAAGCAAGTTTAACTCTAAGGGAGGAAGCAGCAGAATGTGCCTCTCACATCTAGCCTTTAGGAATTCAGGTTGGCAAGTTCTATGGGGAAGCCCATTGCTGCCTATGGTGGAAACGGCATGGGAGATTTCAGTTTCAAAATCTCTGTGAAAAAGCGTCAGAGAAGCTTCTCCGTTTAGAATCCAGCATATCTCACTGAACCGAAGAAGTGGTAGTTAGAAGGGAGTTAGAGCTGCAAGCAGTTTGGTTTGGGAAATTAGATGCGAAATGACACTGCAAAGGCCTTCCAACAGGCTTGGAAAAGTGTGTTCTATATCTGTGCCAAACAGAGTCCCCGGAGGTTGAGCTTTCAGAAGCAAGCTTAACTGTTAGGGAGGAAGCAGCAGAATGTGCGTCTCACATCTAGCCTGTAGGAATTCAGGTTGGCAAGTTCTATGTGGAAGCCCATTGCTGGCTATGGTCGAAACAGCATGGGAGATTTCAGTTTCAAAATCTCTGTGAAAAAGCGTCAGAGAAGCTTCTCCGTTTAGAATCCAGCATATCTCACTGAACCGAAGAAGTGGTAGTTAGAAGGCAGTTAGAGCTGCAAGCAGTTTGGTTTGGGAAATTAGACGCGAAATGAAACTGCAAATGCCTTCCAACAGGCTTGGAAAAGTGTGTTCTATATCTCTGCCAAACAAACTCCCCGGAGGTTGAGCTTTCAGAAGCTAGTTTAACTCTAAGGGAGGAAGCAGCAGAATGTGCCTCTCACATCTAGCCTGTAGGAATTCAGGTTGGCAAGTTCTATGGGGAAGCCCATTGCTGCCTATGGTGGAAACGGGTTTGGAAATTTCAGTTTCAAAATCTCTGTGAAAAAGTGTCAGAGAAGCTTCTCCGTTTAGAATCCAGCATATCTCACTGAACCGAAGAAGTGGTAGTTAGAAGGGAGTTAGAGCTGCAAGCAGTTTGGTTTGGGAAATTAGACGCGAAATGAAACTGCAAATGCCTTCCAACAGGCTTGGAAAAGTGTGTTCTATATCTCTGCCAAACAAACTCCCCGGAGGTTGAGCTTTCAGAAGCTAGTTTAACTCTAAGGGAGGAAGCAGCAGAATGTGCCTCTCACATCTAGCCTGTAGGAATTCAGGTTGGCAAGTTCTATGGGGAAGCCCATTGGCGCCTTCGTTGGAAACGGGTTTGGAAATTTCAGTTTCAAAATCTCTGTGAAAAAGCGTCAGAGAAGCTTCTCCATTTAGAATCCAGCATATCTCACTGAACCGAAGAAGTGGTAGTTAGAAGGCAGTTAGAGCTGCAAGCAGTTTGGTTTGGGAAATTAGACGCGAAATGAAACTGCAAATGCCTTCCAACAGGCTTGGAAAAGTGTGTTCTATATCTCTGCCAAACAAACTCCCCGGAGGTTGAGCTTTCAGAAGCTAGTTTAACTCTAAGGGAGGAAGCAGCAGAATGTGCCTCTCACATCTAGCCTGTAGGAATTCAGGTTGGCAAGTTCTATGGGGAAGCCCATTGCTGCCTATGGTGGAAACGGCATGGGAGATTTCAGTTTCAAAATCTCTGTGAAAAAGCGTCAGAGAAGCTTCTCCGTTTAGAATCCAGCATATCTCACTGAACCGAAGAAGTGGTAGTTAGAAGGGAGATAGAGCTGCAAGCAGTTTGGTTTGGGAAATTAGATGCGAAATGACACTGCAAAGGCCTTCCAACAGGCTTGGAAAAGTGTGTTCTATATCTCTGACAAACAGACTCCCCGGAGGTTGAGCTTTCAGAAGCAAGCTTAACTCTTAGGGAGGAAGCAGCAGAATGTGCCTCTCACATCTAGCCTGTAGGAATTCAGGTTGGCAAGTTCTATGGGGAAGCCCATTGCTGCCTATGGTGGAAACGGCATGGGAGATTTCAGTTTCAAAATCTCTGTGAAAAAGCGTCAGAGAAGCTTCTCCATTTAGAATCCAGCATATCTCACTGAACCGAAGAAGTGGTAGTTAGAAGGCAGTTAGAGCTGCAAGCAGTTTGGTTTGGGAAATTAGACGCGAAATGAAACTGCAAATGCCTTCCAACAGGCTTGGAAAAGTGTGTTCTATATCTCTGCCAAACAAACTCCCTGGAGGTTGAGCTTTCAGAAGCTAGTTTAACTCTAAGGGAGGAAGCAGCAGAATGTGCCTCTCACATCTAGCCTGTAGGAATTCAGGTTGGCAAGTTCTATGGGGAAGCCCATTGGCGCCTTCGTTGGAAACGGGTTTGGAAATTTCAGTTTCAAAATCTCTGTGAAAAAGCGTCAGAGAAGCTTCTCCGTTTAGAATCCAGCTTATCTCACTGAACCGAAGAAGTGGTAGTTAGAAGGCAGTTAGAGCTGCAAGCAGTTTGGTTTGGGAAATTAGACGCGAAATGAAACTGCAAATGCCTTCCAACAGGCTTGGAAAAGTGTGTTCTATATCTCTGCCAAACAAACTCCCCGGAGGTTGAGCTTTCAGAAGCAAGTTTAACTCTAAGGGAGGAAGCAGCAGAATGTGCCTCTCACATCTAGCCTTTAGGAATTCAGGTTGGCAAGTTCTATGGGGAAGCCCATTGCTGCCTATGGTGGAAACGGCATGGGAGATTTCAGTTTCAAAATCTCTGTGAAAAAGCGTCAGAGAAGCTTCTCCGTTTAGAATCCAGCATATCTCACTGAACCGAAGAAGTGGTAGTTAGAAGGGAGTTAGAGCTGCAAGCAGTTTGGTTTGGGAAATTAGATGCGAAATGACACTGCAAAGGCCTTCCAACAGGCTTGGAAAAGTGTGTTCTATATCTGTGCCAAACAGAGTCCCCGGAGGTTGAGCTTTCAGAAGCAAGCTTAACTGTTAGGGAGGAAGCAGCAGAATGTGCCTCTCACATCTAGCCTGTAGGAATTCAGGTTGGCAAGTTCTATGTGGAAGCCCATTGCTGGCTATGGTCGAAACAGCATGGGAGATTTCAGTTTCAAAATCTCTGTGAAAAAGCGTCAGAGAAGCTTCTCCGTTTAGAATCCAGCATATCTCACTGAACCGAAGAAGTGGTAGTTAGAAGGGAGTTAGAGCTGCAAGCAGTTTGGTTTGGGAAATTAGATGCGAAATGACACTGCAAAGGCCTTCCAACAGGCTTGGAAAAGTGTGTTCTATATCTGTGCCAAACAGAGTCCCCGGAGGTTGAGCTTTCAGAAGCAAGCTTAACTGTTAGGGAGGAAGCAGCAGAATGTGCCTCTCACATCTAGCCTGTAGGAATTCAGGTTGGCAAGTTCTATGTGGAAGCCCATTGCTGGCTATGGTCGAAACAGCATGGGAGATTTCAGTTTCAAAATCTCTGTGAAAAAGCGTCAGAGAAGCTTCTCCGTTTAGAATCCAGCATATCTCACTGAACCGAAGAAGTGGTAGTTAGAAGGCAGTTAGAGCTGCAAGCAGTTTGGTTTGGGAAATTAGACGCGAAATGAAACTGCAAATGCCTTCCAACAGGCTTGGAAAAGTGTGTTCTATATCTCTGCCAAACTAACTCCCCGGAGGTTGAGCTTTCAGAAGCTAGTTTAACTCTAAGGGAGGAAGCAGCAGAATGTGCCTCTCACATCTAGCCTGTAGGAATTCAGGTTGGCAAGTTCTATGGGGAAGCCCATTGCTGCCTATGGTGGAAACGGCATGGGAGATTTCAGTTTCAAAATCTCTGTGAAAAAGCGTCAGAGAAGCTTCTCCGTTTAGAATCCAGCATATCTCACTGAACCGAAGAAGTGGTAGTTAGAAGGGAGATAGAGCTGCAAGCAGTTTGGTTTGGGAAATTAGATGCGAAATGACACTGCAAAGGCCTTCCAACAGGCTTGGAAAAGTGTGTGCTATATCTCTGACAGACTCCCCGGAGGTTGAGCTTTCAGAAGCAAGCTTAACTCTTAGGGAGGAAGCAGCAGAATGTGCGTCTCACATCTAGCCTGTAGGAATTCAGGTTGGCAAGTTCTATGGGGAAGCCCATTGCTGCCTATGGTGGAAACGGCATGGGAGATTTCAGTTTCAAAATCTCTGTGAAAAAGCGTCAGAGAAGCTTCTCCGTTTAGAATCCAGCATATCTCACTGAACCGAAGAAGTGGTAGTTAGAAGGGAGTTAGAGCTGCAAGCAGTTTGGTTTGGGAAATTAGATGCGAAATGACACTGCAAAGGCCTTCCACCAGGCTTGGAAAAGTGTGTTCTATATCTGTGCCAAACAGAGTCCCCGGAGGTTGAGCTTTCAGAAGCAAGCTTAACTGTTAGGGAGGAAGCAGCAGAATGTGCCTCTCACATCTAGCCTGTAGGAATTCAGGTTGGCAAGTTCTATGTGGAAGCCCATTGCTGGCTATGGTCGAAACAGCATGGGAGATTTCAGTTTCAAAATCTCTGTGAAAAAGCGTCAGAGAAGCTTCTCCGTTTAGAATCCAGCATATCTCACTGAACCGAAGAAGTGGTAGTTAGAAGGCAGTTAGAGCTGCAAGCAGTTTGGTTTGGGAAATTAGACGCGAAATGAAACTGCAAATGCCTTCCAACAGGCTTGGAAAAGTGTGTTCTATATCTCTGCCAAACAAACTCCCCGGAGGTTGAGCTTTCAGAAGCTAGTTTAACTCTAAGGGAGGAAGCAGCAGAATGTGCCTCTCACATCTAGCCTGTAGGAATTCAGGTTGGCAAGTTCTATGGGGAAGCCCATTGCTGCCTATGGTGGAAACGGCATGGGAGATTTCAGTTTCAAAATCTCTGTGAAAAAGCGTCAGAGAAGCTTCTCCGTTTAGAATCCAGCATATCTCACTGAACCGAAGAAGTGGTAGTTAGAAGGGAGATAGAGCTGCAAGCAGTTTGGTTTGGGAAATTAGATGCGAAATGACACTGCAAAGGCCTTCCAACAGGCTTGGAAAAGTGTGTGCTATATCTCTGACAGACTCCCCGGAGGTTGAGCTTTCAGAAGCAAGCTTAACTCTTAGGGAGGAAGCAGCAGAATGTGCGTCTCACATCTAGCCTGTAGGAATTCAGGTTGGCAAGTTCTATGGGGAAGCCCATTGCTGCCTATGGTGGAAACGGCATGGGAGATTTCAGTTTCAAAATCTCTGTGAAAAAGCGTCAGAGAAGCTTCTCCGTTTAGAATCCAGCATATCTCACTGAACCGAAGAAGTGGTAGTTAGAAGGGAGTTAGAGCTGCAAGCAGTTTGGTTTGGGAAATTAGATGCGAAATGACACTGCAAAGGCCTTCCACCAGGCTTGGAAAAGTGTGTTCTATATCTGTGCCAAACAGAGTCCCCGGAGGTTGAGCTTTCAGAAGCAAGCTTAACTGTTAGGGAGGAAGCAGCAGAATGTGCCTCTCACATCTAGCCTGTAGGAATTCAGGTTGGCAAGTTCTATGTGGAAGCCCATTGCTGGCTATGGTCGAAACAGCATGGGAGATTTCAGTTTCAAAATCTCTGTGAAAAAGCATCAGAGAAGCTTCTCCGTTTAGAATCCAGCATATCTCACTGAACCGAAGAAGTGGTAGTTAGAAGGCAGTTAGAGCTGCAAGCAGTTTGGTTTGGGAAATTAGACGCGAAATGAAACTGCAAATGCCTTCCAACAGGCTTGGAAAAGTGTGTTCTATATCTCTGCCAAACAAACTCCCCGGAGGTTGAGCTTTCAGAAGCTAGTTTAACTCTAAGGGAGGAAGCAGCACAATGTGCCTCTCACATCTAGCCTGTAGGAATTCAGGTTGGCAAGTTCTATGGGGAAGCCCATTGCTGCCTATGGTGGAAACGGCATGGGAGATTTCAGTTTCAAAATCTCTGTGAAAAAGCGTCAGAGAAGCTTCTCCGTTTAGAATCCAGCATATCTCACTGAACCGAAGAAGTGGTAGTTAGAAGGGAGATAGAGCTGCAAGCAGTTTGGTTTGGGAAATTAGATGCGAAATGACACTGCAAAGGCCTTCCAACAGGCTTGGAAAAGTGTGTGCTATATCTCTGACAGACTCCCCGGAGGTTGAGCTTTCAGAAGCAAGCTTAACTCTTAGGGAGGAAGCAGCAGAATGTGCGTCTCACATCTAGCCTGTAGGAATTCAGGTTGGCAAGTTCTATGGGGAAGCCCATTGCTGCCTATGGTGGAAACGGCATGGGAGATTTCAGTTTCAAAATCTCTGTGAAAAAGCGTCAGAGAAGCTTCTCCGTTTAGAATCCAGCATATCTCACTGAACCGAAGAAGTGGTAGTTAGAAGGGAGTTAGAGCTGCAAGCAGTTTGGTTTGGGAAATTAGATGCGAAATGACACTGCAAAGGCCTTCCACCAGGCTTGGAAAAGTGTGTTCTATATCTGTGCCAAACAGAGTCCCCGGAGGTTGAGCTTTCAGAAGCAAGCTTAACTGTTAGGGAGGAAGCAGCAGAATGTGCCTCTCACATCTAGCCTGTAGGAATTCAGGTTGGCAAGTTCTATGTGGAAGCCCATTGCTGGCTATGGTCGAAACAGCATGGGAGATTTCAGTTTCAAAATCTCTGTGAAAAAGCGTCAGAGAAGCTTCTCCGTTTAGAATCCAGCATATCTCACTGAACCGAAGAAGTGGTAGTTAGAAGGCAGTTAGAGCTGCAAGCAGTTTGGTTTGGGAAATTAGACGCGAAATGAAACTGCAAATGCCTTCCAACAGGCTTGGAAAAGTGTGTTCTATATCTCTGCCAAACAAACTCCCCGGAGGTTGAGCTTTCAGAAGCTAGTTTAACTCTAAGGGAGGAAGCAGCAGAATGTGCCTCTCACATCTAGCCTGTAGGAATTCAGGTTGGCAAGTTCTATGGGGAAGCCCATTGCTGCCTATGGTGGAAACGGCATGGGAGATTTCAGTTTCAAAATCTCTGTGAAAAAGCGTCAGAGAAGCTTCTCCGTTTAGAATCCAGCATATCTCACTGAACCGAAGAAGTGGTAGTTAGAAGGGAGATAGAGCTGCAAGCAGTTTGGTTTGGGAAATTAGATGCGAAATGACACTGCAAAGGCCTTCCAACAGGCTTGGAAAAGTGTGTTCTATATCTCTGACAAACAGACTCCCCGGAGGTTGAGCTTTCAGAAGCAAGCTTAACTCTTAGGGAGGAAGCAGCAGAATGTGCCTCTCACATCTAGCCTGTAGGAATTCAGGTTGGCAAGTTCTATGGGGAAGCCCATTGCTGCCTATGGTGGAAACGGCATGGGAGATTTCAGTTTCAAAATCTCTGTGAAAAAGCGTCAGAGAAGCTTCTCCATTTAGAATCCAGCATATCTCACTGAACCGAAGAAGTGGTAGTTAGAAGGCAGTTAGAGCTGCAAGCAGTTTGGTTTGGGAAATTAGACGCGAAATGAAACTGCAAATGCCTTCCAACAGGCTTGGAAAAGTGTGTTCTATATCTCTGCCAAACAGACTCCCTGGAGGTTGAGCTTTCAGAAGCTAGTTTAACTCTAAGGGAGGAAGCAGCAGAATGTGCCTCTCACATCTAGCCTGTAGGAATTCAGGTTGGCAAGTTCTATGGGGAAGCCCATTGGCGCCTTCGTTGGAAACGGGTTTGGAAATTTCAGTTTCAAAATCTCTGTGAAAAAGCGTCAGAGAAGCTTCTCCGTTTAGAATCCAGCTTATCTCACTGAACCGAAGAAGTGGTAGTTAGAAGGCAGTTAGAGCTGCAAGCAGTTTGGTTTGGGAAATTAGACGCGAAATGAAACTGCAAATGCCTTCCAACAGGCTTGGAAAAGTGTGTTCTATATCTCTGCCAAACAAACTCCCCGGAGGTTGAGCTTTCAGAAGCAAGTTTAACTCTAAGGGAGGAAGCAGCAGAATGTGCCTCTCACATCTAGCCTTTAGGAATTCAGGTTGGCAAGTTCTATGGGGAAGCCCATTGCTGCCTATGGTGGAAACGGCATGGGAGATTTCAGTTTCAAAATCTCTGTGAAAAAGCGTCAGAGAAGCTTCTCCGTTTAGAATCCAGCATATCTCACTGAACCGAAGAAGTGGTAGTTAGAAGGGAGTTAGAGCTGCAAGCAGTTTGGTTTGGGAAATTAGATGCGAAATGACACTGCAAAGGCCTTCCAACAGGCTTGGAAAAGTGTGTTCTATATCTGTGCCAAACAGAGTCCCCGGAGGTTGAGCTTTCAGAAGCAAGCTTAACTGTTAGGGAGGAAGCAGCAGAATGTGCGTCTCACATCTAGCCTGTAGGAATTCAGGTTGGCAAGTTCTATGTGGAAGCCCATTGCTGGCTATGGTCGAAACAGCATGGGAGATTTCAGTTTCAAAATCTCTGTGAAAAAGCGTCAGAGAAGCTTCTCCGTTTAGAATCCAGCATATCTCACTGAACCGAAGAAGTGGTAGTTAGAAGGCAGTTAGAGCTGCAAGCAGTTTGGTTTGGGAAATTAGACGCGAAATGAAACTGCAAATGCCTTCCAACAGGCTTGGAAAAGTGTGTTCTATATCTCTGCCAAACAAACTCCCCGGAGGTTGAGCTTTCAGAAGCTAGTTTAACTCTAAGGGAGGAAGCAGCAGAATGTGCCTCTCACATCTAGCCTGTAGGAATTCAGGTTGGCAAGTTCTATGGGGAAGCCCATTGCTGCCTATGGTGGAAACGGGTTTGGAAATTTCAGTTTCAAAATCTCTGTGAAAAAGTGTCAGAGAAGCTTCTCCGTTTAGAATCCAGCATATCTCACTGAACCGAAGAAGTGGTAGTTAGAAGGGAGTTAGAGCTGCAAGCAGTTTGGTTTGGGAAATTAGACGCGAAATGAAACTGCAAATGCCTTCCAACAGGCTTGGAAAAGTGTGTTCTATATCTCTGCCAAACAAACTCCCCGGAGGTTGAGCTTTCAGAAGCTAGTTTAACTCTAAGGGAGGAAGCAGCAGAATGTGCCTCTCACATCTAGCCTGTAGGAATTCAGGTTGGCAAGTTCTATGGGGAAGCCCATTGGCGCCTTCGTTGGAAACGGGTTTGGAAATTTCAGTTTCAAAATCTCTGTGAAAAAGCGTCAGAGAAGCTTCTCCATTTAGAATCCAGCATATCTCACTGAACCGAAGAAGTGGTAGTTAGAAGGCAGTTAGAGCTGCAAGCAGTTTGGTTTGGGAAATTAGACGCGAAATGAAACTGCAAATGCCTTCCAACAGGCTTGGAAAAGTGTGTTCTATATCTCTGCCAAACAAACTCCCCGGAGGTTGAGCTTTCAGAAGCTAGTTTAACTCTAAGGGAGGAAGCAGCAGAATGTGCCTCTCACATCTAGCCTGTAGGAATTCAGGTTGGCAAGTTCTATAGGGAAGCCCATTGCTGCCTATGGTGGAAACGGCATGGGAGATTTCAGTTTCAAAATCTCTGTGAAAAAGCGTCAGAGAAGCTTCTCCGTTTAGAATCCAGCATATCTCACTGAACCGAAGAAGTGGTAGTTAGAAGGGAGATAGAGCTGCAAGCAGTTTGGTTTGGGAAATTAGATGCGAAATGACACTGCAAAGGCCTTCCAACAGGCTTGGAAAAGTGTGTTCTATATCTCTGACAAACAGACTCCCCGGAGGTTGAGCTTTCAGAAGCAAGCTTAACTCTTAGGGAGGAAGCAGCAGAATGTGCCTCTCACATCTAGCCTGTAGGAATTCAGGTTGGCAAGTTCTATGGGGAAGCCCATTGCTGCCTATGGTGGAAACGGCATGGGAGATTTCAGTTTCAAAATCTCTGTGAAAAAGCGTCAGAGAAGCTTCTCCATTTAGAATCCAGCATATCTCACTGAACCGAAGAAGTGGTAGTTAGAAGGCAGTTAGAGCTGCAAGCAGTTTGGTTTGGGAAATTAGACGCGAAATGAAACTGCAAATGCCTTCCAACAGGCTTGGAAAAGTGTGTTCTATATCTCTGCCAAACAAACTCCCTGGAGGTTGAGCTTTCAGAAGCTAGTTTAACTCTAAGGGAGGAAGCAGCAGAATGTGCCTCTCACATCTAGCCTGTAGGAATTCAGGTTGGCAAGTTCTATGGGGAAGCCCATTGGCGCCTTCGTTGGAAACGGGTTTGGAAATTTCAGTTTCAAAATCTCTGTGAAAAAGCGTCAGAGAAGCTTCTCCGTTTAGAATCCAGCTTATCTCACTGAACCGAAGAAGTGGTAGTTAGAAGGCAGTTAGAGCTGCAAGCAGTTTGGTTTGGGAAATTAGACGCGAAATGAAACTGCAAATGCCTTCCAACAGGCTTGGAAAAGTGTGTTCTATATCTCTGCCAAACAAACTCCCCGGAGGTTGAGCTTTCAGAAGCAAGTTTAACTCTAAGGGAGGAAGCAGCAGAATGTGCCTCTCACATCTAGCCTTTAGGAATTCAGGTTGGCAAGTTCTATGGGGAAGCCCATTGCTGCCTATGGTGGAAACGGCATGGGAGATTTCAGTTTCAAAATCTCTGTGAAAAAGCGTCAGAGAAGCTTCTCCGTTTAGAATCCAGCATATCTCACTGAACCGAAGAAGTGGTAGTTAGAAGGGAGTTAGAGCTGCAAGCAGTTTGGTTTGGGAAATTAGATGCGAAATGACACTGCAAAGGCCTTCCAACAGGCTTGGAAAAGTGTGTTCTATATCTGTGCCAAACAGAGTCCCCGGAGGTTGAGCTTTCAGAAGCAAGCTTAACTGTTAGGGAGGAAGCAGCAGAATGTGCCTCTCACATCTAGCCTGTAGGAATTCAGGTTGGCAAGTTCTATGTGGAAGCCCATTGCTGGCTATGGTCGAAACAGCATGGGAGATTTCAGTTTCAAAATCTCTGTGAAAAAGCGTCAGAGAAGCTTCTCCGTTTAGAATCCAGCATATCTCACTGAACCGAAGAAGTGGTAGTTAGAAGGCAGTTAGAGCTGCAAGCAGTTTGGTTTGGGAAATTAGACGCGAAATGAAACTGCAAATGCCTTCCAACAGGCTTGGAAAAGTGTGTTCTATATCTCTGCCAAACAAACTCCCCGGAGGTTGAGCTTTCAGATGCTAGTTTAACTCTAAGGGAGGAAGCAGCAGAATGTGCCTCTCACATCTAGCCTGTAGGAATTCAGGTTGGCAAGTTCTATGGGGAAGCCCATTGCTGCCTATGGTGGAAACGGGTTTGGAAATTTCAGTTTCAAAATCTCTGTGAAAAAGTGTCAGAGAAGCTTCTCCGTTAGAATCCAGAATATCTCATTGAACCGAAGAAGTGGTAGTTAGAAGGGAGTTAGAGCTGCAAGCAGTTTGGTTTGGGAAATTAGACGCGAAATGAAACTGCAAATGCCTTCCAACAGGCTTGGAAACGTGTGTTCTATATCTCTGCCAAACAAACTCCCCGGAGGTTGAGCTTTCAGAAGCTAGTTTAACTCTAAGGGAGGAAGCAGCAGAATGTGCCTCTCACATCTAGCCTGTAGGAATTCAGGTTGGCAAGTTCTATGGGGAAGCCCATTGGCGCCTTCGTTGGAAACGGGTTTGGAAATTTCAGTTTCAAAATCTCTGTGAAAAAGCGTCAGAGAAGCTTCTCCGTTTAGAATCCAGCATATCTCACTGAACCGAAGAAGTGGTAGTTAGAAGGGAATTAGAGCTGCAAGCAGTTTGGTTTGGGAAATTAGACGCGAAATGAAACTGCAAATGCCTTCCAACAGGCTTGGAAAAGTGTGTTCTATATCTCTGCCAAACAAACTCCCCGGAGGTTGAGCTTTCAGAAGCAAGTTTAACTCTAAGGGAGGAAGCAGCAGAATGTGCCTCTCACATCTAGCCTGTAGGAATTCAGGTTGGCAAGTTCTATGGGGAAGCCCATTGCTGCCTATGGTGGAAACGGCATGGGAGATTTCAGTTTCAAAATCTCTGTGAAAAAGCGTCAGAGAAGCTTCTCCGTTTAGAATCCAGCATATCTCACTGAACCGAAGAAGTGGTAGTTAGAAGGGAGTTAGAGCTGCAAGCAGTTTGGTTTGGGAAATTAGACGCGAAATGAAACTGCAAATGCCTTCCAACAGGCTTGGAAAAGTGTGTTCTATATCTCTGCCAAACAAACTCCCCGGAGGTTGAGCTTTCAGAAGCAAGTTTAACTCTAAGGGAGGAAGCAGCAGAATGTGCCTCTCACATCTAGCCTGTAGGAATTCAGGTTGGCAAGTTCTATGGGGAAGCCCATTGCTGCCTATGGTGGAAACGGCATGGGAGATTTCAGTTTCAAAATCTCTGTGAAAAAGCGTCAGAGAAGCTTCTCCGTTTAGAATCCAGCATATCTCACTGAACCGAAGAAGTGGTAGTTAGAAGGGAGTTAGAGCTGCAAGCAGTTTGGTTTGGGAAATTAGACGCGAAATGAAACTGCAAATGCCTTCCAACAGGCTTGGAAAAGTGTGTTCTATATCTCTGCCAAACAAACTCCCCAGAGGTTGAGCTTTCAGAAGCTAGTTTAACTCTAAGGGAGGAAGCAGCAGAATGTGCCTCTCACATCTAGCCTGTAGGAATTCAGGTTGGCAAGTTCTATGGGGAAGCCCATTGCTGCCTATGGTGGAAACGGCATGGGAGATTTCAGTTTCAAAATCTCTGTGAAAAAGCGTCAGAGAAGCTTCTCCGTTTAGAATCCAGCATATCTCACTGAACCGAAGAAGTGGTAGTTAGAAGGGAGATAGAGCTGCAAGCAGTTTGGTTTGGGAAATTAGATGCGAAATGACACTGCAAAGGCCTTCCAACAGGCTTGGAAAAGTGTGTTCTATATCTCTGACAAACAGACTGCCCGGAGGTTGAGCTTTCAGAAGCAAGCTTAACTCTTAGGGAGGAAGCAGCAGAATGTGCCTCTCACATCTAGCCTGTAGGAATTCAGGTTGGCAAGTTCTATGGGGAAGCCCATTGCTGCCTATGGTGGAAACGGCATGGGAGATTTCAGTTTCAAAATCTCTGTGAAAAAGCGTCAGAGAAGCTTCTCCATTTAGAATCCAGCATATCTCACTGAACCGAAGAAGTGGTAGTTAGAAGGCAGTTAGAGCTGCAAGCAGTTTGGTATGGGAAATTAGACGCGAAATGAAACTGCAAATGCCTTCCAACAGGCTTGGAAAAGTGTGTTCTATATCTCTGCCAAACAGACTCCCTGGAGGTTGAGCTTTCAGAAGCTAGTTTAATTCTAAGGGAGGAAGCAGCAGAATGTGCCTCTCACATCTAGCCTGTAGGAATTCAGGTTGGCAAGTTCTATGGGGAAGCCCATTGCTGCCTATGGTGGAAACAGCATGGGAAGTTTCAGTTTCAAAATCTCTGTGAAAAAGCGTCAGAGAAGCTTCTCCGTTTAGAATCCAGCATATCTCACTGAACCGAAGAAGTGGTAGTTAGAAGGCAGTTAGAGCTGCAAGCAGTTTTGTTTGGGAAATTAGACGCGAAATGAAACTGCAAATGCCTTCCAACAGGCTTGGAAAAGTGTGTTCTATATCTCTGCCAAACAAACTCCCCGGAGGTTGAGCTTTCAGAAGCTAGTTTAACTCTAAGGGAGGAAGCAGCAGAATGTGCCTCTCACATCTAGCCTCTAGGAATTCAGGTTGGCAAGTTCTATGGGGAAGCCCATTGTCGCCTTCGTTGGAAACGGGTTTGGAAATTTCAGTTTCAAAATCTCTGTGAAAAAGCGTCAGAGAAGCTTCTCCGTTTAGAATCCAGCTTATCTCACTGAACCGAGGAAGTGGTAGTTAGAAGGCAGTTAGAGCTGCAAGCACTTTGGTTTGGGATATTAGACGCGAAATGAAACTGCAAATGCCTTCCAACAGGCTTGGAAAAGTGTGTTCTATATCTCTGCCAAACAAACTCCCCGGAGGTTGAGCTTTCAGAAGCAAGTTTAACTCTAAGGGAGGAAGCAGCAGAATGTGCCTCTCACATCTAGCCTTTAGGAATTCAGGTTGGCAAGTTCTATGGGGAAGCCCATTGCTGCCTATGGTGGAAACGGCATGGGAGATTTCAGTTTCAAAATTTCTGTGAAAAAGCGTCAGAGAAGCTTCTCCGTTTAGAATCCAGCATATCTCACTGAACCGAAGAAGTGGTAGTTAGAAGGGAGTTAGAGCTGCAAGCAGTTTGGTTTGGGAAATTAGATGCGAAATGACACTGCAAAGGCCTTCCAACAGGCTTGGAAAAGTGTGTTCTATATCTGTGCCAAACAGAGTCCCCGGAGGTTGAGCTTTCAGAAGCAAGCTTAACTGTTAGGGAGGAAGCAGCAGAATGTGCCTCTCACATCTAGCCTGTAGGAATTCAGGTTGGCAAGTTCTATGTGGAAGCCCATTGCTGGCTATGGTCGAAACAGCATGGGAGATTTCAGTTTCAAAATCTCTGTGAAAAAGCGTCAGAGAAGCTTCTCCGTTTAGAATCCAGCATATCTCACTGAACCGAAGAAGTGGTAGTTAGAAGGGAGTTAGAGCTGCAAGCAGTTTGGTTTGGGAAATTAGACGCGAAATGAAACTGCAAATGCCTTCCAACAGGCTTGGAAAAGTGTGTTCTATATCTCTGCCAAACAAACTCCCCGGAGGTTGAGCTTTCAGAAGCTAGTTTAACTCTAAGGGAGGAAGCAGCAGAATGTGCCTCTCACATCTAGCCTGTAGGAATTCAGGTTGGCAAGTTCTATGGGGAAGCCCATTGCTGCCTATGGTGGAAACGGCATGGGAGATTTCAGTTTCAAAATCTCTGTGAAAAAGCGTCAGAGAAGCTTCTCCGTTTAGAATCCAGCATATCTCACTGAACCGAAGAAGTGGTAGTTAGAAGGGAGATAGAGCTGCAAGCAGTTTGGTTTGGGAAATTAGATGCGAAATGACACTGCAAAGGCCTTCCAACAGGCTTGGAAAAGTGTGTTCTATATCTCTGACAAACAGACTCCCCGGAGGTTGAGCTTTCAGAAGCAAGCTTAACTCTTAGGGAGGAAGCAGCAGAATGTGCCTCCCACATCTAGCCTGTAGGAATTCAGGTTGGCAAGTTCTATGGGGAAGCCCATTGCTGCCTAAGGTGGAAACGGCATGGGAGATTTCAGTTTCAAAATCTCTGTGAAAAAGCGTCAGAGAAGCTTCTCCATTTAGAATCCAGCATATCTCACTGAACCGAAGAAGTGGTAGTTAGAAGGCAGTTAGAGCTGCAAGCAGTTTGGTTTGGGAAATTAGACGCGAAATGAAACTGCAAATGCCTTCCAACAGGCTTGGAAAAGTGTGTTCTATATCTGTGCCAAACAGAGTCCCCGGAGGTTGAGCTTTCAGAAGCAAGCTTAACTGTTAGGGAGGAAGCAGCAGAATGTGCCTCTCACATCTAGCCTGTAGGAATTCAGGTTGGCAAGTTCTATGTGGAAGCCCATTGCTGGCTATGGTCGAAACAGCATGGGAGATTTCAGTTTCAAAATCTCTGTGAAAAAGCGTCAGAGAAGCTTCTCCGTTTAGAATCCAGCATATCTCACTGAACCGAAGAAGTGGTAGTTAGAAGGCAGTTAGAGCTGCAAGCAGTTTGGTTTGGGAAATTAGACGCGAAATGAAACTGCAAAT
Organism: Cynocephalus volans; assembly: GCF_027409185.1. Taxonomy (NCBI): domain Eukaryota; kingdom Metazoa; phylum Chordata; class Mammalia; order Dermoptera; family Cynocephalidae; genus Cynocephalus; species Cynocephalus volans. The sequence goes on along the minus strand of NW_026902372.1, from coordinate 24,917 downwards.
GCCTTCCAACAGGCTTGGAAAAGTGTGTTCTATATCTCTGCCAAACAAACTCCCCGGAGGTTGAGCTTTCAGAAGCTAGTTTAACTCTAAGGGAGGAAGCAGCAGAATGTGCCTCTCACATCTAGCCTGTAGGAATTCAGGTTGGCAAGTTCTATGGGGAAGCCCATTGCTGCCTATGGTGGAAACGGCATGGGAGATTTCAGTTTCAAAATCTCTGTGAAAAAGCGTCAGAGAAGCTTCTCCGTTTAGAATCCAGCATATCTCACTGAACCGAAGAAGTGGTAGTTAGAAGGGAGTTAGAGATGCAAGCAGTTTGGTTTGGGAAATTAGACGCGAAATGAAACTGCAAATGCCTTCCAACAGGCTTGGAAAAGTGTGTTCTATATCTCTGACAAACAGACTCCCCGGAGGTTGAGCTTTCAGAAGCAAGCTTAACTCTTAGGGAGGAAGCAGCAGAATGTGCCTCTCACATCTAACCTGTAGGAATTCAGGTTGGCAAGTTCTATGGGGAAGCCCATTGCTGCCTATGGTGGAAACGGCATGGGAGATTTCAGTTTCAAAATCTCTGTGAAAAAGCGTCAGAGAAGCTTCTCCATTTAGAATCCAGCATATCTCACTGAACCGAAGAAGTGGTAGTTAGAAGGCAGTTAGAGCTGCAAGCAGTTTGGTTTGGGAAATTAGACGCGAAATGAAACTGCAAATGCCTTCCAACAGGCTTGGAAAAGTGTGTTCTATATCTCTGCCAAACAGACTCCCTGGAGGTTGAGCTTTCAGAAGCTAGTTTAACTCTAAGGGAGGAAGCAGCAGAATGTGCCTCTCACATCTAAACTGTAGGAATTCAGGTTGGCAAGTTCTATGGGGAAGCCCATTGCTGCCTATGGTGAAAACAGCATGGGAGATTTCAGTTTCAAAATCTCTGTGAAAAAGCGTCAGAGAAGCTTCTCCGTTTAGAATCCAGCATATCTCACTGAACCGAAGAAGTGGTAGTTAGAAGGCAGTTAGAGCTGCAAGCAGTTTGGTTTGGGAAATTAGACGCGAAATGAAACTGCAAATGCCTTCCAACAGGCTTGGAAAAGTGTGTTCTATATCTCTGCCAAACAAACTCCCCGGAGGTTGAGCTTTCAGAAGCTAGTTTAACTCTAAGGGAGGAAGCAGCAGAATGTGCCTCTCACATCTAGCCTGTAGGAATTCAGGTTGGCAAGTTCTATGGGGAAGCCCATTGTCGCCTTCGTTGGAAACGGATTTGGAAATTTCAGTTTCAAAATCTCTGTGAAAAAGCGTCAGAGAAGCTTCTCCGTTTAGAATCCAGCATATCTCACTGAACCGAAGAAGTGGTAGTTAGAAGGGAGTTAGAGCTGCAAGCAGTTTGGTTTGGGAAATTAGACGCGAAATGAAACTGCAAATGCCTTCCAACAGGCTTGGAAAAGTGTGTTCTATATCTCTGCCAAAGAAACTCCCCGGAGGTTGAGCTTTCAGAAGCAAGTTTAACTCTAAGGGAGGAAGCAGCAGAATGTGCCTCTCACATCTAGCCTGTAGGAATTCAGGTTGGCAAGTTCTATGGGGAAGCCCATTGCTGCCTATGGTGGAAACGGCATGGGAGATTTCAGTTTCAAAATCTCTGTGAAAAAGCGTCAGAGAAGCTTCTCCGTTTAGAATCCAGCATATCTCACCGAACCGAAGAAGTGGTAGTTAGAAGGGAGTTAGAGCTGCAAGCAGTTTGGTTTGGGAAATTAGACGCGAAATGAAACTGCAAATGCCTTCCAACAGGCTTGGAAAAGTGTGTTCTATATCTCTGCCAAACAAACTCCCCGGAGGTTGAGCTTTCACAAGCTAGTTTAACTCTAAGGGAGGAAGCAGCAGAATGTGCCTCTCACATCTAGCCTGTAGGAATTCAGGTTGGCAAGTTCTATGGTGAAGCCCATTGGCGCCTTCGTTGGAAACGGGTTTGGAAATTTCAGTTTCAAAATCTCTGTGAAAAAGCGTCAGAGAAGCTTCTCCGTTTAGAATCCAGCATATCTCACTGAACCGAAGAAGTGGTAGTTAGAAGGGAGATAGAGCTGCAAGCAGTTTGGTTTGGGAAATTAGATGCGAAATGACACTGCAAAGGCCTTCCAACAGGCTTGGAAAATTGTGTTCTATATCTCTGACAAACAGACTCCCCGGAGGTTGAGCTTTCAGAAGCAAGCTTAACTCTTAGGGAGGAAGCAGCAGAATGTGCCTCTCACATCTAGCCTGTAGGAATTCAGGTTGGCAAGTTCTATGGGGAAGCCCATTGCTGCCTATGGTGGAAACGGCATGGGAGATTTCAGTTTCAAAATCTCTGTGAAAAAGCGTCAGAGAAGCTTCTCCATTTAGAATCCAGCATATCTCACTGAACCGAAGAAGTGGTAGTTAGAAGGCAGTTAGAGCTGCAAGCAGTTTGGTTTGGGAAATTAAACGCGAAATGAAACTGCAAATGCCTTCCAACGGGCTTGGAAAAGTGTGTTCTATATCTCTGCCAAACAGACTCCCTGGAGGTTGAGCTTTCAGAAGCTAGTTTAACTCTAAGGGAGGAAGCAGCAGAATGTGCCTCTCACATCTAGCCTGTAGGAATTCAGGTTGGCAAGTTCTATGGGGAAGCCCATTGCTGCCTATGGTGGAAACAGCATGGGAGATTTCAGTTTCAAAATCTCTGTGAAAAAGCGTCAGAGAAGCTTCTCCGTTTAGAATCCAGCATATCTCACTGAACCGAAGAAGTGGTAGTTAGAAGGCAGTTAGAGCTGCAAGCACTTTGGTTTGGGAAATTAGACGCGAAATGAAACTGCAAATGCCTTCCAACAGGCTTGGAAAAGTGTGTTCTATATCTCTGCCAAACAAACTCCCCGGAGGTTGAGCTTTCAGAAGCTAGTTTAACTCTAAGGGAGGAAGCAGCAGAATGTGCCTCTCACATCTAGCCTGTAGGAATTCAGGTTGGCAAGTTCTATGGGGAAGCCCATTGTCGCCTTCGTTGGAAACGGGTTTGGAAATTTCAGTTTCAAAATCTCTGTGAAAAAGCGTCAGAGAAGCTTCTCCGTTTAGAATCCAGCTTATCTCACTGAACCGAAGAAGTGATAGTTAGAAGGGAGTTAGAGCTGCAAGCAGTTTGGTTTGGGAAATTAGACGCGAAATGAAACTGCAAATGCCTTCCAACAGGCTTGGAAAAGTGTGTTCTATATCTCTGCCAAACAAACTCCCCGGAGGTTGAGCTTTCAGAAGCAAGTTTAACTCTAAGGGAGGAAGCAGCAGAATGTCCCTCTCACATCTAGCCTTTAGGAATTCAGGTTGGCAAGTTCTATGGGGAAGCACATTGCTGCCTATGGTGGAAACGGCATGGGAGATTTCAGTTTCAAAATCTCTGTGAAAAAGCGTCAGAGAAGCTTCTCCGTTTAGAATCCAGCATATCTCACTGAACCGAAGAAGTGGTAGTTAGAAGGGAGTTAGAGCTGCAAGCAGTTTGGTTTGGGAAATTAGATGCGAAATGACACTGCAAAGGCCTTCCAACAGGCTTGGAAAAGTGTGTTCTATATCTGTGCCAAACAGAGTCCCCGGAGGTTGAGCTTTCAGAAGCAAGCTTAACTGTTAGGGAGGAAGCAGCAGAATGTGCCTCTCACATCTAGCCTGTAGGAATTCAGGTTGGCAAGTTCTATGTGGAAGCCCATTTCTGGCTATGGTCGAAACAGCATGGGAGATTTCAGTTTCAAAATCTCTGTGAAAAAGCGTCAGAGAAGCTTCTCCGTTTAGAATCCAGCATATCTCACTGAACCGAAGAAGTGGTAGTTAGAAGGCAGTTAGAGCGGCAAGCAGTTTGGTTTGGGAAATTAGACGCGAAATGAAACTGCAAATGCCTTCCAACAGGCTTGGAAAAGTGTGTTCTATATCTCTGCCAAACAAACTCCCCGGAGGTTGAGCTTTCAGAAGCTAGTTTAACTCTAAGGGAGGAAGCAGCAGAATGTGCCTCTCACATCTAGCCTGTAGGAATTCAGGTTGGCAAGTTCTATGGGGAAGCCCATTGCTGCCTATGGTGGAAACGGCATGGGAGATTTCAGTTTCAAAATCTCTGTGAAAAAGCGTCAGAGAAGCTTCTCCGTTTAGAATCCAGCATATCTCACTGAACCGAAGAAGTGGTAGTTAGAAGGGAGTTAGAGCTGCAAGCAGTTTGGTTTGGGAAATTAGACGCGAAATGAAACTGCAAATGCCTTCCAACAGGCTTGGAAAAGTGTGTTCTATATCTCTGCCAAACAAACTCCCCGGAGGTTGAGCTTTCAGAAGCAAGTTTAACTCTAAGGGAGGAAGCAGCAGAATGTGCCTCTCACATCTAGCCTGTAGGAATTCAGGTTGGCAAGTTCTATGGGGAAGCCCATTGCTGCCTATGGTGGAAACGGCATGGGAGATTTCAGTTTCAAAATCTCTGTGAAAAAGCGTCAGAGAAGCTTCTCCGTTTAGAATCCAGCATATCTCACTGAACCGAAGAAGTGGTAGTTAGAAGGGAGTTAGAGCTGCAAGCAGTTTGGTTTGGGAAATTAGACGTGAAATGAAACTGCAAATGCCTTCCAACAGGCTTGGAAAAGTGTGTTCTATATCTCTGCCAAACAAACTCCCCGGAGGTTGAGCTTTCAGAAGCTACTTTAACTCTAAGGGAGGAAGCAGCAGAATGTGCCTCTCACATCTAGCCTGTAGGAATTCAGGTTGGCAAGTTCTATGGGGAAGCCCATTGCTGCCTATGGTGGAAACGGCAAGGGAGATTTCAGTTTCAAAATCTCTGTGAAAAAGCGTCAGAGAAGCTTCTCCGTTTAGAATCCAGCATATCTCACTGAACCGAAGAAGTGGTAGTTAGAAGATAGATAGAGCTGCAAGCAGTTTGGTTTGGGAAATTAGATGCGAAATGACACTGCAAAGGCCTTCCAACAGGCTTGGAAAAGTGTGTTCTATATCTCTGACAAACAGACTCCCCGGAGGTTGAGCTTTCAGAAGCAAGCTTAACTCTTAGGGAGGAAGCAGCAGAATGTGCCTCTCACATCTAACCTGTAGGAATTCAGGTTGGCAAGTTCTATGGGGAAGCCCATTGCTGCCTATGGTGGAAACGGCATGGGAGATTTCAGTTTCAAAATCTCTGTGAAAAAGCGTCAGAGAAGCTTCTCCATTTAGAATCCAGCATATCTCACTGAACCGAAGAAGTGGTAGTTAGAAGGCAGTTAGAGCTGCAAGCAGTTTGGTTTGGGAAATTAGACGCGAAATGAAACTGCAAATGCCTTCCAACAGGCTTGGAAAAGTGTGTTCTATATCTCTGCCAAACAGACTCCCTGGAGGTTGAGCTTTCACAAGCTAGTTTAACTCTAAGGGAGGAAGCAGCAGAATGTGCCTCTCACATCTAGCCAGTAGGAATTCAGGTTGGCAAGTTCTATGGGGAAGCCCATTGCTGCCTATGGTGGAAACGGCATGGGAGATTTCAGTTTCAAAATCTCTGTGAAAAAGCGTCAGAGAAGCTTCTCCGTTTAGAATCCAGCATATCTCACTGAACCGAAGAAGTGGTAGTTAGAAGGCAGTTAGAGCTGCAAGCAGTTTGGTTTGGGAAATTAGACGCGAAATGAAACTGCAAATGCCTTCCAACGGGCTTGGAAAAGTGTGTTCTATATCTCTGCCAAACAGACTCCCTGGAGGTTGAGTTTTCAGAAGCTAGTTTAACTCTAAGGGAGGAAGCAGCAGAATGTGCCTCTCACATCTAGCCTGTAGGAATTCAGGTTGGCAAGTTCTATGGGGAAGCCCATTGCTGCCTATGGTGGAAACGGCATGGGAGATTTCAGTTTCAAAATCTCTGTGAAAAAGCGTCAGAGAAGCTTCTCCGTTTAGAATCCAGCATATCTCACTGAACCGAAGAAGTGGTAGTTAGAAGGGAGTTAGAGCTGCAAGCAGTTTGGTTTGGGAAATTAGACGCGAAATTAAACTGCAAATGCCTTCCAACAGGCTTGGAAAAGTGTGTTCTATATCTCTGCCAAACAAACTCCCCGGAGGTTGAGCTTTCAGAAGCAAGTTTAACTCTAAGGGAGGAAGCAGCAGAATGTGCCTCTCACATCTAGCCTGTAGGAATTCAGGTTGGCAAGTTCTATGGGGAAGCCCATTGCTGCCTATGGTGGAAACGGCATGGGAGATTTCAGTTTCAAAATCTCTGTGAAAAAGCGTCAGAGAAGCTTCTCCGTTTAGAATCCAGCATATCTCACTGAACCGAAGAAGTGGTAGTTAGAAGGGAGTTAGAGCTGCAAGCAGTTTGGTTTGGGAAATTAGATGCGAAATGACACTGCAAAGGCCTTCCAACAGGCTTGGAAAAGTGTGTTCTATATCTCTGCCAAACAGACTCCCCAGAGGTTGAGCTTTCAGAAGCAAGCTGAACTCTTAGGGAGGAAGCAGCAGAATGTGCCTCTCACATCTAGCCTGTAGGAATTCAGGTTGGCAAGTTCTATGGGGAAGCCCATTGCTGCCTATGGTGGAAACGGCATGGGAGATTTCAGTTTCAAAATCTCTGTGAAAAAGCGTCAGAGAAGCTTCTCCGTTTAGAATCCAGCATATCTCACTGAACCGAAGAAGTGGTAGTTAGAAGGGAGTTAGAGCTGCAAGCAGTTTGGTTTGGGAAATTAGACGCGAAATGAAACTGCAAATGCCTTCCAACAGGCTTGGAAAAGTGTGTTCTATATCTCTGCCAAACAAACTCCGCGGAGGTTGAGCTTTCAGAAGCTAGTTTAACTCTAAGGGAGGAAGCAGCAGAATGTGCCTCTCACATCTAGCCTGTAGGAATTCAGGTTGGCAAGTTCTATGAGGAAGCCCATTGGCGCCTTCGTTGGAAACGGGTTTGGAAATTTCAGTTTCAAAATCTCTGTGAAAAAGCGTCAGAGAAGCTTCTCCGTTTAGAATCCAGCATATCTCACTGAACCGAAGAAGTGGTAGTTAGAAGGGAGTTAGAGCTGCAAGCAGTTTGGTTTGGGAAATTAGATGCGAAATGACACTGCAAAGGCCTTCCAACAGGCTTGGAAAAGTGTGTTCTATATCTCTGCCAAACAGACTCCCCGGAGGTTGAGCTTTCAGAAGCAAGCTTAACTCTTAGGGAGGAAGCAGCAGAATGTGCCTCTCACATCTAGCCTGTAGGAATTCAGGTTGGCAAGTTCTATGGGGAAGCCCATTGCTGCCTATGGTGGAAACGGCATGGGAGATTTGAGTTTCAAAATCTCTGTGAAAAAGCGTCAGAGAAGCTTCTCCGTTTAGAATCCAGCATATCTCACTGAACCGGAGAAGTGGTAGTTAGAAGGGAGTTAGAGCTGCAAGCAGTTTGGTTTGGGAAATTAGACGCGAAATGAAACTGCAAATGCCTTCCAACAGGCTTGGAAAAGTGTGTTCTATATCTCTGCCAAACAGACTCCCTGGAGGTTGAGCTTTCAGAAGCTAGTTTAACTCTAAGGGAGGAAGCAGCAGAATGTGCCTCTCACATCTAGCCTGTAGGAATTCAGGTTGGCAAGTTCTATGGGGAAGCCTATTGGCGCCTTCGTTGGAAACGGGTTTGGAAATTTCAGTTTCAAAGTCTCTGTGAAAAAGCGTCAGAGAAGCTTCTCCGTTTAGAATCCAGCATATCTCACTGAACCGAAGAAGTGGTAGTTAGAAGGGAGTTAGAGCTGCAAGCAGTTTGGTTTGGGAAATTAGACGCGAAATGAAACTGCAAATGCCTTCCAACAGGCTTGGAAAAGTGTGTTCTATATCTCTGCCAAACAAAATCCCCGGAGGTTGAGCTTTCAGAAGCAAGTTTAACTCTAAGGGAGGAAGCAGCAGAATGTGCCTCTCACATCTAGCCTGTAGGAATTCAGGTTGGCAAGTTCTATGGGGAAGCCCATTGCTGCCTATGGTGGAAACGGCATGGGAGATTTCAGTTTCAAAATCTCTGTGAAAAAGCGTCAGAGAAGCTTCTCCATTTAGAATCCAGCATATCTCACTGAACCGAAGAAGTGGTAGTTAGAAGGCAGTTAGAGCTGCAAGCAGTTTGGTTTGGGAAATTAGACGCGAAATGAAACTGCAAATGCCTTCCAACAGGCTTGGAAAAGTGTGTTCTATATCTCTGCCAAAAAAACTCCCCGGAGGTTCAGCTTTCAGAAGCTAGTTTAACTCTAAGGGAGGAAGCAGCAGAATGTGCCTCTCACATCTAGCCTGTAGGAATTCAGGTTGGCATGTTCTATGTGGAAGCCCATTGCTGCCTATGGTGGAAACGGCATGGGAGATTTCAGTTTCAAAATCTCTGTGAAAAAGCGTCAGAGAAGCTTCTCCGTTTAGAATCCAGCATATCTCACTGAACCGAAGAAGTGGTAGTTAGAAGGCAGTTAGAGCTGCAAGCAGTATGGTTTGGGAAATTAGACGCGAAATGAAACTGCAAATGCCTTCCAACAGGCTTGGAAAAGTGTGTTCTATATCTCTGCCAAACAAACTCCCCGGAGGTTGAGCTTTCTGAAGCAAGTTTAACTCTAAGGGAGGAAGCAGCAGAATGTGCCTCTCACATCTAGCCTTTAGGAATTCAGGTTGGCAAGTTCTATGGGGAAGCCCATTGCTGCCTATGGTGGAAACGGCATGGGAGATTTGAGTTTCAAAATCTCTGTGAAAAAGCGTCAGAGAAGCTTCTCCGTTTAGAATCCAGCATATCTCACTGAACCGAAGAAGTGGTAGTTAGAAGGGAGTTAGAGCTGCAAGCAGTTTGGTTTGGGAAATTAGACGCGAAATGAAACTGCAAATGCCTTCCAACGGGCTTGGAAAAGTGTGTTCTATATCTCTGCCAAACAGACTCCCTGGAGGTTGAGCTTTCAGAAGCTAGTTTAACTCTAAGGGAGGAAGCAGCAGAATGTGCCTCTCACATCTAGCCTGTAGGAATTCAGGTTGGCAAGTTCTATGGGGAAGCCCATTGCTGCCTATGGTGGAAACGGCATGGGAGATTTCAGTTTCAAAATCTCTGTGAAAAAGCGTCAGAGAAGCTTCTCCGTTTAGAATCCAGCATATCTCACTGAACCGAAGAAGTGGTAGTTAGAAGGGAGTTAGAGCTGCAAGCAGTTTGGTTTGGGAAATTAGACGCGAAATGAAACTGCAAATGCCTTCCAACAGGCTTGGAAAAGTGTGTTCTATATCTCTGCCAAACAGACTCCCCAGAGGTTGAGCTTTCAGAAGCAAGCTTAACTCTTAGGGAGGAAGCAGCAGAATGTGCCTCTCACATCTAGCCTGTAGAAATTCAGGTTGGCAAGTTCTATGGGGAAGCCCATTGCTGCCTATGGTGGAAACGGCATGGGAGATTTCAGTTTCAAAATCTCTGTGAAAAAGCGTCAGAGAAGCTTCTCCGTTTAGAATCCAGCATATCTCACTGAACCGAAGAAGTGGTAGTTAGAAGGGAGTTAGAGCTGCAAGCAGTTTGGTTTGGGAAATTAGACGCGAAATGAAACTGCAAATGCCTTCCAACAGGCTTGGAAAAGTTTGTTCTATATCTCTGCCAAACAAACTCCCCGGAGGTTGAGCTTTCAGAAGCAAGTTTAACTCTAAGGGAGGAAGCAGCAGAATGTGCCTCTAACATCTAGCCTGTAGGAATTCAGGTTGGCAAGTTCTATGGGGAAGCCCATTGCTGCCTATGGTGGAAACGGCATGGGAGATTTCAGTTTCAAAATCTCTGTGAAAAAGCGTCAGAGAAGCTTCTCCGTTTAGAATCCAGCATATCTCACTGAACCGAAGAAGTGGTAGTTATTAGGCAGTTAGAGCTGCCAGCAGTTTGGTTTGGGAAATTAGACGCGAAATGAAACTGCAAATGCCTTCCAACAGGCTTGGAAAAGTGTGTTCTATATCTCTGCCAAACAGACTCCCTGGAGGTTGAGCTTCCAGAAGCTAGTTTAACTCTAAGGGAGGAAGCAGCAGAATGTGCCTCTCACATCTAGCCTTTAGGAATTCAGGTTGGCAAGTTCTATGGGGAAGCCCATTGCTGCCTATGGTGGAAACGGCATGGGAGATTTGAGTTTCAAAATCTCTGTGAAAAAGCGTCAGAGAAGCTTCTCCGTTTAGAATCCAGCATATCTCACTGAACCGAAGAAGTGGTAGTTAGAAGGGAGTTAGAGCTGCAAGCAGTTTGGTTTGGGAAATTAGATGCGAAATGACACTGCAAAGGCCTTCCAACAGGCTTGGAAAAGTGTGTTCTATATCTCTGCCAAACAGAGTCCCCGGAGGTTGAGCTTTCAGAAGCAAGCGTAACTGTTAGGGAGGAAGCAGCAGAATGTGCCTCTCACATCTAGCCAGTAGGAATTCAGGTTGGCAAGTTCTATGGGGAAGCCCATTGCTGCCTATGGTGGAAACGGCATGGGAGATTTCAGTTTCAAAATCTCTGTGAAAAAGCGTCAGAGAAGCTTCTCCGTTTAGAATCCAGCATATCTCACTGAACCGAAGAAGTGGTAGTTAGAAGGCAGTTAGAGCTGCAAGCAGTTTGGTTTGGGAAATTAGACGCGAAATGAAACTGCAAATGCCTTCCAACGGGCTTGGAAAAGTGTGTTCTATATCTCTGCCAAACAGACTCCCTGGAGGTTGAGCTTTCAGAAGCTAGTTTAACTCTAAGGGAGGAAGCAGCAGAATGTGCCTCTCACATCTAGCCTGTAGGAATTCAGGTTGGCAAGTTCTATGGGGAAGCCCATTGCTGCCTATGGTGGAAACGGCATGGGAGATTTCAGTTTCAAAATCTCTGTGAAAAAGCGTCAGAGAAGCTTCTCCGTTTAGAATCCAGCATATCTCACTGAACCGAAGAAGTGGTAGTTAGAAGGGAGTTAGAGCTGCAAGCAGTTTGGTTTGGGAAATTAGACGCGAAATTAAACTGCAAATGCCTTCCAACAGGCTTGGAAAAGTGTGTTCTATATCTCTGCCAAACAAACTCCCCGGAGGTTGAGCTTTCAGAAGCAAGTTTAACTCTAAGGGAGGAAGCAGCACAATGTGCCTCTCACATCTAGCCTGTAGGAATTCAGGTTGGCAAGTTCTATGGGGAAGCCCATTGCTGCCTATGGTGGAAACGGCATGGGAGATTTCAGTTTCAAAATCTCTGTGAAAAAGCGTCAGAGAAGCTTCTCCGTTTAGAATCCAGCATATCTCACTGAACCGAAGAAGTGGTAGTTAGAAGGCAGTTTGAGCTGCAAGCAGTTTGGTTTGGGAAATTAGACGCGAAATGAAACTGCAAATGCCTTCCAACGGGCTTGGAAAAGTGTGTTCTATATCTCTGCCAAACAGACTCCCTGGAGGTTGAGCTTTCAGAAGCTAGTTTAACTCTAAGGGAGGAAGCAGCAGAATGTGCCTCTCACATCTAGCCTGTAGGAATTCAGGTTGGCAAGTTCTATGGGGAAGCCCATTGCTGCCTATGGTGGAAACGGCATGGGAGATTTCAGTTTCAAAATCTCTGTGAAAAAGCGTCAGAGAAGCTTCTCCGTTTAGAATCCAGCATATCTCACTGAACCGAAGAAGTGGTAGTTAGAAGGGAGTTAGAGCTGCAAGCAGTTTGGTTTGGGAAATTAGACGCGAAATTAAACTGCAAATGCCTTCCAACAGGCTTGGAAAAGTGTGTTCTATATCTCTGCCAAACAAACTCCCCGGAGGTTGAGCTTTCAGAAGCAAGTTTAACTCTAAGGGAGGAAGCAGCAGAATGTGCCTCTCACATCTAGCCTGTAGGAATTCAGGTTGGCAAGTTCTATGGGGAAGCCCATTGCTGCCTATGGTGGAAACGGCATGGGAGATTTCAGTTTCAAAATCTCTGTGAAAAAGCGTCAGAGAAGCTTCTCCGTTTAGAATCCAGCATATCTCACTGAACCGAAGAAGTGGTAGTTAGAAGGGAGTTAGAGCTGCAAGCAGTTTGGTTTGGGAAATTAGATGCGAAATGACACTGCAAAGGCCTTCCAACAGGCTTGGAAAAGTGTGTTCTATATCTCTGCCAAACAGACTCCCCAGAGGTTGAGCTTTCAGAAGCAAGCTGAACTCTTAGGGAGGAAGCAGCAGAATGTGCCTCTCACATCTAGCCTGTAGGAATTCAGGTTGGCAAGTTCTATGGGGAAGCCCATTGCTGCCTATGGTGGAAACGGCATGGGAGATTTCAGTTTCAAAATCTCTGTGAAAAAGCGTCAGAGAAGCTTCTCCGTTTAGAATCCAGCATATCTCACTGAACCGAAGAAGTGGTAGTTAGAAGGGAGTTAGAGCTGCAAGCAGTTTGGTTTGGGAAATTAGACGCGAAATGAAACTGCAATTGCCTTCCAACAGGCTTGGAAAATTGTGTTCTATATCTCTGCCAAACAAACTCCGCGGAGGTTGAGCTTTCAGAAGCTAGTTTAACTCTAAGGGAGGAAGCAGCAGAATGTGCCTCTCACATCTAGCCTGTAGGAATTCAGGTTGGCAAGTTCTATGGGGAAGCCCATTGCTGCCTATGGTGGAAACGGCATGGGAGATTTCAGTTTCAAAATCTCTGTGAAAAAGCGTCAGAGAAGCTTCTCCATTTAGAATCCAGCATATCTCACTGAACCGAAGAAGTGGTAGTTAGAAGGCAGTTAGAGCTGCAAGCAGTTTGGTTTGGGAAATTAGACGCGAAATGAAACTGCAAATGCCTTCCAACAGGCTTGGAAAAGTGTGTTCTATATCTCTGCCAAAAAAACTCCCCGGAGGTTCAGCTTTCAGAAGCTAGTTTAACTCTAAGGGAGGAAGCAGCAGAATGTGCCTCTCACATCTAGCCTGTAGGAATTCAGGTTGGCATGTTCTATGGGGAAGCCCATTGGCGCCTTCGTTGGAAACGGGTTTGGAAATTTCAGTTTCAAAATCTCTGTGAAAAAGCGTCAGAGAAGCTTCTCCGTTTAGAATCCAGCATATCTCACTGAACCGAAGAAGTGGTAGTTAGAAGGCAGTTAGAGCTGCAAGCAGTATGGTTTGGGAAATTAGACGCGAAATGAAACTGCAAATGCCTTCCAACAGGCTTGGAAAAGTGTGTTCTATATCTCTGCCAAACAGACTCCCTGGAGGTTGAGCTTTCAGAAGCTAGTTTAACTCTAAGGGAGGAAGCAGCAGAATGTGCCTCTCACATCTAGCCTGTAGGAATTCAGGTTGGCAAGTTCTATGGGGAAGCCCATTGCTGGCTATGGTGGAAACAGCATGGGAGATTTCAGTTTCAAAATCTCTGTGAAAAAGCATCAGAGAAGCTTCTCCGTTTAGAATCCAGCATATCTCACTGAAGCGAAGAAGTGGTAGTTAGAAGGCAGTTAGAGCTGCAAGCAGTTTGGTTTGGGAAATTAGACGCGAAATGAAACTGCAAATGCCTTCCAACAGGCTTGGAAAAGTGTGTTCTATATCTCTGCCAAACAAACTCCCCGGAGGTTGAGCTTTCAGAAGCTAGTTTAACTCTAAGGGAGGAAGCAGCAGAATGTGCCTCTCACATCTAGCCTGTAGGAATTCAGGTTGGCAAGTTCTATGGGGAAGCCTATTGGCGCCTTCGTTGGAAACGGGTTTGGAAATTTCAATTTCAAAGTCTCTGTGAAAAAGCGTCAGAGAAGGTTCTCCGTTTAGAATCCAGCATATCTCACTGAACCGAAGAAGTGGTAGTTAGAAGGGAGTTAGAGCTGCAAGCAGTTTGGTTTGGGAAATTAGACGCGAAATGAAACTGCAAATGCCTTCCAACAGGCTTGGAAAAGTGTGTTCTATATCTCTGCCAAACAAAATCCCCGGAGGTTGAGCTTTCAGAAGCAAGTTTAACTCTAAGGGAGGAAGCAGCAGAATGTGCCTCTCACATCTAGCCTGTAGGAATTCAGGTTGGCAAGTTCTATGGGGAAGCCCATTGCTGCCTATGGTGGAAACGGCATGGGAGATTTCAGTTTCAAAATCTCTGTGAAAAAGCGTCAGAGAAGCTTCTCCATTTAGAATCCAGCATATCTCACTGAACCGAAGAAGTGGTAGTTAGAAGGCAGTTAGAGCTGCAAGCAGTTTGGTTTGGGAAATTAGACGCGAAATGAAACTGCAAATGCCTTCCAACAGGCTTGGAAAAGTGTGTTCTATATCTCTGCCAAAAAAACTCCCCGGAGGTTCAGCTTTCAGAAGCTAGTTTAACTCTAAGGGAGGAAGCAGCAGAATGTGCCTCTCACATCTAGCCTGTAGGAATTCAGGTTGGCATGTTCTATGGGGAAGCCCATTGGCGCCTTCGTTGGAAACGGGTTTGGAAATTTCAGTTTCAAAATCTCTGTGAAAAAGCGTCAGAGAAGCTTCTCCGTTTAGAATCCAGCATATCTCACTGAACCGAAGAAGTGGTAGTTAGAAGGCAGTTAGAGCTGCAAGCAGTTTGGTTTGGGAAATTAGACGCGAAATGAAACTGCAAATGCCTTCCAACGGGCTTGGAAAAGTGTGTTCTATATCTCTGCCAAACAGACTCCCTGGAGGTTGAGCTTTCAGAAGCTAGTTTAACTCTAAGGGAGGAAGCAGCAGAATGTGCCTCTCACATCTAGCCTGTAGGAATTCAGGTTGGCAAGTTCTAAGGGGAAGCCCATTGCTGCCTATGGTGGAAACGGCATGGGAGATTTCAGTTTCAAAATCTCTGTGAAAAACCGTCAGAGAAGCTTCTCCGTTTAGAATCCAGCATATCTCACTGAACCGAAGAAGTGGTAGTTAGAAGGGAGTTAGAGCTGCAAGCAGTTTGGTTTGGGAAATTAGACGCGAAATTAAACTGCAAATGCCTTCCAACAGGCTTGGAAAAGTGTGTTCTATATCTCTGCCAAACAGACTCCCTGGAGGTTGAGCTTTCAGAAGCTAGTTTAACTCTAAGGGAGGAAGCAGCAGAATGTGCCTCTCACATCTAGCCTGTAGGAATTCAGGTTGGCAAGTTCTATGGGGAAGCCCATTGCTGCCTATGGTGGAAACGGCATGGGAGATTTCAGTTTCAAAATCTCTGTGAAAAACCGTCAGAGAAGCTTCTCCGTTTAGAATCCAGCATATCTCACTGAACCGAAGAAGTGGTAGTTAGAAGGGAGTTAGAGCTGCAAGCAGTTTGGTTTGGGAAATTAGACGCGAAATTAAACTGCAAATGCCTTCCAACAGGCTTGGAAAAGTGTGTTCTATATCTCTGCCAAACAGACTCCCCGGAGGTTGAGCTTTCAGAAGCAAGTTTAACTCTAAGGGAGGAAGCAGCAGAATGTGCCTCTCACATGTAGCCTGTAGGAATTCAGGTTGGCAAGTTCTATGGGGAAGCCCATTGCTGCCTATGGTGGAAACAGCATGGGAAGTTTCAGTTTCAAAATCTCTGTGAAAAAGCGTCAGAGAAGCTTCTCCGTTTAGAATCCAGCATATCTCACTGAACCGAAGAAGTGGTAGTTAGAAGGGAGTTAGAGCTGCAAGCAGTTTGGTTTGGGAAATTAGATGCGAAATGACACTGCAAAGGCCTTCCAACAGGCTTGGAAAAGTGTGTTCTATATCTCTGCCAAACAGACTCCCCAGAGGTTGAGCTTTAAGAAGCAAGCTAAACTCTTAGGGAGGAAGCAGCAGAATGTGCCTCTCACATCTAGCCTGTAGGAATTCAGGTTGGCAAGTTCTATGGGGAAGCCCATTGCTGCCTATGGTGGAAACGGCATGGGAGATTTCAGTTTCAAAATCTCTGTGAAAAAGCGTCAGAGAAGCTTCTCCGTTTAGAATCCAGCATATCTCACTGAACCGAAGAAGTGGTAGTTAGAAGGGAGTTAGAGCTGCAAGCAGTTTGGTTTGGGAAATTAGATGCGAAATGACACTGCAAAGGCCTTCCAACAGGCTTGGAAAAGTGTGTTCTATATCTCTGCCAAACAGACTCCCCGGAGGTTGAGCTTTCAGAAGCAAGCTTAACTCTTAGGGAGGAAGCAGCAGAATGTGCCTCTCACATCTAGCCTGTAGGAATTCAGGTTGGCAAGTTCTATGGGGAAGCCCATTGCTGCCTATGGTGGAAACGGCATGGGAGATTTCAGTTTCAAAATCTCTGTGAAAAAGCGTCAGAGAAGCTTCTCCGTTTAGAATCCAGCATATCTCACTGAACCGAAGAAGTGGTAGTTAGAAGGGAGTTAGAGCTGCAAGCAGTTTGGTTTGGGAAATTAGACGCGAAATGAAACTGCAAATGCCTTCCAACAGGCTTGGAAAAGTTTGTTCTATATCTCTGCCAAACAAACTCCCCGGAGGTTGAGGTTTCAGAAGCAAGTTTAACTCTAAGGGAGGAAGCAGCAGAATGTGCCTCTCACATCTAGCCTGTAGGAATTCAGGTTGGCAAGTTCTATGGGGAAGCCCATTGCTGCCTATGGTGGAAACGGCATGGGAGATTTCAGTTTCAAAATCTCTGTGAAAAAGCGTCAGAGAAGCTTCTCCGTTTAGAATCCAGCATATCTCACTGAACCGAAGAAGTGGTAGTTAGAAGGCAGTTAGAGCTGCCAGCAGTTTGGTTTGGGAAATTAGATGCGAAATGACACTGCAAAGGCCTTCCAACAGGCTTGGAAAAGTGTGTTCTATATCTCTGCCAAACAGACTCCCCGGAGGTTGAGCTTTCAGAAGCTAGTTTAACTCTAAGGGAGGAAGCAGCAGAATGTGCCTCTCACATCTAGCCTGTAGGAATTCAGGTTGGCAAGTTCTATGGGGAAGCCCATTGCTGGCTATGGTGGAAACAGCATGGGAGATTTCAGTTTCAAAATCTCTGTGAAAAAGCGTCAGAGAAGCTTCTCCGTTTAGAATCCAGCATATCTCACTGAACCGAAGAAGTGGTAGTTAGAAGGCAGTTAGAGCTGCAAGCAGTTTGGTTTGGGAAATTAGACGCGAAATGAAACTGCAAATGCCTTCCAACAGGCTTGGAAAAGTGTGTTCTATATCTCTGCCAAACAAACTCCCCGGAGGTTGAGCTTTCAGAAGCTAGTTTAACTCTAAGGGAGGAAGCAGCAGAATGTGCCTCTCACATCTAGCCTGTAGGAATTCAGGTTGGCAAGTTCTATGGGGAAGCCTATTGGCGCCTTCGTTGGAAACGGGTTTGGAAATTTCAGTTTCAAAGTCTCTGTGAAAAAGCGTCAGAGAAGCTTCTCCGTTTAGAATCCAGCATATCTCACTGAACCGAAGAAGTGGTAGTTAGAAGGGAGTTAGAGTTGCAAGCAGTTTGGTTTGGGAAATTAGACGCGAAATGAAACTGCAAATGCCTTCCAACAGGCTTGGAAAAGTGTGTTCTATATCTCTGCCAAACAAAATCCCCGGAGGTTGAGCTTTCAGAAGCAAGTTTAACTCTAAGGGAGGAAGCAGCAGAATGTGCCTCTCACATCTAGCCTGTAGGAATTCAGGTTGGCAAGTTCTATGGGGAAGCCCATTGCTGCCTATGGTGGAAACGGCATGGGAGATTTCAGTTTCAAAATCTCTGTGAAAAAGCGTCAGAGAAGCTTCTCCATTTAGAATCCAGCATATCTCACTGAACCGAAGAAGTGGTAGTTAGAAGGCAGTTAGAGCTGCAAGCAGTTTGGTTTGGGAAATTAGACGCGAAATGAAACTGCAAATGCCTTCCAACAGGCTTGGAAAAGTGTGTTCTATATCTCTGCCAAAAAAACTCCCCGGAGGTTCAGCTTTCAGAAGCTAGTTTAACTCTAAGGGAGGAAGCAGCAGAATGTGCCTCTCACATCTAGCCTGTAGGAATTCAGGTTGGCATGTTCTATGGGGAAGCCCATTGGCGCCTTCGTTGGAAACGGGTTTGGAAATTTCAGTTTCAAAATCTCTGTGAAAAAGCGTCAGAGAAGCTTCTCCGTTTAGAATCCAGCATATCTCACTGAACCGAAGAAGTGGTAGTTAGAAGGCAGTTAGAGCTGCAAGCAGTATGGTTTGGGAAATTAGACGCGAAATGAAACTGCAAATGCCTTCCAACAGGCTTGGAAAAGTGTGTTCTATATCTCTGCCAAACAAACTCCCCGGAGGTTGAGCTTTCTGAAGCAAGTTTAACTCTAAGGGAGGAAGCAGCAGAATGTGCCTCTCACATCTAGCCTTTAGGAATTCAGGTTGGCAAGTTCTATGGGGAAGCCCATTGCTGCCTATGGTGGAAACGGCATGGGAGATTTGAGTTTCAAAATCTCTGTGAAAAAGCGTCAGAGAAGCTTCTCCGTTTAGAATCCAGCATATCTCACTGAACCGAAGAAGTGGTAGTTAGAAGGGAGTTAGAGCTGCAAGCAGTTTGGTTTGGGAAATTAGACGCGAAATGAAACTGCAAATGCCTTCCAACGGGCTTGGAAAAGTGTGTTCTATATCTCTGCCAAACAGACTCCCTGGAGGTTGAGCTTTCAGAAGCTAGTTTAACTCTAAGGGAGGAAGCAGCAGAATGTGCCTCTCACATCTAGCCTGTAGGAATTCAGGTTGGCAAGTTCTATGGGGAAGCCCATTGCTGCCTATGGTGGAAACGGCATGGGAGATTTCAGTTTCAAAATCTCTGTGAAAAACCGTCAGAGAAGCTTCTCCGTTTAGAATCCAGCATATCTCACTGAACCGAAGAAGTGGTAGTTAGAAGGGAGTTAGAGCTGCAAGCAGTTTGGTTTGGGAAATTAGACGCGAAATTAAACAGCAAATGCCTTCCAACAGGCTTGGAAAAGTGTGTTCTATATCTCTGCCAAACAGACTCCCTGGAGGTTGAGCTTTCAGAAGCTAGTTTAACTCTAAGGGAGGAAGCAGCAGAATGTGCCTCTCACATCTAGCCTGTAGGAATTCAGGTTGGCAAGTTCTATGGGGAAGCCCATTGCTGCCTATGGTGGAAACGGCATGGGAGATTTCAGTTTCAAAATCTCTGTGAAAAACCGTCAGAGAAGCTTCTCCGTTTAGAATCCAGCATATCTCACTGAACCGAAGAAGTGGTAGTTAGAAGGGAGTTAGAGCTGCAAGCAGTTTGGTTTGGGAAATTAGACGCGAAATGAAACTGCAAATGCCTTCCAACAGGCTTGGAAAAGTGTGTTCTATATCTCTGCCAAACAGACTCGCCGGAGGTTGAGCTTTCAGAAGCAAGTTTAACTCTAAGGGAGGAAGCAGCAGAATGTGCCTCTCACATCTAGCCTGTAGGAATTCAGGTTGGCAAGTTCTATGGGGAAGCCCATTGCTGCCTATGGTGGAAACAGCATGGGAAGTTTCAGTTTCAAAATCTCTGTGAAAAAGCGTCAGAGAAGCTTCTCCGTTTAGAATCCAGCATATCTCACTGAACCGAAGAAGTGGTAGTTAGAAGGGAGTTAGAGCTGCAAGCAGTTTGGTTTGGGAAATTAGATGCGAAATGACACTGCAAAGGCCTTCCAACAGGCTTGGAAAAGTGTGTTCTATATCTCTGCCAAACAGACTCCCCAGAGGTTGAGCTTTCAGAAGCAAGCTTAACTCTTAGGGAGGAAGCAGCAGAATGTGCCTCTCACATCTAGCCTGTAGGAATTCAGGTTGGCAAGTTCTATGGGGAAGCCCATTGCTGCCTATGGTGGAAACGGCATGGGAGATTTCAGTTTCAAAATCTCTGTGAAAAAGCGTCAGAGAAGCTTCTCCGTTTAGAATCCAGCATATCTCACTGAACCGAAGAAGTGGTAGTTAGAAGGGAGATAGAGCTGCAAGCAGTTTGGTTTGGGAAATTAGATGCGAAATGACACTGCAAAGGCCTTCCAACAGGCTTGGAAAAGTGTGTGCTATATCTCTGACAGACTCCCCGGAGGTTGAGCTTTCAGAAGCAAGCTTAACTCTTAGGGAGGAAGCAGCAGAATGTGCGTCTCACATCTAGCCTGTAGGAATTCAGGTTGGCAAGTTCTATGGGGAAGCCCATTGCTGCCTATGGTGGAAACGGCATGGGAGATTTCAGTTTCAAAATCTCTGTGAAAAAGCGTCAGAGAAGCTTCTCCGTTTAGAATCCAGCATATCTCACTGAACCGAAGAAGTGGTAGTTAGAAGGGAGTTAGAGCTGCAAGCAGTTTGGTTTGGGAAATTAGATGCGAAATGACACTGCAAAGGCCTTCCACCAGGCTTGGAAAAGTGTGTTCTATATCTGTGCCAAACAGAGTCCCCGGAGGTTGAGCTTTCAGAAGCAAGCTTAACTGTTAGGGAGGAAGCAGCAGAATGTGCCTCTCACATCTAGCCTGTAGGAATTCAGGTTGGCAAGTTCTATGTGGAAGCCCATTGCTGGCTATGGTCGAAACAGCATGGGAGATTTCAGTTTCAAAATCTCTGTGAAAAAGCGTCAGAGAAGCTTCTCCGTTTAGAATCCAGCATATCTCACTGAACCGAAGAAGTGGTAGTTAGAAGGCAGTTAGAGCTGCAAGCAGTTTGGTTTGGGAAATTAGACGCGAAATGAAACTGCAAATGCCTTCCAACAGGCTTGGAAAAGTGTGTTCTATATCTCTGCCAAACAAACTCCCCGGAGGTTGAGCTTTCAGAAGCTAGTTTAACTCTAAGGGAGGAAGCAGCAGAATGTGCCTCTCACATCTAGCCTGTAGGAATTCAGGTTGGCAAGTTCTATGGGGAAGCCCATTGCTGCCTATGGTGGAAACGGCATGGGAGATTTCAGTTTCAAAATCTCTGTGAAAAAGCGTCAGAGAAGCTTCTCCGTTTAGAATCCAGCATATCTCACTGAACCGAAGAAGTGGTAGTTAGAAGGGAGATAGAGCTGCAAGCAGTTTGGTTTGGGAAATTAGATGCGAAATGACACTGCAAAGGCCTTCCAACAGGCTTGGAAAAGTGTGTGCTATATCTCTGACAGACTCCCCGGAGGTTGAGCTTTCAGAAGCAAGCTTAACTCTTAGGGAGGAAGCAGCAGAATGTGCGTCTCACATCTAGCCTGTAGGAATTCAGGTTGGCAAGTTCTATGGGGAAGCCCATTGCTGCCTATGGTGGAAACGGCATGGGAGATTTCAGTTTCAAAATCTCTGTGAAAAAGCGTCAGAGAAGCTTCTCCGTTTAGAATCCAGCATATCTCACTGAACCGAAGAAGTGGTAGTTAGAAGGGAGTTAGAGCTGCAAGCAGTTTGGTTTGGGAAATTAGATGCGAAATGACACTGCAAAGGCCTTCCACCAGGCTTGGAAAAGTGTGTTCTATATCTGTGCCAAACAGAGTCCCCGGAGGTTGAGCTTTCAGAAGCAAGCTTAACTGTTAGGGAGGAAGCAGCAGAATGTGCCTCTCACATCTAGCCTGTAGGAATTCAGGTTGGCAAGTTCTATGTGGAAGCCCATTGCTGGCTATGGTCGAAACAGCATGGGAGATTTCAGTTTCAAAATCTCTGTGAAAAAGCATCAGAGAAGCTTCTCCGTTTAGAATCCAGCATATCTCACTGAACCGAAGAAGTGGTAGTTAGAAGGCAGTTAGAGCTGCAAGCAGTTTGGTTTGGGAAATTAGACGCGAAATGAAACTGCAAATGCCTTCCAACAGGCTTGGAAAAGTGTGTTCTATATCTCTGCCAAACAAACTCCCCGGAGGTTGAGCTTTCAGAAGCTAGTTTAACTCTAAGGGAGGAAGCAGCAGAATGTGCCTCTCACATCTAGCCTGTAGGAATTCAGGTTGGCAAGTTCTATGGGGAAGCCCATTGCTGCCTATGGTGGAAACGGCATGGGAGATTTCAGTTTCAAAATCTCTGTGAAAAAGCGTCAGAGAAGCTTCTCCGTTTAGAATCCAGCATATCTCACTGAACCGAAGAAGTGGTAGTTAGAAGGGAGATAGAGCTGCAAGCAGTTTGGTTTGGGAAATTAGATGCGAAATGACACTGCAAAGGCCTTCCAACAGGCTTGGAAAAGTGTGTGCTATATCTCTGACAGACTCCCCGGAGGTTGAGCTTTCAGAAGCAAGCTTAACTCTTAGGGAGGAAGCAGCAGAATGTGCGTCTCACATCTAGCCTGTAGGAATTCAGGTTGGCAAGTTCTATGGGGAAGCCCATTGCTGCCTATGGTGGAAACGGCATGGGAGATTTCAGTTTCAAAATCTCTGTGAAAAAGCGTCAGAGAAGCTTCTCCGTTTAGAATCCAGCATATCTCACTGAACCGAAGAAGTGGTAGTTAGAAGGGAGTTAGAGCTGCAAGCAGTTTGGTTTGGGAAATTAGATGCGAAATGACACTGCAAAGGCCTTCCACCAGGCTTGGAAAAGTGTGTTCTATATCTGTGCCAAACAGAGTCCCCGGAGGTTGAGCTTTCAGAAGCAAGCTTAACTGTTAGGGAGGAAGCAGCAGAATGTGCCTCTCACATCTAGCCTGTAGGAATTCAGGTTGGCAAGTTCTATGTGGAAGCCCATTGCTGGCTATGGTCGAAACAGCATGGGAGATTTCAGTTTCAAAATCTCTGTGAAAAAGCGTCAGAGAAGCTTCTCCGTTTAGAATCCAGCATATCTCACTGAACCGAAGAAGTGGTAGTTAGAAGGCAGTTAGAGCTGCAAGCAGTTTGGTTTGGGAAATTAGACGCGAAATGAAACTGCAAATGCCTTCCAACAGGCTTGGAAAAGTGTGTTCTATATCTCTGCCAAACAAACTCCCCGGAGGTTGAGCTTTCAGAAGCTAGTTTAACTCTAAGGGAGGAAGCAGCAGAATGTGCCTCTCACATCTAGCCTGTAGGAATTCAGGTTGGCAAGTTCTATGGGGAAGCCCATTGCTGCCTATGGTGGAAACGGCATGGGAGATTTCAGTTTCAAAATCTCTGTGAAAAAGCGTCAGAGAAGCTTCTCCATTTAGAATCCAGCATATCTCACTGAACCGAAGAAGTGGTAGTTAGAAGGCAGTTAGAGCTGCAAGCAGTTTGGTTTGGGAAATTAGACGCGAAATGAAACTGCAAATGCCTTCCAACAGGCTTGGAAAAGTGTGTTCTATATCTCTGCCAAACAGACTCCCTGGAGGTTGAGCTTTCAGAAGCTAGTTTAACTCTAAGGGAGGAAGCAGCAGAATGTGCCTCTCACATCTAGCCTGTAGGAATTCAGGTTGGCAAGTTCTATGGGGAAGCCCATTGGCGCCTTCGTTGGAAACGGGTTTGGAAATTTCAGTTTCAAAATCTCTGTGAAAAAGCGTCAGAGAAGCTTCTCCGTTTAGAATCCAGCTTATCTCACTGAACCGAAGAAGTGGTAGTTAGAAGGCAGTTAGAGCTGCAAGCAGTTTGGTTTGGGAAATTAGACGCGAAATGAAACTGCAAATGCCTTCCAACAGGCTTGGAAAAGTGTGTTCTATATCTCTGCCAAACAAACTCCCCGGAGGTTGAGCTTTCAGAAGCAAGTTTAACTCTAAGGGAGGAAGCAGCAGAATGTGCCTCTCACATCTAGCCTTTAGGAATTCAGGTTGGCAAGTTCTATGGGGAAGCCCATTGCTGCCTATGGTGGAAACGGCATGGGAGATTTCAGTTTCAAAATCTCTGTGAAAAAGCGTCAGAGAAGCTTCTCCGTTTAGAATCCAGCATATCTCACTGAACCGAAGAAGTGGTAGTTAGAAGGGAGTTAGAGCTGCAAGCAGTTTGGTTTGGGAAATTAGATGCGAAATGACACTGCAAAGGCCTTCCAACAGGCTTGGAAAAGTGTGTTCTATATCTGTGCCAAACAGAGTCCCCGGAGGTTGAGCTTTCAGAAGCAAGCTTAACTGTTAGGGAGGAAGCAGCAGAATGTGCGTCTCACATCTAGCCTGTAGGAATTCAGGTTGGCAAGTTCTATGTGGAAGCCCATTGCTGGCTATGGTCGAAACAGCATGGGAGATTTCAGTTTCAAAATCTCTGTGAAAAAGCGTCAGAGAAGCTTCTCCGTTTAGAATCCAGCATATCTCACTGAACCGAAGAAGTGGTAGTTAGAAGGCAGTTAGAGCTGCAAGCAGTTTGGTTTGGGAAATTAGACGCGAAATGAAACTGCAAATGCCTTCCAACAGGCTTGGAAAAGTGTGTTCTATATCTCTGCCAAACAAACTCCCCGGAGGTTGAGCTTTCAGAAGCTAGTTTAACTCTAAGGGAGGAAGCAGCAGAATGTGCCTCTCACATCTAGCCTGTAGGAATTCAGGTTGGCAAGTTCTATGGGGAAGCCCATTGCTGCCTATGGTGGAAACGGGTTTGGAAATTTCAGTTTCAAAATCTCTGTGAAAAAGTGTCAGAGAAGCTTCTCCGTTTAGAATCCAGCATATCTCACTGAACCGAAGAAGTGGTAGTTAGAAGGGAGTTAGAGCTGCAAGCAGTTTGGTTTGGGAAATTAGACGCGAAATGAAACTGCAAATGCCTTCCAACAGGCTTGGAAAAGTGTGTTCTATATCTCTGCCAAACAAACTCCCCGGAGGTTGAGCTTTCAGAAGCTAGTTTAACTCTAAGGGAGGAAGCAGCAGAATGTGCCTCTCACATCTAGCCTGTAGGAATTCAGGTTGGCAAGTTCTATGGGGAAGCCCATTGGCGCCTTCGTTGGAAACGGGTTTGGAAATTTCAGTTTCAAAATCTCTGTGAAAAAGCGTCAGAGAAGCTTCTCCATTTAGAATCCAGCATATCTCACTGAACCGAAGAAGTGGTAGTTAGAAGGCAGTTAGAGCTGCAAGCAGTTTGGTTTGGGAAATTAGACGCGAAATGAAACTGCAAATGCCTTCCAACAGGCTTGGAAAAGTGTGTTCTATATCTCTGCCAAACAAACTCCCCGGAGGTTGAGCTTTCAGAAGCTAGTTTAACTCTAAGGGAGGAAGCAGCAGAATGTGCCTCTCACATCTAGCCTGTAGGAATTCAGGTTGGCAAGTTCTATGGGGAAGCCCATTGCTGCCTATGGTGGAAACGGCATGGGAGATTTCAGTTTCAAAATCTCTGTGAAAAAGCGTCAGAGAAGCTTCTCCGTTTAGAATCCAGCATATCTCACTGAACCGAAGAAGTGGTAGTTAGAAGGGAGATAGAGCTGCAAGCAGTTTGGTTTGGGAAATTAGATGCGAAATGACACTGCAAAGGCCTTCCA